>NC_052617.1:4141599-4854099 GCF_016545825.1 Eucalyptus grandis | reverse complement strand
TCGCCGCTCTCGCTTCTCCTTCTTCCTTTCCTCCGTCGCGCTCCGTCCTCGCTCCGCTCCTCTGCTCTCCGCGGGCGGCCCTTCGCTTCTCGCCCCTCGCCAGAGCCCTCTCTTCCGCTCCGGCGGTGCAGCCCGCCGCGCCCGCCTCGTCGAAGGACGCGACCAAGGCGACGTCCGACGGTCCGCGTGAGTTTTCGGCGGCAATGTTCTTCGGTTTCTCTCGCCCCAAAAATTCGATCTTGCTGTTGGTGAAGAAGTAGCTTTCTTTTGGTGATTGGTTCGTTGCTTTTGTTCCAGTTGCGAAGCCGCAGTGGAATGCGTCGATCGACTTCAAATGGATCAGGGACAACAAGGACGCCGTTGCCACCAACATCAGGAACAGGAATTCAAATGCCGACTTGGAGCTCGTGCTCGAGCTCTATGCCAAGATGCTGGATCTTCAGAAGGTCAAGTTTCGATTTTTCAAACTTCAGTGCTTTTGTACTTTCGATTACCGGTCTGGGTTTTGATGAGGACAGTGCTCCATCAAAGTGGTAGGCGTTAGTTTGAAGTTGGAAATTCCGGAAAATTGTGCTTCTGTATCCATTTTATTGGGCAACGAGGTAGAACGAGATGAAAAGTTTTGTATTGCTTCGCGTTATCGCTTGAAGCATAGTCGGTTGTGGGGTTAATGAAAGAACTGGTTTTCATCTCAGTTTGAGCTAATTTTTACCCACAGATAGCAGGAAGTGGAGCGTCTTCGCGGGGAGAGGAATGTGGTTGCAAACAAGATGAAAGGAAAGCTGGAGCCTTCAGAGAGGCAGAAACTTATAGAGGAAGGTAGGTATTTTCTTTTGCTGGCCAAGATATTAGGTAGATCCAAATTTTGTATTTGATTAGTTCATGGAAAGATAAAAAGTTATCCTTTTAGTCATTGTCTCTTTTGTTAATCTGCGGCATTGCATTTCAGGGAAGAATCTGAAGGAAGGGCTGGTTACTTTGGAAGAAGACCTGCTTAGGCTCACGGATGAGCTTCAGCAGGAAGCACAATGTATTCCTAATATGACTCATCCCGATGTTCCTATAGGAGATGAGGATTGCTCAACTGTTAGAACAACGGTATCCATCTTTATTTGTATCCTGGATTTTTGTAAGAAACATTGTTAGCGATAAAAATGATCTGCATGAACAAGTGTCTTCTTGAACAGTTGAGGTATCTATAGTATACACATATCATCCATCTGACCTTACATGTGGAAATAATCAATTTTACTGCCAACATGTACTGCATAGTAATTATTCTTGCATCTTTATATTGTCCTCGCACATCTCAATCCTAGAATGGAGAGCATATTGGTGCTTAAAAAAGATCTGTGTAGCTTTTCCGACCTGTCTTTCTCATGTAAGTTATGTTGGAGCAGGTTGGAAGCCCCCGTGAGTTCAGTTTTCCTATCAAGGACCATTTACAACTTGGCAAGGAACTTGACCTTTTCGATTTTGATGCTGCAGCAAAGGTATAGTGCCTCTTCACTCTAGGTATTGAGGCATCTCTCTCTTTTATCTGGGAAAATGTTTTTAGTCACAACTAGTTTTTGGTGGAGATGATCCTGCGCTGCTTGGATATGTCTGCATGTACTTTGATTTGGTTGCCATATGAGTTGACTCTGTTCGGGCTTCTGCTGTTTGTTATCCATTGATATATTGAAGAAGAAAAATTTCTTGTTTGTTTTATATATTAGAGACCTGGTTTTTGGGCGGCATTTAACTAGACTGCCAGTGGTGCTTGTGATATTACAGGCTCCTATTGCCCATGGACAGTTTATTACTTTCCCATCAGTAGTTTGTGGATCTTGGCCCCACCTCATTTACCCTCTTGCAGTTATACTTAACCCTTGACTTAAGTTCCAATGACAAAGTTTTAACGTTCTTCCTTTGTTGACCTAAAATGGAGTCTGATTTTTTCAATATGTAATCCCATTGTATTCTTGTTTATAGGTCAGTGGATCGAAGTTCTACTACCTCAAGAATGAAGCAGTTATGCTAGAAATGGCTCTAACTAATTGGACAGTTTCTGAGGTTATTAAAAGGGGTTTCATACCTCTAATAACCCCAGAAATTGTGAGATCGTCTGTTGTTGAAAAGTGTGGCTTCCAACCTCGTGGAGAAAACACACAGGTTTGCCTTCTTTCTGTTTAAATTTTAATGCAATCTGTCAGCACTCTACACCTTTTGGTTATTATGGGCTGGGAAGCTATCTCCAGAAGGACTGAATCCACTAACATGTTATGTATGCAGACGTATCGTAACTTCATATTGGGATACCTATGCTTAAGCTGATTTTATTTTCCTTCTTTCGGGAGAAACCTTCTAATTTAGGTCCTGCAACAAATTTTAGATGATGGAAATGGGTCCCAATGTATCTATAACTGCAGTAGTTGATAATGATTTGGTGGTGTCTGATAACATTATGTTGACATTTGACCAGGTTTATTCCATTGAGGGCAGTGATCAGTGTCTCGTTGGCACTGCTGAGATCCCTGTTGGTGGAATTCATATGGATTCCATTCTTGCTGACTCGCAGCTACCTTTGAAGTATGTGGCATTTTCCCATTGTTTTCGTACAGAGGCAGGTGCTGCCGGAACTGCATCTAGGTAAGTCAATCACAGCCTGTTCATGTAATCTTGTAACTCTAGCTGCCTATCTCCATCTCTGTTACACCAGATGCAAATTCTAAATGTTTTTGTATCCATATTTTCTCTGGCAGATGATTTTACTTTGACATTAGGACTATTTAGAGTGCCCAATGCAAGTACCTGTCCCTTGAAATGTGGTATGGAAACATCACTTTTGTTACTTAAGTTTCGCTTAGATGTTCTCACAGTTAAATCTGCCTATCCACTTACAATTTATTGGCAATTAAAAAGTAATTGAGAACCCCTTAACTGCATTTTCAGGCTCAGACTTAACTAAGGGTGTGGGGCCAACAAAAAGAAAAAAATGCCTAATGCCAATTAAGTCTTGTTTAATATCAGATAAAGTTTTTTGCTGAGGCACTTGTGTCATGCTGCCTAATCAGTTTATGTAGATTGTAAATGAGGATGAAAGTACTTTAGTTATAATACTTTAATTGGGTCGCAGGATCAAAATGAGGGTCTAAGTGTTACAATGTATGTTAAGGGGATCCAGGGCTCTTTAAGTATTGAAGAGGCAAAGACGAGTAGGGTCTTCATGTATTTAACTTTTGTGGAAATCTATCTCAAGTTATGTTGTTGTCACGCCTTTCCTTCATGAGGTATTTTTGCCATACATCCAATATGATTTGGTCCAAACCATTTTTACAACCAAAAGGGGCTTCAGCCAGGGCCTGATTATTGCAGACTTGAATGACAAAGATACACTCACTTAAATTTTATAATGCACTGTAACTTATCTTCCTCTCTTGTAATAACTAGCAACTCTGATGAGAAATTCAAGAAAATCGCAAGAAACTGTAACGAGTTCATATTTTTCTATTCACCCTTCTCCATTCCTTAATGGGGAAGTCCTACTTGTGTACCTTTTGGCATTTGATGAATGAAGATGGGAAACCTTTTGTATTGCCAGTCCATGACTAAGATGTGATCTTGTCGAGCAGTGCTCTCGACCAGTAGAATTATTATGTACCTACACACATACGTATGTATCTACTTTCATATTCGTGCTTGAGGGAAAATGGGCATGGAAAGAGTGGTGCTCTGCTTTTTTTGGATTGGAGCATCGCTGAATCCATTATCAAGAAGTTGCTTCTTTACGTCTCGAACTTTTTCGTCCTTTTGCTTTTGTAGATTGTACTCTTTGGCTGTGGAAGTAGCAAAGGCCTATGATTTATTTTAATGTAAGGAGACCTGGTTGAGTAACGGACAGCAAAACTTTTGTTTTTGGCCAGAAATTGATGGTGAAACTTTAAAATTCTCGTTGCTATCAATTTTACACTGCAAATTAAGATCCTAAAGTCCGATATCTTTGTCGTCAAGCAAGTTGAAGTTTTTCATTTAATTTAGTTTTGAAATATATAATGACAAGAAAGCGTACCATTTAGTTTACTATTGCTATTGACCAAAAAAAAAAAAAAATTACCGTTGCCATCAATATTTGATAACCATGTTCAGCAGTTACTCACTAATGTGTTTGTCCATTTCATGGTTTCTCGCAGTCACTTCTCTTCTCTATGATGAGGTCCTATAGTTGTCTGCTGTGTGATAATTTCCTTGACTATTCAATGCAGGGGTCTCTATCGTGTGCACCAATTTAGCAAGGTCGAGATGTTCGTTTTATGTCGACCAGAGGAAAGTGATTCGTATCATGAAGAGCTCATCAGAATTGAAGAAGAACTCTTCTCATTGCTAGGATTACATTTTAAGTATGGTTCTCTTTCACCGTCCCAATGCTTGTCTAAACAATTTACCTCAGGCCATATGAACTTTGAGCTTCTTTGCAGGACTTTGGATATGGCGACAGCAGATTTAGGTGCACCTGCTTATCGTAAGTTTGATGTGGAAGCATGGATGCCCGGTTTAGGACGATATGGAGAGGTTAGCTGCTTATTAGTTTTGTTTGGCATTACTTCCTGCTTCTCACGTTCTTATCTGAGGTGTGTCAATCGTTGATGATTTAGCATAACTCACCTCCTGGTTGCTTGATGAATTGAATTAGATATCAAGTGCTTCAAATTGTACGGACTATCAAAGTCGTCGATTAGGAATTCGGTATCGGCCATCAGAACCACCTTCCTCAACAACTCCTAAGAAGGGTAAAGGCAACGTTCCTACACAGTTTGTTCACACTTTGAATGCAACCGCCTGTGCAGTACCTCGGATGATTGTGTGCATACTGGAAAATTATCAGCAAGAGGATGGCTCCGTTATGATTCCCGAGCCATTGCGACCATTTATGGGCGGGCTTGAGCGAATTACTCCAAAATCCCAATAGAACAATCCCATGGATGTATTTTAGTTTTGACTTTTACGGGGGATATAGTTGTCTGCAATTTTGCTTTTCTGTCTTTAAATTATTGAGTTAAGGGAGGCAACTGAAATTTCCTTCACTGAAGGATCACTGCCTGGGCAATTTTTGTTCTGCATTTCCATTGTTAAATAGTTTCTTCATAACAGATACTGGAGTTAATCTCATGAAGATAGAAAATTGGGGAATGATCACGCCGTGGCTGATTAGTTCAAAATTCGTGGGGTTAAATCAAACTGACTGCTCTTTTCCTAGCATTCGTCTTCAGGCGATTGCCTCGACATCATTCTCGGTGCATATCAGTCCTTATGACTAATCTTAGCAAGTAATGAAGTGCTTGGATTGGCCGAATTGTCTTCCCTTTCCAAAGGTGCAACTATCCATAGATTGCGTATTTTGAAGTGACTCGGGTTCATTTGTTTTGTGCTCCTTGCACCATAAGGTTAACAGAAGGCGATATCCTTTTTGGAAGGCACTGAGAAAACAAGAGATCAAATACAATTGAACGAAAAACTAATTCACGAAATGGTAGACATGATAATCTCATATGTTAACCTCGTCAATGTTTATTTAGAATACGGGTGAATGATACAGTGGCTTCGTGAATCTACGTGCCATGGGGAAAGCTGTTCAAGAGAGATGTGAAAACTGGGCCAGAATTGGTTTGTGCCCTCTCTCTGTTGCACTTCCGGAGATCAAATATATCTGGCATTTTTCGCTCTCACAATTTGAGCTTGCTGAAATCAACCCTTGGAACCGGGTAGGTGTACGCTTCGTAATTGATTTGTTGGCCCAAGCTGCTTAATTTGGTCAGAGTAGTTATCAAATCGACCTGTAAAAAGACGGGATTAAGATCAATGTCCGAGTGAAGCGAACGCAACGATTCTAAGACGCTTACATTAACTATTCTTTTTGGCCAACAAATCGATTACGATTCAGAGATTCTGTTTTTTCTTGGGGCACAGAAGGCCATAATATTGTTTTTCTTCGGTTATTCTTCACCACCATGATGGCAAATATCAAGTAAGGCTTTCACATTCTGAAAAGAGCAACTTTGTATAACCAACCTCATAATCTGTCTCCGACACAGTCTCTCGGCTTCTTTGGTATTTTTGAACCCATGGAGACACATCTGGATCGGCTGCTAATAATGTCTCTGTTGCTGTCTGATCAGGACCCAGAAACAAAGACATCACTGCTAGCTGTTCAGTCAAGAAGTTAAAAGCAGATTTAGTTCCTATGCAGTCCATCATTGACTACCAGTTTTCGAGATTGACGGGAAGCAACGCTGAGAATGTTTAAATCTCATTACAAGACCAATCTGCAAATAGAGATCATTTAACAGAAAACCACATTCAATTCTCCAATTTTGAGCTTTGAAAAAATTTCCAAAAATATAAAGATGCAGAAAACAATATATGGTATGGAAATACCTTACCAAAAAAAAAAAATATGGTATGGAAATTTAAGAAAAGAATCTAACTAATTCAGAGAAGATTAACATAATAGAGAAATGAATCATCAAATATATCTGAATGCAGTGCACATCATGAGACTGCTTGTTCAGCCGCATGTCTCTTGGTTTCTGGAAATGGTGAAAAGATAACCTTGTTTTCCCATTGCAATTTTGTAGATGAAATTCTTGGTGCATAAAGAGGACAATATGTATGGAAGTTCAGAGTATTCCTGCATAAGCAGTAAATGTTCTACTGAATATACCTGCCGAGGACCAAACCCAATGGCTGAGAATTTATCTTTCATTTCCTTCACGCTGGCCTTCTCCCACTGGGGGACCCTACCTTCTGGATCTGGTTCCGTGGTGTCTGACCTCCCAAATTGTTTGTCAAACAAGCCCCACTGCATGACGGGACGATTTATGTAATATGAAAATCAGAACTAAAACTATGAGAATTATTTGAGAAACAATATGTCAAGGCAGTTGTTATGTTATTCATAGGTTTATTTCCAATATATTCAAAGGAAAAATTGGTAAACTATAGGGATCATTTTTTTTTCCGAACATGTATTCAAGAATCAAGCTATTGAATGAACATAGCAATAGTGAGCAACAACAAATGGTCAATAAACACGGTATTTTATGGCAATCGTCAGATGAAGGAATACGTTCTGAAACAAATCCTTCATCTGTTGTTTAGCATGAAACCATTTTTTGAATATTCCCCGAGAAACTACTGGCTGCAAGTAAATTTTAGACTTATCTATACCTATACCTAAACTAGTTCACCTCCCAAGATACACTGACTAAAAGTCCTGACGGTAACACATTATGAATACTAAATTACTAGTTGTAGGAAATTTTATTCCTATTTCGTTGTTGATTTTACACTATAAAATCTGGTGGCAAACGCATAAGATTCCATGCACACAACGAATTAGGAATTACCTGTCCGCTGGAACCATAGGCAGTGTAGAGCAAGCCCCCTTTCTCTTCATTCCCACCACATTTGCGAATGGCTGAAGCTAGAAAGGTAGCCTTGAGTGCACTCTGCGCTGTTCAGAGGCAGAACTTTCAATACATGGCATAAGATATTCAAAGCCAGATCCCCAAGCCTAATGGCTCTAGTGAATACTTCTTCTTTTGGGGGTTATTCTAGAAGGTACTAACAGAAGTCCAGACCAAGAGCAGCATTTTATGCTAGGGACATGCAACTTAGCTATGTAACATGTACAAACCTGCATACTGTATAAGATCTGCATAGGACATGGGTCCGCCCTTGGAATATGAATCTATTTCCTTCTTAGCTTCCTCCAATAAGTTCATGGCAGCTGAAAGGCCCTTATTCTCAGGTCTGCTAATCTCTGAGCTTCAAGAAATAACAGTTCATGACATTGGAAATCATGGTGAGTCTCATCTAGGAGATAACAGATGTGCGGCAAAAGCATGAAATTTTAAACTGGAAGATACACATGAGAACTTGAAACATGGGAACCATCCTGCGGGGCAATCAAGTTTTCTCTTTCTATTTTCCTCAATTAACTCTAGATGCTCAGCTTCTTGATTCTCTAAATGGAGATTTCTGGATAAGATTGAATTAGTAATATAGAACTGCATATAAGAGGGAGCCGGTTGTGTGAAACAAAGACCTCGCTAGATTATCATTCTGAGAGGGAGCCGGTTGTGTGAAGAGTTCAACCCTCAGAAAATCGAAATTAGGGGGCTCACTAAACCCAACAAATTGAAAATACTGCTCTGCGCTATGATCATCAACTCACATCAGCATTCACATGTTTTAATGTGACAAGTACCTGAACCTTATGGATCCATTTGGGCCTCCAGACTTTGAGGCCTGCAAGCTTGAGGGAAAATAAATCATAACTCAATCATTACCTAATCATACTTAGTGAGATGAACTATTCCCATTAAATTTCAACATGCAAAATCTAAGTGTGACCTTGTCATAAGTCATAGCATCATTTAATGCCAACATCAGTAAAGATGGGATGAGATCTGGATTTCCCTGAAATGAGTCCAAGAGAGAAATCAATTAATAAATTTATATCAAAGTATAGCATTTTAGGATATGTGTAACAAAATCACGAGAGCCAAAATCATATGCCTAAATGCCAAAGCATAACAAAAATTCACCTTTATAGCCGTGAAAAGGGTGCCCCTGACATTTGCTGAGGACACAGAAGGAAGTCAATTTGATTCTGGAGATTCATATTTCAATGCACTAGCAATAGAAAAAGAAGCGACTCTTCAGCGGGGGCTTACAAAGAAACTCGGAACGCTGCCGGCGTTGAATCAAATCAGCAGCACGAGCCGATTCAACGAATGATCCAGAGCTCGCCATCAGTTCCTGCGAGATCACAGCTGGCAGAAACTCATCAACATCCACGCTAAAAGAACGGACCGTCATTTCCACAAAGCCAAAGGTCAAACGGCGAACCAGAACGAAATCTTAATCGCGACCGAGCAGACAGATAAAACATACGGAAGATCACATTCACGGAGCTCAATGTAGCTGACGTAACGGCTAAACAACGGGAGGAATCGCACTTACAATGCCGACGCTAGCGCCGACGAGTTTAAGAACGTCTCGTCGGCTCAACTCCTCGCCGCCATCGGCGAAGCCGTTCTCCGTCTTGCAGCGAACCGCAACCTGAACTTTCGACGACCGGAGAAGACGACAAGCATTACACACCGATCAGGAGGCTCAACTACGCAGCGTCGAGCGCGGACACCGACGAGAGCAATTCACAATGCCGGATTTCGAAGCAAAAAAAGCGGAAGCGAGGAGGAAGACTAACGGGACGAGCGGCGGGGGGCCTGACGGAGGCGGCGGAAGACGAGGTGGAAGAAGAAGGAGGAGCGACTTGAGCTTGAAGCGGGAGCAGAGAAGGGACGGTGGAGACGAAGGACGCGCCCATCATCGTCGTCTTCCTTCGTCTTCTTCGCCTTGCTTCGGAGATGATGGAGGGAGGGAGGGAGGGAGAATGCTGCAGAAGCTTTTTGGCGATGTGTGGAGGAGTGGGGGCGAAGCTTTTTGGGGGATTGATGGAGCTGGCGATGATGTGCTAGGCGTTATCCAAACCCCGATTCTCCCAGCGCCAAAAATCCAAACGCGGGGACGAGAAAGATCGGGTAGTTCCCCCCTTGAGCGACGCTCGGCTCGGCTCGCTCCGGAGTACTGTTCTGCCGTGGGCCCACGCTGTCCACGTGGACCGCCTCCTCCACAAACAGACTGTTTTATATTTTTATTTTTATTTTCTTTTACCTTTTCATTTACCTATCGAAAATTCTAAATAAGAGTTTGAATTACCCTTATTTTTTCTAATAACTATTCGAAGAAACTTGTTTTCAAATAAAGACTTAAAAGTGCATGTTTTAGTTTCAAAGAATGGCCTGAACACATTAATTGTGAATTGCAATTTCGTCTTTTTAATTTTTTCTTTCTTTCTTTCTTTTTTCTTTTAAAAAACTAAAAAAAAAAAAAATGCAGGCCTACACAAGGATGGGCGACCCTCACCCAAACCAAGCAAGGGTGGGCGATCCTCACCTAGATTTGGGAGAGGGTTACTGCCCTCTCTCATCACTAGCGAAAGCTAGTAGACCCTCATCTTTAGTCGGCCAAAGTCATCGACCCTCTCCTAGACCTTCATTATTGCCCCACCGACGATGGGGGTGATCGCCTATGTTTTCTCTATTTTTCCTTTTTCTTTTTAATTTTTGATTTATAATCTAATTTAATTTAATTTAAATTATATTTGGACAAAAATACTCATGATTGATCAAAATTTTTTGCCAATCAACGAGGTGACTACTTTAGGCCATTTTTTGAGATTGATATGAATACTTCAAACTTTTATTCGAAATAAAGTCTATTTCAAACCTTTATTTAATTAAATGAGGACACTTTGAGCCTTTATTTGGAATTTTCTCTTTACCATGGTATAATTGCTTAATTTGTATTTTCTTGGTTTATTCATCCTTTCAAACTTAGAAATTATGTTTGATAATGAATTTTCCCTTAACACCATTAGTTAACACTTTTTTTCTTAATTTCATTTTTCCACATTACTTTTCATTCATACACCATATAGTTAAACTAACTATCGACTCACTAAGCTAAATAAAAGGCGCACGTTTGAATACTCATAATGAAATATAAACCGTGCAATGAATAGATATTAGGTCATTTATCATGCACATCTGAAAGGATAAGATAGAAGTGACAAAAAGGAAGTAGTACAATCTTTGAGTGAATTTTAGGGCGACGCATTAACATACTTTGATAATGTATAAATTTATTACTTACAAGGGAAAATTTAAGTTAAATTATGTTTTCTTCTAAGTTGATGCTAGAATTAAAGATTCTTGATCAATTTCGTTGAATCGCTATTTGGTCCAATCTTTTTGCTAAATCACCTCATATCATCTCATGTGGCTTGCTATGCTGATGACTTGGATGTTGGATATAGTTTCACTGGAGTTTGGGTTCCAAACCTCATCCCTTTAAGCCCAGGCTGCATAGTGAACTATGTCAAGCAACACCAAATTAGGACATTTCAATTCATAATCTTTATCACTAAATTTAATTTATACGCTAGGTTCCCAAATTTCTTGTAATTTGTACCTAGACGGTTTTGGCTGTGGTTTACTAATCCACGTCAACAGAGTAAGCCATGAAGGATGACGGGTGACGATTTGATGGCGAGGAACGACGAATTTGCATTGGGTATAATTGTTTCTTGCAGGTGAAATTTTCTTTTTCTTTTTTTTTTTTTTTTTTTTTGGGGGGTGCTGGGGGGACGTTTGAGAAAATGTCATTTTTGACTCGGCTGTAACTGAAAGGTTACGTCATTTTTCACCCTAGACTTGGCCCAAAACCGGAAGAAACTTCTTCATTAAAAATAACATGAAACTTAATAATTGTGGATGCCTTTTAGATATGAGAATGACGTGGGAACAAATTCCAGGTGGGGTTCTCATTTAATTTTGTCGTGCATAGATGCAAAGCCTCTTTTCGAAGTAACGGATCCGCGAGACAGCTTCACATTCACATCCAAGCAATCATCATCTCACCCACGTTCGCTCTGGCGTGATTTCCTTCAACCTCGATGGATGACTCGCATAGAGAACAAGCTGGAGTAACCGAAGTGGAACAGCTGAAGTAACCGCACATGAGGAACGTGCATAGTGGAAAAACTATGATAGAATTATTGCATCCTAAATGAATTATATCTAACCAATCACCCTATACCAGCCATCTACTCAAAAGATTTTGCCTTGATGATAAAATGCAAGGCCCATCTTCAGTGATCAAACTATCCCCCCCTGCTTGCTTATTGCAAACGCATTTAACTTTCTGTGCATGGCCTCCCTCCTACCTAATCCTAAAACTCTGTCTATACAGGTTCCGCGTCCCCTATCTATTTACTGCAGTCAGTCCCAAGAGCTTGAAGTGCCTGAAGCCGCGACAAATGTCTATCTTTCGGGAGCATTTCCGCTCAACATGATCTACCTCATGTCAGCTGATGCATTCACTTCAGGCAATTCACTCCGGCATAAACAATCTGGCAAAGGGTTCTCGTAGAATGCCTCCTCTGAACGAAATCTATCCATGCCCTTTGTTCCTGAGATGGGGCCTTTCCTCTTCCGTGGGGACCCTTGCCTGAAAAAGACGAAGATGCTATTCCACAATTAATATGAGATCAAGGACTTCTGCCAGGCGACCACTTTACAAGTTACACTCACGTTAGATCCATAGTTTCTATTAGCAACACGAGTTTAGTGCACAGATTGAGATCCCAACATACCATCTGCTTACAAATAGTGACACGAGTTTAGTGCACAGATTGAGATCCCAACATACCATCTGCTTACAAATAGTGATGCCAGACCCCATATTTCAAGGCCACTAGGCTAAACATAATGGTGTGCGCTGTGCAGAGGATAGAAAAGCTACATCTAGATTACTTGATGGAATGAAAAGGGAAAGCAAATACTTGAAGTTGAAGGGTGACCAGGCAAGGTCTAGTGTAGCAAAACATATGTCTTGGGCAGAAAAGGTCTATTGATATTCCATCTCCACTACTCAGTTTTTAGAATCTATAAAAGCAATCAAAGCAAACATCTGCATGAAGTACCGTTTTTTGTGGAGTTCGGCAATGCGATCCGAAAATCTACTGCCTTCTTTCAGAGTCCCCTGCTCAATTTTGTCAAATAGACGAACAAGAGCTTTCCTGGTTTACAAAAGGAAAAACCAGTAAGTTTATGACCGTGGACTGATAACTAAGTGTGACGAAAAGATAAGAAAATTTGTTGCCTGTCCGGTGATATTGTCTTTCTATGCCCCAAAAAGCGTCGGTGACCTCCGACTGCCCTTGCCATATTTCCTGAGTAGGATGGGATGAACACATCACTCTCCACAGAAACAATGTAATCCAGTGCTGCCATCTGGGATGCATGGTTCATAAAAGGTTCCAGCTCCTCAACTGATGCTAGTTTTTCCTGCAAAGACATTTCAGGAGTATCAAGTTTAGTATGCCTCCAATTATATAAAAATCTATTACCCTACAGCACAATCATCCTCTGAAACCAGCACCAATGATACATTGGCACTAAAAGTGGCGTTGCGGTCTATACTTTCAACATTTTACTTATGCTTCTACATATGAAGTCAGAAATTTCCCCCATAGCATTCCGAAAATTACAATAATGGGGGCAACTTAAAATAAGTGATGTTCTTAGTTACCCAAACAAGCACATAAGCAGGAGAATAAAATGATTTATCAAAAGAGATGTATAAGCTGTCAATTTCTTCCCCTGCAACCGAAACACTGCAGGCACCAATAACTTTAACTGAATGGTCATGATATCAGATGCCAATTCTGATAGAGATACCCACTATCAGCTTCTAGAAGGTTACATATATAGCATATTCTAGACATCTAGAACATCACAATAGGGTTCAATACTCCCAACCTGACTATGAGACCAATCAGGGATGAGCTTTGATCATCTTCAAATGCATTGGCATGATTCATACCAAACTTGCACTTATAAGCATAAATTTTCCCGAACTACTGGGTTGTGTCATTAAAGAATGTCATGTCAGGAAAAAAAAATCCATCAGTAAAATTCCCATACATCTAACCATTAAATACAAGGACCTTCCATTCTGAATTCTGAAGAAGACCAAGGTAGGTTGCGATAATGTTGTTACAGGTTTTAAAATAGCAAAGCAGGTAAGTAACGGTCTCTATATCACACTAAACTGATGGTAGATAATGTAGTCAATATACATTTTGCTCAAGAATTATAGAACTGCCTATTCTAAACACATTATTCTAATTGAAAAGTCAGACACACTAATCAACTCTGTTTGGCAAGAGCTTACAGTCTACATTAAGATTGCTTTTTCACCAATTGGGAAGAATTCTTTAACAGAAATGCCTCCACATCAGATGGTAAACTTTAGTGAAAAAATCGGTATTAGTAGAAGACATGACAAGCAGGAAAATAAGCATGATAAACAAACAAAAAATGATAGGCAGGTTTATACCTTGCTCATCAACATTGGATAGCGGGACCGTAGTTCAGTCATATGAGAGTCACCTCCATATATATCTCCAGCAGCAATGTATATGGGTGTATTGGTTGGATACCCAAGGGCTGTGAGAAAAATTGCGACCTCCTTTGGAGTTAGAGGGCAGTATCCTTTAGATCTCTGCTCAGTAGAATTAATATTCTTATTCTTCCAATGCGCAGTTTTCTGCCTGCAAGTTCCAGGCCCATTATTAATATTATAAGCAAAGAATTGGTAACAAGGATACTATGTATATGGTGCGGTTCACAATTGTGTTTATACCTTATTATCTGCAGTTCTTTAGCTTCAGCTGTTGATAAACCATGTGTACACCCACTAAAGGCAAGCATGTCCTTCTCATACCGCAAATGAAGAGCGATATATCGACCATAAGATCTCATCCGCTCAACCAGCAACTGCAGTATTCATGGAAAGATTAGCATGTAAAAGTCCCAGGACACGAGAGAACAGCCACTCATAGATCAACTAAGTTTGTAGATCACTTTCTTACCTTTCCCATTGCTTCAATACGGGGTGCAAAACGAAGGGCTCCATAACAAGCATGACAGCGTAGCTTTTGAATGGCTGATGGAAGATTATTATTTGCAAGACGAGAATCTGACTTTGAAGCTCGTATTACCTATCATAACCGAGTGTCATCCGATCGTTGCAATGTTGAATAGTGGAAACATGGTAAAGGTTTCTACTGAATGTACCTCATAATATTCCCACATGCCAGCTATCTCTTTGTGATAGTAATCCATGCCAGACCAACTTTTAAATTCCTTCACTAACTTTGTGGTTTTAGCCAATTCCTTGGGAAGCTTCTTTACAACTTTAACATCATTAGCCAAACTGCTTATAAAATGTTCTTCATCAAAGATATCAGAAAAGTTGCTGCAAACGGAGCACTGAGATCAGCTTCTAGCATATTTTAAAGAATCTGAGCCATACAGTATCTTAACAACAAACAGATTCAGAGGATGAGTGACATCTTACCTAGAATCATGCCAAAAAGAACGTTTATCTAGGTCAGGAATCACCAAAGTAGCATTTATTATACGAGCTACAGCAACCATGTCACATATCTGCATAGAAATGAGATTGCTTTACAGATCCATCCAGCAGCAGAGCAATCTAAATCGTCTTTATGGTGATCATAAAAATAATCGAGCAATTCCATCTGATGTATATAATCTAGACCTTCTCGACCAAGTGATGCTAGATGTTGTGACGCTAACAGCAAGCTGTCAAATTAAAAAGTCTAGAGTGCAAAAGGAAGCAACTTTTATTTCGCAGTGTTCTGATCTGTTCAACCCAGAAGCTGGTGCTTGTAATTTTTGAAAGTTTGGTCAGATATCTTTTAACCAACGAAGTAGCCAGATGATTTCTAATTTTCTGGTGTGGGGGGGGTGGTGTTTATGGTAAATAGCCTCTCTACTTCCACTTCCGTTTCTCCATTAAACATGGAGGAAAGATGGAATGAGCATTGGAATGCTCGTAACATATTCAGAAGGGCCAGAGCTAGCTATTAAGTTTCAAATGTTGTCATCAGAATCACTTGACGATGAACATGTTAATGGAGATTCCTCATTCCCTATTTACATCGTAATGGTTTTAATGGAAGATAAAAGATGCCATTACTATGAATCAGTACAAGGAGCATGCACACACCCCAGCTCGCATCTGATTAAGTCCGCCATTGGTATGGACTAGAAGGTAACCTTGCGATGCTACAGGAACTGACAAAAGAAAAACATTTAAAACATTATTAGAAAGAAATCTGTTCAACAAAAACATGAAGACAACAAGCATCTTACCTGTATAATTTGTGCTTATACATGGCACGAAATCACGGTTTGATGGAGGCTTCCAGAGCTTATCAAAATCCAAATTCCAGCCAGCGCTGTTTATCTGTACAGTTCAAAGAAGTCACATGTAACGAAAGCTAGATACACTAAAACGCTCATCCCTGTCCAACTAAATCTGCCAAATTCAAATCCTAGAATTTCGACATAGCCCTTGAAGCACGAATCAGTTGATTCTGGTCACAATTGCGGAAAAGCATTTCACTTCAAAGCATTACTTAAATTACCAACTCGTTACTTTTACGTGTATATATGATCCAATGACTTTTTTTTTTCTTCCCTTCTTTACAAGTAAAAACAGCCGTAAGAACATGAAAAACGTTATGGTTTAAGACCTTGCGAGAAGACCGTGAATTTTTCGAAATTTGAGGCGGAACGAGTTCCTTCGTCCAGCTCTGCTCGCTCCCCTGTCTCTGGTATTGCTGCACAATACAAAATAGTAACCAGATCATCACTCAATCTCGGTCAGCGATTGAGAACTGTTCGACTACGCCAAATCGTTACGCTAAGTCATTCCACAGATTCAACGCGCTATGTCCAGACGCAAACAGGCACAGAATCCAATGCCGAGTCCACGAAGCACCAAACGACCAAACGAACCGAAAACATGTTTAAAAAATCGCCAATATTTGCTCTCCGGAATGCATGCGCGCGGGGAAGAACAACGAAAAGCAACGCCGAGAACACGCCAGATTTTCCGATACGCACGCCACGCTATAACAGAGACGAGCAAACCAACCGCAGACAGAATCCAAACATACGCGATCGCATCCTAACGAACTAAAACCCTAACCAATGCCTAAGAACCCTCCCAAAACCCCACCGAACGAGAGCAATGCGAAGGGGAGCCGAAGCGAGAGAGCGCGAGAGAGGCGCCACCTTCAAGAACTGCGGAGCGAAGGAGGCCCCGGGCGGGGAGCACGCGGACGTTCCCGGACAGCAGGGCGACCAGGGCGACGGCGCATATGGCGCACGTCAGCAGCTTCCGGAGCACCATCGGCAGGGCACGTCTCCTCCGCTTCGTCATCGCCGCCGCTGCCCCCATCGTCGTCGTCGTCGTCGCCGCCGCCTCTCACTCTCTCACTCTGTCTCGCGGGGAGCCGCTTTCGGAATATCTAAAGAGAGACGGCGGAAGAAGAGGGGGCGGCGCCCGCCATCGACGCGGCCGGAGAAAAGCAACGACGGCGAGAGAGAGAGAAAGATCAGGGGGAGGAGAGAGAGAGAGAGAGAGAAGCGGAAGGCGTTGCGGGGAGCTTCCTTGCGTCTTCTCTGCGTGCTCTCTTCGGTTTGCTTCCCGTTCGGTTTCGCTGAGTTGGTTTTAAATACGTCTCTCGTGGCCTCTTTCTTTTTTTTTAAATTTTAATTTTTATTCTTGAAGAATATCTTATTTATTTTTATTAAGTTTTGGTTTGGCCGTATCTATCTATATAGTTTTCCAGCAACTTGAGGACCGGGCAAATAGGAGACGGAAACGTCGTGCGTCGATGGGGGATATAGCCAATGCGCGAGTAGGAAGCGACCAAGTTTCAAAAAAGAAACAATCGCCATCTGATTTTCCTTTTTTTTTCTTCTCTTTTGCCTAACGTTATGACCAATAAATACGAAATTTGTGCAGAAATTCGAAGGAGTCCCGATCAAAACTCACGTCGGTTTCCATATATATCATCGAGGCGTGATTGGCTCAGTCGGATAAAATGAGATACGGAGCTCTTTTTTTTTTTTTTTTTCAGTTATATGTATTTATCGGAATTGCATAAATTTCAAAAGTGGGACTGAAAACAAGGACTCGAAAAGAATGAGGGGCGTGGAATTCCGTGTGGGTCCCTCCCCTCCCCATCGTGAGTTCGCTTAGCATTAGAGGACCGAGGTCATTTATGGAAGCAGATTTTCTGTCCATAAAAAACAAAAAAAAAAAAATAGCAATTTTACCTTAAAGTGCTATTTAAATGGTTTAGATGCATGATTATGTCACCAAACCATATCTGTAATTAACAATCGTCATCATAATTTTTCGAGTATGTTGATGAGAGCTCAGGTCTATGATGTGATGGTCGATGCACAACCTAGACGAAGATAATTATCAATTATTGTATAATCTCATGTTATCTTTATCTCAGAGCAAAAAACATTAAGAAATAGCTTAACGTAGTTTATCCCCAACCTTTTCGTAATGCAAAAAAGGATGCAATGCCACATCTATCGATCAACTTAGATATTCTCTTTCTTCATCACGAAATAATTCATGATTTCTCTAAACCATCTTCAAAATTACTTTTAAAAAATAACTATTTTTCATGGTTTGCGTTCTTTTAAGCTTTTACCATATGATGCCATCTTTTGCGAGGCAAAGCATGATGATATCTATCGCTTTGTCTCACCATTTTTAATCGCATCAATGCATAATCCAAAATTCTTATTCTTGATAAAGTTAGTTGGGTGGTGTCAAATTAAAGGGACTTTTTTTCTTGTGATTCTTTTAGTTTGATGGAAGATCGCATAAGAAAAAAAAAGTTGTGAAAAGAATAGTTATGAATTGCGTTAGTGATTTGTCTGGATTTTATAATTTTTTTATATAAATTATAGGCACCACATTAGTAAACAAAGATTGAAATTTAAGTTTAGAGGCTTCTTTCTTTTCGAAAGAAGAGCGAATTCTCAGTAAAGATAAAGAGATAAAGAGAGATATATAGCTATCTTTACTTCTTCTTTTTCAGTTCTTTACTTGCCGCCTGTCGTTTACCAACTAGATAAAGCGAGAGTTATTTATGTATTAATTTATTTCCTTTTCCTTTTTCTTATGTAATTATCTAAAAACATAATAAAAATTTATTATAACCCTACGGTTACATGACATATCGACAGGAGAACGTGATTCGAGACCTGCCACGATTTTTGCAGCTTTGGGTTTATGTTGTGTTTAAGAATGTATTATTATTTTCTTATGTCATGTACTTAAAGTTAAACTTTTGTTAGGTGCATGCAAGTAATAATTTTCTGACCTATCTAACATGAGAACAGGATTTGATCTCGGTATGGAACTAAGGAATTTGGCTTTATTGATCGCTTTCTTGGAAAAAAAAAATGTCTTGGAACGGCAACCTTTCAAGAAATCACAAGAAAATGCGATTTGATCTCAACATGTGAGGTTAGCGAATTTCCAATCCATATCTAAAGGGGTACTGGAGAATTTTCTATGTACTTAACTTTTGTGAGGCGTGCATTGTTAATGAGTCTTGACAAAACAAGATATGTCAGCTGAATGTATGCATAATTTGATCTTAGTAAAATTTAACTCAATTTTCAAAGTGTACTCCCCGCGAGGAAAGTATCATCTGGGTAATCGACGAGAATCGACCTATGCAATTTCGGCCTTATCTATGCAGCATCCGCCGTCCGGGTCGATTCACCGATTGAAGATGCTCTTGGCCTCGGCCTTTTCCTTTCCTCAAAGCTGGTGAAGACATTCTAATCGAAGCGTGCACTGATTTTTCTTTTTGATAAGTGAGCATGCATGAATTTGATCAACGAACAATACGCTATGAAATCACTAATACTACATAATAAGAGATTCATTGGTCTTTAATTAGAGCTCTTATTAATATTTAAGAGGTAAAGAGCCTGCCTTACGTCTGCCTTTTGCGTTTGACCGAAATTGTCAATCAATGCTTGCTTACAGTGCAGATCTCAAGATGGAATTGACCAAATTGGCGATGGCCACATTCAATTGCATTAACTACTCATGGCCAGGCTATGTGCCCGCATGTGCCAAATCATCTGTCTAGGGACAATCTACGCTCATTTCCTCTCTTCTTTTTGTTAGATTTTCTATGAAATTTTGTTGGGATCACGACCGACCTTTTTAAAAATTTAAACTATTAAATAAAAATGTAATTTAATATTTAACTACTCAAACACTCCCCCTCAGACTGTGTTATAAGATTTGAATTCAGGACTTCCCACTCTGATACTATATGAGATTTTGTTAGACTACAACCAACTGTTCTAAAAGTTTAAGTGTTAGATGAAGATGTGATTTAATATTTAATTACTCTAAAATTTTCATTAACGAACCCTCCTTAAATACCCAAAAAAATAGTTTTGTTATACCTAAAATACCCTTCTTCTTTTTTTCTTATTTTATGCATCATGTAATGTTGAGAATGACAAATCTTTCTTTTATCAGTTTTGATTTACAAGTGCGCTATCAAAATGACCTTTTGACACTCATTGACTGAAAAATCCGTTCCTTTAAGGAACAAAATAGTTAAATGTGTAAATTAATACAGAAGAATTTACAATATGTTCGTGAGCGGTGTTATGGTTCAAACGTATACGCATTTTGATGCGTGCCACGCTGAAATCAAATCTGTAATTTGACGTTGATGTAGATATGCCCGATTGGCTCGCAAGTAGTGTGTACATCACTAGCCGCGAAGCGGGGACGAAAGGCTTAAGGATTGGGGGAAACAAGGATGGATTAGAGCAAAATAATGCAAACCTAGAGGAACCTATCACATGATTTCGGGCGAAGATGCTCGCCATGGTAATTGGTTAGGTTCCCTTCTAAGGTGGCATCTCCATGACGTGTTTCCCAGGAAAGGCATTGGCATTCCGCAGAAGCTACGTGGCTGGCAAATCGTGTGTGGGGGCTAGCGCACTGAAATACATGATTCTAGATAGTTAAGGCCATAAATTCATTTTTTTTTTACCCATATTCAATGGAGTGGATTGTCATGTAAGCTAATTATATTTAATAAATAGGTTATATATGAGTTTAGACCGAACTCTCTGAGTTGTATTTGAACCATCCTATATGACTTTGTCTTGCTTTTACTCGATGTCGCGCCATTCACTCTGTACTCTCATCTCGGTTTGTATACAAATTTTCTTTTATTTAATTAAATAGAGAAGTGTTTTTAGTAATACAAGTCGGGCGCGGGTTGAGTTGGGTTTATATGGAAACGAGTCAAAATGGATTAAATAAATCAATTTGGGTTGGATTATTTTCGACCTAACCCAAATTCGATAGGTCTAATCATGAATATAGATCAGTACTAGTATAGCTCGAGATCGGTAGGGGGAAATTATTGTGTTCATCGGTTGGAAATGAAGGATGAAAACGAGTCCGGGAAATTATTGTGTTCATCGGTGGGAAATTAAGGATGAAAACGAGTCCACCCCAATTATTTTCTTTTGGGCATTGATGGAGGTGCATCGGGGTTTTGAGAAGACGCCACAGATGGCAAAATTATTTGATAATTATTAGTACGAAAGCTAGATTAGACGTAATCAAGCTTAGGGATGTGACCGCACGGGCGGCACATTCACTCTTCATCTTCCTCAAGAAACGAACTTCCGCACATGATTCGCGAGTCCCTCGCCAGCTTCGCTGGAGTTGATAGGTACATAAGATTATCGATGCTTATTGAAGAAGTTTCAAAATGGTCAATCGTCTAGAAAATTGTATAGATCTCTTTTGTTATTTTAAAACAAATGTTCAACATGCGCTCTATAAAAACAATGGGGGAACGAGTAGTTCATCTTTAACCTAACATAAGTTATTTTTATTTTTAAAATTTTTCAACATCCGCAAATTTAGAGCCTGTATCGTTTATCTATGTTGAAAACGCACAACAAAAATTCAATACCTTCACCCAAGATTGTGAACTCGTCAATATATCCAGTTACACTCACGTTCATTAAAAAAAGAGTTTGTCATTATATCAGCAAGTGAATACAATTATATTTATTGACGAACTCGAACTTAAGCTTATTTTTGGTGATCTTCTAAGGTGAAGGCGAAGGTATTGAATTTTTGCTATACTATTGTAATAGCCTAATATTGACTAATATTATGAATCCGATTCGAGGTTACTTACCACTAAAAAAACTATGGAAAACTCAACTTCTGCATCATTGCCATTACCTTCAACGGTCCAAATTTTCTACGATCCAAACAATCGAGATTTTTTTATTTTATTCAAAGGAATAATCCTACTTGGAACGAGAATCCATTTGAGCATTCAGATTCATGGAACCAAACAAGAGATCTTAGTGTGATCTATCTTATTTAATAACGATTTTTTTTATCCCGCGTCAAAAAGTAAGATTTTCATCGTACTTCGATTTAATTAAGGTAAAATTCAGATTCGCTTCTGGAAGCTGGGATATTCGTTGAATATCTCTCGCGGCGATTCGTAGAGTCCATTCGGCCAAATCGATGGGCAATTATTTAATTATCTTTCCCTCGGTTTTGTATGAAAACGCAAGACTTTCGTCTCAAACGCACTGGGAGCATAGCTACTATTAAGCATCTCATTTTAACAATTTGTTATAATCTATGGATCCTAAATATTCAAAATAAATGCTTAAGTGGTCTTTTTAGGTAGGCTGCAATTTCCATATATTATGTTTAAGTATTTCGGGATGAATAATGAGGATTTTAGTTTGACCGAGGACTTACCTCGAATCAGAGTAATTACTATGCTCACTAAAACCGGTTAACAAAGCGCCGTGTTGAATGTGTCCAAGTCGTTACCGATTCTCGAGCACGACCCTCTCGTTTGAAAGTTCCACACGCGGTCCGACGGCGTCGCCCGATGGATAGCGACGTCTCGAACCAGTCCGCCTTGTGTACCGGCGTTAGTTCAGAGGCGGAAGAAGAAGTCAAAATGGGAATTTATAGGTGGAAAAAACCGAGGCTGCCGAAAGACAAAGCCTCCCACCATTTCTCGTGGCGAGAATGGCTCTCCCATGTATGCGTGTCTTTCCATCAGCGCCAAACCGGGTCTTTGCCTCTTTGGCGTCTGTCGAATGCTTCGTTGATCTTCGGGTCACTCGAGACGACTTGGACCCGGCAATCCAGCAAGAGGCCAACGCGGCCGTTGGCGTCAAATTCAACCCTCTGAATCAGCACCCAATGGAATGATGTAGAAACCCACCGAGTGGGTCGTCGTCGCTTGGTGCGCACTGAGGTCGACGTCCGGTCTGACGTCCTCCTCGTCCCCATCTCCAGTGGTTTTTCTAGGGTCGCTCCGCAAGTTGGAGGAGAACCTTAAGCCAATGTCCACTTCGGGATGTTTAGAGGATAGAATGTGCACGGGCTTGGAGGTCCACAAGTTCTCATATCGTGAATCGATGGCGCCTTGATTGGAGTCCCTTGAATTTAGAAAAAGGGTATAGGTTGCATCATGTCGTGTTGCTGGAACTTAGAATATCTCCTTTCGTTCTTTCCCATTTTCGCGGAACCGGTATGGTTGTGCGATGGCTAATCCGATCTAATATAGGATAAGAAGGTCGATCGGAAGAGAATGGTTAGAGTTGCCATGGAAATGCCTTCAAGTTTCTTGAGATGTAATGTGACTAACGCAGTCCATGTCCATTATTACAACCTTCTCATGGCATCATTAATGACGTTAGTGAGTAGTAAATTTCGGATATTCAATAGTGTGTTTCGTCAATCGATAGTTGTTTCAATAAATTATTTTTGTGAATCTCCAATCAATTGAGGATTTTTCTGCTGTTGTCTATTGGTCATATATCTCCAATTTTTGGAGATGGAATTATCAATAATAGAGTTAGTAAAGTGTTCTATGATCCATCGAAAATGTTTCATCGAACAAATATTAAATTACTCTTTTGGATAGACATATGCATCAATATCTCATCACTAATCTAACAACGTTTGTTTGAGTTATTATAATTTGATTTGAAGATTTAGGCGATAGCAAGAAAACTAAAAAATAGGTGGTACACATCTACATAATCACCACACGGCAACGAACTAGCACCGGCGAGAACTTCGGGTGCACGGGCACCATCCGCATATAGATTATTCACACGCTCTATGATTACATTGATTACACACTTCGCATTCGAATTGACAAGTACCATCTATTCTAAGGAGGTGCGGCCGTTCGGTGTCCACTGAATTTGAGGAATGGAGCTACTATAATCTATGGTGGCATCAGATCATTCATTGATAATTTCTTTGGTTCTATGAAAAATAATAGGAGCAAATATGAAACAAAAGAAAAAGGTTGGTGGAAGAAGTGGGAAAGTAGGTTTCGAAGTGGGACTTCATTGACTTGTTTACTAGTCCACTTCACATCATTACCTTAAGGAACTTCAAGCAAGAGGTGTTTTTCTTGAGGGTCTTTAAGAACCTTGATCCTGGCTTACCTAACCGCAATAAAGACATGTTTGATAAAAGTAATCATAGTAGAAGGAAAACCGATAAAGTGGAAGCAAGAAAAAGGATGTGGACGCGAGCCATATAGCAATTAGCGGATTAGAAAAAAGAACGAAACATCGTACAATCACATAGACATATTATATTGGATCAAGTCAAATCACTTTGAAAAAAGAAAATCTCGATAAGAAGAGATCTTGAAGCATTTCTCAAGCGTACTGAATAGACATATTTGGATCTTCAAAACCTTAATTACCCATGTCCCAAAAAAATTTACAATATAAAAAAATTGTAAACTTCCATTATTTGGTTATGAAGCCTGTCTTGGATCTCACAAAAAGACAATGTTATAATCATATGTTACCATCGGTTTTCCCTCTCGTATTGGGTAAGAAAAAACCAGCCAACAAGTAGCTTAGTAATCTGTCGTTCGGTTCAAATCAGGGAATTTCGATTGGGATTCAGATAACGATTGACAGATCAAAATGATGCGACTAGTCAATTTGGTTTGATGGCCATTGCTTTGGGCTCCACAGATTGATCGAGGTTGTGGTGAAGTAGACTAGTCCAATTCAGTTGACACGACGAAATGAGGTAAACCCACGCTCAGAACAAGAGCAAGGTTCCCTAATTAAGCCCACGAGTTGAGATATCGAAGTGCGACTCTTTCTACGATCTTGGAGACGTGCTTTTACCTCTTACGTGCAAAGCAGCTCAGCATCGAAAAACCAAAAAACTTGCACATGCCAATCCAGAGTATTTCGATCGAATATTCTAACTACACCCTCTGGCAGCATCGTCATCTTTTCCAACGGCGGACATACATAGCACCACAAGAAATAATGGTAACATGAACTAGTGACGCTGCATTTCTCTACAGAAGGTCCGAAACAACAAAATGTAATCTGAAAAAGAAACAGTGACCATAATTTCATGCCGACGCTCGTTGTGGACACGTGTGCGGATGTTATTTTGGCCATGACGTCAAGGATTGCAGTGAGAGCACAATGGTATCGAATTTCCGACCTTGCTGATAGAATCAATACCCTGAAAACTACCGATATTAGTAATGATAGGGCTGAGAGATTGATACTATGCCATTACAGTGAAAAATGATTTTACTTCAAAAGGTCCAGAAGGACATTGGCTCAATAATCATAAACATATCGACATGTATAATTCAACAAAGGCTGCCCCGATCACACTGCTTTGTCTATGTTATTGTTCACAATTCCTAAAAAGATTGGAGC
Organism: Eucalyptus grandis; assembly: GCF_016545825.1. Taxonomy (NCBI): domain Eukaryota; kingdom Viridiplantae; phylum Streptophyta; class Magnoliopsida; order Myrtales; family Myrtaceae; genus Eucalyptus; species Eucalyptus grandis. Next base: position 4,828,756 of record NC_052617.1, on the reverse strand, counting down.
AACCGAAGTCATTTGACTTAGTGGCCACAAAAAAGGTCATTAAAATTTGTTCGAGACATCATTCTCTAAGCCAAAAAGAAAGACAGAAAAAGCGTAACTTCCAAGGTTCTCTGCGAACTCTTCTGCAGTATGCCTTGAATGCAACCATCCATCATTTCCCTTTGAAAGAATTATCACAAAAGGTTTCAGTAGAAAAATTTAAATTTAAGGTTAGCCAGCATAAGATCACTAAAAGAAGTTCTGAGATCAATGTACTAACTGAAACTAACTATACTATGACTTAGCAGATGAAGTAACACTCATGTTCAATCATCAATCACAATCCAATTAAACATAAACTACTTTAGACCAGTTCCACGCCATTCGAGTCTTATTTTATAGGGTGTTTCATCTTTCCTTTATGGTACTATCTATAGTATTCACTATAAAGAAATCATCCCTTTTCATACATGTTTAGTATCTAATAAAAGCAACCATTTGTTTCAATTGTTTTTTTTCTCTTTTTTGCTTTCCTAACTTCTATGATGAAATTGACAATGTCATCCTGCTATATTATTTTCCTTCAATTAAGGTCAAATCCCAAGGAACTTTAATGAGTCATCACCAGCCATTTCTTCAACAATGCAATAGCCTTTCCTTCATCTTCACTTATCTAGAACTTGGGTTTGGCGAAATGGAACAGGAATGAGAAATACAAATAACTGAATTCCATCCTCTCTCCCACATAGAGGGAAAGGTGCAACCTCATTATTTAGCATTTTTCCCCAGTATGACGCATATTTCAAACATGCTATGCTAGCTAAGACATTGTAGAGCGGTAGGGCACTGTAACCATGTTTTTGTTTATTCAAAAGTTCAATTGGCGCCCAAAATATTACTAGAAGAAACCACTTTCCATATGACCAAGAACAAAAAAAATGATCTTAATTTGATGAAGTGTCGAATGACAATGTTCAGGTAGATTTCTGGCTTTGAAATAGAATTTATTGCAAATACTTTTAAAGTCAACCAAAAAAAAAAAAAAAGAGAAGATGACAAAGAAAAGACGGAATGAAAAAGGTTAGTAGAGAATACCCCTTTTATGGCTCTTAGTCTATTTAGCTGCATCAGTGCCCTCAGTAGTTTCGACTTCTATTGGGCATTGAGACACATAAGGTTTCAGCTGCAAGAAACAAATGCTGGTTTAATATTCACAAGGCATGGCGCATTTGTTTGAAGACACTCATAATAGAAATGCATGTCACTCTCTTTATTTGTTAACTTCAGGATGTTGGGATGTTCGGAGGAGGGTATGGGGAGGAGAGGGACTAATGAGCTTTAAGGGTACCTTGAAGTCAGTCAAATCGGGAACTACATAGTTTGGTAGTTTCTCCTGCAGCAGAACATATCCACCTGCAATAAAATAATTTGGAATGGTTACACTTGTGCAGAAAATACCAACCGTATATTAAGCACAATATTCATGCCGAAAGAAAGAGTTAGCAGCCTGACAAGGCCAATCTTTAAACAAAGGATACTCATTTTCTTTTTCCTCTTCATAGCAAGGATGTACACTTTGATAAGAAGGCAGCCTTTTGCCTGAAATAAGTGCGACCACATATTGATCTTACTTCTGGTATGTTCAAATTATGGATACCACTTAAGGACCATGAACCTATATCTTCTATGCTCTTCAACTTCAAGTCACCCTTAACATGATATAACAATACATACTAAGAATGGTAATCCACAATCCACACGTTATCTTAAGAACAGCAATTTAGATTCAAAGAAGGAAAAAAAAATTCTATCATATACTTCTAGCGTTTTTGGGCCCTACAACATAGAGCAAAAGGAAAGATAGGTATACAAACCTTTGTGGGTGTGAAAACCAGTTGGCTTGCAATTCTTTCCCTTGTAGTAATTTCTTGGAGCACGTTTTGAAGAAAGAATATCGAGTGATGATGTACGCTTCCTCCTAAATGCCCTTCCCAACCCTAGTATCAATCCCAGTGGCATTTTCTCTCTCTCTTTGCAGTGAATGGACAACCTGCAATTCAATATGAGCCTGGAACATGAAATGGACTCTGTGACTTCAACCAGACTAATAAAGTGTTTTGCCATAAGTCATAACAACACCATATGGTCTTACAAAGAAAAAACTAAATCAACACATAGTAGCGTGTGATATGGCTAAGATATTGAACATTCAAAGAACAAGCTAAGAAGAATGAAAAGCAAAAATAAAGTAAAGTTTGATCACAGAGACTGAAACAAATATTTTTTCTAGTTGTTAATGAAAGATGGGATATATAGTTTTTTGTGTTATCTGAATCCTCAGCGCTTAAAAGAAAAATTGTTGTGCTCCCTCCCTCCCTCCCTCGGATGCAATCATGATAGGCCCAAGCAGAGCTCCCTCCCTTTCTCTCTAGGATGCAATCATGATAGGCCCAAGCAGAGCCAAGCTGATGTAGCGCTACATATAGCAAGAGACAATCATAACAAATTCTCAAATTGGACTCATCTCAATTTCAAAATAGGGCACATCATGAAGCGATCGACGATCCCATTTTCAGGATTCCACGAGAGATGGGATTCCTTAGATTGTGATCTCATGGAGATGCATCTCAAAGGGTCTAGTTACCTATCGGGAAAAATTCGACTTTACGGAGGTCCAATTTCCAATCTTATGCTGAAGCCTGAAGACATTTCATCATCATCAAGCAACTTTAGAGGCCAACGGAGGGTCCGGTACCTTCCATTTGGATGCAACGACACGGAAAATACCCCAGCTCTTGTAAACGATGACTTCATGTACTAAAATATCAGTTAGTTCTAGATTTCTAACTGCTGAAAGCCTATCGACAACCAGTCATCGATATCAATCATCGACCAAATGCATGAATTCCAGTCAACCCAACATTCTTTCAGTTCATTACATCTAGAACACACTAAAATCTCAGTAGTTTTAAGATTCATAACTCCAACAAATCGGCGAAGAAAATCCTACACAACTCCCCGTTCGGGGCTTCGGTCGACCGACGTTCGCCGCGATTCAATCTGCTCGGCATCAACGAACGCGACAAATGTATCGCAAAAATCACATTTTTCCCCGTAAAAAACAGAACTTTCGGATGAAACTAGAAAGCCATGACTTTACTCGAAGCCCAACCTGCGAGAAAGCGAGTGCCGCGCGCCGAAGCTCGCTGCGTCGAGCGAGGGCCTGGGGACGCGTCGTCGAAGCTCGTGGAGGACGGGACAGTAGTCGTCGCTGTCCTCCTCGCCGCGTCGAAGCTCGTGGATATGCCGGCGGCGGCGGGACGACCGGCGTCGGAGCTCGTGGACTGGTAATGGTGCTGCGGCTGACGCGAGCGAGAGAGCAGCGGCAGCTGGCCTAATTCACGATGAAGCAGGAACCTGGATCGCCGAATTTTCCCCTTAGCCTAGGGCTTCTCCTAGCGCTGGGCCTTGCACTGGGCCTTTATCTGGGCCTCCGCTGGGCCTTTCTCTGGGCCTCGCACTGGGCTTCAAGAAGGCCATAGCTTGAGAAATTGATAACGATGCGCAGCGACGTTGCTTCTGTGCGATTTCGGAGTTTTCGATGTGATGCTAGCCGGTGAAGGTCTTCCCCTTGCGGTACACGATCGACGAACGCTTTTGTAACTACCGTGTATCATTAATTGTCAACTGTTGGATGAAATTGATTGATTGAAAAAAAAAAAAAAAAAAAATCAATCAATTGACAAATCTCGTCACGGATGCCGCCGGCGATTTTATGCTACACCATCATTGCACTTTAGAATTTCCCCTGTACAATGATAGGAAGAAGACCGCTCCCGTTAATTTATCATCAAATTCATGTGGAGATTCCTGCCGACACGAAAAGGTTGCTTTTGGGATTTCTTAATTCGACAAATGACATAATCAAGTCAGATCACTCACCGAATCCGATTCTCTTTCAAGGCATTTCGAGTTCTTAAGTTACTTACAATTAGTGCACTCCATCCATTTCTCCACCAATTTGTAGGCTACCGCAAATGGAAGTATCACCCCCGAAAAAAAGCGACTAGCTAAGGGTTTGAAAATCGAAAACAATGTTGCCCGACCCACGCCCTCGTGCTTCCCTTACTGAACCATTGTGCGGCGGGTTCACCAGATCAACGAATGTGTCAAGAGGTCCAAGACAAGCTTTCTTCAAAATCATCATGCACCTCGACAAGTTCCGCACGACGTCCCAAAAAACTTTAGAACCCCTTTGTTTCAACTTGCTCGACTTATGTGGATGCTTTAGTAGTTTCCACGCTGTCAATTGTTTTATGACATCAATCGTTGAAAAATCTCTGATGACAATGATTTTATAAGATATGATTGCACTTTAGAAATTTTCACATACGACAATAGGAAGAAAATCAGGCTTACTATATTACCGAATAAGCGTGGAGATTCCAACCAACGTGAAAAGGGCACTTTTGGGACTTGTTGATTCAACAAATGACATAATTATGTCAAAATCACTTATGGGAATCTTGTTCTCAAATCAGTTGAAGGCTTTTCGAGTTCTTAAGTTACTTACAACCGATGTACTCCGTCCATTTCTCCACCAATTTATAGGCTACCAAAAATGGTAGGATCACCCCCCGAAAAAAGCGACTAGCAAAGGGTTTGAAAACGATGTTGCCTTGCCCGACCCAAGCCCTCGTGCCACCCTCATCGATGCGTCGCTCGGGGGATTGCGGTAGGGGTACGATCTTTGAGCTAGGGCTTAGCCCATCACCCCCTTGTCCACACACGAGCTGGAACAGCTCATCAAAAGGGCACATATCAACCAAAATGTCAATAGGTCCGAACACGAGCCTCTCCAAAACCACCGGCGCCGACAGGTTCCCCACACGCGCCACGAAAAACAAAGGCACTCGTTGCAACTTGCTCGACCGACCCGGACGCCCGACCCTCGAGAATCGCCCGCCCCCACTCTCTCTCTCTCTATCTCTCCATCCAGGTGTGCCCTACCATACCTCCGGGCGGAAAAATCAAAGTGGGCGAACGAAGAAAGAAACTTTCTGGCGATCGCTGGCGCAAAGCGACGACGCCCCGAAAACCAAACGAGAGCCTAAAACGCTACGCTACGCTACGCTACCCCTGCTGCCCCGGCCCCTAACTCTAATCCAGAAAAGATTCTCCTCTCCCCCACAAGGGGCACCAGGACAGTCAAACATGGCTACCGAAAGAAGACGACGAAGAGCCCCACCCCCCCACCATCTGACACCGATCGCGACTTCTGCCCGTGAGATGAGAGCGGGTGGTCTCCTCTGCTGGACAGCCCGAAAACAAAAAAACCAGAAAAAGGGAAAAGGGAGAGGAGGGGGATGGGGGAGGGGGAGGGGGAGGGGCTAGTGGCCGTGCCAGCTTTATGGTCCGTCTCTTTCCGTATTTAAAGTGGAAAAGCCGAAAGCGACGTGGGTTATCTCCACCTCCATGAGTTCACACCCGCACGACGACGACGACGACGACGACGACGATCTCTGGCCTCGGCCTTGGCCCGTCGCTACTCGAGGCTCGCTCGTAGTAAAGCGACCCTTCGGTGCTGGCATCAACTGGCGATCGCGCGCCTATCGCTAGTTTGCTAGAGCTCGATTCGGCAGAGCTCTAAAGATAGATGTATGTACTCTATCGTGCTTTACGGTGCTTAGGACTGTGGACCGAGCGCAGAAGAAACAAAGACGATTCCTTGTTGCCCCGGCGGGATACATATGTTGAAATTGCAGCGTAATGTGCGGATGATGCTGAAGAATGACTCGCACTGTAAAGGGTAAGATATGCAAGAACCGGATATTAGAATCAGGGATGAGCATAGTTCGAGTGGGTGATTTTCACCTTGAAATTGGAAACCATAAGGTTCGATTCCGAAAAATTAGAAATGAAAATCGCATGTTGGGTCCATGGTCCAGTTTCCATATGAGTTCATTGATCCTGCCTAAACATTCCAAAAAAACCACCATTTCCAAAACCCTTTTAAATTCTTGAAATCAAATGTATACAAAAATGATTTTAGAATGTGGGAAATCAATGAAATAAACTCACGCAAAAACAATTTGAACTTAACACAAATCATGCTATTTCAATTTAAACATATCACCTTTCAAAAATATTTTATCAATTGGGTTATATGTTTTTGGCTAAACGACGAGAAAACACATTAATGAATTTAGATTCGATACGAATCTCATGCTAAATTATTTGAGGTTGTTCACAATGTACGAAATTATCTCAAATTATCATTAAAATATATATCAATTTAACTTGAGTGGACAATTCCACCCCTGAAATCGAGAATTAGGCCAATTTTCATTGGTTCCGATAAATTGGAACTCGAAACCAGATCGGTTCTCATGAGAACTGCTGATTTGGTTGGGATTCGGATAGTTTCCGATTCCTTTGCACACTTCTAATCACAGCTCATCCTGACTAAACAAATGCTTTTTTTTTTTCCCTCTTTCTCTTTAGAATTTTCGACACCGTCAAATGGCACTCGAGCTAGGATTTTCATTACGTACCTCAAATACTTGGGATTTTGAATAAAACCATCTTTTTCTTCTTACACATCGCGAGCGACACGTTGTTACTTTGCACTTACCACGTGTTCGAATGTGAATAAGAACAAGATGTGCAAGTAAGTGTGAATGTGAGTGAGTTCACCTCACTGAAAGCGGCACCTGTACCATTCCATTAAGACTGCCTAAAAGGACCTGCTTTTTGTTTCTTTCTATAACCTCCACGATTAAAGGCTCGAGAAAGGATACCTTTTGTGATTCCGTGCGATTAATTTGACATAAGATTCGTCATCATGAATGATTAAGTAATGACTGTTTTCCTACCTGAAATAAAGCGATGACCAGTTAAATAATATCCTGAAAAAACATTGCTTTTGGGACAACCGAGGACGATGAACGAATCGAAGGGGGGCCAGCGAGGGTCATAAGCCCTGTTCGTTTGCTTGCTACTTGTTGTATTCTCTTATCGAATATACGCTGAAATTTCTTTTAAAATTCATGTACTTTTTCTCCTAAATTATATATACGAGCTAGAATTTCGCGTACTGTGATACCTTAATCGTAATCGTATATGAGTACAAGGAATTTGCGGAATTTGCGGAAATAAATCACCCATATGGTAGGGCCTGGGCAAGAGCATCTACAGGGCCTAGTAGCACAGGAGGGTTACCCCAGCATCATAGGGATTGTCGACTCCTACAAGGTTTCGAGAGAGCTTAGTCTGGGGACATCAAAAAGGTTAGGTGGGGTCGGCATCTACTTTTCAATAACTTGTTGGGGATGGTATGCTTTTGCCGATTTGGCGCTTTCCGGGAATTCTAAAATGATAGGAGAAAGAAGACAAAACAGCTAATTGGCAATTTGGTCTTTGGTGGGGGAGTACTTACCCATGTACTTTTCAAGGTTGCATACCACAAAGTCCACAAAGAAACCTTTGCATTCAAACCTTTAATTAAAAATAAGGGGCAAAACGACGTAAATAATTCATAAACTTTTACTTAATATATAATATAGTCTTTGAAACTTTAATTTATTCAATGTGATTATTAAACTTTTAGTACATGTTCAATCTGATCCCAAAACTACATAAAAATGTTCAATATTGTCACTAGATTTGAATTAATAAAATGATAACATCGAATGTTTTCATTAGACCATAGTAAACAAGTCATAAGTTCAGGGATGTCATTAGGCGAAAGTTCGAGAACTATTTGTGTCATTGTCCAAAAAAGATCATATATCTTGGCGGCATAAAAATTTTGTCCATGTATTCGTGGGAAAAATATATGAAAATATACCCGAATTTTCATCTGAATACTATCTACGTAATTAGTCAGTGAAATTTCGCTCCTTGTCCATGTAGCACCAACAGAAAGAAACTCTAAACTCTTCCCTCAAGCTTCTCTCTGCGTCTCTTCTTCAGACATGCAGAGGCCGCACTCCACCCTTCAGCTCATGATACCACAATCGCCGCCCGCCGGACCGACATCGTCGTTGCCGAGGTCGTCGAGCCATCACCGGCCTATGCTATAATGCAATTTGGGGTTTCTTCAAACGAGACGGCTTTGCTTGGAGCAACTTCGACTTCGATTTTCTTTTTTTCCTTTTTCGCTTTGAATCTGGCAACTCTTACAATTTCATTTTCATCAAACACGAAATAGGTGAAAACATTGTACTAAATTCCCTTTTTGTATGTAGCGAAAGAAATTCCGACGCTTAACTTGCACAGCAAAAATAGGTTGGATTATTTTACTTCATGGCAGAAGAAATTCCAATCCTTAATCATCTTCTCTTCGTTCTATCTTCCTTGACGATTCTTCTTAGGCCCTCGTCTCTCTCCTGCATCCATGTCGCCCGCCATCCAATTATAGTCTTAGATTGTCTTGAGAAGAGCGACTGTCATCTCCACACGCAGAGAGAGAAAGAGAGAGAGAGAGAGGTCAGTCTCTGCGAACGAGTATGGAGGTGCTGCCGCAAGTCATGATTTGCCTCCTCGCGACGCTGTGTCCCCGTGAGAAGCCTTCCAGCTTTATCTGATTCGATTCCTCACGGGGCGAGAGAGAGAGAGAGAGAGAGAGAAGAGGACAGTAGTGTACAACGTCAGGGGCTCAGAACCCATGCTCCACGGACAGCGCCAATCATTAAACATTTTATTACTAACTCTTCATTACTTAACAACGCTGCATATAGAGAGAGAGAGAGAGAGAGAGAGAGAGAGAGACCCTGTTCTCGTCAGGGATTATGCTGAGAGATCCAAATCTAGTTCCACTTCCCCATCTTTGAGGGAAGAAGAAGACTCCGATACTTGCCAACTCCAGCTCTCGACCACGGCACCGCATTCCGATTTCCAGAGCAGGACATGGTCCCCCCCCGGGAAAAGGAGAAGAACCCGGGAATTATTGACTAGGCTTTATCTTAATGCTGTAATCTTCATGGGAAGTACCAGTGCAGCGTGGGAGGTTGGTCGACCGAGAAGAAGTTGCAGGACTCCTCCGAAATGAACCCGCTCGGATGATTCTCTTCCATCCTCACCTGATGGTAGTACCCTCTTCCCGCCGTGGTCCCTCTTGACGACGAAGGAGGCGGCGGCGGCGGCGGCGGCGGCGGGGACGTAGAGCAACTGCCGTATCGGAGAGGGAGCGGGGGAGCAGCCGACGAGGGGGGCAGCTCCGGGGTCGGGTTCGGGTCTTCCTTGACGGATCCGCTGCACGACCCGGGCTTGCCGTCTTCGGAGGATTCGGAGAGGGGGGATTCATGCTTGACTGCGCAGTGATTGCTGCTCTCTGACGTTTCTCGACGGAGCTTCACCTTCAGCTCCGTTAGCTGCAACGTACAACACACAACGACAAGAAACGGAGAATTGTCGTTCATTAGAACTTGTAAAGATATTTTGGAAAGGAACCGATCATTGGTTAGCTTGTCTCACGATCAAGAATTGAATTCTGAAGATGCCAGTTCGAAAGGACTCTGATATTTTGGTACCAGGTTTTGGGTCCATCGCCCGCTGGTATGCGTCGATGTCGCACTCAATGTGAAATTTCTTTTCGAAATGCGACAATGCACCGACACCTATCGCTAGTATGCAGTGAGAACTGAAATTGCATGCGGAAAATTCCACCAGGAAGACATGTGATAAGCTGACTGAAAACATATTATTTCGGTACCTCTGCCGCTAGGGACTCCTTTTCTTGCTCGAGGCTATCGAAGTCGAGCTTCAGAGAGTCGTAGCTGGCCTTGAGATGGCCGAAGTCCCTCTCCAATTGCTTGGTCTTCCAGCGAGCGCGCCGGTTCTGGAACCATATCGCGACTTGCCGCGGTTGGAGGCTCAATTCTTCAGCCAATCTCGCCTTCCGCTCCGGCTCCAACTTGTTCTCGATCTCGAAGTTCTTCTCCAGGGCCTTCACTTGGTTTGCGCTGAGCCGCCGCTTCTTCTCGGTGATCAGGCCGGCCTCTTCCCCGGAATGATCCTCTTGGTCTAGACTGTCTAGCATTGCCTGAAATTCTATGCTGTAGCCTTGGCTCTTCTTTAGGACTTTTTCCTCTGCAGTGGCAACAAGAAAGTGGCGGGCTAGTCTCTTGTTTCCTTCTAACATGAACCAAGGAAGCTAGATGGGATATGGCATATCCGGGCAGACTCTCAAGTCAAGAAATAACAAGACTAAACTCCAATCTTCTTCAGGAATTAGAAACTGAGTATTGCAAAAAGCAGAATTTTTGCATGTTTTTGTTTGGCAGCGAAGTGGATTTACCTTTACCCGAGCACATGGAGATCCAGACATCCGACGAATCCGAGCTACTGAGCCGCTTCATGGCTATAATCAACACGGCTAATTGCGGCTCCTTATGCAGAGTCGAGTCACCAAGTGGAGAGAGGAGGGAAACAGGAAAAAAAGAGAACAGAAAAAGCAAGCGTTTCAGCTGTCACAACTTGCTCTTCTCCTCAATGACTCTGCTGTTGCAACAGGAGAAGCACACGCGCTCCATCGTTAAAAGAGACAACGTATGCTTAAAGGCAAGGGGAAGAGATCATGAAATGGGGTCGAGCGAGTTTCGAGGAGGGAAGCTGAAATAGGATAAAAATTCCCAAAACCAAGAAAGAGATGTCTCATATATATGCATACACACATATATAACTGGGAATGTGATATGCGATGACCCTTATGGTGACGTGTAGGAGGAAGCGAAAGGTATTGGGGCTGCTGTCGTTTTGCAGCATCAGCTTTTTCTTTGAGTTTGAATTTACTCGAAAAGTTGGCCACGTGAGTAGGCCCACCATCTCCTGGACTTTTCACATCCATTGAAGGCCACACATGCTTGTCGACACTGGTTCCAGTCAAGTTCGAAAGCCAAAGCAGAGCTCCAGCAGATGTTAGGGTGTGGTAGCCCAAGTGACTTCTCGAAGACAGAAGGCTCAGCAGTCGGAATTTCATCTGTACAACTGCTGTCTGATCTTGAATTTGGAAGAGAAACTCGTGAGGCGGAAAGAGAGCAGGAGGGTTTAGAACGCCTCTTCAGCGATCTATATTGCTAAAACAAAACGTGCTTCTGCTGCGGTGAATGGATTGATGTGACGAATTTGGGAATCTTTTTTTCTTTCTTTTGTGAGTTCTCCTTGTTCTTTTTCTAAGTTGGTAGGGAGTGGTTGGGTGCTAATTTTGCTTTCTTGGCTAATTTAGATGTGATAAACATAGAGCAGCTATTTTCTTTTTTCTTTTTTTGGATGAGAGGAAAACGGGGAATGCAAAGCGAGAAAAAAAACTTATTTATGAGAGTATAATGAAATTTGGGAAATAAGAACTAGTGACTATGGTGATAGTCTCAACTACAATTGATGAGTAGTCAGAGATCGAACGTGCTTCGCAGAGAATTATGCAGTATTTAACTTCGTGCAAATGGATTTTTGATTTTGGAGGACTACGGTTAAGGTTTTTGAGTTAGGGCTTCTTCTTTTTTTGTCGGCGAGTGTTTGAGGTGTCGGGAAAAGTATCGATTTCCTAAACGAGGTTAAGATATCAACCGATGTGACTTATCGCATCTAACACGACAAATTATGCCTCTATGCCTATAGGCTTTAGACCCCTTCTAGCCAGCGATATTTGAATTTTCTATTGAATTTGTCGTTTTATTTTGAATTCATAGAAAACCTACATTGGACTTCAAGGTTGACTTTAAAATGTGAGCATCTTAATGACTTTAGACCCTTCCCAACGAATGATATTTGAATCTTTAGTGAATTGATGATTCATATGAATTCACATTAAACCTACAGAAAGACTTCGAGGTTGACTTTGAAATGTTAGCATTCATGTGCTTTTGGGATGTTTCGAGTTAAAAAAAAAAAGAAGAAGAAGAAGATGAAATTGATAAATTTGTTTTTTTTTGAGAAAATGTAAAGTTGAAAAGTCGAAAGTAAAAATTTCACCAAAAAAAAAAAAAAAGTCGAAAGTAAAAAGGTGAAACCATTGGTGGTGCGGTTTGCCAACTTCTGATGCCCGTTGGTGCCTGTAAAAACGGGGACAAATCATCACTCTTAAAATCCGTGCAAAAAGAGGCACCAATCACGATTGATTCTCCCCAAAATCATGGTGGACATCGGTCGTGGATTTCCATAGATGCATCGGCAATCGAGTCTTTGCATCGGCTCCATCCATTCATCATCTGTATGTTCGAAGCGAAAATAATATGGTGAGGGACTAAATTGCGAAAGGGGAAAAAGGGCAGAACTTTTTTACATGGACTTCATACATTTGATCATGAATCGGGCGACCCGATGATTAATTTCCATTTTTAGTGTCCTCTTCTCCAAATTTGTGAATTCGTTTGATATGGTTAGGTAAATAACCTCAATATGTTCATTCCCGTCATATAAAAAATGCAAGAAAACCTTTAGCACTCGCTCATTAACAAAAAGAGTTAGACTTTAAATTAGCAATAGCAAAATCGTATATGGTAACCATTTTATTTTTATTTCAGAATTATTTTTCTATTTCAATTTTATTTTTAGAACAAAAAGATGTTTGGTAACGCAATTTCATTTTTTATTTATGAAATAATTATTTAGTCTAGAAATAACTTTAGATAAAAAAAAATAAGAAGTAAATTTTTTTATTTCTCTATTTCTAGAATAGAAATAAGAAATAAAAACTCATCTTATTACTTATCTTTGTTACTTGGGCACGAATAATAATCATTTTGATTAAAAATTAATTTCGAAAGAGAAATTTTTTTTTTTTTTTATATTCTTCAATGAGTTTCTAAGTGAAAATATGCGTTTGATAATGACACAAAATTTCTTCTCATGGACGATGGTGGCGGTGACGGATGGCAATAAGCAAACAGTGATCGGCGACGTCTAGTGGAGGGCAATTGGCGGGCGGTAATCAACAAACGACGGCCAACGGGCGATGGCGGCAATGGTTGATGGATGGCGATCGGCAATTGGGAATGGTGGTGGCGTACGGTGGACGGTGGTGGCGAGATAGGTGGTTGGCTAGTAGTGAGAATGAATAATGAAAATAATTTTTATTTCGATTTTGTTCCAAAAATAGAGAAGTAATTTTTTTCTTTTTTATGTTCCTAACTTATTTTTGGAGTAAATATCTATTCTGGAAATAAAAAAAATGAAATAGTTTTACCAAACATGATTTTTGTTGTAGAAATAAATCTGTTTTAGAAATAAAATTGTTATTATGCATACCTTAGCCAACCGCCCACTTGTTGCTACCGCTAGTCGCCATCTGAGGCCATTGCCAGTCACCATCCACCGATGCTTGGGAGAGAGAAATTTTGTGTTATTATCAAACGAACTTTTTTTCCTGAAACAAAAATTTTATATCGTTATTAAATAAGTATTTGTGCTCAGAAACTTATTAAGGAATAGAAATAAAAAATAAATCAATTTTTAGCCTGAATGGTTACTATTTGCCCCGTGAGCACCCGAATTTCTATTTTCCTCCGTCCATCCTTCGTTTGAAAGGGTTTCAATTGGTGAGCTGCAAATGTGTGACGTCACGCATATGTAAGTCTAACGATAAATATGTGCGGTAGAGATTTTACATATGAATGATGTCCGGTACCATATATGCTTACGAGCCGGAATCCTTCGATCGAGACGGAGGAAAAGACGGGCCGTGGAAAAGTCGAAAGTAAAAGACTTTTAATTCCTGGGAGAACAACGGGGAGATTAGTCTCGTGATCAGACATGCCAAATCAAGCGATGCAAACGCGCTCACAACTTTCATCATCACGTCCCATTGCCAAGTCCTGGCTTTTTGCTCGCGAGATATTTCTGCATGCTCGAGAATAACTGATCGAGAACGCGCACACCTGTCGACGCTCGATTGCCTAAGGCAGCAGAGCGAGACAGCTTTGGCATAACATCAGAGCCCCAATCGCTAATCAAATCACGTCCTTCTCTTGTGGGAAAGAGAAAAAAGAGAGCAAAGCACGAGCCCAACAAGTCCCTCTCCCAGCGGCCATGCAAAGCTAACCACAAGTGGCTAAGCAACAGTTGGGGAGATACTGAGCTTTTTATCTTTCTGATCAGTTTGACAAAGTAAGGAAGAAAAAGATAGTACCAATAATGCAGGGAAGACAGGCATGGCTAATCGCGAAGATTTAGGGATGCTTGAATGAAAAGCTCCTTGCTTCTATGGCAAATTGAAAACGACAAACGGAAATTAGCTATGTAACGACTTACCGCGGAAAACTCAGTTTCTTGGTCGTCACCACCTGTCGAAGAAGATAAAACATACAAACGTACAAACGAAAACGTACGCCATGTGGCGCTCTCGAGAGGACCGAAGTATCAGTTCACAATCCTTTCATCCATGTGAACATTAGCGGCGACTAATTAGGCCAGATCTGAATTCGACCAAGAATTTAGTTTCTTGTCAACATTATAATCCGACAGCTTTGCATGTATCGCGAGATGCACTTGATGGCGAAAAGAAACACGAGGTAACCAAAAAGGATTCTACTCGATCGCTATGGATTTTGTTCTGCTGTGGATTTAAAAAATTACAGAAGAATCGGGATTTAGAGAAAGAAAAATTTACCAATGGAGCAGCATATGGACTTCAAAATTTATGTGGTCCTGTAATGACTGACCTTTGCACAGTTTAATGCCTATTCTTTTAAGACTGTTGGCCTACTACTTCAAAAATCTGTCGGTATCTCTGAATTCCTATATTCTGGCGAAGATGAAAATGGGGAACAGCATAATGATATGTCAATTCCGGCGACTTCCATGGCATTGCAGACCCATTCAGGAACATCGCCTTCTGGAAACTGCAAGATAAAGGGGTATGAAGTGGGTTTAAAAGTGCAAGATTCTAACTTTTACCAAATAACACCAAGCACATCAATCAAACTCAATATTTGAGAGAAATCTTCCAATTGACATATGATTTCACCAGTGTGCATGCATATGCATGTGGGCGAGCTCAAGTAATAATTATTTAGATTTATCGAAGAACACATTGTCTTCACAATTTTGTAAATGAGTGCAACGACAGAAAGAGAGCTAACATATTGCGCATCATAAAGCAAGATCATAAACAGATAGATTTTCCATAGAAGTACCATTTTCTGCAGAAATTTGCATACGAACCTGCGAGCAGAATTAAAAACAGTTGTTAGAAGCTTACTACAAATGAGCATGGAAGAGAGAAGAAAAGCTGGAGAAGGGAAGATTATCTCAATTATATCAAAAAGGTGCCTACTCTGGAAATCTTCCCTGGACAATTGATGAGTGTAAATCACTGCTGAGCTGCATTGTATCACAAGAAATATCCAATTTCAAAACTTCACCAAGGATCAGAAACAAGAAATGGCCTTTTTTTTTCTTTTTTGCTACTTGTATATGGCATAGACAGCATAATCACAATTAGTACACCAACTTTCTACTCAAATCGTCACCTCATCATCCATTAATGATTTAAATGGATTTTCATACCTTCATCATGTAAAATAAATTGTGGTACGATAGAAGCTGGGATCCCATGGCATCTTTCGTAACCAGGCAATGAATATAGGCCCTAGAATATTTCTTGCAGACCTGCAGGAAGAAAGAAAAGGGCTGAGATATTCGAAGAAAAGCTTCTTCATTAACATTTCAGATTATCTAGTTCCATTGAGAACATACCATGCAATTGCATGAAGGATCGATTGGACGGGTATCAGTGGCCATTGCTCGATGTTTCAACTTCAGAACACCCTGATTGGAATGACGTATTAACGTGAGGGAAAGAAAAAAATACACTATATTGGGTACCCAACAACTTGCTCAAATTATTTTTACATGTTAATAGAAGAGGGTTTTGGCAAGCACAGGAATCCATTTATGTCGTTAGACAAGGAAGGAGCTTTTCCAATCTTTCAGGAGAGAGGTTTACTACCTCGGGTACAAGAGCTGTGCCAAAGCGAGCGGTACGAGTTGGATAGACACAATCATACATGTCAGCACCTAAAGCACTGCAGACCACAATATCTAGCGGATAACCAACACCCTGAGAAATGGAACATGCATGTATTAGAAGATACCACTAAAGAAGAGATTAAGTATAGATTCTATACAAACAATGGCATAAGTCTTAAGGTTATCAGTAAAAATTATAAGTATATTTTATACCATTACATATCGTGGTTTATCCTCAGGCAGCGCTGCAGTACACTGAGCGACAACACGCCAAAATGAATCTTTATCCTCCCCGCCTGCAAGACCACCAATGGCATAGCTGTCACAGAAGTACACTCAGTCAAATTCATTCCTCCATTAATTGAAAACATTAGAAAGAGAAACTTGGCCAAATGTATAAACTATTTGCACGGAGCACATCTACACATGCAGAAACAAATGGATCTAGTCTACTTAAGCACTCCATAGTCCAACCCACTTGTCGAAGGAGATAGGAGCAAACCAATACCTCACACACCTCTTGCAAAAGAGGTAAATGAAGTTTCTAGTTTCTTTAAATTCAGTCTTTTTTATTTGCTTTTTTTTTTTTTTTTGGTGACCCAAGAACCCTGTATAGCCGGCAGCCGGCGAGTAAACTAGGGGGACACGTAAGCGGGAGGACCCACCACCCCCGGCGTCCCATTAAGACCCCAAGCGACCGTGAGGGGATTCGAACTCCTCCCCTTCGTGAGGGGGAGAGAGCCCAAACCATCGCGGCCACCAAGGCGGTGGTAGTCTTTTTTATTTGTCGATAGCCACTTATCTCCAATTTCACACCATACAGTAATATCTGAATTTCAGAAGCAAAAGAGGTTTTATGAGACATAAAGAGCACATCTTCGTGATTTAACACCTGCATGGTCTTTTCATTCAGTCCAACATATCATGTATTTGTGTGCCTTCTATAATAAAACGGATGCACAAATTGAATATACAAAGAAAGTAAGGGTGAATAACCAAAACTCATCCTGCCCCAGAATATAGTGGATTGCATTTTGTCAAATTAAGAGATTAATATTCCTCTATTTGCAATCTTCATATGTTTGAAATGTACAAGTATTTGCAAACAAAGAATAGCAGAGTTGATCAGAGATCCATCAACAATAAATTTTTTTGGAGGTTTAGCCATTGAGTGTTTACTGCACTGCACTCAAATTTAACCAACTATTCAAACAGTGCATCACTCAACTGATGCATCTAGGTACTAGGCAATTCCTGGACAAAGAGAAATAAATGCATCTACCCTAAATTACTAAGTCTTCATAGACCGTGTCTTCTTCACTAAGTGAATCCAACAAAAAAGGACTCACAATCAATTTCCATAGTCAAACTAGAAACTTAATGCAACTAACCCTAAATCAAGCGGACTAATTCCTGGAAAAGTCATATAAAGCATCATCACTGGCAATGCAAACCACATAATTCACTCCACTGGTCATCATGCACATACCCAGGGAGATTCCGCTCCACCAAGCCTCTGACACATATGTCCCTGCTTACAGCATATAACATAAAATGTTAAGAGGCATTAGTACCAGACTATAACAAGAGACAATTAGAGGAATAGAATGCCGAAACAACTAATGAATTGAAACTTGAAGTAATACTAACCTAAGCACAGGATCTAGACCACCTTGAATGATACCAAATAAATTTTGCTCATTTGGTCTTTTATGAGCTGTCATCACATATCAGAAACAATCTGATTTGATTAGACAAAAACAAGACCATAATGTTAACCGAAAAAAAAAAGGGGGGAAGAAGAGCTGAAAGGACCCTCTATGGGAGATGTTAACAGTCAACATAAATTTTCTACTAGGACTAAAAAAAAATCATATATCTGAGACCTATTCATGAATCAGAAAAGCCTAGTCTGTTATGAAAAGTTCCTCCAAAAATCAAAGTAACTTTCTGAACAGGAACTTAACACTTTTGGTCCAGCAGGCCTGGGCAGTTAAGGGGGAAGTGGAACCACTTTTGCTAATTAGAAATTGAATGCTCTATGCACCTTCTGTGGATTGAGGATCTGAAAAATAGCTACTCGGGCTTTACAAAAAACATGACTGAAAACTAGATGAGAAAACTTTACCTGCTATACATCTGTCAATCCAACGAAGAGTGCGATACATGGCCTCCTCAATCCGTGGACCAGTAATGGTGGTCCTGACCACATCATCGAGAGCCATTATTATATCTGCTCCAATTCTGTTCTGTATATTCAGCATGAGACAAGGGTTATCAGATATTCATAGACTTATTTGACAAGAACACAAGAAAGAAGGCAAGCTTTCCTCATAGCCAAGCTATTACAGTCGTATTGCCAACCATTTCAAACTACTGCAGACTAGTTAGCTTCATGTTGTGTCAGGTTTCTTCAGTACCTTTTCTAGGTTTTTATTACTTCTAATTATTGAAAGATTAATTATATAGGGGACAGATTCACACAGAAGTATGAACATACTTTGGTGAACATGCCTCGGATAAAGATTGCTACCTTTGATAAACACATCTTCTAAAGACATCTCTCCAGTCTTTTCTAAAAAGTGAATTATTTTACCAGGTAACTTAGTAGGTGAGTATGGTTTCATTTTCTGATAATTCAACACTAATTAAGTAAAGATATCCAGAATGTCCTTTAGAAGATGTGCACATTGAAGATAGCGAATTAAACAGTACTTTAAATTACATGAAAGCAGAGATAACTAGAAAAATTGGGAATAAAAGCAATCCTCGATTAATCATGAGCCAAAAATATGACAGCAAAAATGCTGTGATAAACTCAAATGATAATAAGATTTCAAGAATAGTGGATCAATGGAGTGAATGGCAATCTCCAGAGAAATAAATCCGTCCACTTTTTGAACTACAGAATACTGATTCCATTACCAAGTTTGATCTGATCATAGAAGTGAGTCCCCTTAAAACCAAAAGTAATTGGTAAAATAAGTCCAAAGTCCATAGTCTAGTGCAGAATGCCCCAACATACTACATCCATACAACAGCTCATCAGCTTCATGAAAGTCGAGCCAAGGATTTTGCAGCAAATTCAATTTTTTTATTGGTCAGTCTGCAGAAAGCAAATATAATAGATGGCAGCAAGAAGTAGAGAGCATGAAATCCAAGGCATGCACACAAAGTAAGTGTATTACTATCTCCTCCATTGTTGTTTTCTTTTCTATCTGAAAACTCAGACATTTCACAAGATATTTGCAAAATGGCCAAAGAGAAACTTCATAATGGGATTTCCAATCATTTCCTCTAAGAACATTAAAGCAGACATTCCAGGAATCCTGCATCCAATTGCTAATACTTATTCATTCTCCAATTAAGTATAGCCAACAAATAGATATTTAATCTCATAAAAGAAGAAATTAAAAACACCGGGGAAAACTCTCCGGCATTAATCAAGTCCATAAGAATTGGTAAAGAAGTTCTGCCTACCTGTATTTGTATTGATTCTTCAGGTGTTAGAAGCATTGGCTTTCCATCAACTGGTGACTGAATAAAAAACGGAAGGAAAAAAGTATCAATAAATAAGACAAGAATCAATAAGAACACGACAGGAAAGAGTTAATAAAAATAGCCAGTGGATGCAATAGGAGTAATACAATTAAGCAAGCTATGTTGATGGACTGTATTGGAGAGACTGAAATACAAAGATGCAGCCTGTAGTTTCAGATAAAACATTTATTACAGCAAGAACAAAAGAACAGACAATGTTTAGTACTAATATACTAGCTGCTAAAGTAAACCCATCAAAGACAGAACATCAACTATTCAGTACATTTCACTTTCCTTACACCTGTCATGCTCAATGTTAATGATCTGATCATCGTGCAGAAAGAGAGGAAGAGGAACTAAGAACCAGCCCAATGAAGTGGACATCAATGAATGACTCCTCCAAGAAAAACCATAATATAAAAAATCACCTGAAAAGTTACACCCTTTTCAGTGATATCGGCTAAATGCAGCAAGGATACCTGAAAATACAAATATTCATAGTACCAATTTCAGACATAAAAACCTAAAAAATTACGGTAGTTAAAACATTTCAAACAGAGCTTTAGTAGGATAATCTAATTTCACAACACGAAATTATGGGTCATGTTTCAAAGAGACAGTGTTAAGGTCTCTATTTTTCATTTTAATGGAAAAATCATCTACTAGTACCACTATAACAAATGTGATGACTATATATGCAATACAACTGAGAAAAATTGCTAAAATTCTATTGAGAAAAATCTGTCTGAAAATAAATGAACATAAAAGAAAGAACGCTACTTGAAGCAACACAAAGACGATTAATTTTGGCAAGGTACCCACTGGGAGACTCAATCACATTTTAAAAAAGACAGGCACACCGTCATGCTACTAGAAATCAGCATATGCACATATCTATCATGATACGGAAAATATTCAAAATATAAACAAAAACTGTCAATTAAATCTAGTAGCACATGGACAACATATTCAGAGAAAGTCACAAAAAAACTGCATGTCTGCGCATACTAGACAACCATTTGGAAGCCACCAGAGTCGGTAAGTAGCGCTCTAGGCCAGTTCATAAACTTGTGAAGACCACCCAACTCGTCAATTAGCTCAGAAGTAGGACGAAGTGCCAAATGATAGGTATTCCCCAGTATTATCTGGCAACCAATTTCCTCAAGTTGGTCATTTGTCAGTCCTTTTATTGTCCCTGTTATTAAAGAAAAAGTGTACTCGTTAATTTTGCAACCACTGCCACCTCTTCCCATAAGCTCAGGAATGCTTGAAAAAGGAGTTAAAAAAAAAAGAGCAGAAAAAAAGCAGGATGCAGAATATGAAGGGGCAGGGTGTAGAGCAAATTGACCAACTGAAGAGTTACACACGATAAAAATGAGCATGAACTCCTATTTCATTGTTATTTATGTATTGCTCAGTGAATAAATGTAAAAATCAAAACAAACCCCAAAAACAATGAACTGAGGATGCTCCTAGCAGAGTTGCTTTCTTACACATGTCACACAAAAGAAATATAAGCCAAGTTGTTGAACAATTCCAGAATGTCTGTTGCATAGCTGTCAAAGTATAATTAGAAAGAGATACAAATATACAAGTTGCATCTAGCAATATTCATTAACCAAGTCTCCTCTTCCCCGCTACATAGAGTCAGCAACAAGATGAAGTGGCTGAAAAGCCATTTCCCACCTCGAGCAACCTCAACCACACGAAAAGGATGTCACAATGCTCACTTTCATCAAAACTATTCTATTATACTTATAGCTGTGCGAGTCCATTTTTTCTTAGTCTATTTACATCCATAGGAAGTCAACATAGTAAGACATCCTGTGAAGTGCACTCATATTCAACATCCAAATTATCACCTAGGATTGGGAATGTCAAAGAAGTGTGCATGGATGATGTATTCCCGATAATACAAAAAGAGTCAATACCCCTCGAGGTAACATGACAAACCTTGTGTCCCCACTGGCATAAACAGAGGTGTTTGACAAACAAAATGAGGGAGTGTTAGTTGAGCTGCACGAGCACGATTAAATCGCCCGAGAACCTAGTACAAAAAAGTATGAAAGCATCAAATCAGAGACACAACTGAGCATGCAATTAAGGATGAGCAATCACCATGCTCTCAGTAATCATGTCGGACTTCTTGCTAAGGCAAAGGCAGAGCTTGTTTATTGGTGCACCCATTAGTTACAAGAAAAACCCTTTTTACTAGCTGCATATAGTAAAACTTATATAGTAAAACTTCAGTTCTTTCTATCATTAGCTGCATTGTCTTCTGGTTCAATAAGTAATCAGCAAGCAACACAAACTCATGCGCAAAAGCAATCAGCACAGTTATGGTTGGAACACACTGTGGACATCAGGGAACGCAACCACAATGATGAGACTGCCGGGAAAATCTTAATTACCGAGGGATGAAGGAGCAAGAAACAAGGACAAACATACTTTCCAATCAACTGGGCTTCCATGCTCATCGCTCAAGCACTTCAAATGCGAGAAAAAGTTCACTTTCTTCGCATTCAAGAACCATGTCCGTAACCATTTCAAGAACTACACAGGTCCGCACGCTCCATGACATCACAACGAAACAAGAGGCAAAAGAGAGAGCGATAAGGAAAAGCGGGAAAGAGCGTAACCTCAAAGCGAAGCGCCATCCAAACTATCTCCTCCCGCACCACCGCACCACCCGCAAACTATTTACACCGAACGTTTTCCCAAACAAAAAGATTACACCCCAATATCTCCGAAAAAGAAAGAGAGAAAAACAGAGCAAAGAAGGGCTAAAAAGAAGAAATTGCAAGGACAGGACGAAAGAGAGACTTACAGAGAAGGCAAGATGCCAGGGGAGGTGGTGATAGGAGATGGGTGACGGCGCGTGGGCTTGAGAGCTTAACCAATGTCGTTAAAGGAAGCTTCTTTGACAAAGAAAACGAGCGGGAAGAGACGAGGAAGAAGGAGGAGGAGAAGAAGAAGAGCCGACGGCAGCAGTTGCAGCTTTGACCGTTGTATCTCTCGCCCCCACGCCAGTCCTGTTCGCCCCCTTTGCCCTAGACAGGATTATCAACTGTACGAGGGTTTTGCTTTTTTCTTCTTTCGGTCAGAGAGGGTTTTACTTTTTTTTTAATCGATGAGGCTTTTACTTAATGATGTCGTCACAAACCACTACTGTATTTAATTTAATAAAAAACAAATATTTTTTATTCATTTGTTTCACATATTTATTTGAATTACCATTGAAAAAAGAAATATATCATAAGCGATTCTTTTAATGAACTTACCATGTCTCCCTTTGCCTTCTTTGAGTTCATTGATGCTCTTGATGGGTCAACTTTGAGAAAGCTCACGGACCCAAAATAACAGGACTACACCTTTCATGGTATAAGATGACGTGTTCTTTTTTATCTTTTGAGGGCGTGCTATAATGGTACATTACTTCACAAATAAAATATTATGTTACAAATATAAATTACTACGTCACTATCGCACTTTAGCGTCAATTTAGGTCAGGCATTATGCGAAATGAGCTGTACAAGAGCTTAAACCAAAATTTAAAATTTAAAAGAAAACTCCATTAATGAAGTGACACGGCAAAGCTTCAGAGCGCGGAAGAAAATTTACAGGCAAAGATGGTACGAACAGGAAGAGCACTGGTTCACCCCTCACCATCCAATGAAATCAGCAGGCATAAACATCCCTAAAAGTAGCAAGAGCATAACATCTAGTAGAGCCGAAATGTGCCAATCCAGAACGATTTATACAGTGGCATCAGTAGGTCTTCATTCCTCTTATCAATTCTATTCGAAAAGCACAATAATATGAGTAACGGTGAAACAATTCACCATCTCAAGATAGTACAGGAGCATCACGTCACACGAATTTCTGTTGTTGAAAGGAGAAGAAAATTGAAGTTGCTTCGAGAACTATAACCACCCATATCTTGCCAGTAATTTCAATCGATCTTTGATTCTGACAAGATGCTATTCAGGTACAAAGAATGGCCGGGGCACAAAAAAAAAAGAGAAAGAAAATCGGGTCAGTTGATACATGTGAATGAGCCTCTACTTCTTGTACATCCTAAAATCAGGAGAATTCTGTTTCAATGGTGACAAAGGCCGTCTCGGTGATTCCACATCACTGAGATCAATCCTCTTCTCGACTGGGCTACTCATCTTAGGGCTTGATTTTCTCTTGTTAGACTGCAACCAATTGAATGTCAACTTAGCAGAAGTTCAGAATTGCAGGTGCACAAAATTAAGTAAAGCTCTCATCTTTGTTCTAACCTTTGCAGGAGCACTAGCTGTGATTCTCCCACCAGAACCAGAAATGTCCCTTTCTTTCTGGTAGTGCCTCAGTAACCTCTTATTTTCTTCATCTAAAACATTGTTTTCTTGAAAGAGAAGATTTACCTACAAAAATTAAATATTGCTAAGACTATTCTCAGAAAGACATCTTACGACAATTTAAGCCCTCAAAGAACTTCTTACCTCCTCCTCAGCTTTATGAAGGTTAATTCTGAGATTTTCCTTATCTTTCTCCAGTGTCTTCATTTCAGCAGCCAATGAAAGAACTATCTGGGTTGCTGGCCTTAGGCTACATTATAAACAAGAGTGTCACTTTCAACTTCATCTTTGCATTGAATGGAAATGTCATCTTTGCATCTTGCAGCAGTGCCATCAAAAGTGTGGGAAAGTGGCTGCATCTAGTCAAGTGTTGGAAATGCTGACAAAGCACAAAATTAAAGGCAACCAAAGCACTCACCGGTTCCACATTTTTAACAATTCTCGACATGATTCATGTGCACTATTTGCCTCCAAAAATGAATATGCTGATGCTCCTGCATCTTTACTAACCAATGTTGAGATGATTGATTCGACTAACTTCTCCTCCACAGTGGTGCTCTCTGAAGTCTCTTCATCCTTCAAAGAAATAATAAATGAGTAATCCTCTGCAACTAATAAAGAGTAAAACCCTTATGGTACATATATGCAAAGTCGCTATGTCCTGATCCATTAAAGACGGCACACCAAGACCCACATGGAAATAAAAACAAATAGTTTCACCTAACAAAATCTACTCGCACTGAGAATTAGTAAAGTGAAGCAAAAGAAAAAAATCTAGCTAAGAAAACTCTGTTCAGATGAAAGGTTCACGTCAAGAAATGACCAAATTCAAGGACTCCCCCTTGCCTAGTTTGTAAAGCATAATAATCTCATATGTACCTCCAGCACTGTTTTGTTTAAAGAATCACACACAGTCTCTCCTAACTATCTGCATAAGCTTGTTATAAAAGATCCTGTGTTTGCTGGAACATTTAATCATTGTATATAAAATGAGGAGTTCAGACTAACTTTACATGACACCACGATATCCGCCACTATTTTATCCATGCAAATTGAGCTATTTTACAATGAGAGAGACAACATATGCTGTTCATTCTTTCTGCCCAAGAAAGAAGGACCACCTAGAGCCCTTCCCACAAAAGAGCAGTACAATATAACACCTTTTGATATTACCGCAATATGCAAACAAGCAATCAATTCTTCACCAAATTTCAAAAAGAAAAACAATGGACCAAGCCAAGAAACTATAACTTTGATATTTCAAGGCATTCAGCTTCAATTCGACCAATCATTGTTTAATATGATTACCGTCAATTTGCAAACAGATGCAACCCTCTGCAAATATGACTCATCACAAAGTAAATAAAAAAGGGACATTTACCATTAGTTCACAAGAGAAATTCCCCACCCAATGCTTGTTTTTCAAAATATTAGTTAGTAAGGGTTCATGAATCAAACAAAACCTATCAAAGGATTAGGACTTGATACGCCTATTTGATGGAAAGGCTATATAAAATGCAAAAATTAGTGCTTTACAAGCACACCAGCACAATGAGTTGACATAGGAAGAAGAAAGCACCAGAATACCTCAAGAGTATCATGTTTGTGCTTGAAATACTGCACCTCATCCGTCAACCGCTGCACCTCCTCCTCCAGCTCCTGAACCCTCGCCTCTGCCTCTTTGGCCCGCTCTTCTACCTCGTTGCCGAAATCCATCAATGCCTCCCGATCATGGTCGTACAGGGCGCACTCGGTTTCCAATTTCTTACACTGAGCCAGCAAATTAGCGCATTCCGCCGCCAGTTTCTGGTTCTCCTCCACAAACTTCTTCAACGCCTGCGCATTCAAGCATGCCTCGGCCTGCCGCATTCCCATGAGGCAGAACAAACCCCATCCACACCCATAAGCATCATCCCAAAAAAGAAAGAAAAAGAACCAAAAAAAAAAAAAAAAAAACCCAATTCGACCCATGCGCAAATGTCTACGAGGAACACATCAAAACACATAATTGAGGAATCATCTTATCTTACCCTAGCGCGCTCGACGAGACCGTCTTTCTCGCTCAATCTGGAGCGGAGGAGCGAGCACTCCTCGCGGAGCCGCTTCTGGACCTCCTCGGAGGCGCGGAGCCTCGACTCGAGGGTTTCCGCCGACACGGGGAGGCCCAAGGTGTGATCGATCGCGTCCCTGATGCAGTCGTCGATCTGCGGGGGAAGATCCATTCTTTCCGCGGCCTCCGGCGAAACCCGATATCGTCGGAGGTCTGGCTGGCTGGCCGGCCGGCGGAGGGGGCAGAAGGAAGCGGAGCCTCCGGCGATGGGGTCGGGGAATCCGGAGAGAGGAAGACGAGGTGGATGAGCGCGAGGGATTTGGGGGAAGAATTAGGGTTTCGAAGAGCTCGGAAAGGGGAGAAGCGTTTCGTTTCTTCCGGAGCGTTGTCTTTCTGAAGAGATTCAAATTGAAAAGAAGGGGGGCTAGCCGTTTGAGAGGCGAGACCGACCGTACTTAAGGTGGATTCGCGTTGGAAAATTAAAAAAAGAAAAAAAAAAAGGAAATAAGGAAAAAAGGAAATTTTATTGTAAAATGTTTTGCTCTAAATAGGGTATATATATATTTATTTATTTTAAAAAGAGAGGGGGAAATTTGGTCATAATCTTGTGCTTGGAGTCGTAAATTGTAAAGCTATTTTATGACTTTCAAAACTTTTGAAAATTTAATTGATGCATTATGACCATTTCCAATCTACTATATATGCAATCTTCGGATGGATAAAAGAAATTTTATTTCTTCATGTAATGTATTTGAGTAGCGTGTAATCAACATTTAAGAGAGATTCGACGATCATGGACGGGCTACTCTCATGTGGTTCGGTGGAGGTGGCACTAGCTTGTTGGAGTATGAAGAGTGTACAATTACTCCTTAACATTTTGACGGTCAATCATTTGAGTATCTAAAGTTTGATTTTGGCTAATTTATTATTAACGCTCAAGAAAGAACATGCAATCAAATCCTAAATTCATTGTTGAGGATTTCCTATATCAAAACTCAGATGTGCCTTCTAGTTGATTTTTTTTTTCAAGGTCGGGACAAATAGGAAAGTCACATAGGATTTCCAACATCAAAAACTTATCAAGGGCAAGTTGTAGGACTTGATTATATTTCCCTTTGGGCATAGATATATGTGCATGCACTTTTACTAGTTTCTTCGTAAAGATATTTAATAATATTTCCACCATGGATGGATTTGGAATATACAGATACCTGTTTAACCATACACGCTGAGCCCATTTGATGAGCTTAATGAAGACATTAGTGAGGTCACAGCAACTAAGCAATTGCTGAAGACCTTGAGAAATTTTAAACAGGTGTGACAAGTTCCGCTAAAACCCATTTACCAAGTCATAAGATAAGTATTCTATTGAGTGTTAAAACAAGTAATAATCAATGAATTGAATGATTTTGGCTTGTTGAAGCACCTGTACTTGTCAGGTCACTTTGTAGTGAAATTTCAGTGATATCTAGCATCTGCTTGTGTACTTCTCTTAAGTTTAAGATCAAGCAACGCAACGCAAACACAAGTACTACACAAGTTAACACAAAGACAAATACACAAGCTGACGCCACTTCATATCCTCGATTGTTATTCCTGATTTCGCTAAGGAAAACAATTGCCAAATCTCCCACTTGAAGGATGCAAGCTTGGTGATTGAGATGCTTCCCATGGCTTCTCCCAGACGACAGCCTCGTATTTATTCATCGAATCTCCATCCCTTGCGGCAATGACAGGCCAGTGATTGGTCCTAGAGACAGTTTGAGACTCTTGCCTTCAACGGTTTCTGTAAACAGCAAGCTAGCCTCGGACTGACTTGTTGTACTCGGTGATCGCAAGTTCGGCTTTTTCTCTGATATGCGTGCATTATTTCCTTGATCGGCCGCCATCCCCTGAGTTGATACTTCCGGTTAGTTGCGGTGGTGGTGGATGCTAGAGGGAAGATGATGAGGAATTGGGGTTTCATTTTATTTGTGAGATTGTATCTGATTGCTAGCTTTATTGCTTCTTTCATGGATCAGTTTATATAAAAAGCAAGGCTGGTCTAGTGTCACCTAGCATTGGCAATGAAAGCGACGGCATAAGATGCGGTTGTCTTTTTTTTTTTTTTTTTTTGGGGTCGAAACATCATTCTTTCATTACTAACCCACTAAAGGGGTATCTTCAGTTGGAACATCTAAGCATAAGATTGAAATTAAAGGTTGAGGAGGATGTGAGAACCAATTACTAAGAAGGGAATTTGCTCGGTGGGCTTTAGCAACCTAATCCGCGGCCTTGTTTGTTTGCTGAGGCTCATAGATGATCGAAGTTCCATTAAGCTCGGCCAGTAAACTTTTGCAATCCTCCACTATGGGTTGGGCCGGCCAAGGGGGCTCTTCAAAGCCTGATAAGCAATGCACAAGGGGTAAGTGATCTGATGATAAGGTCACCTGCAGATCATTTTCAGTCGTGGCTTCCATATCAGTTTCGGTCATGGCTTTTAGAGGGAGATTAGTTCGTGCTTTTCTTTTCTGTTTAACCCACAACAGAGCTTCTCTCATAGCTGGGGTTTGAGCTACCCAAGCGGACGACATGTGAATCTTCTTGGTGAAACCCGCGACAAGAAGACCGGCGGCATTTCAGCCACCGATCCCGCCATCATTGAGGCGCACCAAGAGCTGTCGACATTCAGCTTCAGCTTGCTTATACCAGGTGGGTTCCATTTCAGTGTGTTATTTGGGCTTTGTGTTGATCCTCTGTTGTTGCTTATCCCCCTGGCGAACTATTTCGTGTACAGAGTAGCAGCTGTGCGGGCTTCTTCTGGAGCGGTTGTCGGATTAGGCGAAGATCTTTGGAAAATTGTTGAGTTACGGGTCTTCCAGATTTTCCACAACATGCCTGCAAAGAGGGCTTTCTGTTCAGATCCTGCTCTCGAGGTGAGATTCTCAAAGATCCATTTGTCGATTACTTTTTGGACATGTGTCGACTTGAAAATTAGGGGCTGACCATAGGTGTTTTGTTCAGTCGCATAGGAGGAAGAGATGCTCTGTTGTCTCTGGTGCATTGCCACAAATTTGAAAAGTTGGATCAGGTATCATGTGTTTTTTGTACAAGTTTTCCTTTGTTGGAAGAGAATTGTTGCATATATTTCAAAATAAAAATCGAATTTTTGGAAATGTAGAGATTTTCCATATCTTGTTCCATAGGGATTTTGGAACCTGGTAGGATGAAGATGGGTTAGGTTTGGTGAGGAGTGCTGCTCTGTTATGTATTTGATTGTAGCCACCCTTAATTGTATAGTACCTCGAGCTATTGGTTGTCCATACAAGCTTATCAGAATGAGGATTTAAGCTAAGCGGGTTAGCTAGGATCTCTTGAGTTACTCTTTCTTAAAAAAATTCATTAATTCTTCTAATGTCTCATTCATTGGCTTCATTGTCAATTAGTTCAGCCACCACCCTTGGCTCATTCCGATTTGCTGGGCCAATAAGTTTTCCAAAAGGAAGCCATACATCTTCTCTAATGTGGATTCTTTGTCCATTTCCAACCTTCCATTTATTGGCATGTTCGATTGTATTTCTCCCCATCAATAAACTTTGTCACCCCCATGAAGGATGGGATCCTTTTTTTGCTACCTAGAAATCACCTTGAGAAAAATAAATACTTTTAAGAACTTGACACCATAGGGCATCCTATTGTTTAGCCATTCTCCATGCCTGCTTCCCCAACATTGCTTTATTAAAATTCACTAAATCCTTAAAACCTAGGCCTCCACAATCCTTTCTAGTTTTCAGCTCTTTCCAGTTTTTCCAATGAACACCTCTTCTAACAGCATTCTGTTTCCATCAAAAAGAGGCTATTCGCTTCTCAATAGCGCGGCAAATAGAAGTTAGAATTTTAAAAATGGACATAGCATATTGGGGTAGGGCTTGGATAACTATCTTAATAAGTATTTATTTTCCCGCCTTCGATATCAGCCTCTCTTTCCATCCTTCAAGTTTTCTCTCAACTTTAGTTAGAATCTATGCAAACATTTGCTTTTTTTGTGCGACCCTAATCCAATGGGATTCCAAGATATTTCTCTATGTTTTCTGAGATAGAAACTCTCAACTTAGTTGCTACATTATGTTTCAAATTCTGTGGGCAATCTCTCCCAAAGAAAATGCCTGATTTATTGAGGTTGATAACTTGTCCCGACACATAATAATATTGGTTCAATACATTGGCTACATTCTGAGCTTCTCTTATCGTTCCATCTAAGAAAAAGATGGCATCATCAGCAAAAAGGAGGTGCGAGAGTGTTGGGCATGTTGGGTTTAGGCGAATCCCTTTTATACTCCCATCTCGGACAACTTTACTCATAAGGGTTGAGAGAGCATTGGCCATAACAATAAATAGATAGGGGGATAGAGGGTCCCCTTGTCAAATACCTCTCTAATAGGCCTAAAGACATCTGAAGGCTCACAATTTACTAGGATATTGAAAGATACCGATGAGATGCATTACTTTATCCACTTTATCCATTTTTCATGGAATCCCAACCTCAACATATAATCACTTAGAAAATCTCATTCAACTCTATCATACGCTTTTTGCATATCTAGTTTTAGAATGGCTGGAAATTTACGCTTCCTCCTTCTCACCCTTAACTGGTAAACCACCTCTTGGACTACAAAGATGTTGTCTTGAATCCGACAGTCCTATATAAAAGCAGTTTGCTCCACAGAGATTATCTTTGGCAGCCAAGTTTTCAGCCTATTAGCCAATACCTATACGACCATTTGAGTGCGTGGACTTGTGTCCATATTAATAACCCGAGGATGGATGGAGGAAGTGAGGGTTGAAGATTTTGGTCTTTTCTTCACTTTTCTTTTCCATTTTTTTTATAGTTTGCTAATTTTTTTTCCTAAAAAATACCACCATTGATCCCAAATTATGTCCATTGCCACTGAAATATACAAATTATTATTAATATTTTTATACCGAGAATCCGTCTTGGCACACCTTACGGGTGCTTATGGCTCCCACTAGACACCAGCTAGCGAAGACATGACTATACTTCGAGGGGAACTAGCACGAGACCCTACCACCCATGACCCTCCACTTAAATCGCAATCAACTAGTTGGGGAATCGAAGCCAAGACCTCAAGGTCGACTAAGCCCTAACCAACTGGGCTGCCTACGAGTAGGTTATACAATTTAATTTTTATGTTACCAAAACTCCAAACATTTACCAAGATGACGAAAATACCATTTATTATTAAAAATCCTTAACTTTTCCCATTGTGATAGTAAATATCCCAAATTTATTTTTGTGTCACCAATAACTCAAACTTATAACATCATGACAAAAATTTGGGTATTTGTTTCGTATGGGTAGAATTGAGGGTTTTTTGTTTCAACCAAAAAAACGCTTGGCAATTTTGGTGTCACCAAAAGTTGAATATTGTTGTAATAATGGTACAATTTTAGGATTTTTGGTGATATCGTCAATTTTTTTAATTGTGTTTAGAGTTACGTACAGGTAATATTAGAGTAGGTGACTGCTATTCAAAGTGCTTATCGGAGCTCTTGTTAGCATCTCGCATAATCTTAATTAGCTTAAACTTTCATTTGTGTTCCTTGAATATTACATCGGCACATTAATTGAGAGCTCAGTTAATTGGAAATGATAATAAAAATAAGGGCTAATACCTTAAAAAATCTCAAACTAGTACATCTATGACAAATTTACCCCAAACTATTTTTAAACCATAAAAAATCTCAAACCGGTACACCTATGATAGATCTACCCTCTGTTAATTTGGTTAGATTTTGTTGTTAACTTTGATGACGTGATTGCTCACGTGGCAAGCCATGTGGAAATAACTTAATTTTTTTTTCAAAATAAAATAATAATAACTTTATAACAGTAAAGGGAAAAACAAAAGGATATATTTAAAAGCCCTAATAAATTCTCATTTCTCACGCCTTCTTCAGGTGAGGCTCTCTTCTCTCTTCGTTATAACACAAAAAAAACCCTAACAACAAATTCAGTTCAATTCATCTTTCTCGACAAACACTCTTCTTTCTCGAGGTGATTTACAGGGCGTGGCTCCGGTCGAAGTTCGACAAGTTCATTTGGTCAGTTATTGGGGTCGCGGTGTCGGCGCAGGCCGAGGAGACTCTCAAAGTGAGTGAATTGCTCCCGGGCATGGAAAGTTTGAGTTTTTAAGTAGGAGTGCCTTTGGTTTATCCTGTGATTGGTGAGTGGAATTGTGGTGTTCTGTCATTTGAGGGCAATGTGGTGGATTTGCACTTGAGTGGTTTCATGTTATTAAGGTAGGAAAATAAGAGCTCTCTATTCCACATCGCGTTCGAGCTCTATGTTTCTGAAGACCCCTCTCTTTCATTTTTGTTGGATCTTTTAGCCATATTCTTCTAATCGTGGTTGCTTCGCTCGTTTTTGGTTTGTGACAAACTTGGTTTTATGTTTATATGTCTTAGCTCCACATGGTTTACTGCTTGTCCGCAATCTGTTTGTATGATTACATATTACTTTTGCTTTGCTATTCCTTCGTGTTAGTTCATGTCCTTATTAGCGTTACGTAATATTTCCTACCTTGAATCGTAAGTGTGTCAAAATTTTAATATGAAACTTGCATGTGAATGGTATGATTGACTCGTACATCACATGCTCGTTGAAATGCCAGAACTAAAATCACTTATGTTTGTCACTAATTTCAGGTGTACTTTGAGTGTGATTCTACATGTCTCATTAGATTTCATAAATATGCTTAGTCCCTAAAGAGCATGTACATTTGAATATTATAATATTACGCCGACTTTAGGACGTGGATAATATACATATCTACGTGGATAATTTTGATTAAGGTTTCAAGGTTTAATTTTGCAGCAGAAACAAGTTATATTATGTATCTCAATCATTACTCTGAATAGAATATAAGACAGCTTTTCTCTAGTCCTCCTAGTCTAGGGCGACTCACACGGCCGAGTTTTGCCCTGTACATGAACTAGGTAATCCCTCATGATCATCATAATCAATTAATTGCTATTAAAGAAGCTGATATGATAGTCACGGTACAATGACAAGCTTTTTTTCCTTTTGTGAACTCTTTGGTCATTGAAATTATACAAGGGCACACACTTATATGTACCCATATATTATTTAGAATAGTGACTTGAGCTCAATTAACCCCACTTAATGAGATTGAAATTCTTGTTTGCTTAATAAATAAGGTGGGGTAGATGTTGATTGGCAATTCGTAAAGTTGATGTTTGCTTGTGAAACATAAAATGATTATATTCTCAATATCTTTTGCCACTTATTATGCAATTTGTTACATAACCTAGAGTATCTAACTGGTACTGCAGATATGTGTCAATTTGAGTGCCTAATGTAAGCAAGTAGTTGGTAGTTGTGATTGTCCAGTTTCTTATTCCTTTAATATCAAGATTTCCAGAGTTTTATCAGCATAGTTTGGTTAACCTTGTTGCAGGTTTTTGCTATGATTGAAATAGCTTTGGGTCTCTTTCTAGACATAGGTGCCTCATATTTCCTATCAAGGCTTCCAAGCATCTTGTTTGGCGAACTTGATTTTGCCATTTCATGTCAAACTTGATCATCACGTCTTTGCTAGTTATTTGTGAGAGGTTTTTATAAATTAATTGGTTTGTTTGTTGTTCCCTTGCAGATGTTTAACAAATTACAATTGCACTTCATCTAGGTGGAGTTATGGAGTTTGGAGACATCACAAAGTATACAGGCTACCATGTAGAATATCTCCATCGTTGTAAGTCGATGGTGGTGAACTATAATGCAATTGTTAAGGCTGTTCTTGATTTAGGATACTCAGTTAAAAAGTTGTGGTACGCAACTCTTGGGGATTCCTTGAGAAGTGGTCTTGTGCAGATTGTTAGTGATGATTAAGTGTTAGAATTGGTGGGTCTAAGATCAAGTTTGGGTGTTATTGAAGTATATATTGAAGGAGCTACTCTTGGTGATGATAGTGGTTCTACTAATACAGTTGTCGTTAACATTCCTGAAAATGAGGATGGGGGTGAAAATGATGGAGACACTGATCTAGAAGAAGGAGATGAGAAGAGATGAAGAAGTCTATGACCAAAGAAGATAAAAAAAAATCATTAGATATGACCCCAAATCTGATCATAAAGACATACAATTTAAAGTATGAATGAGATTTGTCTCACGTGTTCAATTCAAGAAAGCTGTGCAATTTTATGCAATCATCATTGGATGTAATAAGAGTGAAGCGGATAAAATGGATGGTGGGTGTGAGAGTGGCTGTGAATGGAGAGTTTATACTAGTTGGATGCAGAGTGAGAAAACCTTCATCATAAAGACTGTTGGAAAAGAACATACTTGTCCTAGGAGCATGAGAAATAAGAATGCATCGTATATATGGCTTGCGGGACAGTTTTTGCCTAAAATTAGAGTTAACTTGAAGTATACAACATCACAAATGCAGACGGATGCAATGGAGATGTGGGCATTGACACTAAATAGGAGAATTTATTTTAGAGCGATTACTAGAGCTGTTGAGATCATTAGAGGTCCATTTGTCGAGCAATACAAGTTGTTGCATTTTTATAAGGCTGAGTTGATTCAATGTAGTCCTAATAGCACATTTGACTTGGAAGTTGGACGATATAATATGTTCAAAAGATTCTATGTGTGCTTCAAAGAATTGAAAGAGGGTTTTCTAGTAGGTTGTAGACGAGTAATTAGATTTGATGGATGCTTTACGAAGACTTTAGTTAGGGGGATGTTACTTTGTGCTATTGGTAGAGATGGAAACAACCAAATGTTTCCAATTGCATGGGCTGTTGTTGAAGCTGAGACTGAAGAATCTTGGATTTGGTTCCTCGAGCTACTAGTGAAAGACTTGAATGTGGGACAAGGTCTTGGCTGGACCTTCATGAGTGATCAACAAAAGATAAGATTGCGCACAAGCTTTACTAATAAAAGTATTTGTTGTTTGTAAACTAACTTATTTGCATGTCAAATAATGTGTTACAGGACTTGCTCAATGCAGTTTCTAAACTCTCTCCACGAGCAGAGCACAGGAATTGTGCTCGGCACATTTATGCCAACTGAAAAAAATTATACAAGGGAGAAATATTTAGGAATTGCTTTTGGAGAGTTGCATATTCTACATACGAGGCTGATTTCAATATGACAGTAAAAGAAATGAAGAAAGAGTCTGTTTATGCATATGAAGACTTCATGAGACAGGGTCCAGAACACTTTTGCAGGGCATTCATTAAGTGTGGACAAAATTGCAATGCTATCGAGAACAATTTGAACGAGATGTTCAACGCATATATATGTAGAGAAAGGGAATTTCCCATAGTTGATATGTTAGAGGGCATAAGAAAATTATTTATGGTAAAAATGTATAAGAAAAGCCAATTGATGGTTGGTTCAAGAGATGAGATTTGTCCAAGAATCAGATTGAAGATTGAGGAGGAAAAGATGAAGTCTAGGTTTTGCATTGCAAAGCCATCTACAACTTCCAAATTTGAAGTTGAAGTGAATGATGATACTTTTATGGTTGATCTAAATAAGAAGACATGTACTTGCAGACAATGGGATATATCGAGGATACCATGCAACCATGTTATCTCGTGCATCAACTTCATGAAGTGTAACTTAAATGATTATGCAGCTGATTGTTTCAAGAAAGCTGTGTACGAGCGTTGCTATCAATTTGCATTACCCACCTTGAATGGAAAGAAAATATGGCCAGCGACTAGTGAAGAGCCTTTATTGCCTACGCCATTCAGAAAGCTTCTAGGGAGGCCCAAGAAAGATAGGAAGGGACCTAATGGTAAGAAGAAAAAGGATGAGAAAAGCAAAAGAGTGAGGAAGTCAAGGGTCACCAACACTAATCCTATTAAAATATCAAAATCTGGTATTACCATGTAATGCTCCAATTGTCATGGTACTGGACAAAACAAGACAACATGCCCCCAACCTCCGGCATCTATCCAAATTAAATTACCTGTAAGGAATTTTAAACATAAATGTGATACATTTTCCCTTAGAATACCTTATATATGTCTATTATATAGGGCAAAAGAGGTAGGCCAAGGAAACATCCAAAGCAACTAACCATTGAAGGAGGGGCATCGAACAAACAAAGTGAAAGTACCTCAGTTAGATCTATAACGAGACAATCAAATATTGTCAATTCTAAGAAGAGAAGGGTGAGGAGTCTACATGTAGATTTCATATGGTTTTTGATAATACCAAAGTAAAATGTTAATATGGTTTGTCTTCTTATAGGTTTTACAAGGATATGGATTTTACGTATCTGAAGCCACTGGAAACTCATATTTGAGAGTGAAGATTTTATTTTGTTAAGCATTTTTTAATCCATTATGATTAGCATAATAAGATTATGTTTTTCCCTCAATTTTCAGATGTCTAGGAGTAACATAGTTCAAGAAATTCGTCAAGGTGGTGCAAATTATACAATGGATCTTTCAAGCCAAGTTTCTAGACCTCCTCAAATTGAACAATCTCAAAGTGAAGTAGGGCAATGAACCTGTAGGGAGAGTTGGATTTTGGGTGTAAAGCTTGTCCTGTAAAGCTTGTTTTGTAAAGCTTGGCCTGTAAAGCTTGTTTTGTAAAGCTTGCCTTGTAAAGCTTGATTTGTAAAGCTTTGTATTTTTGGATAGTATTTGATATAGAACATGCTTTTGGACCTCTATCGTCTGGTGTGGATTTGCCTTTTTTGGCTAATCGATTGGTTGGTGCTTGGGGTAAAGGCTGCTTTGTAAAGCTTGTTCAAGTCTAGTGTGAAGGCTATTTTGTAAAGCTATTTCAAAGATATATTGATATGTGGCTTTAGTTTCGTTCTCTCCATTTTGTGTAGTTGATGTTATTTGCATTTTGATGATGAATTTGGTTGATTGCATATGGCTTGTATGCTGGAAGGGTCTCTCTCTCTCTCTCTCTCTCTCTCTCTCTCTCTCTCTCTCTATATGCCTATTCTGATGAAAAGTATATTGCTTCTGGCTCATCATGAATAGCACTTCTTTTGTATATGTGCGCAAGCAATCTGTCCATCTTTTAGTTAATGGGCATCCTTTTGGCACAAGAATGAAGTGCACATTTGGTAGTCTTTGAATGGTTTTATAATAATGATTCTAATAAAAAAAAAAAAAAATCAAGTATTAATGATATGGAGGCAATGTTAGAGCAATCCGAAAAATAAAATTGATTGGACATCACAACTCGGTCAAATTTGGGAAAATCGAAAGAGGGTAAATGTGCCGTGTACCAATTTTGGTTTTTTATGATTGAAAAAATTAATTTAGAGTAAATTTGTCGTAAATATACTAGTTTGAGGTAAATTTATCATAAATATACCAGTTTGGGGTTTTTAATGATATTAAACTTATGAATTTCTACATAACTTGCCACGTCAGCAACCACATGAGTAAGGTTAACGGCAAAATCGAACGAAAGCTAATGGAGGGTAGATTTGTCACATGTGTACTAGTTTAAGGTTTTTTGGGGTATTAACTCTAAAAATAAAAACTTTCGTTGAACATTTTCAATTTGCTTATCGTGCTCTATATACATATACATATATATATATATGTATATATATATTAAATCTATAGAAATTAAATGGAATTCTAAGAGTGTGATTCAAGCCCACAAGGGATTTTCTCAATCGCTTGCGCATCAGCTTTTAGATCAGTTGTAGAATCCGATTCAAAAATGTTGCCCACCCAATTTTCTTGCCAAAGATAGTGATTGTCGATTTGGCATTTTAAAAGCGATTTAGAGAGAAGTGTATTGGAAATTTTAAAACTTGAAAAAAAGTGCTTTGACTTTTAAAATTTTTAGAAAATGCAATTAAATTTTAAAAATTGTCTAATTGATCCAAAAGAATCTTTTCATTGATTGTATTTTTTGAAAATTTTATGATTTAATTACACTTTCACGATAAGTTTTAAACTTGAACATACCAAGTTTTGTGATTCAATTGTATTTCCGTGAGAAGTTATATAATTTTCAGTCCACTTATCCTTAAGATTAAATGGGGTAACCGTAATAGATATTATTGCATATCTTGCACGTAATCATCGTGCTGATATCAAATTTAAAGTAATTATTAGAATTCATCAATTTTGAATTCATTCTGTTTTGTGTGTGTGTGTGTGTGTGTTTTTTTTTAAACAGTAAGTGTTTCGGCTCAATTGACCTCTAAGCACGCATGCGAATCATTCCTTCCATGGTTACGAAGTAAGATTCCATCCACAGAGTATAAAGCGTGGCTCCCAAGCTTCTTCTTCTTCTTCTTCTTTTATTTGCTGTGATCTTGCAAGTGCGACTTAATTGTTTTAGAGATATCATCTCGTGACCAACATATGCACAACGTAGCTAATCTGGATAGTTGAACCCGCTTTACCTGGTCTGATTGAACTCCAGTCCCTCCCGGGTCCGACCCGGCAGGCAGGAATCTCTCTCTCTCTACTCCAAACGGAGAAAAATCATGTTAACCTTATGACTAATGAGATGCGTATCGAAATTCAAATTAGTGACTTCGGCGTGGGATTATGTATTATGTACACTTGGTGTCGTGAAATCGAATGTAGGTACCCATGCTTGTACTTTTCTTGACGCCGCACTTGCATCCAAGCGAAAAACGCGATTCAAAGAGACGTTAAAGCAGCAAGTACAAATCGGAAAGGAAATTGATGAGCAAGAGTCAGCGCCAACTCTTCAAACCTTGCGTTAACGACTTTGGGGCATGAAAGAAGATTCAAAACTACAACGTAGAGAGTTGAGACAAGAAAAACGCGGTCTTTTATGGAATCAATACATGTTTTATTATTTGAGACAGGACATATAATTTGCCTATCTAAATCGAGCTTCCTCATTATTATAAAAAATATGTTATTTACTGGGTACAAATCAAATTTTACATTTAAACACGAAATGCTAAAGAACCTCCTTATATATATAAAAACTGCTAGGTCTTCTGATCTTGATCATCCCCTCCTTTGGAGATTTCGCCATCTCGGTCTTTAACCTTGCTTGGCTCCATGAACGAGTCCACTTCCTCCTCCACTTCCTCCACCTGCAATTCAAATTTCTTTTGCACGATCAAATTCAAATTCCATTTGTATAATTCATAGATTTAATCCCCCATTAAACCCACCATTAATGGGTGAAAAATGAGAATTGCATGAGAAACGGCAATAATCCCAGCCGTCGTCTAATCATGATTTGACATGATTAACGCCGTTGAGTTGGACTAGTGGGACTTGGAAAGAAGGTAATGTAAGCAAGCTCATACATGGCGGTGGTCAAATGGTTATAAGCAAGTGGGTTATATTTTGCACAGAGATTCTCCATCTTGGATCTCATTAAAAAAATAAATAAATTGGAAACTTGTTCTAATTATAAAAATGGACACTTGCAAAATGAAAATTATCTTGATCTCCTCCTGCACGTGATTAGGTGTTAATCAAAGCAGCATTCATAATAGCCCCCAAAATTCTAGTCAACGTTGCTTTTTCAAGCACCAAATTGTGTAATCAAATTTGGCAGTTCTAGACGTTCTGCAACAACTCCTAGGCAAGGTTGTAAATTGTAGAAAAATGGGTTTTTATCATTGATGAAGAAAGATGTGGGATTAGGTGAGACCTTGTCGATGATATCTCCGGCGAGATGAGCATCCTTGTCCACCATCTCCGCCACATGCTCCACCGAGGTCACCGCATCTTTCAGCCTGCCGTCCGGGAGGTGCTTGGCGACCTCCTCCGCCACATGCTCCACCTTCTCTGCCACCTCCTCCACGATTTCCGTTACGTGGTCCATCGTCTCGACCACCGCTTCAGCCTTATCTGCCAGAATTTCAAAATTCATTCCCATGCTTATCAAGCTCATGCTCAGATTTCAACAATAATAAGCTTGTCGATTTTAGACTCACTTTTCAGCTTCCACAAGGGACCCCATTTGTTACTCCAAAATGGTAAAATCACCGATATAAGCGCCCCCAGAACCCATAATTTCCTGCCATGTAAAGAGCTAATTCCAGTTTCAGCAAGAGCTAACAAAAAGAAGAAAAGCCATACGAATGTATATTTGAATACCAGGACCTGGTTTTATCAATTAGAAAGATCTTGGACTCAGTAAAACTTACCAAGAACTTGGAGATCCATCGGATGGAAGATGTGGCACCGGATCGACACTGCTCTGAACAGCCACATCCCTAGATACAAAGACATCAGTTCTAAATCTGCCGATATCTAGTCAGAAGAACTAATTTCAGAACTTAGTATCCTGAAACCGTGGAAAATAAAGATAATACTCACATTCTTCGAGCACTCTGTCGAGCACTGAGAGACGTCAAGCTCCTGCTATCTGCAAACTGGCAACGATCCATCTGTCTGGCCGTTGCCAAACGGCTTCTCCGACTGGCATCCACGCCAGTCAAACTGTGGGACAAGATTATGAGCCTCGTCGTCGACATAGGCGTCTCTGTTTCCTGCGGATTATGTGCAGCCTCAAGCACTCTTTGCTTCCAAAATGATGGGTTGGAGATTTGAGAAAGAGAAAGGAGATGGTTTGGATTTGGAGACGAAAGGGATAGAAAGAGAGAGGTTTATTATTGGATGGTAAACGTGCGAAACGAGATATATGTTACTGCCAAGACACGGTTTGCTGCCAGAAAATTAGAATTCAAGGTCTAATATATATCAATAGTTTATGCATAAAGTCAAGATCGTAGCTCGGTCTCTTTTTTCTGAAACACGTTTCTTAACGTGGGTTTGAATATCATATGCGTTTGCGTGAGAAGAACCACCTAATCCACTCGTGGTTTTACTCGGTCCATGTTGGTTTCCCCCAAGATTCTATCGATTATCATGACCAGCTATGCAAGCCCACCTTCCCCTTTGTCTAATTGAGAGTTGTAAAGACGGTTTAAGGGGGTATGACGTCGACTTGAAGACGCATTTTCCAAAATTTGAACAAAATTCAAACAAATGTCTGCTTAATCCTTCCACAACCACCAAAAAGAGAGAAAAGGAAGCAAGGAAGCCCTCGAGATATATAGAAAGAACTTTGCACGGAGATCTTTCTTATAGGATGTGATCACCATCGCATCATTTGATAGACATAGTCGGAGATTTTCTATGATGAGTCGATGCATTATCAACTAATCAAGTTTGAAAGAGAGAGAAAGTCGATTCTTCTAGACCGTTTTGATTAAGTCATGGAAGCGGAGCCTGCTCCGTGTTTCTATCCGCATCTCCTACCCTTCTCAATGCATCGTCGAATATACGTCGTGCGTAAACGTCCACTTGTTACTTTAGGAAATATCACCAAGTCCAAATCCTTTAAACTCTCTCTCTCTCTCGCGCACATTCACACGTACTCTAATGTCAGCCTTTGATCAGAAATAATTGTCATTGTGAGTCTCTTGTTAGAAGCCATAGGCCTCATATCTACATCAGTCTAGGATTTTCGGAGGTTGAGGATGGTTGTCAACCTCCATACCGAGGTTCCCATTTGGTGGTGGTGTTTGTTGGGGCGAGATCAACCGGTATAACTTCGTCAGAGTTGTAGACATGTGATGGGGGTCTTAATTTTCCTGGAAACTCACTAATTGACTCAGCAAATCCTATGTCAGACTACTCGTAAACACCTAGAATGGTCAGTCTTTGATGGTTCTTTTGTTTCTTTTGCTCAGTTTCCCCAATTAATTTTGACTTCGCCCAGCGTCCTCATATGAATGATTCTTAGCATGTTTTGTGAATCGACATGACTATTCAAAGGGATGAGTTGATCAATCTTGATCGAGGTTGAGGGCAATGTCGGTCAGTTCGAAAGAGATGGTCCAATCCATCATAATAGGTTCTTCCTAAATAGACAATCCACGAACAGAAGCTAGATAGTACCGTTTAGAGGTGGGACCCATTTTGCACCCATATTTTTCACAAATGGGTCAAATGTGGGTTATGAAGTTGTAATGGGCCATAACTCACATTCGATCTATTTTAAGTTCAGTTTTATATGGGTCAAAAATGGGTCACACATTCTGACCCATTTTTGACCCATTTTTAAAACCCAAAAGACATGAACTTCCTCAGCCGTTGACCCTTTGACCTTCACCTTTGTCAGCAGCTGACCCATTTTCGACCACTCCGCCGCTCGCCTTCGAGTCGCCTCTGCCACTCGCTGCCGTGGCTCGCCTTTGAGTCGCCTCCGCCGCCCGCCTCGAGGCTTGCCTCTGCCGCTCCCTCAAAGGTTGTCGACGACTGAGCCTTGCTGGATCTCTCGACCTCGTCAACGACTGGCAAGGCTTGAGCTCGCCAATGTCGGGCAGGGCCTCGGCCTTGTTGACGATTGGCGAGGCGAGTCTCGCTAGATCTGGTGAGGCTTGACCTCGCCGACGACGGGCAAGGCTCGAGACTCGCTGGATCTGGCGAGGCTCGAGCTCGTCGGTGTCGGGCGGGGCCTTAGCCTCACTAGATCGGCGAGATCGAGCCCCGCCCGACACCGGCGAGCTCGATCCCGCTTGTGGTCGGTCGCCAAGCGTCATCGTGGCCGATGGCCGGTCGAAGAAGAAGAAAAAGAAAAAGAAAAAGAAAAAGAAAAATAATTATTAAAATTAAAAATGATATTTTAAAAAATAAAAATTATATAAAATATATTTTTTAAAATAAAAATAATTAAAAATTATATTTAAAAAATTTAAAAATTTGATTTTTTTAAATATTTTAAAAAGAATCATAAAAATTTTCCATTAAATTTGTATTGCATAAAAATATTTTAACAATAAGTAGGTTTTAGCAATACAAGTCGGGTACGGGTCGGGTCGGGTATGAGTCACTAGATTTACATTACAAGAATATGGGTCAAAACGGGTTAAATGGGTCAACCCATTTTCGACTCGACCCATACTCGACCCGACCCACCCATTTACCACCCCTACGTTTTAGCTTAGAGAAAGGCATACTTCTGGTTCCTTTGCAGTAGTGGCGCAAGAATGTATTTGGAGAGACTATTGCAAGTCAAGTGCGAGTAATGATCATATCCACAAAATCAAAAAAGAAAGTAGTCGATATGATTAAGGTTCTATTCGTTTCACGAGAAATAACTTCCGGAAAAATGTTTTTCGAATTTTGTGACATTCATTTCACAGAAAATGAACTAGTTAAATAAAATATTTTTCACTATAAAAAAAAAAAAAACACATTCAAAAAAATGGAAAACATTTTCCATAATTTCTTCCACTTCACATTCTTTAACCAAACACAATTTCCTTTTATTTTTATGTTTTCTTTTTCTTTTTCTTTTTTTATTTTCTTAAACAATTGAGTTTTTAATTTTTTTCTTTTTCTTCCTAGCCAGCGAGGTCCTTGCTCGAGGCTAGATTCGTAGAGGGCAAGGCTTGAACTCACACTGGTTCGACAAAGTTTGGGCTAGTCTAGATTGGCCAAGCCGAGAGCTCGCCAATTTGCGTCTTGGTCGATAATCGAGCAGTTGGCCATTGTCAAGGCATGTGGCAACGGAGGAAGGAAAAGAAAAATAAAGAAAAAGGAAAATTTTAATGATAAAAATTCAATTTTTAAATAAAAATAATTAAAAATTCAATTTTTAAAAAAATATATATTTAAATTAATTTTTTGGTCAATTAAAAAAATTAAAATTCGATATTTTTGATAATTTTTTTCCAAAAAAATCAAATCAGATAATGAACAATAGAAAATATTTTCCACTCATTTTTTTAGGTTTCAGCCCGAACGCCGGAAAATATAGTTATTTTATTGGAAAATTGCTTCTCGGAAAATATTTTTGAAATGTGATATTTTCTGCAAAACGAATGGATACTTAATATTCAGTAAAATCAAATCTCGGATGTTAAAGTGTGTATGAACAGACTTTTACTTTATTGCTCTTTGCTTAGTT
This sequence comes from Eucalyptus grandis, assembly GCF_016545825.1. NCBI lineage: Eukaryota > Viridiplantae > Streptophyta > Magnoliopsida > Myrtales > Myrtaceae > Eucalyptus > Eucalyptus grandis. The sequence goes on along the minus strand of NC_052617.1, from coordinate 4,784,934 downwards.
TAGATTACAACGAATGCCTTTGATTTTTTCCTGGCCCTAGAACACCTGAAACTTTCATAATTATACTACACTAGTGTCGACAAGTACGTTTACTTATAACTGTTGTCATGATTTTCTAAAATTTATATAATATTCCAGATTTTGATGAGTTTTTAAAAGACATAAACAAAAAGAGGTTACATTCGTACGAGAGTAAAAACTGAAAAAGCGTAAGCATTTAACTAGATGTCTTTTTTCCATAGATCTTTGGCCCCAAGTACCCCTCTCTCTTCTCCTTGTCTGCTTAGGCACCACCTCCAGATGTCTGCCGCCCGCTGCTAGCCGCAACATTTGGAAGAAAAGGAAAAGAAGGAAAAACATAGATAGGAAAAAGAAAAGAGGAGAAATTATTGAAGGTGGAAAAGAATCATTAGCCATCGAAAATGGCAAAACATTAATGTGGCATCTTTCAAAACAGAGTATTTGAAATTACTTGCCCATCAAGATTTCACCCTTTCACATAGAGTAGTTTAAGCCGGAGTAATTACACCATATGTAATCGGTGTACAATTCTTCTTTTTCATAAACAATTTTATCCACTAATGATTTGATGATTAGTGAAAATGTGAATTGTTAAAATCCTCAAATTAAGGATGGATAAGGTTGTTTGTTAGAAATGTTAATTTCCCTTTGATTTACTTCCTAATGAAGAGAATCTTGATCCTAATAATGGAAGAGACTTTGATTGAGAATTTCCCACTTGTAAAAAAGAAGGACTTACTAGTTTCTTGAATAACCCTATAAACGATTTGGACAGGTCAGTTCGGTCTCGAGTTTGAGTGTGTCATTTCACTATTCCACAAACTAGGAATCAACCCTGTTCGATCCAATTCTAGATTCTAAGGTAGGAACCAATCCACCTTAGATTCGATCACTCATACTTGCTTGATTAGAGATTTGAAATGATAAATTGATGGGTTGTGTTCGAATTGAGTTCAATTAGTTGATCTGGTTATTACCATCCTTTTGATATTGTCTACTGCTACCGACTAATATGACAATTAAAAAAGTAGTAAACATGATCATAATTTGCTTAGGAACTATCAATAGGAATTTTTCTAATGACTTAGAATCGACATTGCATTTATTTATCCATAAAATAAATAATCAAGCGCTCATTTACTATTATATGTTCTTTCGTAGAAGTATGTGATCTTGTGTAAACAATCATATAAGGCAAGTCATTTTCACGAATAAAAGGCAATAAAAAACCCAATCTTACCTCACAAAGACTAAACAGATTGTTTGGTTCATGTTTGAGTTGGTCCGACTTAAATTGGCCATAAAATTGAATTAATTGTTATGGGTACATTCGGGCTATCAAGCAAATTATCATATCGTGTTCTGATCGAGGTTTTTCCAACTTGATCAAATAAACAGAGCATGTATGGACGACCTGCTTAACTGACTCGACATAACGCAAGAACAATGGCGATTAGCAAGATGCCTTCGACCTCGAGCGGACATTTTAACATGTAAGAAAAAGGTCTTCCCTGTACGAAAAGGATCATCAGCCTGGAGGAACAAGGTGAACTGCCGAAGCATGAAGTTTCTGCATGGCGTGACCGACGATGTCGTTGACACCTAAATTTTAACGGCCCGTTTAGTCATTTATCGCATTAAAAATTAGGGTTTAATTTTATGGCATATAGTTTAGGAACATTTTTTGTTTATTTTATTGGACCAACGGCGAGTGCAACATTTTTCACATATTCCGTTCAGATTCTTCACACATTTAGGCAATATACACAAAATGATATATTTTCAAGCAAAAAGGAAAATTTTGGATGGGATATTTGATAAATACAAAATGTAATATTACGGGGTGCAACGATATATTCGGTGGTATTTTGCATGAGCAAAATTAGAAAGTAAAATATACCACGAAGATCCAATTTTTTGGCTTATAAAAGGCACCGCGTACGGACAAAGTTGAAGAAACAGGCCACGCATTTGAGACATTCGGTCATATCGAAGGGGAACAAATTCAGAGAGAAAAGCACGAGAGAAGGGGTCCTTTCCGTCGGTAAAAAAAAGCAAAGGGTGAAAAAGTGAGTGGAGAGAGGAAAAGTAGAAAAAAAAGAGAAAAAAGAAAAGAAAAGCCCCCCCTTGCGCGACTGTTCATCTTCCCCGCAGGGGGGGGGCCTTCGCCGCCCCTGTCGCCGTCGAACCCCGCCGTCGCCGTCGTCGATCTCCGTCCGCAAGCGCTCGAGCCGCGAGCCCCGACGACCTGCGCCGCCCCGACGCTGAGCCCCCGAGCCTCGACGACACGCCGCCGCTGCCCGGCCCGCGACCCGCCGCCTCCGCCTCACCTCTCGCACTGCGCCCGCAACAGTCAGAAGCCCCCGGACGCCGCGCCAATCCCTGCCGTTGCAACCCTCCTCTGCAGCAGATCTGTCTCCGCCGTCGAGATCCCAAGCCACCGGTGACCTAGAGCCGCGGGCGAGCCGAGATCCGGCCGCTAGAGTCCCTCCGCCCGCAAATCCGAGGTCCCCGACGACGTAAGGCCCGAACCCGGCTCGAGGCTTCCCTTTCACCGGTGCCGAGCCTCGTTGAAGACCCACATCCGACGCCCTTGCTCCTCGCCGCGACGCTCGCCCCGATCCGGTTCTCTCCGGACGCCGCGCCCAACAGCCCGATCCAGACGCCGGAGCTCCTCATCGCAGCCACCGAGAGGCCTCCCGCCGTCCCCGCAGCGCCCCCGCCGGCTGAAGCCCGTGATCCGAGCGCCCGACGCAGCCCCGCGACGCAGCCCGTGCCGCCCGACGCCGCCTCCGCTTCGCCTCCAGCCCGAGCGGCACCCGCGACGCTCCCGCCTCGCCGCCGACACGCCGCTCCGGAGCCTCGCCGGAACCCTAGCCGGTGATCCCCCTCGCCGGACCGGCCACGGCTTTGTTTTTCTTTTTCTTTTTAGAAAAAAAGAAGAGAAAAACAAAAGAAAATTTAGGTATTTTCTTTATCTTATTTTTGTTTTATTATTTTTGCTATTTTATTTTATCTTTTTAGTGTAATTATTCCTTTAATGTGAAATTGAAATTCCATGATATGAAATTGCAACTAGTGATTGTCACCCGATTTTCAAGCTCGAAATCCGACTCGCAATTACTAAAAAAAATTGCCAATCCGATCTCCCGCTCGAGATCCGATTCGTGATTTATGTGAAATTGGCCAACCCGATCTCATGCGCGAGATATGGTTCGTCGATTTGGAAATCAATATGGCTTGATTTGCTGTGGTGTTACTTAAATTAGTTTTCTTTAAAAAAAAAAAAATCAAAAATGTAGTTTTAGGGTTTGCATGTTCATAATAGGAATTTTATTTCGAATTTTCAAAAATAAAAAATCAAATCAATTAATTTAGGTTGCTAGTTCTTTTTTTTAATTTGGATTGCATGTTTAATTATTTGGCAATTGTTAATTTCGAAATTTAAAAAAGGGGAAAAAAAAAGGAAAAACACAAAAAATGTCATTATGCATATGTCATGTAGGATTAGGGCATTCTTTGCACGTCATTCATTGCATGCTAAGATTGCATATTATAGGTTTAGATAATTTCTCCTAAATAGATTGCATGCTTATTAGGAAAATAAAAATCATGTGCACGTCATATAGAATTAGTTTCATACAATGCACGTCATTTAGTGATTTTTGTTAGATGCATTTAATTAGAAATTGCCTGTCATTAGAATTAGGTCATTAGATTAATTTAGATTGCATATTTAAATGTTGCATTTCTTTAATTTCGAATCTCATAGAAAATACAAAAAAATTATTTAGAATAAATCATCTCATGCTTATGATAGACTACATGCTTAGTTATGTCATATTGTTTAGGTCATATAGCTAAGTCATGTTGCCATGTCATATCATTTCATGTTAAATTAGTGGCATGCATTGCATAAAGCATGATTCTCATTAATTAAGTGAAAACAAAACAAAAATTGCGTGTTAATTAGAAACCATATCTAGGGTTGTTGATGTAGATTTTAATTTAACATTGCAGATGCTTTCGTTGCTTTGAGGTAAGTCCTGCAATTTATTTTCTGCTTTACTTGAGTGTTAAATTGGTGGTTTGCGCACCTGCATGAACACCTCACATGTTAGGGAATTAGTTTAAAATCAATCCAAACTCCTTGCCAAACATTTTTCAAAATTAAAAGAATGGTACCGAAAGGGCATTAGAGAAATCTAGTGTAACCAAGTCCCCGTACCCATAATCTCGATTCGTAGAAGTAAAATAATTCTCCCATTACTTTACTTGGGTTTCTAATCGACCCACCAAAAATAGATTAGTGGCGACTCCTAATTAAAAAAATTGCATGTTAACAATTCAAACCTAAGTCGCGAATTGGTATGGGCTTGGGAGAGCCCGAGTTAAGTCTAGGCTTAACAATCCATTAGCCAAACCCTAGGTGGTTCAAACCCGAAAAAATTAGGTCGCGACAGCTTGGCGACTCAGGGACTTGAGTTGAAATTCTTAGTGGACTTAGGCCAATTTTCTTTTTTGAAAAAAATGCTTTTGTTTGGCAGCGAGGATTCAGTACGTCCCTAACATTTAGGTTTTAAATGTTCTTGCAGATTGGGAGGTATAAGGGGAAGTATTTGCTAATCTTTGTTATGCAGGGAGGTGTAGGAATGTATGGTTTACTTTCATATATGAAGTGTTGCTTGATATAAATTGTCATGCATGCCTTGCATTTATCACTACACTTAGCACACACAACTGCCGCCGGACTGGGCCGCATTGGATCATTTAGGATGGTATTGAGATGGATACCACTTCGACCGCATGCTCGCGGTATGAGTCGCCCATCTCAATCCCGAAGTTTCTTTCATGGTGTCAAGAGTACCCACCTCGGTCCGCATGCCCGCGACCCGGTCGGCTCTTTGACCAAGCCGGAGTCATGAGGACCCGACATAGTCCACAAGCCCGTGGCTAGTCCGATCATCCTTGTAGCTCCACTTTGATAAGCCTTATAGAGTAGAAATCGAGCCACTTAGCATGTGCATGTCTATGTGATTGCCATTGATTTTTCTTGGCGAAGTAAGTCTTCTATCCCTATACTATGCAATTTACTTTTGGTCCATCCATGACAATCTAGGTTATTCGTTTGATCTAATTCATTTGTCAATTAGAAATCAAATGAGGAATTGCCATGCAATGAATTATTTGCCAAAAAAACTCTGGAGAATTTGTTTTCAATTCATGTTTAGGAGATTTGGTCTTGTTAGGGTGCCTAGCTTTATTTTCCTAGTCCATTTTTAGAAAATGCCCTTCTTGTAAGAACTTTTCATGAATAAATGAAAAAAATGGAAAAATCGATTAGATCATTGTCATGGATTGACTTTCTATTTACCCTCATGTTTACATGTTCCCGTTCATTTGAATTAGGTGATTATGGAACGATCCCGCTCACCCATCCGTTCACGATCGAGAGTTAAAATGACGGATAAAAAAGAGCTTATCTCGTCAAGCAAAAATGTTGCAATCTATCTTTAGTGAGAAATTGCGACTCCAAGAAGAGAACCAAGAAGACCTTTTGAATCGTCTCATTTTCCTGAGGTAGTCGAATTTGATGCCATCATGAAGAGGGTAGCAACATATCTATGGAAGAATATCAAACCTGAAGGGCTTGCATCACAAGATCAAGAAGGGTGAAGAATTCAAGTACACATGATTCATGGTCTTAAGTAGTTCGATTTCCTCATTTAATTAGGGGCATGCACCTTCCCGCATGGGAATTCTTATTGCTTTTTAGGGATTGATTTCAATTTATTCTGTGCTTGAGCATCACATTCCAATAAATGTAATTTGATTGATGGATATCAATAGAATTACAAGTTTTGTTTTGAGGACATGATGGGGTATGCCAAACCAGTCCAATGACGATATCCAACAATAAAAAGAAAATATCATCCAAGGAGAATTCTGATGACTGGGCTTCTTCATGCTTCCTCATCCAAAAAAGAATTAAAAAAAAATCATTTTTAAGCCATTTCCAAAAAAAGCATGCGTTAGATTAGCCTTGTTTAATTTTCTGACTCATTTACTTCATGTTTGAGCATTACTTTCTTGACCCGATAAGAAAGCATCTGAAAAAGGCACATCAGGTTGCAATTGATTCAATTGTTACTCAACAAGTTTCTAAAGAGTTAATGTTGGTCACATCTCGATACTACTTGAAATTTCCATCTTGAAGGGCCAAACAAAGTGTGTTCCATTTCCATGCTTGACGGAATTTTCATTCTCGCCCATTAAATGAGGAGCAAGTTAAAAGAGGATCATCCATCTTTGATGAAAGAGGTACATCTCATCTTTAAACATAAATAATTCTGGAATTGACACTCTATTCTTTTCCTTGCAGATGACGAATTGGGGGCACTACAGATTCTAGTAGTGACATGACTGAGACAAAATCTCAATCCGAGCCAAAATGGTTGTGCAATTTGAGTTTACTTTGAGTTGCATACTATCCTATTCATGCACGTTCTCTTGTGCAGGAGCAAAAGCCAGAATGGAGTATTCATCAAATCAAAAAACGGATTTTCACTTTTGATTGATAGAGACAATCCAAGGACATCCATTGCTAAGACAATCCCTTCGTGGGACAATTCATTGAATGAATGCTGAAAACCATGTTTTGAGTGCAATAAATTATTTGTTTTGAAGTCACAAACACTTTTCATGCTTAAAGTTGCTGGACTCTTTTGAAAAGAGAATTTTCATATTGATTTAGCTCACCAATTTCATGTGGAGATTTGTCAAGATATACAATTTAATGGAGTGACTTCAATGCTTAAGAATGCTGAATGAGACGTATCGGGATGATGAAAGGCAAGCCTTATCCTATACACAGTCCCATACTTATACACTTGATACACTTGTGAGATGAGTGTAGGAAGTTCCATATCCGCAAGGTAAAGAGTTCTCTCGCAAAAGGTACGATAACCGAAATGATGAGAGGCAATTCATTTCTCTATCCTAAACACTACAGGTGATCCGTTGCTTAACCCTTTTGAGCCCATACACTTATGGATATTCTTTTCAAATTACCCCTGTCAAGAACCACCCCACTTTGGGGCAAATTGGAGGGTAAGATAGCACCATAAAGTAAAGTGAATGGATTGAAATTTTCTTGCTTTCACTTGCATCAATTTTCAAGTCGTGCTATTACATTGAATTCATATGGTAATTTAAGTGCCTTAGGATGATGAAGAGCATTTCTTTCTCTATCCTACATACTTATATCCTTTGCATAGCCCACTTGAGCCTGCAATTTCATTTCTTTTAAACCTAGTTGGTGATCATCCTCCCACACCGGGGCAAGGCAAAATGCAGATGTAGACCCTTGAAAGTTCGAGTGTCATTCAAAGTGCAATTGCTTGACGCATGCATTGTGCGCAAGAATTGAATTCAAAATAGAACTAAGGGGCATGAAAAAGCAGTGTGCCTAGTAAAAGCAAGGCCAATGCCCATGAAAAAAAGTGAAGAAAAAATGAACAAGAACTAGGGGCATGAAAAAACAGTGTGCTTGATAAAAGCAAGGTCGATGATGCCCATAGATGAAAAAAAGAGAGTCAAGATAAAGACTATCTGTTGTAAAAAGATTGTATCTCCAATGGAGCAATACTCAAAGAACTCAAAAGTTGAGTTTTTACAATCAATGGGGCATTTCATGAAGACAATCCCCCGATGATGAAAAAGAAAACTGGTGGCAATGCCAAGATGATCACCAACTTTCACCCTTTATACACATTTTGAGCATGATGATCCTTTCATTTCTCAACCCATGAACCTAACCTATGTTACGTCCTTTACAAAGTCTCTTCAGATTAGGGCACTTAAATTAACATAGGAGTTCACATGTTTTATGCATCGCTCGAAAAAGTGCGAGCAAGATTATTTCTTTCTCATTTTGCAGGGTTCTTGACTTGTAAACCCGGAGATGATTAAAGAGTTGTTCTTTCAATAGCCTTGACTCAAAGAGTCCCTTTGTTAAGCCGTTGACCAAGCCCTCATTATGGTCCCTGTTAAAGACCTCTCGGATTGGTAAGGTTGTACCGCTTGCGAGAAAACTCGGACCCTTGTTAGTATGATGACAAAGTGAGATGGAGTGATTCTCATAAAATAGCATCTAAATGAGAGTGAGTGAAAGTCCTTTTAAGCGAAGGTCTCTCATTTGGTATTCTTAGGAAATCCATGTCATGAGTGAAGATTGTCTTGAATGATAATTCTCTCAAGTGGAAATTTGGGTGATGCAAAGGTCATTATGCATAAACCCCGATTGAGTTGATGAAAGCCTCACTAAATTTTGAAATGTGCATTCTAGAGTAGCTTAGATTGTCTATCTCTTTGATGAATGCATATCAGTTTTGCTCTAATTCATGTCTGACAGGTAATTCAAGTTCCTTTCAGAATGTTTCATGATATTAGAAGATGAGAAACCTCCATCAGGAGGTGAAAGACCTCCACAGGATATCTAAATTCCAAAAGACATATCCCCAAGGATTAGAGATATCACCAGGTAAGTATATCTCTACCATACTCTAAAATACTTGTCATTGTGCAGGTATTCTCTCTCAAGTACATCGACACTTGACTTGGTCAAGTTGTCCAATTATATTGACTGGCATACTTTCGTAGTCCGAGTCATTTTCATCGACTCGGCGTGCTTCCATAGCCCGATGTCGCCTTTAATAGACCCGGCGTGCTTCTGTAGCCCGGAGTTCTTGACCTGGTGTACTTTTGTAGCCCAAAGTCCCTTTAATAGACCCGGCGTGCTTTTGTAGCCCGGTGTCCTTCATATTGACCTGGCGTGCTTTCGTAACCTAGAGTCATTTTCATTGACTCGGCGTGCTTCAGTAGCCCGGTGTCCTTTATATTGACCTGGCGTGCTTTCGTAGCCCAGAGTCCTTCTTTATTGACTCGGCGTGCTTTTGTAGCCCGATGTCGATTATATTGACCGGCGTGCTGTCATAGCCCAGAGTCCCTTTTGAAAACACCGACACTCGACTGAGTTGTCTCCCAAATATTTTCCTCCAGATTCAATCTGATTAAGGCGACCGAAGAATGGTTCGGGTCCTGGTCAGTTGACCTCTGTTGCAAGGCTGGGCGACCGAAGAATGGTTCGGGTCCTAGCCAAGCAAAACCTCGTTTAGGCGACCGTAGAATGGTACGGGTCCTAGACAACATTTATTGCTCTAACAGGCGACCGTAGAATGGTACGGGTCTTGGAAAAGCAATTTCTCCATTCAGGCGACCGTAGAATGGTACGGGTCCTGAAAAATCAATTTTCCGTCAAGGCGACCGTAGAATGGTACGGGTCCTCGACAATACCTATTCCCTATTTTAGGCGACCGTAGAATGGTACGGGTCCTAGAAAGTGAATCCCCGTTTAGGCGACCGTAGAATGGTACGGGTCCTGGAAGGTAAATCCCCGTTTAGGCGACCGTAGAATGGTACGGGTCCTAGACAAAACCTATTTCCCTATTTAGGCGACCGTAGAATGGTACGAGTCCTGGAAGGTAAATCTCCGTTTAGGTGACCGTAGAATGGTATGAATCCTAGACACAACCAAACACTTTGTCATACTAAGGCGATAGTAGAATGGTACGGGTCCTGGGAAAGCAGTTCCTTACAAAAAATTTATGCCGTCTTGGGCGACCGTAGAATGGTACGGGTCCGGGAAAGCATTTCCTTACAAAAATTTCTGCCGTCATTGGGCGACCGTAGAATGGTACGGGTCCCGGGAAAGCGAGTTCCTTATAAAACATTTCGCCGTATTGGGCGACCGTAGAATGGTACGGGTCCTAAGAAAGCAGCTTCTTTCGCCATACCGGGCGACCAGTAGAATGGTACGGGTCCTGGGAAAGCAGCATCTTCACAAAGTCATGTTACTATTCTAGGCGACCGTAGAATGGTACGAGTCCTGGACAAGTAACACCCACTACCTCGAATTACTCTATCCTCCTCGAAAGTAAGTTATTTCAGGTAGGTTCATCTATCATTTGCATTAGCATTTCCATGCATCATATAAGTTGCATTAAAAATGGGATACATTTCCCGACAAAAAATCAAGTCATTCAATACATGTGCATGGTCAAAATTTAGGTTTCAATTTATCTTTGAATGCAACCTCTTCGAGCTCACCTTCAAAGAGGGGCAGCTGTTGACACCTAAATTTTAACGGCCCGTTTAGTCATTTATCGCATTAAAAATTAGGGTTTAATTTTATGGCATATAGTTTAGGAACATTTTTTGTTTATTTTATTGGACCAACGGCGAGTGCAACATTTTTCACATATTCCGTTCAGATTCTTCACACATTTAGGCAATATACACAAAATGATATATTTTCAAGCAAAAAGGAAAATTTTGGATGGGATATTTGATAAATACAAAATGTAATATTACGCGGGGTGCAACGATATATTCGGTGGTATTTTGCATGAGCAAAATTAGAAAGTAAAATATACCACGAAGATCCAATTTTTTGGCTTATAAAAGGCACCGCGTACGGACAAAGTTGAAGAAACAGGCCACGCATTTGAGACATTCGGTCATATCGAAGGGGAACAAATTCAGAGAGAAAAGCACGAGAGAAGGGGGTCCTTTCCGTCGGTAAAAAAAAGCAAAGGGTGAAAAAGTGAGTGGAGAGAGGAAAAGTAGAAAAAAAAGAGAAAAAGAAAAGAAAAGCCCCCTTGCGCGATCTGTTCATCTTCCCCGCAGGGGGCCTCGCCGCCCCGTCGCCGTCGAACCCCGCCGTCGCCGTCGTCGATCTCCGTCCGCAAGCGCTCGAGCCGCGAGCCCCGACGACTGCGCGCCCGACGCCGAGCCCGGAGCCTCGACGACACGCCGCCCTCGCTCGGCCCGCGACCCGCCGCCTCCGCCTCACCTCGCTCGCGCCGCAACAGAAGCCCCGGACGCCGCGCCAATCCCTGCCGTTGCAACCCTCCTCTGCAGATCTGTCTCCGCCGTCAGATCCCAAGCCACCGGTGACCTAGAGCCGCAGCTGAGCCGAGATCCAGCCGCTAGAGTCCCTCCGCCTGCAAATCCGAGGTCCCCGACGACAAGGCCCGAACCCGGCTCGAGGCTTCCCTTTCACCGGTGCCGAGCCTCGTTGAAGACCCACATCCGACGCTGCCCTTGCTCCTCGCCGCGACGCTCGCCCGATCCGGTTCTCTCACCGGACGCCGCGCCCAACAGCCCGATCCGACGCCGGAGCTCCTCATCGCAGCCACGAGAGGCCTCCCGCCGTCCCGCAGCGCCCCGCCGCCGAAGCCCGTGATCCGAGCGCCCCGACGCAGCCCCGCGACGCAGCCCGTGCCGCCCGACGCCGCCTCCGCTTCGCCTCCAGCCCGAGCGGACCCGCGACGCTCCCTGCTGCCTCGCGCCGACACGCCGCTCCGGAGCCTCGCGGAACCCTAGCAGTGATCCCCCCTCGCCGGACCGGCCACAGCTTTGTTTTTCTTTTTCTTTTTTAGAAAAAAAAAAGAGAAAAACAAAAGAAAATTTAGGTATTTTCTTTATCTTATTTTTGTTTTATTATTTTTGCTATTTTATTTTATCTTTTTAGTGTAATTATTCCTTTAATGTGAAATTGAAATTCCATGATATGAAATTGCAACTAGTGATTGTCGATCCGATTTTCAAGCTCGAAATCCGACTCGCAATTACTTTAAAAAATTGCCAATCCGATCTCCCGCTCGAGATCCGATTCGTGATTTATGTGAAATTGGCCAACCCGATCTCATGCGCGAGATATGGTTCGTCGATTTGGAAATCAATATGGCTTGATTTGCTGTGGTGTTACTTAAATTAGTTTTCTTTAAAAAAAAAAATCAAAAAATGTAGTTTTAGGGTTTGCATGTTCATAATAGGAATTTTATTTCGAATTTTCAAAAATAAAAAAATCAAATCAATTAATTTAGGTTGCTAGTTCTTTTTTTTTTAATTTGGATTGCATGTTTAATTATTTGGCAATTGTTAATTTCGAAATTTAAAAAAAAGGGGAAAAAAGGAAAAACACAAAAAATGTCATTATGCATATGTCATGTAGGATTAGGGCATTCTTTGCACGTCATTCATTGCATGCTAAGATTGCATATTATAGGTTTAGATAATTTCTCCTAAATAGATTGCATGCTTATTAGGAAAATAAAAATCATGTGCACGTCATATAGAATTAGTTTCATACAATGCACGTCATTTAGTGATTTTTGTTAGATGCATTTAATTAGAAATTGCCTGTCATTAGAATTAGGTCATTAGATTAATTTAGATTGCATATTTAAATGTTGCATTTCTTTAATTTCGAATCTCATAGAAAATACAAAAAAAAATTATTTAGAATAAATCATCTCATGCTTATGATAGACTACATGCTTAGTTATGTCATATTGTTTAGGTCATATAGCTAAGTCATGTTGCCATGTCATATCATTTCATGTTAAATTAGTGGCATGCATTGCATAAAGCATGATTCTCATTAATTAAGTGAAAACAAAACAAAAATTGCGTGTTAATTAGAAACCATATCTAGGGTTGTTGATGTAGATTTTAATTTAACATTGCAGATGCTTTCGTTGCTTTGAGGTAAGTCCTGCAATTTATTTTCTGCTTTACTTGAGTGTTAAATTGGTGGTTTGCGCTTTTGCATGAACACCTCACATGTTAGGGAATTAGTTTAAAATCAATCCAAACTCCTTGCCAAACATTTTTCAAAATTAAAAGAATGGTACCGAAAGGGCATTAGAGAAATCTAGTGTAACCAAGTCCCCGTACCCATAATCTCTCGATTCGTAGAAGTAAAATAATTCTCCCATTACTTTACTTGGGTTTCTAATCGACCCACCAAAAATAGATTAGTGGCGACTCCTAATTAAAAAAATTGCATGTTAACAATTCAAACCTAAGTCGCGAATTGGTATGGGCTTGGGAGAGCCCGAGTTAAGTCTAGGCTTAACAATCCATTAGCCAAACCCTAGGTGGTTCAAACCCGAAAAAATTAGGTCGCGACACCGACGATGTCGTATGCTGCACCTAATTACAAATACCAAATTTCCTAGGGCTTTCCTACAGTCAACGAGCCACGCATACTCTTTCTCTCAACAAGGTAAACGGGGGTAGTTGTAAATGGGATGGCTGCGCTTGTGGCCATTTCTGCTAGCGATGCTTTCTTGTAGGGATAAAATCACCACTTTTACAAGCCTGCTGACTCTTGTGAAAGACGTTGAACACAGATAAGATCGATCGGTCCTTTAGTGCACGCTCTCTTCCCGCGTCTTGGATGTATTCCACGACACTCCCCACTCTATGAAAACGTATTTTTCTATTTTCAAGATAAAGGCATGAACAACGCTGCATACTATATTGAAAACCCATGGCCCCTTGATCTTTCCCCATAATTTTGTTCTCGAGACTTCTATTTTTTACAGATTTGGCCATTTGCTCAGGCCAAAAACGGATAAAGATGACCACAAAAATGACGGAGATGGACACTCCTTCTAGCAAAGATGAAGCTCAAAAACAAGGATGACGGAAGGGTGGTCTGGTTTGGATGCGCAGCAGTGTTGGCCTGGATGGGCATCGCCAGTGGATGCACAGAGGTGACTCTAGCAGGAGGAGGACAAAGTGAGAGAAAGAATTAATGAGTATAATTTCAATTTATCGCGATTTCGTGTTGGCTAAACTCAAAAAAATGCACTTAATGGGGGGTGGGTGAGAAGCCACCACCGAGTATTCTCTCACCTCAACTCTCTTTCTCACACACATGCACACGTACGCTCATGTCAGCCTTTGATCAGAAATGATCGTCGTTGTCACTCAGTCACCTCCCATCATTAGAAGACATGGACCCCATAGCTACATCAATCTCGGGTTTTAGGTTGAGTATGGTTGTCAAACTCCATGTCGAGGTTCCATATGGTGGCGGTGTTTGTTGGGGCGAGATCAACCGGCATCGCAGCATCGCTTCGTCGGAGTTGTAGGCGTGCGATGAGAGTCACAATTTTCCTCGGAACGTACTCATTGACTCAGCAAATCGCATGTCAAACCACTCGTAATCACTTTGAAGCAGTCATCGATGATTCTTTTGTTTCTTATGCTCACTTCACTCATTTAATTTCGACTTCACAGTGTCCTCCTATGAATGATTCTTAGCATGTTTTGTGAATCGACAGAACTATTGGAAGGGCAATGTAGATTAATCTTGATCAAAGTTGAGGGCAATGCCAGTCGTTTGAAAAGAGATGGAGGATCCAATCCATCGGAATATATTCTTCCTGGATAGACAATCCATGAACGAAAACTAGATACTACATCTCAGCTTAGAAAAAGGCACACTTCTGATTCCTTAGGAGTAGTGGCATAAGAATGTGTTTGGAGAAACTATTGCAAGTCAAATGCACATAATAATCGTTCAGGCAAAATGAAAAAAGAAATTAGTTGATATGCTTAATATTCATTTAATAAAATATTGGATGTCAAAACGTGTTCGAATAAAATTTTGCTTTCTTGCTATTTGCTTAATTTAGATTTATGGCGAACACCGTTTCTTTTTTTAACCCAAAATACCTAGAACTTTCATATTTTACTGGTGTTACGTACATTTACCTATAATTGTTGTCATGATTTTCTAAAATTCATATCATATTCCAGATTTTGATTAGTTTTTAAAAGACAAAAACAAAAAGAGGTTAAATTCGTACAGGAGTAAAAAATGAAAAAGCATAAGCATTTACACGGTCTTTTCTCTATAGATCATTGGCCCCAAGTATGCTCGCTCTCTCTTCCTAGGAAGCACCAATAATTTTTGGAGCTTTTGTGTCATGTTAGACACTCTGACACATCTCGGACAATTTTTGATACTCTTTGATACTCGATCAATAAGTGTCGGAATCAATTCTCCCGACACTCTGGGACATGCGAGTCCGAAATTTCGACATGAGAGTTTGGAATCCCAACATGTGATTTTGACATACATATAGTCAATTTTAAATTTTTTTAATAAATTAGGGATCAAAATGTAAATATGTAAAAAAATAAAGGGGGAAAGAAGAAAAAACATAATCTTCTCTTCTTTTCTGATTCTCATTTCCCGTAACATATAATTCACTCCTCGAGTTTGTTTTTTTCTCTTATGTTTCGACACGCGATTCTCGAATGTGGATTGCTTATTTTTTTTCTCTTCAAGTTTCGTGAATTATTAGAATGGAGTTGAATTTATCAAATTGAAACAATGAATGATATTAACATTTTAGGCTCTTTTTCTATTATTATTTGTGAATTTGAATGAAATTAATTTGATTAAAATAATAATAATAATAATGATATATATATACACACACTTAATAATACAGCATATTTCAACATATTGAAATTTTCAATTTTTAGAGAAACGACATGTCAACGTGTTATATCGTGTCATGTCATATGTCAATGTTGGTGTTACTTAACTCTTTTCTCCTTGTCTTATTAGGCATGACCTCCAAATCCCCCCACCCCCACCAAACTGCTAGCATCAACATTTGGAAGAAAAGGAAAATGAAGAAATAACATAGATAGGGAAAATAAAAGAGGAGAAATTATTTAAGGGGAAAAGGCATCATTAGCCATTGAAAATGGTAAGCATTAATGTGGCATCTTTCAAAATCGAGCATTTGAAATTACTTGCCCATTAAGATGGCATCCTTTCAAATATAGTAGTTTAAGTTGGAGTAATTACACCAAACAAATTTGGTGAACCTTTTTCTTTCATAAGCAACTTGATCCTTCATTGATTTGATGATCAGTGAAAGAGTGAATTGTTAAAATCCTTAAATTATGGATGGATAAGATTGTTTGTTATATATGTTAATTTCCCTTTGATTTACTTCCTAATAAAGATAATCTTGATCCTAATAATAGAAGAGACTTTGAATATCGAGAATTTCCCACTTGTAAAAAAGAAGAAGAAGGAATTGCTAGTTCCTTTATTGATCCTAGAAATAGCCTAGGTAAGTCGATTCGGTCTCAGGTTTGGGTGGACTGTTTCTTAGTTCCACAAACTGGGAATTGACCCTACAAGGTCTGATTTCATATTCTAGGGTGGGAACCAACCCACCCTAGATTCAATCACCCCTAGTTGCTTGATTAGAAATTCAAAATGATAAACTGATGGGTTGTATTTGAGTCGAGTTCAATCAGTTTGATCCGGAACTTACCAGCCTCTTGTTATTTTCCATTACTACTGGCTAATATGACAATTAAAAAAGTAGTGACCATCATCATACTTTACTTAGGAACTATCATTATGAATTTTTTGATGATTCAGAATCGACCTTGAATTTTAATGATTGAGCATTCATTATATTATTATAGTTCTTTCGTAGAAGTAATTGATCTTGTGTAAATAATCATATAAAACAAGTCATTTTCACGAATAAAAGGTGATAAAGAAATATCCAGTCTTACCTCACGAAGACTGTCCAGATTGTTTGGTTCGTGTTTGAGTTGGTCCGACTTAACTGGGCCCATACAATTGAATCACTTGAACAGGTAAGCAATTATCATATCATGCTTCGATTGAGGTTTTTTTCCAACTTGATCAAAATAAACAGAGCATGTTTGGATGATCTTTTTTCTTCGAAGTGAATGATCTGTTTAACTAACTCGACATGATGCGAGAAAACTGTGGAGTACGAGTCGACTCTTCGAGGGATTAGCAAGGTGGCTTCGACCTCGAGCAGACATTGTTCCATGTAAGAAGAAGATCTTCCCTGGGCGAAAGGGATCATCAGCCTAGAGGAACAAGATGAACTGCCGAAGCATGAAGTTTCTGCGCGGCGTGACCGATGATGTCTTGTGCTGCACCTAATTATAAATACCAACATTCCTAGGGCTTTCCTACAGCCAACGAGCCACGCATATTCTCTATCTCAAAAAGGTAAATGGGGGTAGACGTAAATGGGGAAGCTGCGCTTGTGGCCATTTCTGCGAGTGACGCTTTCTTGTAGGAATAAATCAACACTTCTACAAGTTTGCTGACTCTTGTGAAAGACGTTGGAAGCGTGTGCTCTCTTCCTGCGTCTTGGATGTATTCCACGACACTCCCCCGTCTACAAAAACGTATTTTTCTCTATTAAAGATAAAGGCATGAGCGATTCCATATACCGTATTGAAAACGCAAGTAAACTCGAGCACAGATCGTGTTAGAAAAATCGATCTACTTTCTTTTAGGCCGGCATGGAGAAGGTAGACCCATGAACAGACTTATATAGAAACTTGAAAATTCTCAGGAAGGATAGTGAAATTGAGTGAGATGTATAATGAGCAAACTATTTGTCACAAACATCACATGAAAGAACGGTGGTGCGATTAATCTTGTGTTAGAAAAATTGATATGCTCTCTTTCAAGCTAACATGGAGAAGATAGACTCATAAATAGATGTGTATGGACACTTGAAAATTCTATGAAAGAATAGCGAAATTGAATGAGATGTGTAATAAACGAATTATGTGTCATAGACATCATATGAAAGAACGGTGCTGCGATTGATCTGGTCGAGTTAGATGATCAAAACTCAAGCTGATTTTCAATTATTTTCTTTGTACATTTTTTTATTTCCCCATGAGCAAAAAGGTCCATAATAGGACGAGAAGTCATAGCACAATCAGCACATTAGGTAGGGCATGGGAGGTGACATTGACATACGAGATGCAGCTGCTACTGGACAGGGCCACTCACCTCTCTCCTCTTTTTATCTAATTTTTTCCTATTAAATAATTAGGCGACTATCGGCCGACTTTAAAAGCTAGATATCATTTTTTTTAAGGTACATGAAAACAACGACCTTATAATTCATGATTTTATAATGAATCAAGTGCCATTTCAATTAGCAGACGGCCACCGGCCCAAAAACATTAGTATGACCTCCCACTCTCGGAATTTCGAGATGCTTATCTTGTGAATATTGCTTCATGCGCATCTCAATCATTAATTGTAAGAGTCAGTCTAAATTTTTCGCATTATCCAGGTGTTAATCCCCTATGGTTATTAGGACATGACACTAGCTAGTGCAAGACAGCCAATTTCGAGAGAACCGATAATTATTGAAAGACGTTCCTATTTCGTTTTAAATATAATAATAAGAAAAAAGGCTTTATAATGTGAAGGATACGATCCCTTTCGATTTTTAATTGTACATAAGAAAAGCTGTGTGGGCAAATTAAAAAAGAATACATGGGAAGAGAAAAATCGTATTCTCTCATAACGATGTATGGGCAACGTAAGTTGACGTATCTGTAGTGTATTGAAAAAATTAAGAGAAAAAAGAAGGATAGGTCTATGGATAGATCTGATGTAGATTCACATATTGATGAAGGGATATGACGAAGAAGCTGGGACCTTACCTCCCAAAAAGCACCAGCATCAAATACTTCCGATATCCTTTTTTTCTTGAACAATTTGCATGTAATTAAGAAAAAAAAAACGAATCTAGCCATCTATAAAATTGAAAGTTGCCATCGAATTTTGCAAATGGGAAAGGTGCCAGCCAAATTACCATACGAGCAAAAAATCTTATCCGATTCTTCTCTTTTGGGGACCGATAAAATCGAATGTTGAGTAGAAGATATCTCTCCATCCTGGCGAGAGGCGGGAGAGATGAAACGGGCATAAAAACAAAGAAGAAGATAAAGAGGGGGCAATGCACAACCCAAAAAAATAAAAATAAAAATAAAAAAAATGAAAAAGCGGAGAGCGACGACGCCGCAGCGTGATGGCCGTCATTGACTTTAACCCTCGACACGCATCCGGACAAAAAAAAAATATAATATACGCTCTCTCTCCATCTCTCTCTGCACAGGCACACCACCAGCTTCCCTCGAAAGGACCTCGATTTCCCTTGTTTTCTTACCCTTGCAGTTCGCGCATATCTCTCTCTCAGATCGTCCTCGTACCTCTGCCGTCTTCGACGCCTTCACTGGCTCGCCGGCGGCGGCGATGGCCCACCGGAAGGTCCTCTCCGCCGAAGCCCCCACGGCGTGGGACTCCACCTGCCTGAGCTCCTGCGACTCCTGCCCGAGCTACTGCGGCTCGTCCTGCTGCTACGTGTACTCCTCCCCCCCGCCCCCCGTTTCGCCCTACTTGCCTCCGGTTCCGTCCCGCACGCCTGGCTCCGACCGCGGAGGAGGGTCCAGCGCCTTGCCGCCCGCCGTCATCGTCGTCATCGCCCTCCTGGGCGGCATCTTCCTCCTCGTCAGCTACTACTTCATCATAGCCAAGTCCTGCCTCATCCGCCGGCGGGGCCGATCCCGCGGCCGCACGCCCCCGGACGGCGGCGAGGGAGGCGGGAGCTGGGAGGAGGAGTTCGTGGAGGAGGGCCGCGTGGACCACCCGATATGGTACATCCGGACGGTGGGGCTGAGCCCCGCGGCGATCAGCGCGATCGCGGAGTACGAGTACCGGAAGGGCGAGGGCCTGGTCGAAGGGAGCGACTGCACGGTGTGCCTGAGCGAGTTCAGCGACGGCGAGGCGCTGAGGATTTTGCCCAAGTGCGGCCATGCCTTCCACGTCCCCTGCATCGACGCGTGGCTGAGGTCGCACACCAACTGCCCCCTCTGTCGCGCGGCGATCGTCGTCCCCGTCCAGCTCCCCCTCCCTCCTCCCGAGCGTCTCTCCCAGCGCCTCGACGGCGGCGGCGGCGGCGGCGGCGGCGATCGCGCGGCGGGCGCCGTCGTCGGCGGAGGCGAAAACAGCAATGGAGCTGGAGCAGGGGAAGGAGTCGAACCCGGAGAACCCAACGGCGGTGGATTGCCGAAGGAGATTGAGGAGGTCAGTGGTCAGAACGGTCAACTGGGTTTGGTGGTCATGGAGGAAGAGGAAGGGGTTGTTCCGGTGAGAAGGTCGTTTTCGGTGGATTCTCCATTTCTGGTGATCGAATTCCCCGGAGGTTCGGAACCCGAATCGTCCAACGCGAACACGAGCGAGGCGAGACGGATCGACGAATCTCAATCCTCGGCGGATCGTGCCGGCACAAGCTCTCGACCCGCAGGGAGGTCGCAATCATGGAGCGGGAGGCTTTTCATGCCGAGACCCAACAGTAACAGCCGGAACTCGTCAAACTCGAATCTTTCCCGGTAATTCCGACCGCCCCTGCTTTTTACTCTTCTGGGTTTTTCTTCCAAGTTCGATTGGAGAGCACAGAGATATCTGCAACCCCGTCGAGAATCGCGGGTTCGTCCCTACTGATCAATTCACGAGACGACGCTTAGCTGAGAAATGACCCCAGTATCTGATCCATTGCGCCGGGGTTTTTTTTTTAGTACCTTGAGAACGAAACAGAGAACTGGAAATTCATTTTCACTTATATGGCTATACGATGATTAAACTTAAAGAGATGGAATAGACAGAAGTAAACATGTTAATCATTCTCTCTGACTCCCGTCTTCCCTCCCCGCGAGGAAGACGAAGTTCCTGGTTTTTTCCAAAGACTTTTTTCGAGTCCGTGGAAGCGAAAAGTGACGAGATGTTTCGAAAGTTCGAGACTTTGAACTCGCTGATCCTATCGATTTCAGTGCTCTTTGGGAAGATTTCCTGCTCTGAAATGTGGGATTTCTGGGAGCTTTTTGGCAGCATATCGTATTGGAAGAGCCACTAGAATCTAACGCTGGCATATGCAAAGGGCCTCCCGAAGTTTGCACATCAACGCATATGAAATGTTGGCCCGGTATGTATTAACTTGCCGTGGGACGTAGTTTTTCCAACTTAGCGTAAGAGTGACTTGCCAGTGCTACTCGAGAATCGAAGGCACGATGTCCGGAGGGTCGACACATTTTTATTTATTTTTTTTTTTTGGGATCAAAAGTAAATACTTCATTCATACTTCAGGATCTCAAAATGATATATGAGAGGTTCAAAACAAAACAAATTACAAACAGTACAATAGAATAATAAAAGCACAATCTGCTACAATAGTACGTGCTCTCATCCCACGAGAATGAATTTGTCTCGGCATCGAAATAGAATGAATGATGATCGATTACCGAATCTCAAATCATCTTAAGTGATGTGGGCATGCTGTAAATTCTATCTCCAATAGTAATGGCTTGCTCCACGAGTGGGTGGTGCATGCTTGTTTAGCGT
Source organism: Eucalyptus grandis (assembly GCF_016545825.1). Classification (NCBI taxonomy): domain Eukaryota; kingdom Viridiplantae; phylum Streptophyta; class Magnoliopsida; order Myrtales; family Myrtaceae; genus Eucalyptus; species Eucalyptus grandis. The sequence goes on along the minus strand of NC_052617.1, from coordinate 4,763,771 downwards.
TCTCAACAGATGGTTAACCCATTTTAATGTGATAATGTGTCCATTTCAATGGTAAATGAATGTGAGATGTGATACTACCATTGCGTTGTGATTCCTTGACATTGGAGCAAGATCCAATGTTAATTAGAGTATCTCTTGAGGAATTTATCATGAATTATGTGGAAAGGGTTCCGAGAGTCGTATCTGTATGTTCAATTGAAAGTTTTATCGTCAATTGTATTCTTATTCCATCTTTAACTATATACTCTTTTGTCTGAGTCCACGTTCAATAGGTTTCACCAGAATCTTCGTTCTAGTGTTTTCCCTCCCTTATAGTGTTTAAAATCCAATAGCAAGGATTCTTTTAGCGTGCATAAATCTTGACATGTGGAATTGATTCAAATTTCTTTACGAGTTTTTGTTTAACTAAAATAATTTTTTCGTTTCGATAAATGCGTAGGGAAAACAAATGAATATTCATCAAAAGTGCTTCATTACGGCAGTGACGGTGCAAACAGTTCGACGTCTTTTGTTGGTTTACAACTATAATTAAACCATATCATATAGGCAAAGTTCTCTTTTAAGATTCGACTTATGCCAGATAAATCATAGACTTTGAATTAGATGGGCGTCACTTAAAATCTTCATAGAGTTTGACTATAGTGTTGACATTAGGAAAATCTATGGTGCGCGTGTTATGACATGATCTTGGAGTGCGTTTCTTGCCGTATACGTATTTTATATTTCTTTTCGTAGGAAACACCTAAGATCACTCAAAATATATGTATAATACATGTGTATGGTATGTACGTATGTACGCATTGGCATTTAGGTTTCAATGCAATCTTTTCATAACTTGGGCAGGGTCGGGCCTAATGGCCTGCATAAACAAGTCCGCGAAGAAAATCATCATATTTCCCAGCGTCATCCGGCTAAGATTTTCTTCTTTTTTCTTGGAATCACGAGCAAAATTATGAACTTTTTTCTAGCATTATCCGATTCGGAAAATTCTCTGTGTCTTCTCAAAATGATAAGGATATTTCGGTGACTTGAATTCGAGCGCCCGACGACGACTTATTTGCCTAAACTTGGATGTGGATGCCACGTCGTGCTTAGCTGAAAGGAAAAATAACGGGCTGGAGTTCGGCCGGTCAACTTGTCCTTCCACAAAACAAAGAGAAGACAAGCTGCTCAGTTAGACTTTTCAATAGATTGGTAGTTTGATTGATTGAAAGTAGGTAATGACGTGTCTTTGTTTAGAAGAAATTTCATTTGTCAAGTAGCGATTTAAATCAAGATCGTAAAGAGGTTAGATGCCCTCTTTGTTTTTCAATAATTTAGATTGATGAGAATTGGCTCCTTAAAGGCTCATGACATATCCCAGAAGTCTCATGAACTAATTTGATTTAAATATTTGGCCCGTGGGCTTTTACCCAGAAAAAAATTTCACCCAATTGATGGGATTCAAGCGTGCATTTTCCATCTACTTAGCACAATGCTTTTTATTTTTATTTTCTCGACAAGGCTTTGCATTTTATTGATAAGGGATTTGCATCATTTCTCTGCCTCGATTTTATAAATGCATCATGATTTTGACCATTGTATAATCCTCGGCGTTTCTATTCATTACATGAAGATACACTTTACCGCTCTTAGCCAATTTGACACGCTCCGTGGGCTGTAATCTGATACGCTCCATGGGCTGTAATCTTACACATCACGAAGGATAGAAATCTCAAATGGGCATTTGCTTTTGAAGACTTTACCATTTTAAATCGGTAGATTTCATAAGGAGGATAGATCGTACCCCATTTGTGGCTCATCCTGTATAGATAGAAAGATACCATGGACTTGACTCTTGGGTTTAGCGATGGCTTGTGTAGCAAGTATAACTCTCATGACATGGTGAGCCTATTTTCTTCGGATCTATTTACTTTGGAAAACAACCAAATAGTTCTAAATATATTACGGTTGTACCAATTCAATCTCAAAATTTTCAATTGTATTAATTGAGTTCTAACCTTTTGATGATTTGCTAATAAAGTTTATCCAATAAATTGGCTGGAAATCGCTAACATGAATGCCGGCCATCCTACGTCGTATAACGAACGCTGATGTGGACAAATTCTATAATTTTTGATTTTTGAAATTTTTTGAAATTTTATTTATTTTTTCTTTTCTTTGCTTTTTTTCTAATTGTGGGATAGTGAAGGCCTAACGCCCTCACCTATGGTTGGCAAGGGCATGCAGGCCCTTGGCTGTGACGCCCTCACCTATGGCCAACAGTGGTTGGCTAGCAACCTCATTGGCTCAAAACTAGGAAAAAAAGAAAAGAAATGAAAGAAAACACCAAAAAACAAAAAATTAAGATTTTTTTTTTTTAAAATTGGACACATCGGCCATGTCATAGGACAACTAGAGTTCATGTTAGTGATTTTCAACAAAAATTGACAGGATAAACTACATTGGTAAATCGTCAAAATGTTTATAACTCAATTAACACAATTGAAATGTTTAGAACTGAAAAGCACAAGTGCGACTTATGAAAAGCCCGTGTAGAATGCGGCCATGCAATTGATATCAAACCCAAAATCTGGGTCCAAACTTAAAGAAATTTATGGCTCAAATCAGGTCATGACAATATACTTACTTATAAGGCCCAATCGATAGAAAGCCTAATAAGTTCATCTGACCATTTGGCCATTACTATGCAGTTGACTCACAAGACCCATCGATGGAATGACTGACTCATCGATCATAAATTTCCAATGGGCAAAGGCGAAGTGGAAGACATGACACATGTCGCGATCAATATGACTTCAAACATGCATTGAAGTTCAAGACTGAGTCATGGAGGATCTATCAACTACGAATAACCATGGTTGAGTATACAAATCATTCTTAGAGCTGCGCATAACTCGGGGCAATTAGAAATTCTTGTACAGGAGGATCAAAATGCATAAATGAATGACCTTTTTAAGATTTGAGCATCAATCATCAACAAACACACGAAGACACACAAACAATTATGACATCAAAAAGTACAAGGTGCACATCAAATTTTCAAAATGAGAAGATCATTCATAACATATCAATTTAAGGTTAATTTGAATTTGAAATATGAATTAGATTAGTATTCCTGAATTCAAACTTTTCCCAAATTACAAGAGTTTTCAAGTCGTATTTTGTATGTTTTTTTAACCTTCTCTGCACGGTCCAGTCATCTCATTCAGTAAACGAGCAAAGCATGGCATCCAAGAATGTAAACCATGTGTTCTGATTCAATAAAATTTTATACCACTTCCTTATCTGTTTCCATCTACTGTCTGCGCACTATTTCAATGCATACTAGGATCCATATATTGCTTAATCATCCACAGAGGTCGACGCAACTCCATTCGCCGCTCTCCTTGTCATTGATCAATCAATAGGCGCATTTTCCACCAAAACCTCCGCAGAAAGAGACAGAAAATGATAAAAGAATCGAAGCGGGAGGAATTCAAAACCTCGTGCGAAGCACTTCCAGGAATTGACAGGCACAGAGTCTTTCGCTGCGAATCGACAGCTCTTGCGTGAAAGAGCCATTGATGGCCTCGCCGAACATTTTCGGTTCATCAGATATCACCAAAGTCTCTCTCTCTCTCTAACTGGTCATTAATTGATATTGTCATGTTCTAGGATAAGTTCGACGTGGGTGGAGCCCAGGTAATGATACGTGTATCTAAGTTAGCATCACGGAAGGGGCGTTTCCAGTGATTTCGAGATCGTAAAGATTCTGATATATCCTTTTTTTTTCCTCCAAGGTGATGTCATTTGTATGTAAGTCAGCATCGGCAAATAGCTCTAACTTTTCCTTAGCTGTGGCTAGGTCTTAGGAAAACAAGGAAGCCAGCTCGTCTTGACAATAAAGAATGTTGCTGTAGATAATATTGTTATGGACATCCGCAGAACATCAGTTTATTGATAATGATTAGCTGACAATTGTAGAGACCACGCGTAAGAAGATAAGGTCTGATGAGCATGATAGTCGCAGGACTCATTAGCTCCTCGCCGGGTCCTTCTGGGATCAGTGCGCTGGGCTCTACTGGCTCTTCGCTCATTCCATCCGTTCGAGTGGGTTTTCACTAAGAAGTCTACCTACATTCCTATCCTCCCTCGTCTTCACCCGTACTTATTAAAGAAAACGAGTGATTAGCCCAACTTGGCAAGGGGATGAGTCAGAGCATTCCTAATAATCCATTGGAAGATCTTATCCCCTCTTGGCAAAACTTATTCGAGGAACAAGGCCTGATTGTCCTGGCCTAAAGATTTCCACCTACTGGGGTCTAGTCAACTTCTAGCAAGAGCAGCCGACTGATTACATTATTATAGTTGAGAATACTTTTAAGGCCCTTCGTCAATTCAACACCTAATCTATTGATAGTCCGAATGGCGTGTCAGACTATTTTTACCCTTTTTTTTTCATGTCTTAGATGCCTGTATGCGGTAGCGGCTGTATGACGCGCAATATCATGCTAACTTTGGTTGCAGGAGAAAATTACTAAAAGATTCTAAACTTAATTAATAGTTCTAAAATTTTTAATTAAGCTAATTTTATTCTAAACATTTTGATGATTTTCAATATATTTCTTCCAACCCATTTTGGTTGACAATTGCTTATGTAGGCATCGATTGTCTTAGGTGGCATGGCTATTACCGTGTATGTAATTTTGTATATTTCTAAAATTATATATATTTTCATTTATTTAATTTTTTTATTTTTTTTTTTTTTCCACTATGGGCATGCAAAGGTCATTGACTGACCCTCGCTAGCAACTGGTGAGAGCTAGTGGCTTTAGTTGGAATTCAGTAAAAAAAAAAAAAAAGGGAAAGAAAGAATTGAAAACAAATAAGAAATTTTTTAAAATAATTGCAAAAATTGTTGAGTAAATTACTCGGCCCTATTTCATGCCAAAATTAGTTGGAAGGATTATATTGCCATATCATCAAAAAATTTAAGACTGAATTGGCCAAATTAAAAGTTAAAGAATGAATTGTAAGGTAAATTTACGACTTTTTTTTTTAAAAATTATTCTTTTACATAAGTGCAATATTAGTTCTAAGCAGTTTGTCTTTTAACTTTTAGTCAGCATTGGTTGAGTTCTTAAACATATCTACTTCTATAGTCAATCTTTATTGTCGAAAAAAAAAAAAAAAAAAGGACCCTCCGTTTAAGACGGTTTGTTTGTGATTTTCTTGCGTTTGAATCTCTCTTATGGCCAAATTCAGATTTGATTAACGATAATTATATAAAAAATGATGTCTCAATTAATCAAATAAAAGGAATAAAACCTCAATTGATCAAGACGAAGTATTCGAGACATTGCATTCGTGTTAAATATTTTACATGCGTCACGTTCTTTTTAACCTCATAACTCTATGGACGATTGATTGAGAAGTTGATTGACCAAACTTAAAAGACGTTTAGTACTTAATTATTCAACTAGCAAATTCTCTACGTTGGCTAGCGTGTTGGGCCCGAATGAGCAACCGAGAGAGGGGCGAGGCTGAATTGCACTTTCGAGAAAATACAAACTAATTTTGCAGAACCAACCCCATGAAAATTTTACTTCTACGGATGAAGTGAACGGGCAATATAAATAACTCAAATTAAAGAGTTCAGGAAAAGAGGAAATGCAAAATGAGATTTATAAAGGTTCGGTTTGGGAATGCCTACTCCTCTCTTCCATTTCTAATGGCCTAACCCAGCCGAATTTCACTAGTTACACTTAAGAGTAAGATACTGCCCTTCTTACAAGTGTAGAGTCTACTACAATACAAAATCTAATTCCCTTCTACGGCAAACTGCTGTAGACTAAGTAACTAGTGGACCCTCCAATAGTCGGTTCACACGCCTTGTACACCCATCACAATAGACATTCTGTTCAAATTATAAACCATACCTCAAAAATTTATAAAAGGTCTCTCGACAATTTATCTCTTGCTTAAATAAATGCCTTTGCTCTATATACAACTACTACTCGTGTTTACAAATGGGCTTGTCTCTCTTAGTAACTCTTAAGAATAATATTCAAACAGGCATTGCAAGCTTATATTAGAAAATGGATTCAGAAACCTCTCAATAATGCTCAAAATCTCTTGTTTTTGTTCTTGTCAACTATATCGATTCTGGCCAATTTTTCGGCAATTTATGAAGCGCCAACATCGAACTTTGCTCTTGAATCATGTAATCGTCGTATCCATCTAATTCTTTATAATAGATAAAATCCCGACGACGTTGCTTTAATACGAGCAGTTGATAAGATCTTCCATCAACAGTAGGTTTTGATCATGCCATCTCACCAACCTATCGAACGTATTAGTCCCTGATTTCTGGCATAAACAATCTTGGAATATCATGCTTCATTTGTCGAGCCTCCAATCCAGGAACTCCAACGGTCGTAAAATCTATCTCATATGTTTACAGGTCGGACTGCTTTTGCGAGTTCGGATCTACACTGTTCCTTCTGCGGCTTTCCTGGACTTAGCGGAATTCGGCTCATACGCTTGTGGAATCAACGCCTGGCTTATGCGTCATCTGGAAATGAGCCTCCACACACCTGAATAAATGCACCAAATGCTCGGATTAAGTCTCTTTTTAATCACCGACCAAAAAAAAAAAAAAAAAAAAAGTCTCTTTTTTAATCATTAAAATCCTTTGAAAGTATTGTCCAACCTAGGGAGCCAGTTGCACGCCATGGTTCTCTCTCCTTTCCTCGTGTGAAATGAACATAAAACTAATGAAGCTTCGGAACACGTGGATTCACGCAGTTTACATAGGATATGCTTTCTAAATTTTCCTTGTGGGTCCGGGTTCTTGTTCTGGTCAACGGTTTGGATTGTCCGGCGGGGACCAGTGCCGGAAACTTCCGTGGTATTGACTGCCCAACTTCCGTTTACTCCGTGGTGTCCGTAATCCCCTTTCAATCACCATTCACCACGCTGTTCATTTGACAGATTCAAATTGTAGGCACATGGTTCTCTACTTAGGTTTTGTTCTGCGTTAATCTCCATTTTTGCCTTCTTTTCCTTTTTTGGCTACATAAGAAGTAGTTCCGGAGCAAAATTAAACATTGCAGAGTACACTTCCCTCTTTTCCTCCGTGTGCTTTCAGGAGTTTTCGGCTGTCGCGCTTTGCCAAACTGCTTAGCTTCAGTTCAGATGCTTACTTGGCCATGATATGTGCGCTATGATCTCATGTTAAAGCAGGAGTTTTCTCACGAATGCTTGAACCGGAATCAAACGGGTGAGCAATGTATTTTGGAGCGTATCACTCAACAGTAATCTTACTAACCCTCAATTAAAATTTGGGGGAAAAAAAAGAATTCAACATAGTAAGAACTTTTATAAGCATTCCATGTCTATCTTGTTGAAAACCTCTTCGAAAATATGGAGAAGAAGAAGACTTATTGGAGGAAGAATACATAACAATAGTTGTCGTAATCAGAAAATTAATTCGAGAAAGTAATAACAAAAAGAAATTGAAATTGAAGGTAAGGTGCTGCTAATTGAATCTCCTTAAGATGACTAGTTTCTACCAATTGTACTAAGGGTGCATTTGATTAAGCATTTTCAATGGATTTTCGGCCTCCAAAATCCCTTAGGGAAATGCTAGATCGCTTGACAACTATTTTGAATGAGCTTTTAAGTTAAACCCAATATTGGGAAGGCTGAAAGATTAATGTTAGTAGGGACTAGCATTCGGCTTCTAATATTGGCCAAAGATTAATGTCACTCCGTCAAATACTTATTGAAACCGACACACTTATAGAAACTTGAAGAGAGGAGATGTGGATGTTTTTATACTTCTTCTTGGAATGAAGATCTTGAAGTCTATTTATAGAGTTTTAATATTTATAGAGTTTTAAAATTCATATATATAAGATATACATGAACCATAAATTAAATAGATACAAGAATCTAAAAAATACATCAATTAAATGGATAGAAGAATCCAGGAGACACATGAAATATGAATTAAATAGTTCAAAAAAATACACTAACTCAAGAGAGACACAAATTAATGAGATATATGGAAACGACATATATCATTTTACTTACTTTCGTTAATCCATTACCCACCATAAATACAACAAAACCAACTCGAATTAAACATATTAATGCCTAGCACCATTGATATAGAAATATGAGAAATGTAATATTTATAAAGATTTCTTTTTTCTTCTCCTCTCTTTTTGTGGCATTGGTTGCTACAATGATTGAACATCACAAATTCAATGCAACAAAAGATGTCAAAACAGAATCTAATATGCGCATGCGTACGCATGATTTGGTTTGAGCATGTTACTTTGAACAAAATATTATTACTCAGGTCCTCCAACCTAAATTACATATAAATAGCCAGACAACAAGGGAACAGTTGCAGTCCTTGTGCTCTAAGTTACCGTCAACATCTCGACTCTAATATCTTTGGTAGTGAATAGTCCGACCTTCTAGAAAATTATAAGGAGTTAGTTAACCCAAACCCATCAATGGCACATATTAACAGCTCCGCTTAATGTATCCTAATAGTTTAATATATATATATATATATATTTATATTTTGGGTCTAGACATGGTTTAAGATTCGATGCGTTACCATTTTGGCATGAAATCCAGCTTCCTATTAATTAGCGGCCAAAACCGGAAAGCTCATCCGCATTAGCTAGAAGTTTGCCCATTTCCCGCTTACACGTGGGGCCCCTCACCGATACAGAGTGAAAAAATCCTATCTAACGAAAGCCTCTGTCCAAGGTAGGGCCCGCTCCCCCCTCCCTTGTTGTTTTTCTTTAATTTCCTCGTCTCCTCAGAAGTCAGAACTGCTCCCCTCTCTCGGAGAATTCCCCCACGGGCGGCCGCACGCGCGTGCCCGCTCCTCTCCCTCGCCGCCCCGCGCCGTATATAACGAGCTGCGCGGCGTCGCCCGCTTCCGCAGGTCCCTCGCGCTTCCGAAAAGGTTGAAAATGGCCGTTTGAGAAAGAGAGACTTCCGATTTGAAAAAAGGCACTTTCTCTCTTCTTCTCGCTTTGCTTTCCCTTCGGAGCGGCCGAGAAATCGCTGGGCATGAGGGATCCTCCACTTCATGGCCGCCCTCGCGCGCTCCAGCTCCTCCCCCTCCTCCTCTTGCTCCTGTCCGTTCGCGCCGCTTCCCAGAACAACCCCGCGGCGGTAGGCGGACCCCCTACTCCGCCGGCCCCCCTCCAGGACGGCCAGAGGTTCAACTCCTCCATGGCCGTAATCATGGTGGTCCTGGTCAGCGCCTTCTTCGTCATGGGCTTCTTCTCCGTCTACGTCCGCCAGTGCGCCGCCGGGCGGAACGGCCGCGGCGATCCCGCGGGGTCCTACGCCTTCGGGCGGCGGTCGCTGCGGGGGGCGGCGCGCGGGCTCGACCCCTCGGTCATCGACGCCTTCCCCACGTTCCTGTACTCGTCGGTGAAGGGGCTCAAGATCGGGAAAGGGGCGCTGGAGTGCGCGGTGTGCCTGAACGAGTTCCAGGACGACGAGACGCTCCGCCTGATCCCCAAGTGCAGCCACGCGTTCCACCCGGACTGCATCGACTCCTGGCTCTCGTCGCACACCACCTGTCCCGTCTGCCGGGCCGACCTCGCGCTCAAACCCGGCGAGGTCCTCCCTCCGGCCGTGCAGCTGCTCGACCAGGACCCGGCACCCGACGCCGGCGGTTCCCAGGGTCACGTCAGCGTCCATGTCAGTCCCCACCACGATGAGCCGCGACCGCCGAGTGAAGGAGTCAAGCCATCGCCCAGGCGGGACGCGAATTCTACAGCCGATGAGGGCGGGCCGCGTCGGTCGAGCTCCACCGGGATGCGCCTCGCGAGGATGTTCCGTTTCCCGCGGTCGCACTCCACGGGCCACTCGCTGTGGCTGGTCCGACCGGGCGACGACTGCGAGCGGTTCACGCTGAGGCTGCCCGAGGACGTGCGGACCCGGATCATCAACGACGCGCGGCTGGAGAGGGCGAGGAGCTGCGTCGCGTTCCCGCGGGCGAGCAGCCCGAGGACCGCTTACCGGAGCGGGAGCAGCCGGCGCGGCGGGAGGGACCCGCCGCTGATCAACGAGCGGTTCGACCGGGAAGGCCGGTACGCCAAGTGGGCGTTCTCCATGACGCCGCCGTTCATCTCCAAAACTGGTTCGGCAAGGGCGGGGGCGAGGCAAGCCGCCGCCGCCGTCGAGGTGGGTAGGAGCCCGCTGAGGAGCTCTTCGAAGCCGGATAAGTCGCCGCCGTTCGACCGGTGGTTCGTGGGGAGGGACGTGGAGGCGGGCGAGCGGTCGACCGATTGGCTTCGGCAGCCGAGCAGTCAAACTTAGACGGTATGATTTGGACCTTTTTTTTTTTTTTTTTTTTTGTCGATGGTATGACTTGGACCTTGGGAGGTTTGATTTTTGTGTACATTAGATTTTTTTTTTTCCAATTTTCTTTATTTTTTTTCTTTTTTTTGGCCTGCTGTCACGTTTAATTTTTTTTTTCGGGGTTTGGAAAAAACAAAGTGGCTCTTTGTACAAAAGTCATCGACGCTTGGGCTTGCGATTTGGACAAGCGAGGGGAACACGAATGGCTCTTTAGTCCGTTTCTATTTTATGATTTTTATCCAACGAAAACAAAGGAATTGTCAATTTGGGTTATTCAAGACACGCAAGCTAATTTTTTGAAGAACGATTTTATTCAAAAAATCAAAAGCCAACAAACAAACTGAGCTAATGTGATCGTTACTAGACCACCAAAAAGAAAAAATTAAGGCGAACCAATTTGTTAGCTTGTTTATCTTAATGTCTAAGTCTTGCCATTTCAAATTGGCCGGAACTCCAAGCATTTAAATTTTGAGGAACATGTTAATTAATGATATGAGTGGAACTACCCTTTTGTTGTTTGTTTATTTAATTTCTTGGACTCATCTCGTTATTAAGATCTTCGGATTGTGATATCCTCAAAATAAACGTTCACGAATCTTTCGTTGAAGGAATGAGCGAGGGTGCTATAACCTATGTGTGCCATGACATCTCCAGCGTCCTGGTAGATGGCTTCTTTTCAACCGGTTCCGGTATCTTCAGCCATGCAAGCAAAGGTGTTAACAGGAGGTCAAGCCCTAGACCGCTTAGAAGGAGGATCTAACTTGTGTTTAGAGCTTGGAGCTAGAGTAGTCGGAACTGGTATGATCAAGCTGGACGGGAAGCCAGTGCGCTTATCGTCGAAGCCCAAGCTCGATTGAAGAAGTTCTCAAATCTGAAGTTAGCCCGTAGCGAGAGAACATGTAATAAAGATGCAGACTGAATCGAAAAACCCCAAAGACAAAAGGCCTTGCCCACAAATCGGGTCTCTTACCCCTGCCAACCTTTTCCAATATACCATATTTGGTGAAGTTGTCGTTAATTGTGGTATCGAATACTCGCCATTCTTTATCACCAAGGTGGTTGGTTTGATGATAAAGGGAGACATAAGGTCACGGAGGTAATTCGCGTCGTGAGCGACCCTTTAAATGGCTCGTGCTGCCTTATCCAGCTGCAGCATATCTCACCTGGAGAGGCTCATTTTATGATAGCATCTTGGCGGGGCGCGATCATGGGATCACTACTCTTGAACAATCATGCAGCTGGTGCGAGATCCTCATAACAAAGTCCGGTGGAGATCGTTAGCGCTACTTCTTTTCCCGGCCCTTTTCTCGATTGAAAGAAAAAAAAAATGTCGGCTTTCCAATTTGCAACTAAACTTACGCACATTTAGGCAAAATACGTGGGGAAATCGATCGTGGATAGATCACATTCCTAAAAGGATCGCTATCGGCTTAGGCTCCATTCATCAAAAGCCTTCTTGCGAATGGCCTGACCCGTGGACAAAAGCGATGGCTAAGCCCAGCCCGCAAAGCTCCAGGTAGTGAACACTTTGAATGCAAATGATAATCATCTTATTCCAAAAATCAATTTTTGACCAGAAATAGATATTTTTTTTATTTTGCGGATGATTTTCTAAGTAAAAATATGTGTTTAATAGTGATACAAAATTTATGTTCGCGAAATATAAATTCATTTGATAACAATACAAAATTTCTTCATTTCATGTTACCGATGGTAGTTGGCAGTAGTGGCTAGCAACCGAACGATGGCAGATGGGAACCAAATGATGCGGAGAATGATGGCTGGTAGGCAGCAAATGGTGACCGACAATGACAGTAACAAGGGTGAGTGATGAAAATAATTTTTATTTATCATTTTTATTCCAAAAATAGAGAAGTTTAAAATTTTTACTTCTCATTTTTTTTCCAAACCTTTTCCTAGACTAAAAATTTGTTCGAGAAATAGAAAAATAATATTGTGTTACCAAACAAAATTTTGTTTCAAACCTATTCTTGAGAACAAATTCTAGTCATAAATGAAATGGTTATTATGTGTGCCCTTTCTGTACGTTTTTCATTTTCTCATTCTCATCTCTCAAATGGAGATTTTTTTCTTTTTCCGATTTTCTTTGCCCACTGAATATAATAATTCTGTAAGGACCGGAGGTGAAAATCCACGTGTTGTGGTGTGGAATGGGGGTGTGCAATAGGAATGGCCCAAATTGGGAATTGCTTGGATTGGCCGGTTTTGGGTGATTCCTATGGGTGGCAATTTGGTTCTCAGTTCCAAGGTGAGAATCAATGATCTGGTCTAATTCTCGATTCCCAATTTTGGGAACCAACCCTCCTAGTTTGATTTTCAATTCCACCTTGGAATTGAACCGGATTGGGAACGGATTGCCCCTATCAGGGAAGTCGAAAGAGACAAAATAATTTATTTTATGATATTCATAAAAATGCAACATGAATAAAAGAAAGAAACTCTTTCGGTAGACTATCTCTTGTTGTCACAATCTAGGCTAATCGCCCAATTTAAAGGACCATATGGCACGTAACTCCTTAGTTGCGAGTACTAAACTAGTCAACTTAAGCACGCAATACCTGATGTCAAAGCATACATGTTCATATTTAAGTTTTGCCGACCCATTAGTGATCTATTACATAAGAAAATTGGGATTGACCCCTATTCCTAAACAAAAGCACCGTTAACATAGTTCATATTCGTAATTATTTAAGTCATGCATCACATTACATGGTCTTAACGTGATGTTATCACGGAACATTGCACGGCACAATTGAGTGCAAGGAGCAATTGAGTGCTATGGCCGGCCATACTCAACTCCTTGTCGATGAGGTTTCATCTCCGTTGCTGTTTTCGTGATTTAGTGGTTATTCGTTCAATTCTATTCATATTCACTTTAGAATCGTTTCATACCCATGCTTTACCGAAAAAGAGGGGGCTGGTCGTTTGAAGGACATATTATCCTATCTGCCGCCTTTTCCAATGTGGTTTGATGAATCAAGCCTTGGAAGATATAATGACCAAAACTGATCGAGCTTTTGAGAAGCTTTTCGAGTCGGATCAAACTCTTATTAGATAACCCTTGATCTTAAGTAAAACTCGACCTAGTGGAAACTATAAATACCTCTCTTGGCTGAGAGGGGTCGTGGAGAAAAAAATTCGAAAAAAATGGGGAAGGTCTCTTCCTTGGCAGCAGAAGTAGCAGAAAAGTTCTAGTCCCGTTGGATCGCACTCAAAATTCGTGCAAAGTATAGTAAAGTCTGGTGGGATTGGTGAGAAATTATTTGGAAGTACGTCTTTAAAGGAGAAAGTTGGACTGATCGAACTGCCGGAGAGTCCAGTGCACGGACGCGCGAAAACTGTGAGCATGCGTTCGTTCTAAGTCAGAGTATGTTGAAATTTTGAGAAAATCTCTAGAACAACTATTTCTTCAACTTCACCAAAGGAATTGTGCATCAAAGATCCAGAGTTCCCCTTATGATGTTCACAGCCCTGGCGTTGCTAATTGCTGCCTCTTGCCCTTCCCTGCCGATGCTGATTACAATCTTCGTCATGTCGGTCATCGATTGAGTTGATATTCCAATCTGGGTAATGTCCTAAGTTATATTTAATTTAAATATTCAATTGCCTTTGTTATGGTTATTTGATTCTGACACGATTTGATTTGAGATTTTAGGTGTTTCCTAAACAGAAAATTTTCTCATTTAAATTGTTACAATTGGGGTTTCGATTTTTAAGACCCAAGATCATATCCCCGATTTCTTCTTTTCCTATTTTGGATGTTGTGAGTATTTGATTTTGTGGGCTTATACATTGCATGTCATTAGTTTAGGAAATATTCCTATTATAAACATTCGTTTCCTATTTTGGATGTTCGAGTATTTGATTATATGGGCTTTTCAGAGCTTGTCATTAATTTATGAAATATTCCCCTATTATGAGAACTACAAAAATAATTTCATTGCATCGTTAAGGTCATCATTCCTTAATAATGTCACTTCGGTCCGGTTTTGGTATCTTATTTAGTTTTTTTTTTATTTCTATTAGAAAAAAAGTTCAAAATCTCTCATTAGATTAAATAATAGGACTAATTGATTCGTCATTAGAGTTGCATATAGGTCTCATTTAAGTTAATTAACATCGCCTATATGTTATTTAGATTTCATGTTTGTTCATTAATGCCTATTAAGTTAGAACTCATATAGACATAGCATTTAAATTTATTCATGATTATTTCAAAGAAAAACTCCAAAAAGGATTAATTACATTAGACTAGGCCATTCATACATCACACCGTTATTTGGTTTTTAGTTAATACTTTACAGAACTCTCGATGTGTGCAATGATAATAAAGCTTTGCCTTTGAAATTTTTAGCTCATCAAGGTCTTTTTTTGATCTTCCTAAGCAACTTATTTGCTACTCTGATCATTGATCGCTAAATTCTTGTTTATGCAGCCGTGTGATCACTCTTGTATGTTCGTGGTTTAGGATTAAAATTGACTAAGATTGTGTTCAAAATATTTTTAAAAGTAAACTAAGAAGTTACCTAAAACAAGCCCCCGTATTTGTGAATTTCTCATTCATAGAAATAAAATATCCTTCCACAATTTTCTTTGGTTTCTAATCAACCCTAATTGATTACCACTCCAAAAGGTAAAATAAATTACATGTTGAATCTGTAAGCAATAACGCAAATTTTTTTTTTATGTGGAAATACAAAAAATACAGGATTTTTGATCTTTATGATTTTCATGATGAGAAAAATGAAGATATACATTCATCCATAGCAATACCCTTGAAGATAATTATTGCAAAAAGCCAATAAAGCACAAAACTTTGATTTCTCTCCATTAACCTACTTTTCCTTAACGTATTATGTTTGATGGAGGATAAATACATAAGTTTCCCACATCGTGGGTGGAGAGAGGACCATCTTATTTATACACACTATCAAAAGAGGCCTTCCATCAAGGCATTTTTTTTTTGTTAACTTTTCGTGAGAGTTGTACTTTTTTAGAAAAAAATGGTAACTTCCAAATAAGGATTGTATCCTTTCATTAGAGTCGTAACTTTTAATAACCAATACATTTTAGTATTAAATATTTATTAAATCATTAATTAATAATATCACGTGGGCCACATAATAATTCTTACAAATTTGAGTATCAAATTGCGATTAGTAGAAATTGAGATAGTCCGTGTTAAACATCACACTACAATCATTAACTTTCCCTTGATGATTCACCTCGAGAAACATCATGACAGCATGCATAATTGTTAATCATTTAAAAGAAAGATTGAATGAATGAAAAATGTCTTGTGAGAAAATATTCAACTCGATTTACAACCATACAAGCGATATACATCAAGGAACAATTAGGATAAGAGAGTTTAAGCAGTTGAACCTCCCGAAAAAGCTTTACTTACAATATCCATTCTAATATGAGGAAACACCACGAGTGTTTGAGATGACACAGTCTATAAATCACCAAAGATAAGATAAATCTGAAATGTCTACTATATCCTATACTCTGTCGGCATGTTGCTGGACCCAAGTGGTCATGGACAATACATCCCGGACAAGCCCAGATCATGGCACTTACAAAGGACTCGTGGCACCGGTGCACTCACTTGAGCTCCAAACGGGGTCACATTTCCCTTCATCTATAGTGGGGAAATTTTCTTTCAATCCATCCTTTAAAGATTAGTCATAAATATGGACATCATCCACCTTATTTCTATATCTATAATCCACCAATTATAAACCTTGGTTAGAGTTAAATTTCTCCAACAAAGAACGGGGGAAAGCAAAATATTGTCTTGACATGAATGTACCTATTGCACGCGTTCAAATACATATCATCGGGCAATTGTCTCAAGGAAGTAATTGTCAATAATTTTGGAAATATATATGCTTTTTAAAGACGATGCGATCTCCAATTAATATCGTCTTTAATGTTTGAATAGTATTCAATACTAAGACGGATTGACCAACTCTTTTAAGCAGCATAAATTATTAAATTAAAGGAAAATATTTTTTTTTCTAAATCATCGATTTCTGTGAAATAATTACATGCTAAGTGACGCACAACATCATTGTCGGCTACTTTAATTAGAGTCACTTGATTAAACGCTTAACTAGAATTTGCCACCTCATGGGATAAATTAATCTCGTACACTAATCTCTCGACAACCCCAACATGACTTTCTAATAATTTCTACCTGAATTCACACAAAAGAGGGGGGGGAAATAAAAATCACAGCGCATTCTGTCATTTAGCTAACGACCTAAATTAATCGGGGGAATAATTTTCGCCGGACCAAAACCTATTACTAAACGACTTCGACTCGTTCTAAACAGCCGACTGGGATTCTCCATGTCCATCCTTCCTTAATTAATCGAAAGGTCAGACAGGCGATGGGGTCGTGCGCGGCAAGTGGCAGCTTCCTCCGCGCCTTCCTCCTTGCCTCCTTCCTTCTTCCTCCTTGGATTTTCCTTCTCGGCCCGTCTTTTCTTCGGTGGACTAAATTAAATTTGAATGACCCGCCCGTCGCTTTCCATGGCCCACGCGCATGTTACGCACCTAAGTTTCTTATCACCTTGACCTCTTCCTCCTTGCATTCGGTCACGGACCTTTAAATTATTGCACAAAAAAAAGGGGTATTAAGTGTATCCAATTTCTAATTGAATTCATATGAGGTACAACATCAGCGTGCAATATTCTTTTTTTTATAATTAATACAACAAAAAAAACCCCAAACTACTATGCTCATTATGATACAAATATCCTAAATTATTTTTGTGATATTAAAAATTCTAAGCCTGCCCATTGAAACACATACCCCTTAGACCAACATAAAAAATATGCCCCGGATGATAGGGAAATAGAGAGAATATATGTTTGGGTTTTATCGTGACTTAAAGAAAAATATGGGGGTATTTATGGCATGATTGACAAGTTTAGAATTTATGACGAAATGATTTTTTTTTTTGAATATTTGTATCATAATTGACATAAATTGAGATTTTTTTGGGTGATATTTACCGTTTTTTTTTTTTACGCAAATGCCCGTGACGTAGAAGACCTTGTTTATTTATTGAAATGATTTCAATTGTCAAAATTGGAAATTGTATATAGAGTTTCCATTTATTTGATCATGCCGATTCCTTAGCAATCAAAAACGAAAATGTCATTACCCCCGAAACGCGCTCTCTAAATAATCTAATCTAAATCCGCGTCTGGACACGCTTCAGAAGGGGGATTTCACTCCCCCTCTCTCTCCTCTATATTCACCCTCTCTCTCTCTCTCTTCTCCCATGATCAAGTCCGTCGTCGTCGACTAAGCAGCGATGGGGCAACGGAAGAAGCTCAGGGACATCGTCGGCGCCGTGAAGGACAGAGGCTCGCTCTTCAAGGCGTCGCTCTCCGCGAAGCCCGCCGTCTCCGCCACGCGCGCCACCGTCGTCCGCGCCACCACCCACAAGTCCGCCGCCGCCCCCGCGGAGCACCGGGTCGCCGCCGTCCTCTCCCTCGGCCTGGGGTCCGGCATCACCGCGTCCGCGTGCATCTGGTACCTGACGGCCCGCCTCCACCGCACGCGCAACGCCTTCGTCGCGCTGAAATGCCTCTTCGCGCTCCACGGCATCATGATCCACCGGAGCCCGCACGACCAGAACCTCCGCCTCTATTCCTTTGCCTTCGAGGGGAAGAATTTCCTCAGCCTGTGCAAGTTCAACGACGACTTCGACGAGGAGGCGAAGGAGTACTCGTCGTGGGTGAGATGGTACGCGGCGACGCTCGAGCAGAGCCTCATCGCTTCTCACGCTCTGGGTTACGTTCTTTCTTCTTCGTCTTCATCTCCTTGTTCTCAAGCGAAAAGAGAATACAAACGAGAGAGGATGCGAGCAGCGACGAGCTCGGATTTGATGCGGGAGCTCGAAGTCCTCGCGAGCTCTCTCGAGCAAGTGAGCGACGTCCCGGGGTCGCTGCATCTTCGGAAGAACGATCTGGTATACGAGGTCGTGCGATCAGTCTGTCAAGATTACCGGATGATCCGGTGCGAAGTGTGCTCGAGAGTGGAGGAGTTGGGCAGCGAGGAGAGATCGGGCAGCTTGAGTTTCGGCCATCTGACTCGGTTGCAGAGCGCTCTGGAGCGAATCGAAGGTTGCCGAGAGAGGCTGGCTTCGCTGTTCGTGAACAAGGCGAACGCCGACGGGCTGTGGGACTTGATCCCGCGAACGAAGGAGAAGGTGCTCGGTCTCATGCGAGGTGGCGACCAGAGCTCGACGGTCGTCCCCGGCGGTGCTTGGCTTCCGTGGCGGGACAGGTTTTCTTTTAATGCTTTGACGACTGTTTTGTGACGTGTTGCGATTGGTTCAAAACTTGTACAAACTGGCGACGAGCTGTGTCAAGTGTGAATGGCGTTCGTGAGATTTGTTCCCCTTCTCTGTCCTCCGTCCTTTCCATAGGGTTGAAAAAGATGTGCCGATGAAGGAAAAATTGTCAAATACTCTTTATTGACAAAGACTTTCCACGTGCTCCGATTTTCTTCGCAACGTCTTACACGAGTTTATTTTTTGAACGATTCTTCCGCCGGACACTTTGCCTATAAGATTTAGAAAAATGTAACTAAACCCTAACTTCTCTTACTCTACCTGAGCTCCATTTTAGAGCCTCACAACACAGTCCTAGGTTCGAGGTTGTACTCTAATTGGCTTCCAGGGAACTTTCCTGTTCGGATCCCTCTCCATCGCCAAGAAAATGGCGTGCTCGTCGAATGAAACTTGACGAATCGGGAAGCTAGAAAATCACAACTTCGTCTAACACCATCAATTTTTCGCGTGCCATGATTGGTTGTCTCGGTTAGTACATGTACATGGAGCAAGAGGGATGGCCGACAAGATGAGTTGAGATAGACCCCGTTTCTCTCAATTTAGGGCAGGTCAATACAATTAACATTGACGATGCGACACAAAGAAAATCCATTTACACAATGTAAAAGGGTAAATGGCTTTTCTTTTTTTGTTTACCTTTTAGGATGACGTGTCGTTATTTCAGAAGGAAAATTGGTGGTCTCAATATATTCTAAGCATAGAAGGTTCCTTGATTCAAACATAATTCTATATATATATGATAAAGTATAATTAACACTTGCCACGGGAGATTATCATGGTGGTTATCATTGAATGAATCCGTCATTGAGTAATAATAATTAATCAGGAGTGATTTACAAGTATAAATCATCAAGGGTTCTGTAGAGATTAATGATAGATTAACTTTGTCCCGTTATTTTCAATTATTACCCTCAAACCACGCTAAAAGTGAGGAAAAAAAGGTACCCTATGTCATTGCGCATACAGTAACATAGATTTGAAAAATTGAGAAACAATAGAGACAATTCTCAACACATGGTTTATTCATTATAGAAAAACTTTAGAGCATGAACCCACGTGTGGGTAAAGGAGGTCAAGGATTCGAAACCCTGCGTTGTTAGTGATTAAAGCGGGAGGCTCTGGCAGTAGGTTGCCAGGCCAATTTCCCCTAAGATATAGTCGTTATTGGGCCTTTACTGCGAAGGTCCATGAGACCCAAAATCGGCGTAAGCTAACAAGGGTAGGCTCGGTGCAAATCCTCAATCACAAAAAAAAAAAAAAAAAAAAAAAACTTTAGAGCATGATAGCTCGTAATAAAAGCTATCATCAAATCTTTTGGAAAAAAAATACTTATGCTCTGTTTATTTTGCAAAAAATGAATCACTTGTAAAAAAATTTCAAAAAAAATAAAATAACTACTTGCATGGTTTACAAAAATGAATGAACAAAAAATATTTACATCGCACGTAAAAATGTTTAGATATAAATTGTTATAGGTAATGAAAATAATTTTCATTGACTTATTATTTTCAACAATACAAGTGATTATTTTTAGAAAAATATGTTTTAAATAATTTATTCTTTGCGAAACAAATGGAGGCATAATCTAAATCCTTAAAAAAAATTAACTTAATCACTGAAGTACACCTGTACACAACGTCAGAAAAGTCCATCTAAACTTTTACTCATTAAACTTAATTGAAGAGGGATAAAGGTTCACATATCCGCAAGTTGATGAGTAGAGCTTATCCATTATTGGGAAGCTAAGAATAATAAAATGGCTACCTGTCTGAAATTGGCATTAAAAAGGGGAAAAAAAGAAAAGAAAAGAAAAAACAGTTAGCAGATGGTGATTTATATAGATATGTACTGTTATTCTGATTATTATTAATGCTAAATGAATTCGCGAACAATATGAAGTCGTCGAAGATATGATGGGAGAGTTTTGAGTTCTCGGCGTTGGGGGCCCGGCACATGTACATCATCCTAAAACTACTCCCTCTATTATATTTACTGTCGCTTTTGAATTATTAATTTGACTGGTAGGTTTCGTGGGGACAGGCAATTGGATACTTATGGATAAAAACATTGATATAAGTATAGAAGATTAGTTGCACTCTTGAAATTGACTTTGGAGGATTTGGCCAAAGGCGCTGTTAAGAGGGAACGTAGGAGAACACTCTATTGAGCTAAGAATGTTGGTCTTGCAATTATTGTGAGCAAAGATTTGATCGGACAACTTAGCTATAGAGCTAAGAATTTCATGTCGCGAGCTGGAGATACTCCGTTCAAATTCATACATGAATTATTTATCGAAATAGTCAAGCCACGTGTCAAATATCTTCATGAAAATTATTTAAAAACTTCTAAATGTATTTACTTGTATCAATTTAATCTGAAACCTTTTCAATTAAGATTTTTTCTGAATTTTTTTTCCTTTTGATGTATTTTTCTTTCCATTTCGTCGATAGCTGGTCTCTAGCAATGGTTGGAGATCGGCCATAGACAATGGTCAATGCAGAATGAGTGAGGGTTGCCTCACCTATAGTCGGCGAGGGTCACAACCCTTGTCAATAGTCCTTAAGGGCTTGCAGGCCCTTGCCTAGGGATGGCAAATGGGTGGGTTGGGTTGAAAATGGGCCAACTCATATTTGACCCATTTAATCCGTTTTAATCCATATTCTTATAATGTAAATCTAGTGACCATTCCCAACCCGACCCGTATATTGCTAAAACATACTTATTATTAAAATATTTTTATGCAATACAAATTTTTTAATATTTTTTATGCAATACAAATTTAATGGAAAATTTTTATAATTCTTTTAAAATATTTTTAAAAAAATCAAATCTTTAATTTTTTTAAATATAATTTGTAATTATTTTTATTTTTTAAATATAAATTTTAATTATTTTTATTTTTTAAAATATCATTTTTAATTTTAATATTTTTTTTTTTTCTTCTTCTTGGTAGTATTTGGTTGGCGATCGGCCACAAGCGAGATCGAGCTTGCTGGTGTTGGGCGGGGCTCGATCTTGCCGATCCGGTGAGGCCAAGGCCCCGCCCGATGCCGGCAAGCTCGAGCCTTGCCGCATTTGGTGAGTCTCAAGCCTCGCCGGCGTCGGGCGAGTCTCGAGCCTCGCCGACGTCGAGTGAGGCTCGATCTCCCGATCTATGAGGTCGAGGCCCCGCTCGACGCGGTGAGCTTGAGCGTCGCTAGTCGTTGGTGAGGTCGAGAGATCCGGCGAGGCTCAATCATTGGCGACCTTCGAGGGAGTGACGGAGGCGAGCCTTAGAGGTGGGCAATGGAGGCGACTCGGAGGCGAGCCGCGGCGGCGAGTGGCGGAGGTGGCTCGAAGGCGAGCAAGCAAGGTGGGTTGAAGGGCTATCGCTGAGGAAGTTCATGTTTTTAGGTTTTAAAAATGGGTTGAAAATGGGTCACACGCGACCCATTTTCAACCCATATAAAACTGAACTTAAAATGGGTCGAATGTGGGTTATGGCCCATTACAACTTCATAACCCACATTTGACCCATTTGTGAAAAAACATGGACCCATTTTGCCACCTCTTCCTTGCCCAGTGGCCCATGAGGGTTGCCGACAACAATAAAGAAAGAAAATAAATAAATAAATAAATATGTAAGTAATTCAAAAAAATAAATGAATTTGCAAAAATGGTCTATATTAGTGCTATGGTGTCACATAGGACGACTCATATCAATGTTAGCAATTTCCTACCAAAATTGGAAGAATTGATTACATTGGCAATTTGCTATGCACGGCTGATGTCCTAGATGCCAAGACTCATATGTCAAATTACGGAAAATTATACAAGTAATATGAACCTCGATTAAATATGCAATGTGGCTATAAACTTTTAATTTGTTTAATGCGATTTCTAAACTTTTGGTGAATGTCCAATCTAATCCTCAACTATTATATTATTTTATTCAATCTAGTTCAAAAACTAAATTAAACATGTATTGAAAATTCAGGTACCATATTGAACAAATTAAGTTCAATGACCACATTACATATTTATTATTGTCATTGTCTCATCAAATTAACTCGTTAAGCGGCGTGACAAATTTGTTATAGTAATCTAAGCTAACCGGTCTATTTAGACATTTGAGTACAATATCTTTCATCATTTATAAAACCAATTCCCATACTATACCAGCTACGATAACTCCATTACTGTTGTTATTAACAGTCAAGACGGACCATCCATAAGATGGCAAGAAGCATGACACAAAGCTAAAGGCAGAGAACAGCAACATTGAATGTATATAACTGAGGCTATATCTGGATTGGAGCGCCACAACTCAACTCTCTCACGATTACAGAAGGGGCCAAGGTTGCCGGTCAACTTCCCTCGTCAGATCGTAAATGCAATAGACCCCATCACGGACTGTCGGGTAACGGACGAAATGATGGGCATGAATAAGCCAGTCCAATTAAATATCATATCAAGCATTGATGATTAGATTTAAAAAAAATTGGGACCAATGTTTTGTGGTCAGAAAAACTTTGAAAATTTGCTTTTATTAAAACCAAAATGTTCCTTCCCATGTTCTGTCCTGGAGTTGTTGCTTGCTTGCTTGCGTTATCCTACGATGGAGGCTCACCATAATGTGGACTTGGACGGCTGCTCAATGCTTCAACCGCCCAGCAGTAGAGTCCTAACCGCGAGGGTAGCTGCTGCCGCTATCTCCGTCAGCACTGTCCTCTAGTTCATCGTTTTCGGGCTTTGAGGTAGAGTACTTGTTCACCCGCTCGGCAGCTTTCTTAGCCTGAATGAAACCAACCGTCACGAGATTTTCAATGAAGTGTTTAAGAGAGAGAATGTCAACAAACATATACTTATGATCGTGCATATGTACCTCGTTATCCCAATCTGAACGTATAGTTATTATAGCTAGGACCACTGTCTGAACCGCCGTGCCGCCAAATATCATCCCACCCCACATGCCCTAAAAGATGCATTCACAAATTATTAGATCTTCCAAAAACTCCATGAAATCTCCATCCACCAATTACAATGACCATATTTAACATGTTAATTTTAGGTGACGCGTAAATTAGGCGAAAAGCATACCTTAACACCCCAACCAGCCCACCATCCCAAAATTAATCCGAGAGGGAGCCCGACAACGTAATAACATCCTAGGTTTATGTAAGCGACGTACGCTTGCCATCCCGATCCCACGGCTACTCCTGTCATAAATTAAACAAGAGTATGTTGTTAGGTTCAAAGTTTGACATAAACTGTTTAAATATAAAGACTCGCACAAGTATAGTCTTGGCGTGTATTACTACAAGTATAATAAGCCGAGCAATGGATTCTACGGGCACAGCGTAATAATAACTACCCGTCAATATAGTAAGTTTTGGCAACGAACTGAAGTAATGACGGACGGTTTAGGAAAAAAAGAACGGGCATTTGGGTGCACATATTTATGTGTTGGCACGACAATGACCGATGTTGCGCCTACTAATGAAAGTTTTTAAGGAACATTACCTGACAGAATCGGTTGGACACTGTTGAGGAGGATCGTGACTCCTAAGAGGAGGGAGAGCTGGTCGACCTCTTCCAGGACGTCCTCGGTCGTCGTGAATATGTATGCGAACTTATCGTGAAATACCATGATCAGAACAAAGAAGAAGATGCCGATTATGGTCGATTGGACCACGGAGACCTGGGTCGCGAACTTGGCACGCTGGCCGTTACCGGCGCCCAGCTCGTTCGCCACCCGAACCCTGTGAAATCCAATTGAGGTCAGAGGAAACTGGTCGGGCAAAGCGTTAATTCGTTTAATGTCAAAGTCAAGCTACGGAAGACGCTTGACTGTTAGCTCGAGGTAATGCGGAGAGAAAGAGAGAGAGAGAGACAGAGACAGAAAGGCGTACCCGGTTGCAGCGAAGAAAGCGAGTGGGATCATCATCTCCCAACCATTGATGCTCATGCTGCAAGATATGGACACGAATACAAAGCCAAGTGAGTCCAAAAGCAAGCTGCTTTTCTTGAGTTATGACTTCCATTTTTCCAGCGGACCATAAGATGTCCGCACGTAGAAAATGCACTTCGATTTCCTTAAAATCGCCATTTCCGAAAAATAAGGTTTGTTTTTCAATATAATATGAGGTTTCAGAATTAAGTGTTTTTCTGTGACCAGCGAGAATAATCACTTCCTATATGATCATGTTGGACCTAAGAGAAAAGAAACGAGTGGAAGATTCACCCTAAAATTGCAGATCCCGTAATATCCCTACTAAAGAAAAATATTTGAGGAGAAAGTGAGGGGTCTCTGACTCTCTGGTGATGAAAGTAGATCCCCGACCTTAACCATTATTGAATCGACGGATGTAATAGCCTCCACATTTGGATGAAAAGATAGACTTCAAAACCTCTGCTAGGCTGGCTGCCTTACGCCAAAGTCTATCAAGCCAAAGTCTAATGAACCTCCGCTAGGCTGGCCGCTATACGCCAAAGTCTATCAAGCCGAAGTCTAATAACGGCCCAATAAGTAAGAGATCATATAGAAAATGGTAAAACGAGACGTACCAGATTGACAAAGCATCTACTGCGACAGTCGCATCTTGTAAGTACCCGGTGAGCAGTATCAGTATTCGATAGTACCAGTTTTCCAAGCTTTTCTCAATGAAACAAAAAACCAAAACCCAGTTAGCCAAATTCAACTTAAGGACATATTTTTTCAAAAAAAAAAAAAAAAATAAAAATTAGGACATTGGGAAATGGAAGAATCGACAACCTGAGATTGAAACTCGATAAAAAAACGAACACGAACACGAACACGAATTCTCACCAGAGCATGACCCCAGAAGCCGCCGAGAGCTTGAGGAATTCCCAGAGCCCCGAGAACGCCTCCGTCGAGAAGCCGGACCACGTCAACGGGCACCCCCCGCAGGAGGTGTAACCGAACAGCCCGAAGACCATGATCCACCACGAGATGTCCAGCACCACCGAAATCCCGACGATCCCGAACCCGAACACGTAGACCGCAAGCCAGCTGAAGAGGACGTTGAAAAGGAGGGCGGCGAGCGAGGTCCACGCGGTGATCGCGTTCTTGAGCTGGCACTGGAGGAACCGCTGGAGCGGGAACTGGAAGGCGAAGCTGAAGTGGAGCGGGATCATCCACACCGCCGCCACGCCCGTCATCTCCGCCACGTCATCGGGCTGGCCGAACAGCCTCATGATAGGCGCGGCGAACACGTAGACGGGGAGCAGCAGGAAGCAGCAGCAGAAGAGGACGATCCACGACCGCTGCATGTAGATGCCGAGCATGCGGTACCGCTTCGCCCCGAAGGCCTGCCCGCATAGCGTCTCCAGCGCGCTCCCCATCCCGAGCTGCGTTCCGCCGCACGAAATTCCAATTAATGTTTGCAGATACCATGAAAACAAACAAAGTTGCAGAATAATTCCAAAGGGAAAAAAAAAAAAAACAGTATGCTTGTCCATATTTTTCGAAGGCATCAATTAATAATAGCATATCATCTCATCCGCCCCGTTCCCTTCTCAGAAATTTAAGACACGTGTCCCGACATTCATATGTGCAATAGAGTTAGTCTCAGGAGAAGCAGTTCGTTTACCAGGAGACCGAAATTGAAGCCGACGATGACGGTGTTGGCGATGGAAAAGGCGGCGAGCTCGACCTCGCCGAGGTGCCCGGCGAAGGCCTGACTGATGATGTTCATGGAGTAGGCGGAGACGCGGCTGAAGATGGCAGGGCCGACAATCTGCCATAGCTTCTTGGTTTCGATCCAGACCTTGGTCTTCAGGTCCCTGTTGCTGTCCTCTAGGTCCTTGCTCTGGCCGTTTGGAGACGATTCCGGCAACAAGGGTTGGCTCTCGCTCATACCTTCTCGCTCATTGTCGATACTTCCCATTTCTGAGCTATGATATTTGCACGGGAGAGAGAGAGAGAGAGAGAGATGGATCAGTGGCGGATCATGGGATTTTATGGAAGAGCATAAATGCCCAAAATTAATCCTCATCACGTTGGCGAACTGCTACCACATGTTTTGGTCAAACAGGAAGCTTAGTTCAAATTGTGTACTTTTAGATGTCTCGATCGCGATGATATCGATCCTCAATTCCACTAGTAGGTTGCAAAGGAAAGACGCTATCACGTGTGAAAACATGGGCATTTATATAGATTTCGAGTCCAATTTTAATTTGAATTTGAGTAAACGTGTACTATGAATACACCTTCATGCGCGAGGCACGATGTGAAAGCTCGCCTAAACAGGTTAAATTATCACATCTTTGAACATTACACAGTGAAGTGTCCTAATGCTAGAACCCGAAAAGTACAGACTAATCCGAAGCTGACAAGGTGAGAAATGATCGCTATCGCCTGAGTTAGTGGCCATGCCGGGAACTTCGAGAAGAGGCACCGGCGGTGGAGGAGAATCCCTATCTGTCGACTGCCAGGAAGAAGTGATAGATGTGGAGTCGATGGCATTCAAAGTGAACAGAAGACCAGCCTCCATTTCTCTGCCAATCTAGAAAGTTCACTAAATAAGGAGAATCTTGTCAAGTTAATATGATGTCGGTCCTTGTCCATAAAATAATTAGGGATCTCGCAAGTCAAAGATATCGCTGCTGTTCTTTTCTGTTTTTGTAGAAGAAAGAAATTAAATGTTTTTCCCAATTTACTACAGAAAAAACAAAAAAATCACATTGTCACCATCAACATGTGGTAGTTCAACCGATCTAGGGATAATTGTTTTCGCTAAAGATTCGAACTCCATGAACTCTAGGAATCAAATTTCGAGCCCACTTGCAATCCGCCCGGAAGGAGACCCTCATCTAGTTAGCACTTTGACGAGGTCTTGTCGGCGGGCTGGTCACCTCCCATCGGACATCTTCAGAGGTCAGTTCATGAGTCGGGTACATAATGGTCCCGTGGCACCGATGCAACATCAGGACTAGGGGAGTCAGGCGACGAGCATCCTGCGGCCGCGCCTTGGGCGGATAAACCTCCAGGATTTGCAAGCAAGTTCTTTATTCCGATTGAGGCTTGTGATTCCTTTTATCAAATCGAGACTCTCCCACTCAAAACCAAATATCGTGGCCTACACGGCGATTGGTCACGTGTTATTATTAATCAACTGTCGGGGCCAATTCACACCCGCAGCGGAAATTATAAATGCTGAAATCGAAAGCGCGGCAAACCGAGATACGTCTGGATACAGCAAGCGTCTAAAGCCTTCCGGGGGCAATCCTGGTCAAGCCCAGTTTCAACCCTGGATCGCCTGCAACGTCGTTTTTCACGATGCGTACGACGCGCCGAGGCGACGTTTGTCGTCACCGTGGGGTCCTGGGTCGTCGACTCGTCGTTTCACCGAACGAGAGTACTGCCTCTGCCAATGTTGATAAAGCCGACACCCCACGTCGCGCTCGCTCTATTCGAGGCTGTAAGCCTTAATTATCTTTTGTCTTTCTTTTGTTTTATAATTCTTTTTCAGTCTTTTCCTTTGCTTTTTCACTTTGACACTTCATTTTCCTTTGCCTGTCCTTTCCTGTTTTCTTTTGCTTTGTTTCTTCTCAGTGGATTTGGATGTGAATTGCTCACATGAATGATCGAAGAACGAGCCACAATGAATAAAAATCGATTAAGGGGCAGGTGCATTATCTGTTTGTCTAGATCGTTATGCTACATGCTAGAGAAATGTCATTATGCAAAAGTCTAATAATTTAGGAAAAAGACGTAACCACCGAGTGTTCATTATGCTCAGAATTTGAAGTTCTCCGATTTTTTTTTTTCCTTTTGTGTTTTTCAAGATCCCAAAAGTTCTTCTCCTTTTATGGAGTTGCTCATCTAGAATATTGACTGAGAATGGGAAGCATATCGCGACTTTTAGGATTTAAAACTCTTGTTCATGATTTTCAAAACCTATTTAGCTGTCATGTTATCACCATTCTCACTCATTGTCACCCAATTTCTTTAGGCTCCAACATATATGTATAACTCTGATCACGGGCTCTTTTATGCTTTTCGGTTTTTCTTTCCTTTTTTTATATGTTCTAATTTTCCAATAAAACTTATCACAGAGAGTAACCAATCACTTACATAAAGGAGTAACACAAAAAGGGCTATATATAACTCTCGAATTCGTACTCGTGAATTGTCAAATTTTGCGACAATAACTGGTAAATTGATATTGGATGTTATAGTAACTTTTGTCTTTGGTTGGAAGAAACTATGATCAAAGAGCAGTAGCAAAGAAAGAAGAGATCACCGTCTTTGTTGATGGGGTGACGTATGATCGATTCATGGTTGCAATGTGCTTCCTATAAGAGAGTGCATACTTGTCACTTCGTCGAATAGGCTTTGATGTCTGACGCTTATGGCAACGAGACTTGGCAGATCATGACTAATGGATCGCTTGGCAGTGTTGAATGAAGATCTCTACATGGTTTTCTTTTCTTCTCTTTTCTTTTTATATATATATATATATATATTTCTTTTATATATATATATATTTTGCTTATTAATTTGACGCTTCATTTTACTTTGTCTATTTTTTTCTTTGTTTCTTCTCAATGGATTTGGAGGGTAATTGCTCATATGAATAAAGGAACATGAATAAAAATCAATAAAGTATAAGGGGTAGGTGAATTATTTGTTTGTCTAGACCATTATGCTACATGCCAGTGCAATGTCATTATGCTAAAGTCTAAAAATTTAAGAGAACAATGTATCATAACTACCAAGTGTTCATAATGTTCAGACTTTGAAGTTCTCTGTTTTCTTTTTCCTTTTCAATTTTTCATGATCCCCCAATTATTATTATTGTTATTATTTTTTTATGAAGTCGCTTGTCTCAAATATCAACTGAGGATGGATAACGTATCACGACTTTTAGCATTCAAACCTCTTATTCATGATTTTTGAAATCTATTTGATTGTCATGGCATCATCATTCTCACTCATTGTCATCCAACTTCGTTAGGTTCCAACTTATGTGTCAGACTCTGTAAACGGTTTCAACCTCTTCCATGCTTTTCGGTTTGTCTTTCCTTTCTATATGTTCTAATTTTCCAATTAAACATATTACACAGAGTGACTGCTCACTTATATAGAGGAGCAATCTAAAGAAGGCCTCTACATATACAAATCTACTACTCTTGAATTTGCATCAGTGAATTGTCAAATTTTGGGATGGCGAACGGTAAATCAATTCGTTGAACGTTTTGGCTTTCGTCTTTGGTTGGAAGAAACTACAATCAGAGGGTAGCCTAGCCCGGAACGAGCAGAGAAACAAGAGAACACGATCTCTGTAAATAGGGTGACGCATGTTCAATATACGGGTTTTTTTATAACAGGAATGGGGAGTTGTGAACTTTCTGAGGACGCCAGTTGCCCATCCCCGTCCCACGAGATACCCAAATGGGAAGACAGCTCCAAGAGTACTTTACAGGCCTTGATCCGTATCTTCGTTTAAAATCTTCTTTTAGCAAAGGTTTTCGCTACTTTTCTCTACCATGGTGCTTTTCACGTGAATTGGAATATAGTGCCGACAGTCGAATGCGCAATGTATTAGGTCATAAAAGGCTCCCTGATAAGTCCTACATAAATTGTTTATCAATTCTGCATTATTCAAATTAAAGGATGTTTATATATTGCGGTTAAAATGTAGTTTAATATATCTTAATTAACTGATTGGTTCTAAGCATAATTACTCGAAAAGAGTTCCTATATCTTCTTTGGGACATGTAATAAGCCATTGGATTATTAGTTTATGGTTATCCCTCGAAGAGACAAAAGCATAACCATTTTACATCAATATTGAATCAATAGGATTATTTTCTAAGGGTGTCCGTAGAACCCGTGGATCTTACTCATTCTCCGGTCAATATGTTTAGGTAGGTTCCAAGATATGTATTAGAGCTCGTGCAGTAGGTTCTACGTTCCAAAATTTTAGAGCTAATGAGTATAGGTTAGGGTTATGGGTTTGGAGTCATACTAGCTTGTACCCACCGATCTTACTTACGAAGAAAGCTAGAAAACTAGGAGTGAAGAAAGAAGGGACGAGAGTTGCTCTCTTTGAGCCACTAATCTCTTGTTAGGAATTGGATTTCAAGCCCACTCACGAGTCGCCCTAAAGGAGGCCCTTATCTAGTTAGCACTTTGGTGAGGTCTTGTCGGTAGGCCGGCGGTCACCTCCCATCGGACATCTATGGAGGTTGGTTCGCAACTCGGTTATATAACAGTCTTGTGGCATCAGTGCAACATCGGGACTCAGGGAGCCAAGTGAGAAGCATTCTACAGTCACGCCTTGGGAAAATAAACCTCAAGGATTTGCAAGCAAATAGAGGCGAGCATTGGTCTAGGTCAATCTTGGATTGCCCAACCCTGTTAGTCTTCGTCCGATTCCTAAAGAGACTGGATCGGTCCTTGGTTTTGGGATCCCTTGACCAGCACTATGCGGATTGGTCATCGGTCCTGAGAGTTTAGGGTTAGCCTAACTCGGACCAACCCTGACTATATATATTATATATTATATATCTAATATATTATTTATAAATTTTTTTATATAGAGAATATCCTAAGTCAAATGACGTCAATAATATTAAATGGCTCCTTAGTGAGGAGTACAAGTAATTTTATATTGTTCTTTAATAGCTTAAACTTCTAATGTCTTTTATGATATCAACGGCCATAATTTACAAAAAAAGAAAATATCTCTGTGAGAAGTCCTCACGGTATTCAAAATAGTGTAAACAACTCCTCACTGTATCCTCCTTCAATGTTTGTTCTTTTCTATCTTCTTTGTCTTTTTAATCTTCAATTTGCTAAAATTGAAAAAAACAACTTTTCGCTCGCCGATTGACACTCATCTTACTCACTTCTGATTGCTCACACTGCTCACTACTCGACTCTCACCCTGCTTGTTATCGTTGCTCGCCGTTTGCCCTGCTTGCTACTCGACGCTCGCTACTCACACCGCTTCCATTTCTTCGTTGACCTTGCTCGTCGCCGATTCCATTAGATTGATCCGATCTTCAATTGCCTTTTCAGGAAATACAAAAAAATGCAATAAAAAAATTATCAATTAGTCTCGGGTTAAGTCTGGAACCGAATCGAACCCATTAGGTTGATCTAATTTTCAATCCCAAGTTCAATAGAATCGGTTCTCGGTTCCAAAAATTGATGATCAATACTATAGAAATTAATTATAGGATTAGGAGGTAGATCGGCCCAACCTGATCTATGCTTAACCTTACGAGCAAATTTGCTTGATTGATTGAGGCTCGTGATTCTCTTTATCAAATCGAGACTCTCCCTCAAGGCCAAATTAATGCAGCCGACACTGGGAATGCTCACCTATTATTATTAATCAACTGTCGGGACCAATCCGCCACCAGCAGCGGAAAATATAAATGCTAAAGTCGAAAGCGCAGCAAACCGAGATATCTTTGGACGCAGCAAGCGTCTAAAACCTTCCAAAGGATTCCTGGTCAACCTCAACCCTAGTTTTAACCCTGGATCGCCTCCAACGTCGTTTTTCTTGATACGCACGACGCGTGAGGCGACGTTTGTGGCTCTCCGCGGGGTCGTGGGTTGTCGTTTCACCGAACGGGAGTACCGTCTTTCCACCGTTGATGAAGCCGACGCCCGACTTTTTTTTTTTTTTTTTTTTGGTCAGTGCCGACGCCCGACTTTTTTTTTTTTTTTTTGACGAAAAACAAAGAGGACCGTAGATTGATATCAACCAAAAGTGCCACCATAGGGCATAATGTCAGTACAAAGCAAATCCAACAGGAGCGGTGGAGGAGAAAAGATCAATTATGGGCTAGACTTCGTGTTCATGGGCCTATGCAGCCCAAGTGGGCTACTCTATTCGCTCCCTCCCTGCAGAACAAAGATGCGTAACCTAGAGAAGCAAGGGATGAGTGTCGCACTTCGAGATGAGAGAGCGAGCTTCCCATGGCGTCGAGCATGGATTCCGCAGCAGCATGGACAAGCACCCAAAGTGATTCAACAATGAGTTGCTTCCTTTCCATTTTCTTTTGTAGCAAATCGTAAGGTGACAAGAAGGGCTTGAGTTTCTACTTGCAACGCCGTAGTTGCTAGAACAGTCTCGTGTAGATCCATTGGTAAGTCGACTGAGTGATCACGCCAAATAGAAGCCACAGATCCCTCCTTTGATGTGGAAGAAAATGCTCCATCTATATTAATCTTTATCTCGGCAGGATCCGGAGGCTTCCATAGGTGCTATGAGGTCAGGAGGTTGGGGGAAGAGCGCGTCCACACTTCATGGGATCGACAAGTAGATTGGGTAGATGCAAAAGCTGCCAAAATAACTTGTTGTGGATCAGGAACAGCCTTGCGAAATACAAAAAGGTTTCAGGATTTCCAGAGGTGCCAGAGGTTATGTGCCAGGGTTTCCAAATCAGGTATGGCCTTCTTCTTGCATATCAAATCTGCTAACCAAGCATCCATGTGATTTGTATTAAAGTCTCTGTTGGATTTAGTTTAACCTCCCCCTGAATGAGACCAAATCTTGCGCGTCCATGGGCAATGCAAAGATATGTTCCGTAGTCTCTGGGGCTGTTAGTTTTTCCTTCCTTTGTTTTAAATATCTTCTTTTGTCCATTTTTGGCTTTTTAATTTGACACTTCATTTTGATTTGCCCGCTCTTTTCTTTTCTTTTTTTTTTTTTTTTTTGTTTTGTTTCTTCTCAATGGATTTGGAGGTTGGTTGATCATAATGAATGATCGAAGAACGAACCGCAATGAATAAAAATCAATAGAGTATAAGGGGCAGGTGCATTATTTGTTTGTCTAGACCATTATGCTACATGGTTGAGAAATGTCATTATGGGCAAGTATAAAAATTTAGGAGAAACGATTTAAGCACTAAGCGTCAATTATGTTCTAAGTTTGAAATTATTTAATTTCTTTCTCCTTTTCAGTTTTTCATGATCCCTTGCTCATCTCTAATATTGATTGAGAATGGGAAACAAATTGCAACTTTTAGGATTCGAACCTCTTGTTCATGATTTTCAAAACCTCTTTTGGTTGTCATGTCATAACCACTCTCACTCATGGTCATCCAATTTCTTTAGGCTCCAACTTATATATTGGACTCTAGTCTCGACATGTTTTATTCTTTTTCAATTTTCTTTCCTTTTTATATGCTCCAGTTTTCCGATAAAACATATTACAAAGAGTGATTACTCCATATATAGAGGAGCAATGTAAAGAAGGGCTACATATAACTCCCGAATCCGTACTTGTGAATTCTCTAATTTCATGATGGTAATCAATAAATTGATGCGTTGGATGTTATAACTTTCATCTCTGATTAAAAAAAAAAACTACAATCAAAGAGTGATCTAGCTCGAAACGAGCAAAGAAAGAAGTGATCACCGTATTTCTCAATAGAGTGACGCATGATCGATGCAATGATTCGAATATGCTTGCTATAGGGGAACACATATTTGTCAGCAAAAGAATAGAGTAAATGCCAAAATTTGACATAGGAGATACTTAAGTGCCAAAAATTATGAAAACTACAATTAAGTATCATTTTTTTAATTAGAATACCTGAGTGTTAAGTCCAACAACCCTAACAGGAAATCTTACATGACAATTTTTTAATCATATAACTCACCTACGTGGCTTGCTGGAGATCTAAGTTAGCAAAGAAGAGCCTAAACAATGTCGTTTTGCCTCTTTTTTGAATTCTAATGTAATTATTATTATTTTTTAAAGGAGGAGGATGCATAAGGCGAGGGCTCAACCCTCATCGCCGCTTCCCCATCATTGTTGGAAACCCCCAGCGGGCAACAGCCCTTGGGTTGGCCGAGCGAGGGCCGACAACCCGCTCCAGATCTAGGGGAAGGGCCCCGACCTTCGTTGCCAGTTGACTAAGGTCGTTAACCCCTCGCCAAGGGCTCGGGGACCTTGGCCAACCCTACCCCCATTGATGCTGGCCCTTTCCGGCGACGGTGGCGACGTAGTGGGGAGGGCTTGCACACGATCCTCGCCAATTTGTGATCTTTTTTAAATTTATTATTTTAATAATTTAGTTCAATTAATATTTATATTGAAATTTATATAAGAAGCAAAATGACGTTATTTTGCCTTTTATTTGAATTTTAATATAAATATTTATTAAACTAAATTCAAAACTAAATGATTATTTAAAAGAAGAAGAAGGAGAAGTTGCAAGGGTTGGGTGAGGGCTAAACCAAGGCAAAACTGACATCGTTTTTTTGCTTATTTAGCCACATTAGCATACAAAACGACGTCATTTTTGGCTTCTCATTTCAATATGCAAAATTAAGTCATTTTACATTTGTCTTATCAAAAAATAACCACATCAGTATTTTGGTTGGATTCGTTGTTGGCATTTAATCGATCCATTTTGTTCTAATTTTGACACTTAAGTATATTTTTCCTAACTTTTAATATGTAAGTATCCCTCCGTATTAAATTTTGACACTGTAAGGGACCGGAGTCCATATTTGTCACTTCGTCAAATAGGCTATGACGTCCAACACTTACGACGACGAGACTTGGCGGACCAAGACTAATGGATCGTGGGTGGTGTCAAGTGACAATCTCTACGCGACTTTCCTTTTTTAATTTTTCGTTTCATTTTGCTTTATCTAATTTATTTTTTATTTTTTTGCTTTGTTTCTTCTTAATGGATTTGGATGTTAATTGCTCATATGAATAAAGGAGCAATGAATGAAAATCAATAAAGTATAAGGGCAGGGCCGAAACCCTCGCCCATTGACCGGTGAGGGCCTCTACGCCTCGTTGGCCACAGGTGAGGGCACAACCACCCTCGCTCATGCTGGGCGAGGGTGTGGCGGCCCTCGCCCAGATCCAGGCGAGGGCACGACGCCACAAGCGAGGCTGTCGCGGCCCTTGCTTGGATCTAGGTGAGGGCCCAATGCCCTAGCTTGTGGCGGGCGAGGGCCACGGCGGCCTCGCCTGTGGCGTCATGGCCTCGCCTAGATTTGGGCAAGGGCCTCTACGCCTCATCGACCATAGGTGAGGGCGCGGCAATCCTCGCTCATGGCGGGCGAGGGTGCGGCAGCCCTCGCGGCCAATGGGCAAGGGTTTCGGCCCTTGCCTGGATCTGGGCGGTGGCTGACGCCCTCGCTAGTGGCTGACGAGGGCGTGGGGCCCTCGCCCGACCAACCTATGGCCGATGATGGTTGGCCGATTGGCGACCTCGCCAGCCAAGGGATAAAAAGAAAAAATAAAAAGAAAAGAAAAGAGAAAAAAAGGAAAAAAAGGAAAAAAAATTAAAAAATCAGAAAAAAAAAATTATAAAATTTGTTCACGTGGCGCCACATAAAATCGTCGGCAACCACATTAGCAATTTCCGACTTAAATTAGTCGAATGGACTGAATTGGTACTAATGTAAAAATGTTTAGGACTAAATTAGTTAAATTGAAAAGTTTAAGACTGAATTGGTACAAATATAAAAGATTTAGGACTATTTTGGTACTTTTCGCGAAGAAAGAAGGGAAGAGAGTTGCTCTCTCACCGTTGCTAGTCTCTTGTTAGTAGTGATAGCAATAGGTGGGAACTCTTTTGAAGGAAGAGACGATCTGGTCCTAATTAAAGAGAAAAGAGTATTTGAAAGTTCTTTGCCTTAGACTTCGAGTTGACAGAGAGGAATGGCAAAACTCTTGGCCTTACGAGATGAGGGCTGCTTGTACTCTGCATCCTGATAGTGTAAAAAGCTACAAGGTACCACGGATGATATTTCATGAATAAAAAACGTGTACTTAATTATTTATGAATTTCCTTTTTTTTTCTTTGTAACTTTCATATTTAAATGTGTGAAAGCCCAAACTGATCTGGAAAATCCAATTATCCGATTGTTGTGCCAATGATTATGGTATTTGGTACATTATTTTCCCCCGGAATTCATCCTAATCATTATGTTGTTTTGGAAATGGGCTTGTTATTAGGGTGGAGCCAGCATGTAGACGTCGTTGTCATGGAACATTGAACAACTTGACTTGTTTTTTCGGTTGAAGTTCGGATTGAGTTGGGATAATAGCGAATGGTAGTTGCTATTCTCTGTCGCAAATACTTTAGAGAGATTGAATCCCTGTAAGGTGAGAGGAGAAAAATGAAAATTAACAAACGGTTTTAGAGAGTAAGAGCATTAGGAAGTGACATGTGAGGGAGAATAAAAGAATAGTGAAAATGAAAGGGAGAGGGGGCCCCATTTATTGGGATGATTGTTCTTTTCGTCTATTTATTTATTGTTTTTGCTCGATGTTCACTGATCCGGTGACCACTGAGGACTAAAGGTTTGGATGATTTGGGCCACATGGGCCCAATAATTGAATTGCCCGAATCGACGAAAGATAATTCGAACTTGGTCCAGCCCATTAAGTCTATTGGGCTTGTCCAGGACCAGGCCCAACAAGGGTAGGGTCCGGACCCAATGGACAGGGCCTTTCGCCGAAGTGAATTCATGGAAAACATTTTCTCATGGAAGAGGGAGAGATCAATGAAAACTGTTCTTGCCTTTTTGTTGGGTAGATCGTCCCATGACACGTAGCATTTTTTCTTTTTTTGGATTTTCACAGAAAATTTAACAAAGTTAACTATAAACTATTAAACTTCTGGTTATATATCGTATGGTTGAGGGGGAAGAAGAAGTCAGATGGACAACTAAGAATTACAACTTCGATGCCATTCTCTAATCCAAGTGCTAAATTCTTGCCGTGATCAGAAAATTTCTTGAACTGTCATCTCAAATCAGGTTAATTTGTTTGTATATCATTCCATGATTTGCTTGTGATTCTATGTAAACCAAGTTCACTCGTTCTAACAAAATTGTTCAGGCAACTATTGTTTTCGAGCAAAACGAGCATCAGCCCCCGTCAAACTGTGTTGGGCGGGAAACATACAAAATGTTCGGCCGATTTCTTCCAATGAACCAATGCGCGTCCCGTATCTCCATGTGCTTTCTTTGGTGTTAGTCTATGATTTATGAGTCGGATTAGCCCTTGATGTGTTTGTCCTTGTAAAGTGTATGAGCTAGGAGCGCCTTAGAATTCAGTTCTGCTCATATACTATCAAATAGTAGCTAGCTACTAACAAGGGCGACTATTGTCCTGACTCTTTTTATGAAACTTATAGCAGTAAATCGGGTAAGGGCTTTACATGTGATTTTACTTTATGTTCAATTTATTAAAAAAAGGTTAACAATTTGAAATTTGTGCGTACGCCTTTCGTCTTCGTTATTTCGTTATGTGAGGCAGAATCTCATCTTCCGTTTTGGCTCTTGAGCAAATGCATAAGAAAACCTAATTGGCTTAGACAAAATTTACTCAGACAACTGAGAGAGGCGTCTAGTCTTGAGGGTTGAGGATAAAGGAAGGCAAAGTTTGCTCACCGCTGGTGGTGGCTGATGGAGGGAGAGGGTGTGGTGGCGTAGTATTGGTTGATTAAGAGTGCATTTGGTAACGCTTCCGAGAGCACATGTTTCTATTCTTTTATTCCCAAAAGTATAAATATAATAGAAATGCGTGTTTGGTAAATTTTTTGTTCTCGAGAACAAATTTATTCCTCGGAATAGAAATAAGAAAAAAAAAAAAAAAGAAAAAAGTTGCTTCTTGTTCTTAGGAACAACTCAAGAAACAAGAATCACGAATCAATTTTTTTTTTCCTTTTTTTTTTTCTCTTCCTTCCTTCTTCCCTAGCTGGTCACCGGCCTCGCTAGCCCTTGGCGAGGTCGCCGAGCTCGCCGGCCATTGGCGAGGCCCTCCTGAGCCTCGTCGTGGCTAGGCAAGGCTCAACCTCGCCTAAATCTAGCAAGGCCGAGCCTCGCTCGACCACCGTGAGCATCGCCTAGTCATGGCGAGGCTCAAGGTGACCTTGTCGGTGGCTGGCGAGCCTCCCTTGAGGTTGATGTTGCTGGCCCTTCTCTAGCCGGTTGTCGGCCAGTGACTAACTGGAGGAAGGAGAAGAAAAATAAAAGAAAAAATGTAATAACATTATTAATAAATTAAACGAAATCTAAATCATAAAAATATATCGGGTCGTATCAAACGTATTTCTTTCCTAGAAACAGAAATTTTGTGTAGGTACCAAACGAGTTTAAATATTCAAAAACTGTTTCTTAGAGTAGAAATAGAAAAAAATGTTTATAAAAAACAATTGGTCCCCAGAACAGAAACGTTATCAAACATTCCTTAAGCGACCACGGTGATATTGGAGGGTAACAAGCAAAGGGCATAGGAGAGAGAAAGAGAGGAGGAGATAGAAGATGGATAGCATTTCATCATTTTCTTAGAATGAGTTAGAGTGCATTTGTTTTATTGAAAATTATTATCAGGGGAAATTCTTGTTTTTCATTTATTTGGTGATTAGGAAAAGCAATTTTCCCAATCTAAATTTGTTGTTATTAGCCCATGAAAAATATTTTTGTAAATCAATTAATTTTTCGTTATTCAAATGCATAAAAGTTGAAATATAACTTTTTGGAAACAGTTTTTTTTTTAAACAAATAGACCTTTAGTTAAACTACACCGTCTATTTAAAATGTGTTGATGTGGCATCCTCTCAAGGGAGTAACTTGAAGATTTGAAGTTCCTATTATGATAAATTCTGTAGATGTCCTAAAAAGTCCTACCATATCTTTTTTATTTAGTGACATGATAATTTTGATCGAATGTTAAAATAAATGGGATTTGTATTTGGAATAATACGTTCTTATCCACAATTCCCTCCTCATATTTTTCTTCCCTGGAAAGAGGGAATAGGGGGGTGATCTCGGGGGTTGCGCCCCTCGAGGGTTCGTCCCCATATTTCTTTTCCTTGAGTTGTTTAAGGATCTACTCAGATCCGCATTTCAATGAAGGTCCCCAACCACTATATTTTTTTGAGACGTAGGAGTCATCTTTATCCCTTGAGTTTAACGTGGGAGGACACTCTAGAGGAGGAGCCGACGGCAATCAACTACCTAGGAGGGTTCTTCCCACTGTTTCCTGTAGGCCTTTCAAAGACCTGTCCAAATCCAAACTTTTGGGTAGGTTTTCAGCCGCTATATTTCTGGAGGTGTGGGAGCTACTTCCATCTGCCGAGTTTAATGCCAGGGGACACTCCAAAGGAGGAGTCGGCGGCAGTCAGCTGACCTATTCCATCATAGGGGAAGCCTCGTCAGTTTGCAACAAGGGCATAAGGGCTCAAAGTTCCTATCATGATAAAAATAAATTATCTAGATGTCCTAAAAATTCTTACTAAACCTTATTTATTTAGTGACATGACAATTTCGATTGGATGTTAAAACGATTGTGATTGGTTTTTGGAATAATTGCCACGCTAAATTAACTGATATGAAAATGTCATATCATTTAGTCAACAAAATTTTGTAAGATTTTTCAGTACATGTAGCATTACAATAGTACTAAAGAACCTTTGTTTACTTTGGTCAGATAGAGTACTAAAGAACCCTTGTTTACTTTAGTGCGCGATCCTGCGCGCCTGCGGTTCTTCGTTATTAATTTTTTTTTTTTTTTGTTAAGTCAAAGGTTGTCTTTTATTTTGAGAATTTCGGAAAGAAAATATATAAAATGAAAATTGAAATTTCATTTAAAAAAATATTATTATTATTATTATTATTCCGAATTTTGTTTGTATCTTTTCAAGACAACATTTTAAAAATTACTTATTCGGTTTTAACTTTTTCCGAAGGGTTGCAATTATTCGTTTTCGACTTCATTTGAAAAGTCGCATTTGTTTATCCGAATAATTTTCTAAAGACGTGTTTGTTCGCAATTTTCACGAAGAGTTGCAAGACTTTTTATATATATACTTGTCATTTTTCGGAAAGAAAAAAATGGTCATTTTTCGAGTTTTCTTTCTGAAAAAACAGCAGCCAATTTTTCGATTGTTTCTTAGAGAGACCCTGGAGAAATACTTGAATTGCTATATAATATTCTCATCCGAGACTTTGTTGTATCATAGAGGATTTTTGTCGGTGACTATTAGCAACGTTGTGAGGCAAATAAATCCTTAAAAAAAGTGATATCACGCCTCAAAGTCCGAGTTGTTTTACTCGATCCGATTTCATTGTTCTACCCAATTCGAAACCAATTTTCCAACAATTTCTTCTTAACACGGCGTGACAAACCAATTGATATTCTCATAAAATATAGTGGTTATGTGCTACAACCGTTATAGAATCTCCATATTGATTGGTCAGACATGGCAGTATTGGCAAAGAATATTACTTTCCATGCCCATGGCGATGCATTAATCGATGATTTCGGATAATATGTTACTCCAAGTATAGTCTTATATCCCTTTTTTAATCAACAAGACAGAATGTGATTATGATCAGATCGATTATACTAATTGGGGATCACGCAACAATTTTCAGTTGGGTGGACCTACGTGGACCGTTCAACTAGGTAGGAGAGATTCAACCACCGCAAGTTTGAGCGCTGCAAACAGCGATATTCCTTCGCCACTCTCGGACCTTAGCGGTCTCATATCTGACTTCGCTAATAAGGGATTCTCTGCCAAAGAAATGGTCGCCCTCTCAGGTGTTTCATCTAATTTACTTGGCCATGGCAAAAAATGTCATTAATCTAAGAGAGAAGTATCATTCTTTTGGTCTTCGCACTATGGAAAGGCTTTCTTTGATTGTCGCTGAAAGAAAATTGCCCGACCATGATCCACCGTCTTACATGCGCTCTTGTGCCGCAGGAACTCACACGATAGGCCGAGCAAGGTGCTTCCTGTTCCGTGCTCGCATCTACAACGAGGAGAACATCGACCCCGCATTCGCCATGTCGTAGAGGCAGAACTGTCCCGGTGCGGGCGGGGATGGTAATCTCGTGCCGCTTGAGACCGGCAACGGCGACATGTTCAACAATAACTGCTTCAAGGACCTAGTGAGCATGAAGGGCCTCCTGCACTCGGACCAGCAGCTGTTCAACAACGGATCCACCGACGCGCAGGTGAAGGCCTACAGCCTTGACTCGGCCTCCTTCTTCGCCGATCTGGCCAATGCCATGGTGAAGATGGGGAACCTCAGCCCCCTCACAGGAACGGATGGGGAAGTCTGGACCAACTGCAGGAAAGTTAATGGATCTTAATTCAGCGATTAGCTTTTGCGAGGATGTTCGGGTAATTTATATAAAACCATTTTATATAGATCTTGATACCCAACAATATGGTGATTGGGTTATAAGCTCGCATGCCCAAAAACAGAACATGCATGGCGTGCGAGGATAACGTCTCGTGAATAATTACCTCGCCGATGTAATCAAAGAATTACATGCTTAATGAAGAGAGTATCATGTGCCGGTGATTGGGGTACCCTTTCCCCATCATAGATCAGAAAATATCAGGTGGGCATCTAGCTTGATCTCATCACACATTTTGAATCCTGATTTTCAGTTATTTGATTGGCATTTGTGATGGATAGATACGGTACAATAAAAAGACTTTTGAAGATTAGCAAACACAATTTTATTGAATGGATAGTTTGTAGAAATAGATTACCAATAGTAGAGATAGTTTGTAGAGATCGTAGCTCGATGAATGACCTCAGTTAATATCCAATGTAACTTCTGCAAGGCCAGTATAGAAAGAAGAACTCATTTATTCTTCCAGTGCAAATGGACAGGCAGCATTTGGCATGGTATCCTTGCGCAACATAGAATTAGGTGGTCTTTAAGAGGATGGAATGAGAAACTTCAATGGATAATTAGGGCAACAAAGGGCAAAGATTTTGTGGCGGACTCCTCCAAAGTATCTTTCCTAGCAACCATATATTGCATTTGAATGAAGCGCAATTATAGACGGTTTCAAAACAAATAACTGACATCTATATTATTTTGGCCAAGGTGCGTAAAAATGTAAGAGATAGAGTTTTACTTTGCCAAAAAATTAGACCTTCCTAATCAAATGTTGTATTGGCTACTATGTGGAGATTTCATACTTCCATCTTTTTGAATTATTAGATTTATTTGTAATGCCGGGGGATGCCCTAAGCTGTTGTACTTCATTTGGTCAAACAAAAACAGAAAAAAAGACTTTTGAAGAAGTCGTGGGTAACGATTAAGCTAATGGCCATTAAAGTGATTTAACGTGTAATCAAGTCCTCGGACTTATAATCTATACTTCCTTAAAACGAGGTACTTCTCTCTTATTCAGCTTCTGATTTGCCTAGATGATGGTGCTAGTAGTGACTCCTGGTGATAATCAATGATAAAGTGAGGAACCAAGTTGCAACCGATGATCTACCGGCAGAAGATAGCCTCCTAGAACTCCTTTTGCTTGTGATTCTACTCAAGGGCTGGTGTTATTGAATGTGATGAGATGTATGATGAGATGACAAGTGATTTACATTCATTTGGGAAACGAATGGTTAATTCAGCGGGGAGTAGATCCATGCTTACTCTGATTTTTTTTGCCTGAAATACATAGCTGGATAGATCCATCAGGAACGCATAAGTACGGATGTAGTAAAGATCTATTGCGCTTCCAGACA
This sequence comes from Eucalyptus grandis, assembly GCF_016545825.1. Taxonomy (NCBI): domain Eukaryota; kingdom Viridiplantae; phylum Streptophyta; class Magnoliopsida; order Myrtales; family Myrtaceae; genus Eucalyptus; species Eucalyptus grandis. The sequence goes on along the minus strand of NC_052617.1, from coordinate 4,720,486 downwards.
GCACGACTTTGAATATGGGTAACATTGCTCTCTCCGGAATCAAACGAGATATTTTTCCATGCTCTTATATTTGCCATGAACTTCGTCAATACTATTTTCACCACTCAAAAAAATCAAATTGGCCAGACAATACTCATAATCACATGACCCGCATCACACAAATTAAACTATACATGTAAGAAATCTACCAGGACGCTAATTTCCATATTGAAAATGATGTCAAACTAGGCCAAAATGCCATAGACTCGATATCTGCTCATGCTGTCATATTATAAAAGGGTTAGCTTCCCAATTTCTACCCAATTTCTACTCACTTTCCTTGGATTTCTTTCTATCAAGGATGTGAATTTTCTAATTCTAATGTTCTAAAAGAGAGTTTGATTTTTCAATCAGCCTTTGTAGCTGTTCTTTCTTTTTCCCCCTTATGGTCGGAAAGATGGTTTAATTCATTAAGTCGAAGATTGAGCATACATAAATGAACCTTCAGAGCAAATAAGAGCCCATAGGGTCTGAGAGGGATATAAAGTCCAGTTTTGAGGAAGGATTTTCTTCTTGGAGCCTTAGCGACTCAACGGGCGACCTTGTTTGCTCAGCTGGATATAAAGTCCAGTTTGATGAAACTACAATCAAAGAGCAGTTTGGCCCGGAACGAGGGTAGAAAGAAGAGATCACCGTGTCCATCAATAGGGTGAGGCATGGTCAATACTCGGGTTCGAATCTGCTTGCCGTAGGGGAGCGCATATTTGTCACTTCGTCAAATAGTTTTTGACATCCTATGCTTACGGCGACAGGAGTCGGTGAACTAGGACTAATGGATCGCGACCGATGTCGAGTGACGATCTCTACACGGCTTTGAATCTGGACCTTTTGTCAGGAAAGTGAAATTGTGAGCACGCGGAAGGAGTTTTTTACGCTAGTTGCCCGTCTCCGTCCCACAAGATAGCCAACTTCACAAGCCTTGGGAGGCAGATTTTGCTACTTTTTCTTCAGCATGGTGCTTTTCATGTGAGATGCGATTTTCTATGATTTCATCGCCAGAAGTTAATATAATCATTGTTCAGTAACAGTGATACAGTGCCGATGGCCAAATGCCCAATTTATCAGGTCACCAAAGGCTCCTTGATTTGCTACATAAATTATTTTATCAATTTTGCATTATTCAAATTAAAGGATGTTTATATATTGCGGTCAAGATATAGTTTTGTACATCTTAATTAACTGATTGGTTCTAAGCATAATTACTAAAAAAGAGTTGTTGTATCTTCTTTGGGATATATAATAAGCCATTGGAATGTCGGCTTATAGTTATCCCTCAAAGAGACAAAAGTGTAATCATTTTACATCAAAATTGAATTAATAGGGTCATTTTCTAAGGGTTTCTGTAGAACCCGTGGATCTTACTCATTCTATAGATCGACATATTCAGGTAGGTTCCAAGATTGGTATTATAGCTCGTAGGGCAGGTTCTATGTTCTGGAGTTTCAAAGCTAATGAGTATGAGTTAGTGTTTTGGGTTTGGAGTCATACTAAGTTTTACCCATTGATCTTACTTGTGAAGAAAGCTAGAACTATGAGTCAAGAAAGAAGGGAAGAGAGTTGCTCTCTTGCAGCTGCTAATCTCTTGTTAGTAGTAATAACAGCAGGTAGGAACTCTTTTGAAGGAGGAGACGATTTGGTCCCAATTAAAGAGAAAAGAGCTTATTTGAAAGTTCCTTGCTTTATACTTTGAGTTGACAGAGAGGAATGCCAAAACTCTTGACTTTACGAGACAAGGGCTATGTATATGATAGCGTAAAAAGCTACAAGGTACCATGGATAATTTTTTTATAAATAAATAGCGTGTACTTAATTATTTTTGAATTTCTTTTTTTCTTTGTGACTTTCAAATTTAAATATGTGAAAGCTCAAACTGATCGAGAAAACCCAATTGTCCAATTGTTGTACCGATGATTATGGTCACTGGTACATTATTCTTCCTAGAATTCATCCTAATCGTTAGGTTGTTTCTTCTCGTTGTCGTCAAATTGGGAGTGTTACTAGGGTGGAGCTAGCATGTAGACGTGGTTTTCATGGAACGCTGAACAGGCTGACTTGTTCTTCTAGTTGAAGTTGGGATTGTGTCGGGATAACAGCAAATAGTAGTTGCCATTCTCCGTGGCAATACTTCAGAGAGCCTAAATCCTTGAAAGGAGAGACGAGAAAAATAAAAATTAACAAACGGTCTTAGAGATTAAGAGCATTAGGAAGTGATACGTGAGCGAGGATAAAAGAGTAGTGGAAATGAAAGGGAGAGGGAGCCCCATTTATTGGGATGATTGTTCTTTTCTGTTTATTTATTTGTTTTTGCTCAATGTTCACTGGTCTAGTGGCTAGGGGTGAGCATGATCCGGGTTGGTCCGGGCCACCCCCTAACCCTAGGACCAACCCGTACAGTGTCGGTTCTCAATTTTTAGGACCAAAGACCGACCCTATTGAGTCTGGGACCAAGGACCGGACCGACCCAATGGGTTCGGTCCGGTTCCAGGGTCAACCGGGGACCGATCGATAATTTTTTTTGTCTTATTTTTTATACTCTTTAAAAAAGCAAACCTACAAATTCAATTACACATTCATTGACAATGCGGCATTGTGCAACTAAACTATAAATACCAATACATATTTAGCAAATTTAAAATGACACAATAATAAAAATTTCGTACCTACTAACCACTCATCAAGATATGGGACAAGATGGAAAGTTCTTATAATCATCTATCTTTAATATTCATAACACCATATACAAAAGCGTTTTCCTGCATTTGATCATGTAGAATTCACTCAACCAAAAAATGAACTTCACACCACTTGACTAACAAATCACCGTAGCAACTGCAGTACTAGTCTACTCTTCAAAAACTTCTACCATTTGACACAAATTGAAAAACAAAGTGCAGTTGAAATTCATTAGTAGAATACAACTAAACTATAAAAAGTTCAAAATACTTAATATAAACCATGAATATATAACTTCACATTTTGTTAATTCACTTGAACTTCTAAACACCTGAAAACAAAACAAACGACACATAATTAATACTTAACAAAAGTTTTAAATTGAAATTATTATTAGTGCTATTGATAGAATATCTCAATATAATATAATATAACAGACATTTTACTTAGGTTTGAATATATAAAAGAATTATATATAATATAATATAATATAATATACAGGGTTGGTTCAGGGTTGGACTGACCCAAAACTCTTAGGACCGAGGACCAACCCACACAGTGTTGGTCCTAGATTCAGGACCAAGGACCGACCCAATCCCCTTGGGAACCGGACCAAGACCGACAGGGTTAGGCCGGTCCAAGGTCGGTCCAGGATCGGCCCTAGACCGCTGCTCACCCCTACTGGTGACCACCAAGGGCATAAAGGTTTGAATGATTGGGGCCACATGGGCTCAATCATTGAATTCGGCCCCGATCCACAAAGATGATACGATCCTGGGCCAGCCCATTAAGGACAGTGGGTTTGTCCAGGCCCAGGACCAACTAAGCTAGGGCCCAGGACCCAACCAACGGGCTGTGTGCCGAAATTAATTCAGGGAAAAGTTTTTTTTTATAGATGCAACAAGATAGAGATGCTAAGGATATTTGTGGTTGACGCTAATGGTGAGCATGGAAAACCCGGACAGAAAAACCGAACTAGTCGGAACATGTCTAATTTCAGATTTCAAGGTATGTAGGGTAGATTCTAGATTTCAAAAATTGGGAAAACCGTTTCAATGGGTAGGTTTTAAGTTTTAAGTAAGTGAAATCTGGAATCTAAAATAATTTTTTGTATTTTTCTTGGTCTATGTCTTTGTGCAATTCTACGATGGCGTCCAATGATTGGTTATATAATTTGAAACCACTAGTTTGAGCTTACATTTTATTATTGAGACTTTTACTTTATTAATTTTTCATATTCTCTGTGTCTAAATATAAATTATACTTAATGAATTGTAGCAACAAGTGGTGATTAGTAAATGTGATGATTCATTACAATCGTTTAATTAATAATACATGTAGAATATGGGTAGAACCTAAAACCTATGATGAGGTAAGTTTCAGATTCTCAAGTATATATGGTAGGTTCCGGGTTTTAAAAAATAAGAAACTTGTTATGATGGGTAGGTTTTGATTTCAAGTGGGATTTATATGGAATCTAAAACCGCTCACCCTTAGTTGACGCCCAAGAGATCAATGAAAATTGTTCTTGCCTCTTTGCTAGGTAGATTGTTCCCATTACACGTATCATTTTTATTTTTATTTTTGATTTTTGGAGAAAATTTAACAAAGTTAACTATAAACTGTTGAGCTTATGATTATGTATCATATGGTCAAGGGGAAGAAAAAGTCAGATGTACACCTAAAAATTATAACTTCGATGCCATTCTCCAATCCAAGTGCTAAACACTTCTCAGTGATTAGAAAATTTCTTGAATTGTCATTTCAAATCAGTTACATTTGCTTGTATATCATTCCATGTTTTGCTTGTGATTCTATGTTAACCTAATTGACTCGTTCTATCAAAATTGTTTAGGCGACTTTTGATTTTGAGCAAATCGAGCATCGCCCCCCATCAAACCGTGTTGGGCAGGAAACATACCGAATGTTTGGCCGATTTCTTCCAAGGTGAGCTGGACATGCGTCCCATATCTCCATGTGCTTTCTTTGGTGTTGCTCTATGATTTATGAGTCGGATTAGGCCTCAATGTGTTTGCCCTTGTATGGTGTATAAGCTAAGAGCGACTATTGTCTGACTCTTTTCATATACTATCAAATAGCTAATAACAAGGGCGACTATTGTCTGACTTTTTTCATGACTCTTATACTGGTAAATCGGGTAGGGGATTTATATGTGATTTTACTTTATATTCGATTTATTAAAAGAGGTAAACAATTTGAACTTGGTGCTTACGCCTTTTTGTCTTCATCTGTGAGGCAGAATCTCATCTTCCGTTTTGGCGCTTGAGCAGGTTGTTAAGTGGCTGTAAATGCATAAGAAAACCTAATTGGCTTAGACAAAATTTACTCAAGACAACTCTGAGGGAAAAAAAGGAAGAAATATTAACACATGACAGTTTCATCTATGCATATTAAGTTTAGAATGAAATGTTCTCTACATTCAAATGTGATCCTCTATTCTTAGAACCAAACGCGCATCTTCAAACTACCTTCATGAGAGAGTGTCAAGTCAACACGCCTAGTTATCAAAAGTTGAGACATCCGCATTGGTTTCTTAATTCTTTTTCCCCCTCTTTTCTTTTCCCTTCTTGCTTCTTCCATATCCGCTCCTTAATTACTGTATAGAAACCTAAAAAGTTTGCCGTTGTTACCATCTTTCTCACCGTTGTTGTGGCTCTACCTCCCTCCAACCACCTCTCTCTTTCTCTCGGAGCCTAAATTCGAAATCAGAAGAGGTATAGATAGAGAGACTCTTCTAGTCTTGAGGGTTGAGGATAGAGGAAGGTCGAAGAAGGTGAAGAGTGCTTGCCGCTAATGGTGGCTAATCAACGTAAAGGGTGTAGTAGTGTAGTGTTGGTTGATTAAGGGCGCACATGGCAACCATTTTACTTGTGACCATATCTTTTTTCTATTTCCAATAACATATTTTGAACAGAAATCCGTTTAGTAATCACTTTTATTTTTCTATTTCTAGTTTAAATTTTTAGTTCAGAAATAGGTTTGAAACAGAAATAAAAAGTAAAATTTTCTACTTTTTTATTTCTAGAATAGAAATAAAAATAAAAACTCTTCTCATTGCTCACCCTCACTAATAGCCGGACGCCCACTTGCCTTTACCGGCCATAGGCCACCTCCTGCTACCGCCCGGATGAGAGAAATTTTATGTTGTTATCAAGCACATATTTTTATTCAGAAACTCATTTGGATAATAGAAATATAAAAATCTGTTTCTCATCAGAAATTGTGTCTAGAAACAAAATGGTTATTATTCTCAGACTAAGCAACCATGGTGATACTAGAGGGCAACAAGCGAAGGATATAGGATAGAGAAAGAGAGGAGGAGATAGAAGATGGGTGATGTCCCGTCATCCTTGTAGAATGTCTTAGGATGTATTTATTTCACTGAAAAATTCACAATAAAAGAAATATTTTTCATGAAAATTATATTAAGGATGATAGGTCATTTTCCATTTATTTGGTGTTTAGGGAAAGTGATTCTTTCTTGCCAGAAGGGAAAATCATTTTCTCTGAAATCTAAACTTGTTATAAGTCCATGGAAAAAAAAATTGTAAATCAATTAGTTTTTCGTCATTCAAATACAGAAAAGTAGGAAAATAATTTTTTGAAAATAGTTTTACTTCAGACAAATAGACTCTTGTTAAACTTACACCATTCACTTAAAAATGTTTTGATGTGGCATCCTCTTAAAGGAGTATGTTGAAGATTTGAAGTTCCCTTCTTCCTAAGATAAATTCTCTAGATGTCCTATAAAGTCCTACTAAACCTTATTTATTTAGTGACATGACAATTTCGATTGGATGTTAAAAGAAGTGGGATTTGTATTTGGAATAATTGCCACGCTGAAACAACCGATACAATATTATCAGATTATTTAGTAAACAAAATTTTGTAAGATTTTTCAGCACATGTAGCATTGCAATGGTGCTATAGAACCTCTGCGCAGTAAATTTTCCCTTTTTCTTTTCCCTCTCAAATTACCATCGCAAATGCAAAATGATAAATAATTATGTAGGAAAGGATTTCATGGCAAGACTTTAATATGCCTGAAACTTCATCGGTGCGTTTACTTGTAAAAACTTCCTACAATGCTACATAGTTCGAGCCAAATCGTGTCGTCGTTTGCCTATAAATGAGGCCATGCCATCAGTGGAGCCAATCTCCTGCAAAACCAGTCAGGTCTCAGGTTCAAGACTAATGAATCGCAAAGCTACATCAATGGCTTCCTTTTTTCTCCTCCATGATCATCACCTTCTCCTTCTTTTTCGTTGCTGTATTCGCAGTGGCTTCGGTTCAGCTATCGCCAGACTTCTATGCGAGCTCGTGTCCTTCGGCTCGGTCCATTATCCAGGACGCCGTGAGCACCGTTGTGTCCTCGGAACCCCGAATGGGAGCCTCGCTTCTGCGTCTCCATTTCCACGATTGCTTTGTCAATGCAAGTTCTCTTTTTTCTCTTCATATGTCGTCTTCATCATCAAAGTTCCACCGAATACATCACTTTGCTCTGTCAAATACGGAACTTAATATTCGATCCGTGGATTAACTAGTAGATTGAGAGCTTGTATTATGGTTTGAGCCCATACAAGCTTTCACTTAACTTTGTATACTTCCGCGAACCTATCATAAGGAGCTTAGTAATCCACACCTTACTGCATACTATAATTCTCTGGTCGAAAAAAAAAACACATGATTAGGTTCACACGGCCACTTCATACAATCGAAAGACAAAAATTGAGGTGATTCTTGTGTTAATGTCGCGACCTAATTTTTTATCATGTCGGTCTTCATAGATTATAAATGTCATATTCAATTCTAGGCGATTCTTCTACTTCCATCCAAGCTGCTTTATCTGTCAAACTTTGGTCTAGCAGAGGGAGCAAACGAGGTTGAAACAAAAGCTCAATGGCTTGTCAACAAAAAATGCTAATGATATCGAGGTTTGAACAGGGTTGTGACGCGTCTGTATTGTTGGACGACACCGAAGGATTCACCGGCGAGAAGACGGCAGGCGTCAATATCAATTCGATCCGGGGTTTTGACGTGGTCGACAACATCAAGACCCGGCTTGAAGAACAATGCCCCGGAATCGTTTCGTGCGCCGACATCCTAGCCGTCGCGGCCCACGATTCTGTCGCTGCCGTAAGATGCCTTTGCTACGTGTAGTCTTATATCCCTTTTTCGATCATTAAGACAGAAGGCGATTGTGTTCAGATCGATTATCCTAACCGGGGATCATGCAAAAATTTTCAGCTGGGTGGACCCACGTGGACCGTACAGTTAGGCAGGAGAGATTCAACCACGGCAAGTTTGAAAGATGCAAACAGCGATGTGCCTTTGGGAATCGCGGACCTTAGCGATCTCATATCTCTCTTCTCTAAGAAGGGCTTATCTGCCAAAGAAATGGTCGCCCTCTCAGGTGTTTCATCTAAGAGAGAAGTGTCATTCTTTTGGTCTTTGCACTTTGGAAAGGTTTTCTTTAATTGTCGTTGGGAGAAAATCGCCTGACCACGATCCACCGTCGTATATGCGCTTTTGTACCGCAGGTACTCACACGATAGGCCAAGCGAGGTGCTTCGTGTTCCGCATTCGCATCTACAATGAGAAGAACATCGACCCCGCGTACGCCGCGTCGCTGAGGCAGAACTGTCCCAGCGCAGGCGGGGATGCTAATCTCGTGCCGCTCGAGGATGGCGACGTCGACGGCAAAGTGTTCAACAACGACTACTTCAAGAACCTAGTGAGCATGAAGGGCCTCCTGCACTCGGACCAGCAGCTGTTCAACAACGGATCCACTGACGCGGATGTGAAGGCCTACAGCCTCGACTCGGCATCCTTCTTCGCCGATCTGGCCAATGCCCTGGTGAAGATGGGGAACCTCAGCCCCCTCACGGGAACGGACGGGCAAGTTAGGACCAATTGCAGGAAGGTTAATGGATCTTAATTCAGCGAGATTAGCTAAAACCATTATATATAGATCTCGATTCACAACAATAAGGCGATTAGGTTATCTTACTTCTTATGTGGGTCGACCAATGCCACAGCAATGCTGTTAATTTAGTTTGTAAGCTCGCATGCCCAAAAACAGAATATGTATGGCGTGCAAGGATAACGTCTCGTGAATAAATACGTCTCATGGATGTAACTGATGAATTACACGCTTAATAAAGAGAGTATCAATTGCCGGTTATTGGGGTACCCTTTCCCTATCATAGATCGGAAAATCTCACGTAGGCATCTAGCATGATCTCATCACACGTTTGGAATCTTGAATTTTAGTTGTTTGATCGGCATTTGTGATGGATGGATTTGGTACGTCAGTTTAGAAGCTACCAAGAAATGATTGCATGAAAAGACTTTAAAAGAAGTCCTGCCTAACATCTAAACAAATGGCAATTAAAGTGATGTCATGCGTAATCAAGTCCTTGAACATATAATCTATACTTAAAAACGAGGTACTTCTCTCTTATACAGCTTCTAACTTGCCTAGATGATAGTATATAGTAGCGACTCTTGGTGATAATCAATGATAAAGTGTGGAACCAAGTTGCAACCGATGATCTATCGGGAAAAGACAACCTCCTAGAACTCCTGCTTCTGATTATACTCAAGGGCTGGTGTTTTTTAATGTGATGTGGTGTTTGACGAAATGACTAGTGATTTACTTTGATTTGGGAAATGAAGGGTTTATACAGGGTGGAGTAGATCCATGCTTACCCAATTTTTTGGCCTAAATTACATAGCTGGATAGATCCATCAGGAAGGCATAGTACGGATGTACGAAGAGCTGTTGCACTTACAGATAGCACGACTTTGATTATGGGTAGCAATGCTCTCTACGGAATCAAACAAGATACTCTTCATGCACTAGTACTTGCCATGAACTTTGTCAATACCATATCCACCACTCAAAAGATTCAAATTGGCCGGACAATACTAATTACCACATGACCGGCATCCCACAAATTAAACTAAAATGATGAGGTGATAGTACCGTAAGTTTTCCAAATAAAATGGTGGATCCTCCACTTTTAATTCTCTATCTTGAATGATATGAGTAGATTTGTTTCTTAAAATAAGAAGAGATACTCCTCCAAAATGTGATATAAATTGCACTGTTAGTTAACACGACTATTAGGCTAGCAATGTTCTTAAATTATACATATAAAAAAATTTACCAAGACACTAATTTCCATATAGAAAATGATGTCGAACTAGGTCAAAATGCCATAACATGATGTCTGCTCATGCTGTCATATTATAGAGGGTTAGCTTCCCCATTTCTACTCTCTTTTCTTGGGTTTCTTTCTATCAACGATGTAAATTTTCTAGTTCTACTGTTCTAAAAGAAAGTTTGATTTCTCAGTCACCCTTTTCAGTTGTTCTTTTTTCTTCTTCTTTTTTCCTTATGGTCAGAAAGATCATTTCATTCATTAAGTTGAAGATTGAGCATACATAGATGAACCTTCAAAACAAAATAAGAGCCCAAAGTATCTAAGAGAGATATAAAGTCCAATTTGGAGGGAGGATTTTCTTCTTCGGGTCTTAACTACCCAATTGGTGACCTTATTTGCTTCTTGATTATAATGATGGAACACTCGACAATGTGGAGAAAAAAAAAAGCCTTAGAAGAGCCTAGGCCTCATTGATAAGCGCGCTTGCTTCGCGTTGCGCCTGATTTGCGCCTGAAATGCTTATTATCAGATCAATATGATCTGATTCCAATTCATAACTCTCTTCAGCTCAAGCTTGTAAAATATAGGGTTTCCCAAAGTGCCATTTCTTCTGTTTGAACTGCAGAGGAGGTCCTTACTGTTCGTGCGAAGCCATCTACAAGGAGACCAGCACTGTTCCGACACCCACAAGCTATGGCTCCCTCATTCGTTCCCTCCAGGTAAGATCCGTCTCTATTGAGCTTCATAATACCCTTTTCTGGCGGCCTTCAGCTTCAATCTCACATATTACGATACCCTAGCCGATGCTCTGTTCGTCTTTTTATCTCCCCTTTGTCCATCTCGTGATGTTTGCATAATTAGTCATAACTAATTTCACGAGTTTCCTTGGGCTCAGTTTCTGCCGTCTAAACACAAAATTGTTCCACTCCTTCTAGATCCACCAAAGGATAACCAAGAGAAGTTCAAAGCGTACGAGGTTGTGCTGAAATTCAACGAGCCATTCGTCAATTCTTGACAAATCAGGAATTGGCACGTGGACGTTTAGGGCTGGGTCGGACCAAATTTTCGTCATACAAGGGCAGAGTAGGAAGACATGCTCGATGGTTTCTCTCATGGTTTGAGAATTCAGGTGGCTGGCAGTACCTGAAATGAAAAAAAAAAAAAAAGGTACAATGGAGAGACGTTCAACCACGGCGTCGTAGCAACGGTGGTGGTCAAGAGCTAAACATCAGATACTCTAAACAATAATTATGTTTATCTAGCTCCTTTAATGCATTCAAACGAAGACTCTAGTTCATGATTTCGGATATTTGCTTTTCTAAATATTTAACAAAATATCTTTTACTTGGAACTAACAATCGACTTGTTTAATTACCTCCCTGCCGTCCTGTTGTTTTGTTCCATGATGTAACTTGACTTTAAGGGCATAAAATGAGTTAATTCACATCCTCTATAGTTGATTGATCCATCACAAGATTTCATTTGTAACCCCATGATACAGCAACATATAGCTTACATGTAACTTAGAGTTTTTTTTTTTTGGGCCCCCAAATAGAAGGATGGATAGAGGTGACCGGTGCTAACATCTCTACACCACCTATGACATACACCAACGATGGAATATTTAGTTAAAGAGATAATTATTCCACATTATCCGTGACTCAAAAGCCCAAAATTTACAAGTTCATCACCATAGCCCCTCTAAGATTCTAGCAACCGGAAATCTCTTTACACTCTGAATGTCGTGACTTGGACATCTTAGCACAAGTTGTTTAGAGGTTCGCTCATGATTTGAATTAAACTTGTGGTCTTGTGAATAAGGCCAACAAGTTGGTGTTATAACTTAAGGGGTTTGACTCCACAAGATAGTGTTCAAAAAGGTGCTTATAGCATTCAACCTATGACAATATTTACATTTTATGGAAACAAAGTTTGCATAGATGCAAGACTATAAGAATTTGGTAGAAGGTCGTCAAGGGATTTCTAGCTTGAACCATTGGGAGATATCCACCTTCGGAATTATAGGTCACTCATTCAAATCCCACCAGTTAATGTGACTTGTTGGTTGTTCATGGGCTTCGGATAGTCAGACCTTTATGCTCATGACGTTGGATTAGTAAAAAAGAATCAAAAGAAATCTTCGTTAGCGGTGGGAGCAAATGGCCTGGTGAGAGAATTTACTCATCGAAAAACACGCGTAATTAATTGAAGCTATTGGAGGCGAGATTAATCAAATATCAACTTCTTACGTTCTCCTCTTTGGATATGCCGTTTTAGATTCTCTGTATAATCTAACGTGTTGGGATAAATCTCTTCAATATGACGACAGCAACGAGAGATAGGAAAGCGAATTAAATAGCTAGCTAGGTTCACTTCTTCTCAATTTTTGCCCAAATTGGACACGCAACCCAAGTCTCACTGTAAAGTCTATTCCGAAAGGCATGTGTGCAATGATTCGTCAGATTCGCTAGTTCAATTTTCCTAAAGCTTGAAGAGGATGCCAGCTCCTCAAGTTGCCATTTGGTCCCATTGCATCCATCTTTTGCCTTGCCGTCTTCGTTGACCTCTCTCTCCAGTCGCTGGATGTGTACAACTCGTGCAAGCACTGTCTTCCATATTTTTTTCTGGGACCTACGCTTGACTCGCCATGCTCACGCCGCCGCCAGTAAACATGCCGGGGTTCCTCATTGATCCCTTCGAAGTCTAATGTTACCTTCTCCAAATTTCAGTTCGCAACTCAACCACGAGGGTTGACCAATCAAAGGGATCGCTTGACACATTCATCTAATCCAAGTTCAAACCTATTGGTATATCTTCATTGGATTCACCTTCGCTCAAAACTTAAATCAATGAATTATTAGCCAGTTAAGTGACATTAAGTACTCCATACCACAATTCTTCGATGTGAGGAGTTTTTCAAATACAATTCACACATACATCTCAACACATCTATGATTGGCCTTCTATAGGAATAAGTCTGTTGCAAATTTCTGATTTATTAGGCGTTAAATGTGGATGGACTTAGTGAGTAAATGCAAGCAAATGTCAGCCCTTCTATTGGCCTCTTCTCTCTCTGTAAAACATGAAGAAGATTCCGACCTCCTTCTCCTCTTAATCGCGTGTGGACATCATCAAGGACTTCAACGAATAGCTTCGTGGTCGTATTCTCGCCCTCTCGACCATAAAAACGAGATGCAACTACTCGCATTTTGGCTGACGTGTTTCCATTTGGATAACGAATGTCCTTTTTTTCAAATTTTGGTAGGGTTCATTCTATGGTGATCTCTCTAGCACGCGATATTCTTCATTGAATATGAAAAAAAAAAAGGGGGATTTTTGACCGAGATAGGAAGAAGCTAAGTCAGGATAATCAAATGCATCACGTGCTCTCATACGTCGTGAGTTCAATCGAAGACCATATTATAACACCAACCCACCAATAATTCTTGGGATTTTTCTATATAATCCTTGAGCAACCTTCGTTGAATATAATTTAACGACTTTGAAACATTTCAAGTCATAATTAACTATAAAACTAGTTCATATATATTTATTTAGTGTCCGTTTCTCTCATTCCCATCCCTTATGCATTTGTTGATCAAAGTAAAAGAGCATTTTCTTTTGTCACTCTGTACCGTCGCAAAATGAGCTATCCATACTACTCTCCTCCGCCACCACCTCCGTCTTACGACTTTGCCTCTCCGCCACCGCCGCCGCCGCCAACTCCAGCATGTGATTTTGGCATTCCACCTCCTCCGCCTAGCCCCCATAATGTTCACCCACCAAAACCATCGCCGGCGTCATGGTCGTCACCTCCACCGCCACACTCTCCCCACCATTCCCACCCAAAACCACCTCCACCGCACTACCACCCGGTACCGCCCCCGCCGTCACAGAATCATCATGTCTATAAGAGCCCTCCCCCTCCTCAATACCACAACCATCCAACGTCCCCCCCACCACCATGCAATGATCACCGCCCTATTCACCCAACCCCACCACCATCGCCTCCCAAAAACCACCATGAGCCACCGCCATCCAGTCCATCACCGCCACCATCTTATCCTGGATCACCACCAACTCCCTTGCCCTATCCAAGTGCACCATCACCAATGCAAAGTTACACTCCTCCAGCACCTTCCTCTCCATATAAGCCACCACCACATGAAATTCCGCCACCGCACTCAAGCATATCTCCATCTCCCACGCCATCCTATCCACCTCCGCGCCCCAGCTCCGCACCGCCGCCTAATCTCACGTCGCCCCCAACCCCAACTCCGACCGCCAATAGTCCGACTTCACCACCATCTCATTCTACTCAACCTCCAGTACCAACACTGAGCCCTGGCCCACAACCGCCGCTGTCGCCACCGGCCTCCTCTCCCACATCTCCAATTGGCCAACCACCGACTAAGCCGGCAAGTGCACCGGCCCCCACTAAGAGTTCAAGCCCACCACCAAAAGCATCACCACCCTACAACAAGCCACCCCCATCCTATCTCGCACCTTCTCCAAATAATGTGTACACACCGCCCATCTATGGCGCGCCACCGCCACGCAGATCACTATCCCCATCATCCCCAGCCCTTCCTCCACCACCTCCTTCCTCTGGAGGAGGAAACCACACCACCGTGATCGTAGTGTGCGCGTCGCTCGGCGGCGTCTTCATTCTGGCGTTCCTCGCATTGGGGCTCTTCTGTTTGGCCAAGAAGAAGAGGAAGCCGGCGATGGTCCCTGCAGCTGCTTGCGTGGATGTGGAGGAGCACGAAGTAGTCCACGAGGTCATAACAACCGGGCCATGCGGCGAACAGTCAGCAACGGTCGATATAGAAGAGGACATGGAGATTCGTGTGGCCGGTGGTGCCGTAACCGGTCCTGGCGTTGGTGTTGCTGCTGCTGGGGCTCAATCTTCTTGTGAACCTCAGCCGACCGGCGGCTCTGGCCATTACGGTTCGGGACGTAACAGCAACTGCTGAGTCTGCGAAACTCGGTCTGGCCATGAACTATGCCAAGCGTCGAGATTTTCTTGTGGTCGCGAGCTTGTGATTTGCTTTTGTGGGGGAAGAGATCGTATCTGTCACGTGTGTTTTGATTCTTTACGGTTGGGGATTGGACTTGGATTGAATTGTGTTTTCGTTTTGACGTGAGATAGCCATGCACAGAAAATTTGATGTGACTTAAGCATGGGCAATTGTGCTCTTTTTGCTAAATTTGTTTTCCACTGGATTTGTGCTAATTCATTGTGCATTTTCTTTGGATTTACGACAATGATTAAAACCCATTTAGGATGTTTACACATGAGAATCCATTTCTCAATTAATAAGCTGTTGCACGGCTCTAACTTTTAATTGTAATACTTTACGATGCGATTGATAAACATATCTTATTTAGGTACAGCATAAATCATAAACTGTAACATTATATGATTATGATGCAAAAACACAAATCGTTAACTCCAACTACGAATGTCGTGGGCCAGCACTCGTGATCACAGTTGTGCCGTGAACACGTAGGCTCCTTTTGACTTATTCAACATTTAATTGAGTCATCTTAATCTTTGCATTGCTCGCTAGTTCACTCCCTTACTTGGATCGTACAAACGAACTCTATAGGGGAGCGTGTGTGGGAAGATGCTTTATATTGCTCCAACTGTAGAAAGATACAAATGAGGTTATGGGGTCCTGCACGTAAGCAATCCCTTCAAATTACAACTGCAAATATCCCATAATCTAGCAGAACGTATAGTACCATGCTCAAAAATACGAATTCCTCTTTCGTTGTGTTAAATATATGTAAGTGTTAGTAAGTGTTAGAAAATTCACGATAAAAAAAAAATGACTTGTGAATCTTTTCCACGTAACTTCTTGACAATTTATCAGTGCTTCTACGAAATTATTAACTTTTTATAGTTTATATATGAGTAGCTTTTGCACTAACTTACCAACTTTATTTCAATAACTTACCGCCCCTTTGAACTTATTCACTCTTGTGTGATTTGTACGTATTGTCGTCCAACGTGGCTGGAAATTCATGAGACTTTCCGACGTACCCATCATCGGCATTAATTACAGAATTCTTTATGATACAAGTGTACATTTCCGATATTACCTCTCTGATCATCCGTTTTAGGCCCCCACTGTGGGTTTAGAACTGGAATGCTTCTCGTGGGCCTGAATTAGAGTCCTAATGCCTTATAAGAGCAAATCATCCAAAGGGCCCAATCACAAGATGAACTGCTTGCAAGCCGAGGCCTACTAGGCATGCAATTACGCAAAACGACCCTCCTAGGCTTCTATTCTCGTTTTATGGCATTTATGTTGTGAAGCGGTTACGTAGAAGATGGAATGCTTTCCTCCATGTTCAAACGGTCGTAGAGATTTTTCGTGATAAAACAGCAAGTACTTGACGGCGTTTTACAACCTAGTACCTAAATTTTTCAAATTCAGTTCGATGAAGAAATTACCAGAACATTCCTAAATCTATTGTAATTGTGTGAATTCAGTCCTAAATCTTTTTTTTGCCAATTTACTTTTTTTTCATTTTTTATTTTTTTCTTCCTCTTTCTTTTTTTCCCCTCCCTTCTTCCCTTAGCCGGTCTTTGGACTGGTCGATGGCTGGGACTTGCGAGGTTGACCTCGCCAGCCAATGTTGAGGGTCACCCACCCCTTGCAAGGCTTCTCAATTACTAGGCAAGAGCGACTGCGAGGGCTAGGCCATTGCAGGCGAGGGCATGCCTCACTAGGGCTACAGGCAAGGTTGAGCTCACCCTCATTGTCACTGGGCGAGGATGAGTTGGCCCTTGCCCAGCGACAACCAAGGCAAGGTCTCACTAAGGGTGGTTGAGGCTAGCCCTTGTCATCACAAGGCAAGGTCAAGGTGGTTGAGGCTCACACTCGCCTAGTGTGGCTGTCAAGGTCGACCTCACTAGCCCTAGTCTTTAGCCGATCATAATAAGGGAAAAAAAAGAAAAAAAATTAAAAATTGAAAATATTGTCATGTCAATGTAGCCCAATGTCAGCCACTATCCATATCAACGCCAACCAACCAGAATTGCCAACGCCACTGGCGTTCAAAGTGAGCCTTCCTTTAAAATTGTGGACAAATAATGCTAATACGGCACTAGTGTTGTTAAATAGTCATAATTTGTTCTTATGGTCATCCAATATGACCTCTTGAAACTAGCCAACGTTCACGTTATCACCAAGCAGCCAAAATTGTCAACGTAGCCAATATTCCGTGTGAGGCTTCCCTTAAAATTGTAGACGAATAGTGCCAACACGGCACTAGCGTTGTTAAATAGTTATAATTTGTTCTTATGGTCATCCAATATGACCTCTTGAAACCAGCTAACATCCATGTCAATGTCAGCTGCCCAAAATTGCTAACACGGCCAGTGTTCAATGTAAGGCTTCCTTTAAAATTGTGGACAAATAATGCCAACATGCAATAGCACTGTTAAATAGTCATAATTTGTTCTTATGGCCATCTGATATACCCTATTGAAATAATGTCATGTGAACAAAGACATATTATATGACTAAGATCGCCAAAGTGAACTTTCTTCTCTAATAATGCATATTTTCTTTGATCATAAACAATTTTCCATCGAAACAAAATGCATAAAAGTTCAAAAAAATAATTTATATATAAAAAAAATCACTCAAATGAGCACACCTTTGTTTTTTATTTATTTATTTGTCATATTTTATTCCTACTCTAAATCTCATTTTCAGATTTTTGCCTTACCTATTTGTAAAGTGTGAGAATCTAAATCCACACTAAATCTACATCTGATGCTAAATCGTCATCACCCCTTAAACTTCTCATCTTTCCTTTCCTATATGGAAAATGTGGCTACCATGGTAAATCCTAGTGATTAACCCCGCCCTTTGTTAAACAGGGATATTCTCGTGATGCTTACAAAGAGGGAAAAAAAAAACTCCTGTTCTCTCGGATTTGCAACTCCAATGATGCGGGATAATTCCTAAGGTACCGATACACACGCTTTTGTTGGGATAATCTATACATTTTCTGTCCGCTTTTCCTTGCTCAGATGACGGCACGCGTGCGCATTGTCCGGAGCATACAAGCCACACGGAGCCGGACACATCAAGATCTGTCCGAAAGTGCGAACCCGAAAGTTTACATTCGTTCCGCCTAAAAGGCCGACCATTAAGGTGGTGGCCCTTTGTCATAACCATGTGACGAAACGATGCATAAACATTAAACAATGAAGGGAAATGGCTTTTAGATTAACTGTTCTTGGTCAGTCAAGCCCAGCTGTGATTTTAGAGTTTTCTCCTCCTCGAAAACGACACTCAGCCGTCCCTCCAAGCACTAAAGGAACGGCACGTCGCTCTAGTCGTCGATTCATACTGACCTCATCTCCTTGAGAAGAATGGCTTTTGTCCCACGTGCTTGTCTTTTTGTCTTTTTACCGTCTTGGCTTTTGTAATTGTGGCTTCAGGAGTTGGCTGAAGTGGAGGTGACCGGCAGATGTGGGGGATTTCGATTTTCATGAGATGGTGCTGAAGAATCTTTTTTTTTTTTTTAAGGGACATTCTTTAAAATCTCGAGCCACTACATCAATATCATATTTATTTATAACCATTTTTCATGTCACAAAAATCTCAAATTGGTACGTCTATAACTAATCTACCATTACAATTATGCTGCAAAAGTTACATCAAACCATGATAAAAATTAATTAGTTTGGAATTTTCTATGACAAAAATTAGTTCGAGCATAAATATGGTATGGGTATACCAGTTTGATTTATTTTGTGACGCAAAAGTTAATTTATGGCAAAATTGTAGCACGGATATATTAGTTTGAGATTTTTTTTTAATAGTGTAAACCAATAAAAATGAATATTACCCCCATTTTCTTCACATATTTTGGAATATTTTAATCGGAATCATGAGTACTCCATGTTGAACAAATGACATGTACAAACTTCATTCGTGGGAAGAGTCTATATTATTAATGATTCACGTGCTTACCTCTAATTTTCGTATATAATAATCCTTTGAACCAAGTCCTCGTACTAATCTAACTTTTTACAACCTCGTCATCGATTAGTGTCCCACTCCCAAAAGGATCCACTTTCGATCGTCCATAGCCTTTGCCCAAATAAAACTCTCAAGGGAATGCAAAAGGAGTGAGAAGTCAACTGTCACACCAAAAACGGAGGGTCTTCTTGCCCCACAAGACACTTTATGAACATTGGTTCTGAATCAAGGACATTACTAGTGGCTTTGCTGGCCATGCCTTTGGGATCAATGCGACAAATATCCTAATTTTCGGTACCTACCATCATGACCTTCATTTAGGATACACTAGCTGTGACATGACTAAGACATCCGGGATCAACATCACCTTCAGAAGCTTATTAGGTAACACACCCGATGCGTATTGAAGGGGACACTTTTGCAATACAATATTGTACTGTGCATCATCAACAGGTAGCTATCAAATAATACCGATTTGATAAATAAATAAATAAAATCAGCTATTTGTCAAGTCCCGACCATTAAATGACGACGCAATCATTCACTTAGGGCCATAAAACACCCACTAGGGCATATTCCATCGGTCTCCTTTCAAATTTTCGTATCGCGATCAGATTATAATTCCATTTGAAATTTTGGTGCATTCTACTCATTTCATCCACAACATGACATATATAATCAATTACAATGCAAAAGTCATGGTGGAATGTATAGTTATCCCTTTGTGAAAATTCCAATTTGGGTGCAATATGGATTCTTTTACCTATTCAAACGTAACAAAGTCGCTTAAAATATAGATTGAAAAATACAGAAAACATAATTGAAATTTTTTTTTTATATATTTTGATATATCATGACAAAGAGTGCATTATGTCTATTTAAGATGACATGTATCAATCGAGATACGCACACAAAAAAAGAGAGAGATCTACACACAATTTTAAGAGTTAAAAAAAAAAAATCAACAAAGATATTCTAATTACCTCTAATAAGTAAAAATATTCTAGAGAATTATCCCAAGCATCTTCGTCACAAATCATTAGAGAATCAATTTTTAACAAGGGGACCGCCCAATTTCAAGAGGCGAACGGGTGACAGCAAAACGAAATCGCCCGACTACTTATCTCCTCCGCACTTCCTACTCGAGGCACGCTTTCTCCGCCATTGCTTTCCTCTGGAGCAGTCCCTTCTCCTGATCAATCCCTCAAGCACTTCCGGTCTCTGTTTCTCTCCTCTCTCTTTCTTCCTTCTTCGGGTAAACGGAAACCTTACCCGGAAACAATCTCAAGGGATCGAGGGGGGAGAGAGAGAGAGGGGGGCAGAGAGCGAGAGAGGGAGAGAGAGATTTGTCATGGGGGAAACCGCGGAAGCCCCCCAAGGCAAAACCCTAAAGCTCGTCCTCCTCGCGATCAACTGCGCCATGCTAGCCCTCGGCACGTGCGGCGGCCCGCTCATCATGCGCCTCTACTTCCTCCACGGCGGCAAACGCGTGTGGCTCTCCAGCTGGCTCGAGACGGGCGGGTGGCCCATCATCTTCATCCCCCTCGCGGTAGCCTACTTCCGCCGGCGCGCCGCCGAGGGCCCCTCCGCCCGCCTCATCCTCATGGACCCCTTCCTCTTCGCCGCCGCGGCCGTCATCGGGGTCCTCACGGGCCTCGACGACTACCTCTACGCGTACGGCGTGGCGCGGCTCCCCGTCTCGACCTCGGCCCTGCTCATCGCCACGCAGCTGGCCTTCACGGCCGGGTTCGCGTTCCTGCTGGTGAGGCAGCTGTTCACGTCGTACTCGGTCAACTCGGTATTCCTGCTGACGATGGGGGCGGGGGTGCTGGCGATGCACACGAGCAGCGACCGGCCGGCGGGGGAGTCGAAAGGTGAGTACTACGCGGGGTTCTTCATGACGCTTGGGGCGGCGGCGCTGTACGGTTTCGTTCTGCCGCTGGTGGAGCTGACGTACAAGAAGGCCAAGCAGACGGTCACATACTCGCTGGTCTTGGAGTTCCAGTTGGTGATGTGCTTCTTCGCCACCGCTTTCAACACCGTCGGCATGCTGGTCAACAAGGACTTCCAGGTTCTCTCTCTCTCAACTCGACCCCATCCTCTTAGGCCTATCGCAATCGCTGATCATGTAAAATTCACTTGGTTTTCATGTGATTTCCACGACCATGAAAAGTGTTTTCTCTCTCCACCATGTTGCGTTAGAAATCGGTATTTCTGGTCTGATGAACCAGATTCCTGTGGACCAGATCACGTTTTCGTGGTTCCGCTTCATTCGTTCTGCCCCTTTGCTTGGTTCAGGTTTAAGTCGTCGGGATCCAGTTGCAAGTGAAACGGATCGCTAAGAATTCGGTTCCCCAATGATGTCAGTGTTTTGACCGAACTTTTTTACTTTTCTATCAACCAATATTTAAAAAGAAAAATCGTTGAAAAATTTATACATGAATTTACGTATTAAAATTTATATATCAAGAATTACATTGC
This sequence comes from Eucalyptus grandis, assembly GCF_016545825.1. Lineage (NCBI taxonomy): Eukaryota > Viridiplantae > Streptophyta > Magnoliopsida > Myrtales > Myrtaceae > Eucalyptus > Eucalyptus grandis. The sequence goes on along the minus strand of NC_052617.1, from coordinate 4,699,092 downwards.
CTAGCTGGCAAAAATTTACTTCTGCAAAAAGGATAATTCATTCATATGAACACGAGAGTAGATTTGAGAAAAGAATCGAAGTCCCCTGCCCGCAAGATTTGAATTGGCCAAGATTTCAATCAAAAGTGAAATTTGAAAATCTTTCAAAGATTTGAATATCAATTGCCGAGAAATAGGCACTAAAGAAGATAGGGACTACCTTGTCCTTACTTATTGTACCTTCCCTGCTTCTGATATGACCACAACAAGACAAGCTGGCTAAAAGATGGATGGCTTTGTGAGGCTGCATTCTCCGCTTTAATTTTTCAACGTAACGTCAGAAGGGTCGATTTCATCTCTGTCGATTTAGGTAGTAACTATGATGTTATTGCGGGTTCATCATTGAATCCTGTTTTCAGTGATGAGCCCTCAGGCTGCTCGCTGACTTCATTTTTGCGCAGGCGATTCCTGAAGAAGCGAGGAACTTCACGCTCGGAGAAACCCGGTACTACGTGGTGCTCGTGTGGAACGGGATCATCTGGCAGTTCTTCTTCTTGGGAGCTATAGGGGTCATCCACTACGCCTCCTCTCTGTTCTCAGGAATCATGATCGCCGTCCTACTCCCGATCACCGAGATCCTAGGCGTCATATGCTTCCACGAGAAGTTCCAGGTGGAGAAGGCCGTGTCCCTGGTCCTCTCTCTCTGGGGCTTCGTCTCGTACTTCTACGGCGAATTCAAACGTGGCAAGAAGGAAAAGAAGCAGCAGCAGCAGCAGCAGCAGCTGCAGCAAGATACCGAACCGCTTCAACAAGGCCTTCCTTGAAAGTGAAAAAGTGAAAAGACATGGCTTTTACTTAGGCAGCTGTTATAGTGTGTGTTATTTCTGGCCCGCATGAAAGTAACAAAAGGATCTTCTTACATAATTTAGGAGGTGATTACTGATTACTGCCAGCCTGCGATCGCATGCTGTCCCACAGCGCTGCTACTCGCGATCTGCATTGTAGCAGAATTTATCTAGTCTTTCTTTACCGTCTTTGGTGGTTGGATGTGTAACGACGAGATGGAAAAGAATTAAAGGTCCATTCAAGTAAAAAAGTGAGTTCAAGGGGGAAAAAATAGAATTTGAAATTGTAATTGAAGATTTGTGTTGCTGCACGCATAGATGCATGCCATAATTTAATGCGGTACGTTTGATTATCTAATACATCCAACACCAAAATTTGGAGCTGCTCTGTGTAGAGACTCTGTTTTGAGCAGGAAAAGAACAATCTAGTGGTGAGCGAGACAGAGGGACAATAAGAAAAGCCAGGAAGTTTCGGACCATACCCTCATTGTTCGCCCTCTTATCTATGTTTCTCCCTGTTCATTGAAGCTAATAGCCTGAATTGACCCAAAGAGAATCTTATCACATCTAATACGGTCTGTGCTAATCGAGACAAGAACATGGGATTTGCCGGAATGATTGAACGGCTAATCAATGGATAAGTTCACATAACCAATCAAATAATATGAACGTGATCTAGGGGTCTTCTATTAACCTAGTCGAATGATTATCGTAAGCAACAAGTCAAAATCATGGGTGCTTTGAATTAGGCCTAGAGGACTAAAATGGTAAAATTTGCAATTCAATCAGTAAAATTGCAATTTTAAAACTTAAGTGAACATGCAAAATTTAGGTGTCAACACCTATAATTGTCTTCATTTAGATGCTATTAGTATTTGGGAAAGATTGGAGCAAAGGTTGAGCATCATAAGATCATTCTACGGAGATTTTCTATTAGAAAGAATACTACAACTACACTTCTAGCTCTTTGGCCGGCAAGACCATCAAAGATTATGGAGACCATCTTGCAGGATGGTGACAAACATGGAATCGCCAGAATTATTGAAGCAGCTGATCAACGGATAAGTTCACATAATCAATTAGATAATCCAATGCAAGACGCATTACTAAGGATTTTTTATTAGAAAAAATATTGTATTTCTAGCTCTCTAGCCTGTCAAGACCATCAAAGATTAGGGAGATCACCTTGCAGGATGGTGACAAAGAAGTCAAAGATCTTTTTTTTTTTTTAGATGCACGAAACTTGTTCTTTGAAGTACCCTGTACTTTCATGTGGAGGCTTTCACTTTGTTCATCAAACCAAACTATCAAGAAAGAAAATACAAAGTGCTCCAACAAAGTGATTACGACACAATAAGTTTCACAGCGAGAAATTCATAGATCAGGTGCTCCTTTATTGTTATATGTTGATCTTGACGATGCTCTCTGCTTAGTAAAAGCAGAATTTTTTCCTTCTACTATACCTACATTTGCCTCAATGTTGACGGCTCTAAATTGACTATCGAAGCCACATGAAGACAAGCAAATTTACCTCTCTCCCACAACAGCAATAGGCAAATACTCATTACCTATAAATTTGTGATTGAATTCTATGTCGCTCTTGTTTTGAGTGTCTATCCCAAAGAGATTATGCTAAGCCACGAAATTAATGTTGCAAAGAATCTTTCTCATTGTAATTTTCTTGGTTATATGTTATTCAAAGGCTTCAAAAAAAAGCAAGTGTTGAGTAGTCTTAAGTCTCTTTTACCTCAAAAACTAGCTTAAAAAGCTTTTTCTCACACCTATATACTAACTACCAATCCCATTCCACAATTGATATAGGATATATTCCAACAATATTCCTTTCACACATTGGGCCTCAAGTCAGAACAGTCTTGGGCCAATCTTCCTTTCACACAATGGGCTCTAAGTTGGAACGGTCTTTGACCTCTCTCACTCCCGAAAACTAACTTAAAGAGTGAGATTTTCCCTCGTATATCATGCCGTAAATCAGAGTAGGAACAACTCATATCTTTCCTTTATAACTATTGAGTCCAAATTTGTTGGTAAACTGGCTCTCATATTAGTGTTGAATAATCTTGGGATACTTTTACCTTCAAAAGTTAACTCAAATTGTGAAACTTTTCCCCACACTTATAAACCAACCAATAGCCCATGCCACAACTAGGGTGAGATAAACTCTTATAGCAAGAAACCAAACGAATTGGGTAGAATGGAATCCGCAACAACATTTCTGTACCTAGTTGGAGCAGACTAGGTACATCATGTGGAAGGCAAGTGTAGAGAGAACTGAGTCACTGCTGGGATGCACTGCAAGTGCAAGTAAAACGATGTAAAGGGCTTGTGTGCGATCATACCCACTTTTTATCTCCCCGTCTTTCATTAGTTTCAATGCGGAACGCATTGTTCTATCTCACACAACAGAGTCATCACCTTCTTTGGTTGATAACTCCTTGGAAAGGCTACGGCTGTTTTCATCAGATATCACATCGATATCAAGTTTTAGAGAATTATCCCAAGTATCTCTATCACATGTCGTTAGACAATAAATTTTCTAGCACCAACCGCTCCATTTCAAGAGGCGAACAGAAGACGATGAAACGAACTCGCCCAACTACTTTATCTCCTCCATGCTTCTTTTTCCATGCACACTTCTCCAACATTGCTTTCCTCGCAAGCGCTCACTTCTCTTGATCAGTCCCTCAAGCACTTCGGATCTCTTTTTCTTTTCTCTCTTTTTTCCTTCTTTAGGTAAACAAAAACCTTACCCAGAAACAATCTCAAGGGATCGAGAGGAGAGAGAGAGAGCAAGCGAGCTGTTAAATTATAAGTTTTTTTGGACTCTTTTTTTTTTTTTTTTTAGGTGACCCAGGAAACCTCCGATCGCGCCGCGGTGGGAGAAACCTGCAGGGACACGGGAAACCACCACCCATGTGCCCCGGGTAAAAGGCGGCAAGACTGAAGAACAACGACGCCGTGGATCGAACTCGGGACCTCTCGTGAAAAGTTCCCTTACTCAACCACCTACGCCACCACCATGGGTGATTTTTTTTTTTTTTTTTTTTGGACTCTTTATATCTACATAAAGGAGGAAATAAGAAAAATAAAAAAAGGGAGCAAAGAGAGCCGCACGAAGAGTGGCTGAAACTCTACAAGGAAAAGAGAGCCACATGTAGGAAGTCCTGCACGTGGAGCCAATAAGGCTGGTGGGCCCAAGTCAAGACTTTGATTTTTGGGCACACATATATACAAAGCAAACGTCTCCAAGAGGTAGTGCGTGGCTGAAAACCCTACGAAAGAGAAGGAGCTACACATAGAAGCCGCACGCGTCAAGCTGAAGAGAGCCGCACGTGAATTCTTTGTTTCAGCGTAAGTAGAGCGTTTTTTTGTTTCAAGCTTAAACACACGATAATTTTTTATTATGAGTTTATGTTCAAGTGAATTGTTTATTTATAAACACTATAGATTTTTTGTTAAATCTAGGTATGGGAAACACTCGAGCGTATAAGCGATTGTAAACTCTGATTCTCCGATTATAGTAGATTATTTGCTGTTGGCTCTCCCCGTGGACGTAAGTACCGATATTCGAACCGAATCATATAAATTTCCGGTGTTCTTATTATTTCTCGTTTATTTCTCTGGTGATTTCGCATTGACATAAATTGTAAGATCCTATTGTTTCTGCGTATTATATTATAACAATTGGTATCAGAGCTTGGATCAGATTTCTTGATTGTGATTTGGAGCTTTTGCTTATCTAATTATCATTTGGAAATTCTGCTATTGCAATTATATTTGAAAGAAAATCTGAAATTGAGAAGTTTAATAGGAATAACAACTTTGTGTTATGAAGCATCAAGATGCGGACTTTATTGATAAGCTATGGATTGGCCAAGGCACTGGATGGTCAAGCGTTGCCAGTGGAGGTGGAGTAGGGGTGTCGGCGTCGGGGCTTCTGGTGTCCTGCGTTGCTGGGCATTGAGGAGAGAAGGTCCCTGGTTGCACAAGCGGAGGTGAGGCCAAGGTGGTGCGGTGGCCAGTGCGGTTTCTCGGTTCGGCTTCGGTAGGCGACAACGAAGGAGGTCAGCTAAGGCACGGGCATCAACATTGGGGAAAGCTCAATCTGAAAATTGTGGAGATTCTATACTATTTTCTGGATGCTTGTGATAATAAAAGCCTCAAAGATGGTAGAGCTAATAGAATAGAGATTGCTGAGGAGAAGGATGCCGTAGAATTATGGGCAAAACTTCAAGCACTCTATGTGAAGAAATGTTTGAACAAATCGCTTGTACATATTGAAGAAGATATTTCAATTTAGATATACTAAATGTACATCTATCAAAACCCACCTAGATGAATTTAATAAATTTATGATGGATCTAAAAAACGTCGGTAAGATATGAAGAACAGGGTATGATGTTGTTAGCCTCTTTACCAGAGTCATGAAAACACTTTACTAATTCATTGTTGTAGGGGCATGTACTACTATTACCTCAGAAGAAATAAAGTCCATCTCATTCTCTAAAGAGTGACAAAGAAAGTTGCGAGATGACAGTCTAGCGCAATCACTGACGATTCGGGGTAGAGAACAACATCGAGAGCCTAGTAGCAACAGAGGTAAAAACATATTGAAATCACATAATAAAAAGTCCAAAAGGACGTGTGAAGTGTTTTGAGTGTCACGAGGAGCGGCACATTAGAAAAGATTGTCCACATTAGAAAAGATTGTCCAAAGCGGAGAAATAAAGCTGATAGGCAAAATGTCACAAGTAGTATTGTTTTCCATTTTTTATTCATTGATCCATAATTTGTGACTAAATTCTATAATCATATTCATCAAAAACTCAAAAGGTCACCACTTGAATAAAGTAAAACAAGTTTAGTACCAGGGTGAATGATCAGCATCAACTTCATTGCGAAATCAAAAAGCTAGAGCAAGCATGATTTGGATAAAAAGAATTCTTTATATGAAGTTTGGAAAGCTCAATCCAAAAATGGTAAAGATTTCGTACTACTTTTTGAATTATTAAAAATTCTCCCCTTTGTGTATATTTCAAAAAAAAAAAAAAAAATTGTTGAAAAATTTATATATGAATTTACGTATTAAAATTTAGGGATATGTTCAGCAAAAGTCCTAAAATTTGTCAAGAAAGTGCAATTAAGTCCTAAAACTTACAAAAAGTGCAATCAAGTCTTAAAACTTGTCAAGTTAGTTCAATTAAGTCCTAAAGTTAACACCGTCAAAAAAGTTAACGGAATTGCTGACGTGGCGTTGACATAATATTTTAAATGAATTTTTTATTATATATATGGCTTTTTTAAAATTATTTTTTATTCAAAATCTTTAAAAATAAGATAAAAAATTAAAAAGGAAAAGCTAAATTTATTTAAAAAAACAAAACTATTAAAAAAAAAAAAGGCTACCGGTGGACCTTCCGCCGCCGCCCATCGCCGGAGGGGACGGCGATGGTCGCCGGCCCTAGGCGGGGTGGCCGGCCCTCGCCGGCGAGGTCTCGTCGGCCCAGGGTGAGGGCGGCCACCCCCACCAAGTCGAGCGAGGACGCCGGATCTGGGCATGCCGCCCGCGAGGGCCGGCGACCATCGGCCTGGGGTTGGCAATGCTCGCCCAGATCTGGGCGAGCAAGCGTCGTCCGACGAGGCCCTGTCGGACGAGTCCGAGGGGGAGGAGCAACCGCAACTTGACGAGTCGGCCAACGAGGAGGACGAGGAGGAGCTCGAGGCCGTCGCCCGCTCCACCAGCTCCGCCAACGAGGACGACGCCACCCCGCCACCGATGACGACGAGAATGGCGAGGCCGAGGAGGAGGAGGACCATGAGGTTCGGTTGCTCGGCGCCCAGATCTGGGCGAGCATCCCCGACCCCAGGCGAGGGCCGGTGACCATCGCCTGCCCTGGGCGAAGACCGGCCACCCGCCTAGGGCCGACGACCGTCACCGGCCCGTCCGGCGGCCGTCGTTGGCCCCTCCGGCGATGGGTGACGGCGGAAGCTCCACCGGCAGCTTTTTTTTTTAATAGTTTTTTTTATAGTTTTTTTTATCTAATTTTTAAATATTTTGAATAAAAATAATTTTAAAAAGTCATATATATAATAAAAAAATTCATTTAAAATATGACGTCAGCGCCACGTTAGCAATTTCCGTTAACTTTCTTGACAGTGTTAACTTTAGGACTCAATTGAACCAACTTGACAAGTTTTATGATTTGATTGCACTTTTTGTAAGTTTTAGGACTCAATTGCACTTTCTTAACAAGTTTTAGGACTTCTGCTAAACATATCCTTAAAATTTATATATCAAGAATTACAGGTCTGAGAAAAGAATCAAAGTCCCCCCGCCGCAAGATTTGAATTAGGCAAGATTTCAATCAAAAGTAAAATTTGAAAATCTTTCAAAGATTTGAATATCAATTGCCTAGAAATAGGCACTAAAGAAGATAGGGACTAGGGGCTACCTTGTCCTTACTTATTGTACCTTCCCAGCTTCTGATATGACAACGACAAGACAAGCTGGCTAAAAGATGGATGGCTTTGTGAGGCTGCATTCTCCGCTTTAATGTTTCAACGTAACGTCATAAGGGTCGATTTCATCTAGTCGATTTAGGTAGTAACTATGATGTTATTGCGGGTTCATCAATGAATCCTGTTTTCGGTGATGAGCCCTCAGGCTGCTCGCTGACTTCATTTTTGCGCAGGCGATTCCTGGAGAAGCGAGGAACTTCGGGCTCGGAGAAATCCGGTACTACGCGGTGCTCGTGTGGAACGGGATCATCTGGCAGTTCTTCTTGGGAGCTATAGGGGTCATCTACTACGCCTCCTCTCTATTCTCAGGAATCATGATCGCCGTCCTACTCCCGAAATAAGTCGTATCTTGGTCAGACCAATAAAGAGAGCTGAGGTTATAAAATAAAAATAATTTGACTTAAGGCTCCACTTAACTTAATAAGTGAATTTTAATTCTACCTACAGGGGAAGTCGAATCCCTGCTGCCTCCTTGAAAGAGAGATGTCCTGAACCACTATCCAATTCGGAGTTGTTGATGTTTATATCGATCGATCATAGAAGAAAAATTCACCGAGATCCTAGGCGTCATATGCTTCCACGAGAAGTTCCAGGCGGAGAAGGGCGTGTCCCTGGTCCTCTCTCTCTGGGGCTGCGCCTCGTACTTCTACGGCGAATTCAAACATGCCAAGAAGGAAAAGAAGCAGCAGCAGCAGCTGCAGCAAGATACCAAACCGCTTCGACAAGATTCCGAAGCGCTTCAACAAGGCCTTCCTTGAAAGTGAAAAAGTGAAAAGACATGGCTTTTACTTAGGCAGCTGTTATAGCGTGTGTTATTTCTGGCCCGCATGAAAGTAACAAAAAGATCTTACATAATTTAGGAGATGATTACTGTCAGCCTGCGATCGCATGCTGTCCCACAGCGCTGCTACTCGCGATCTGCATTGGAGCAGAATTTATCTAGTCTTTCTTTACCATCTTTGGTGGTTGGATGTGTAACGACGAGATGGAAAAGAATTAAAGGTCCATTCAAGTAAAAAAGTGAGTTCAAGGGGGAAAAAATAGAATTGGAAATTGTAATTGAAGATTTGTGTTGCTGCACGCATAGATGCATGCCATAATTTAATGCGGTACGTTTGATTATCTAATACATCCAACACCAAAATTTGGAGCTGCTCTGTGTAGAGACTCTGTTTTGAGCAGGAAAAGAACAATATAGTGGTGAGCGAGACCGAGGGACATATAAGAAAAGCCAGGAAGTTTCGGACCATACCCTCATTGTTCGCCCTCTTATCTATGTTTCTACCTGTTCATTGAAGCTAATAGCCTGAATTGACCCAAAGAGAATCTTATCACATCTAATCCAGTCTGTGCTAATCGAGACAAGAACATGGGATTGCCAGAATGATTGAAGCGACTAATCAACGGATAAGTTCACATAACCAATCAAATAATATGAACGTGATCTAGGGGTCTTCTATTAACCTAGTCGAATGATTATCGTAAAAAGCAACAAGTCAAAATCATGGGTGCTTTGAATTAGGCCTAGAGGGCTAAAATGGTAAAATTTGCAATTCCTTGAGCAAAATTGCAATTTTAAAACTTAAGTGAACATGCAAAATTTAGGTGTCAACACCTATAATTGTCTTCATTTAGATGCTATTAGTATTTGGGAAAGATTGGAGCAAAGGTTGAGCATCATAAGATCATTCTACGGAGATTTTCTATTAGAAAGAATACTACAACTACACTTCTAGCTCTTTGGCCGGCAAGACCATCAAAAGATTAGGGAGATCATCTTGAGGATGGTGACAAATATGGAATCGCCAGAATTATTGAAGCAGCTGATCAACGGATAAGTTCACATAATCAATTAGATAATCCAATGCAAGACGCATTATTGGAGATTTTCTATTAGAAAGAATATTGTACTTCTAGCTCTCTGGCCCTATCAAGACCATCAAAGGTTAGGGAGATCACCTTGCAGGATGCTGACAAAGAAGTCAAAGATCATTTTTTTTTTTTTTGAGACACACCAAACTTGTTCTTTGAAGTACCCTGTAACTTCATGTGGAGTCGTTCACTTTGTTCATCAAACCAATCTATCAAGAAAGAAAATACGAAGTGCTCCAACAAAGTGATTACGATACAATAAGTTTCACAGCGAGAAATTTGTAGATCAGGTGCTCCTTTATTGTTATATGATGATCTCGACCATGCTCTTTGCTTAGTAAAAGCAGCATTTTTTCCTTCTGCTATAACTACATTTGTCTCAATGTTGACAGCTCTAAATTGACTATCGAAACCACATGAAGATGAGCACAAATTTTACCTTTCTCTCCCATAGCAGCAATAGGCAAATATTCATCACACTTAAATTTGTGATTGGATTCTATGCCACTCTTGTTTTGAGTGTCTATCCCAAAGAAATTACAGCGAGCCCCAAAATTAATGTTGCCTTGTAGTTTTCCTGGTTATATGTTGTTCAAAGGATTCAAAACAAGCAAGTGTTGAGTGGTCTTAATAAGTCTCTTTCACCTCAAAAACTAGCTTAAAAGGCTTTCCCTCACACATTGACTATCAACCCATTCAACAACGTATATGGGATATACTCCAATAATCTTCCTTTCACACAGTCTTGGGCCAATCTTCCTTTCACACAATGTGCCCTGAGTTGGAAAAGTCTTGAGCCTCTCTCACTCCTAAAAACTAACTTAAAGAATAAGATTTTCCCTCATACATCAGGCCTTGAGACAGAGCAGGAACAACCCATATTATGACGACCCTAGGCTGTGATGGTCTTTGATCCTTAAGGTCCGCCACGCCGAATATCCTGGTCCTTGCGCAATTTTACTGTGGAAGCGGATCCATCAACTCTTTTCCTAAACTTTGAAATGATGCACACTAGATATACACATAGATATCAACCAGGCACTTTTTATTTACATATATTTGATAGACGTTGTTCATTGGTACATCAAAAGCCAAAGTCTTCTATATTGGCTATATCCAAAAATTGACCGACTTTTCCGTTAGCCATTTACAACGTCATCTATCTTCAAGTGCCGGCGTCCCAAAAATTCACTGCCGTCCTCTTGTCCTCCACTACTCTATCCCACTCGAGCCTCCATCATCGTCCTCTGGTGGCGATGGCAGCAACCCCAAGGTGCGTCCATTCCTCCGGACATGCAGGACCACAAACTCTTGATACACGGGACCCAAGGGAAGGCCGGTGTCAATCGTCAATATCACCCTTATTCAGATGAAAGTAAGTCCTAGCATATCAGGGTTGGGATGCTCCGATTGTTCCCATCGCAGATTGACGGGAATGCCATGGAAGGTACCGGAAGACGCAAGCAGTTGTGGCATCTTTATCACTCTGTAATATGTTAGCCCCACGAGGGGTGAGTACGACTACTCAGCAATTAAAGTTTTACTAAACTATATTACGGAGCCTATCGCTACCCGATTCTATGCAATCCAAATAAGCACATATAATAATGGTAATAAACATGCATCAATTTAGAAAGATTTAATAATGGAACAACATATCAAAACAATGAGAATTCATAAATTCATTTTATCTCAATCCATTAACACCATCTTTCGGAGGACTAGAGTTTGCGTCCCTCTAGGCATATCGCACCCTACCTGGCATCACGAAGATCTCCGGTTCCATATTTTAGTCACCGGGCATTTGGAGCATGTTACGTCACACATCCAGGCATCTCACACCCCACCTGTCATCACGAGGAACATCCGGAGCTCACCATGTCAATGATGTCTCCAGGCATTTGGTACGTGTTACGTCACACTCCCGGGCCTCCCGCCTTCCGGGGAACCTCTGAGGCTCACCAGTCCCTAGACTTCTAGAGGCATCACCACCACGATCCTCCATGCAATCGGACACCCGGGGCATCGTCGTCCCGAGGGCTCGACGGCATCAGTAATGTATCAACCATGGTGTAATAGCAAAATCAATTCAATGTCAAAGCATTTTATAATGCCAATGTAGAAGCTTCTTTGGTTCTTAGAATCATGATATAAACCATAATGCAACAAATCATTAAAATGTACCAACTCCCGTTGATGAGAAAAATCCATGAAATCAAGGTTTCAACATCGAATCCATCAAATCAATTTTTCACGGTCTCACTCAAAATTCGTATGTAAGGCTTTAAACAATTTTGACAACATCAAAGCCAGTGAATCCCTGGATCAATATTCTTAAAATATAGCTTAAAAGGGTCCGAAACCGTTTATATAAAAACTAACCTTTGAAAAACGTCAAACTCACATCATCAAAACAATTTAAAAAAATCGAGAATTTTATACTGAATTCATCCAAATCCAATCTCACGGTTCAACCCCAAAATTACAAAATTACGTTAAAATGTATTTCGAATTACTGGAATACTCATGCCAATACACATGCACACGGGTCCCCGGACCCGAATCTGGTCATAAATGCAGAAAATTTCCACGTCCTAGATTCGTGATAATTCAACGACATCCGAACTCACTAATTCACATAATCATCATGGATCAAATACTAGTGTATAAATCTTCGACGGAGTACGTCTCACCGAGCTACGATCACGTCAACATAATCTAGATCAGTAGATGTTGACTTGGCTTAGGTCCGGCGACGTGGTGGTGCAGTCGGCGGCAAAACTCGAGCAAATGGTACCGAAGTTTAAGTGAAAGTTTGCTGCCGGTAGTGAGATGCAGAGTGAGCGTAGAGAGGAAGAAGAAGATGGTCGACGGTGATGAAGTGAAGCCGAGCGTGATAGGGAAGAAAACTGCTCCTTCTGCTTTCTTCGTGAGTTCTGCCCGGTTTTCCTCTTTGTTGACTTCGATTGTCAACATTTTGGGGGTGTGTGGTGGCCGTCCAAGCTGAGGGCAGGTGGAAAGAGGTGTCACCAGCAGGGCTGCCCATGTTCATGCAAGACGTGGCCTCTTTGCTGGCTAAAGGAAAAGGAGTCGTGGCTGCCCTTTTCTCCTTTATTGACTTTAAGAGTCAACAAATCTCAGGTGTGGTGGCCGTTCGCTGGCAGCGAAAGGGGAAGCTAGCCGTGCGCGTGTCACGCACAAGAAGGAGAAGCGGCCACCACTTGCACGGCCAGCAGCCGATTCCCTCAGGTTGACACGTCCTAGTCAACTATTTCCTTAGAGGGCAATGGTCAACAAAAGAATGGAACACGGCGGATGCGTTGGAGTCAAAGGTCTTCGTTCCTGCATGGCATGGGGTTTGTTTCTCGTGTCTCGATGTATCGCATGCCCGTGAAGAGGTTGGCGTGACGGTATGGTCGTTCCATGAAGAGGAATGCATGCGTGAGATTGTGGCGGTCGGTTATCTTTGGTTGGAGATGGTCGAGAATCGACGTGAGGTAGATAGGGGAGTCTTCGACATTTTTCGTCGTCAATCTTCACGTACGCATAGGGTCGAAGATGTCTTGCGTGAAGGATTCGGTTAGCAGGGTACAAATGCTAGTGGAAGTGGGTCTCATTGGTGGCGTTGCGTAAGGAAATATTCGATGAGACGATAAGTTATACGGTAATTGGACCGTCATGACGTAACAAATGCGTGACTATCATCGTAAGCTCATTACGAGATGTAAGGTCTCGGTCTGGTGATGGAAATGATGAAACGGCATCCACAAGTGGTGCCAACGACGTAGTCCGACAACAATTTTGTCGACCCATTACGGACAATTACATATTTGAGGTCCGGCGAAATTCGGATGTCACACATATATTTCCTTTATGACTATTGAGCACAAACTTGTTGATAAACTGGCTCTGATACTAATGTTAAATAATCTTTAGATACTCTTACCTTAAAAAATTAGCTCAAATAGTGAAACTTTCCCTCACACTTATAAACCAACCAATAGCCCATGCCACAACCACGGTGAGGTAAACTCTGATAGCAAGAAACCAAACGAACTGGGTGGAATGGAATCCGCAACAACATTTCTGGATCGGCTGTCCAATTGGAGCAGACATCATGTGGAAGGCAAGTGTGGAGAGAACTGAGTCATCGCTGGCTTGCACTGCAAGTGCGAGTAAAACGATGTCAAGGGCTTGTGTGCGATCATACCCACTTTTTATCTCCCTGTCTTTCATTAATTTCAATGCGGAAGGCATTGTTCTATCTCACGCAACAGAGTCATCGCCTTCTTTGGTTGGTAACTCCTTGGAAAGGCTACGGCTGTTTTCATGTGCTTTCATCAGATATCACACCGATATCAAGTTTTAGAGAATTATCCCAAGTATCTCTATCACATGTCGTTAGACAATAAATTTTTTAGCACCAACCGCTCCATTTCAAGAGGCGAACGGAAGACGACGAAACTCGCCCGACTACTTTATCTCCTCCACGCTTCTCCAACATTACTTTCCTCGCGAGCGCTCACTTCTCCTGATCAGTCCCTCAAGCACTTCGGGTCTCTGTTTATTTCTCTTCTTTTTTTTTCCTTCTTTGGGTAAACAGAAACCTTACCCAGAAACAATCTCAAGGGATCGAGAGGAGAGAGGGGGAGAAAGAGGGGGAGAGAGAGGGGGAGCAAGCGAGCTTTGTCATGGGGGAAACCATGGAAGCCCCCCAGGGCAAGACCCTAAAGCTCATCCTCCTCGCGCTCAACTGCGCCATGCTCTCCCTTAGTTGCGCCGGCCCGCTCCTCATGCGTCTCTACTTCATCCACGGTGGCGCCAGCGTGTGGCTCTCCAGCTGGCTCGAGACGGGCGGCTGGCCCATCATCTTCATCCCCCTCGCGGTAGCCTACTTCCGCCGGCGCGCCTCCGAGGGCCCCTCCGCCCGCCTCGTCCTCATGGACCCCTTCCTCTTCGTCGCCGCGGCCGTCATCGGGGTCCTCACTGGTCTCGACGACTACCTCTACTCGTACGGCGTGGCGCGGCTCCCCGTCTCGACCTCGGCCCTGCTCATTGCGACGCAGCTGGCCTTCACGGCCGGGTTCGCGTTCCTGCTGGTGAGGCAGCTGTTCACGTCGTACTCGGTCAACTCGATATTCCTGCTGACGATCGGGGCGGGGGTGCTGGCGATGCACACGAGCAGCGACCGGCCGGCGGGGGAGTCAAAAGGTGCGTACTACGCGGGGTTCTTCATGACGCTTGGGGCGGCGGCGCTGTACGGTTTGGTACTGCCGCTGGTGGAGCTGACGTACAAGAAGGCCAAGCAGGCGGTCACTTACTCGCTGGTGTTGGAGATTCAGTTGGTGATGTGCTTCTTCGCCACCGCTTTCTGCACCATCGGCATGCTGGTCAACAAGGACTTCCAGGTTTCTCTCTCTCTCATCCTCTTAGGTTTTATCACAATCGTTTGATCATGTAAAATTCACTTGGTTTTCATCCTCTTCACGAAACCGGACTGACCTTTGATGGCATATGATCGGCGACCCTTAAGAGTGTTTTCTCTCTTCACCATGTTGCCTTCGAAATCGGTATTTCTGGTCTGATGAACCAGCTTCCTGTGGACCAGATCAGGTTTTCGTGATTCCGCTTGATTCGTTTGCTTGGTTCGCGTTTAGGTCGTCGGGATCCAGTTCATATTTACACGTGAAATCGATCGCTAAATTAGTGGCTTCAAAAAGTCAACGATGAGGATTCAGTTTCCAATGATGTCTGTTTATTGTTTGACCGAACCTTTTTACTTTTCTATTAGCAATTGATTTCAAAAAACAATTGTTGAAAATTTTTATATGAATTTACGTATTAAAATCTTTACCAAAAAAAAAAATACGTATTAAAATTTAAATATTACGAATCATAGATGCACAAAAGAATCAAAGTCTCTTTGTTGCAAGATCGGATATAAAAATTTACGCATTATATATATATGATTTTTTTAGCGTTTATATATATTTGATTTTTTTAGCATTTAAACAATAATAATGAGGGCAAAATCGAAAATTTGAAGAATGGGTGAGGATAATTTTGAAAGAAAAAAACGAGTTTCAATATTTGATCAAATGCTGAAAGCTCAATGCTAACCCCTACTAGCATTAGGCTTTGAGTATTGCCAATGATGGTTTTCACTTGAAAGTTACTTTGAAATATATGATAAATGGTCATGTATTTCTCCAGTGGGCTTTAGAGGTGAAAAGCTCTTTGAGAATACTAAACCAAATGCATGTATTGTACCTTTCCAACCTAATATGACAATATGACCAGAAAATAAAAAAACTAATAGGACAATGACATAAAATTGACATAAAATCAAGAATGATTTTTTATTTATAAATGATTTTTTTATTCTGTCCCCTAAATGAGCTTTTGAGTATTTAAAGTGTTGAGTAATTATACAAAATTTTTATTTTCGGGATAGAATTACATTTCGTAAAACCTTAATTTTTTTTGTGATTTAGAATTTCTTTTAATTTTTTAAATAATTTTTTTTTTCCTTTTCTTCTTCTCCTTCTTGTTTTGGCTGGCCGACGACCTTGTTGGATCGTTCGCCAGCCCTCTGCGAGGTTGAGCCTCATCGGCCGAGCTCACCTAGTTACTAGTGAGGCTTGACCTCACTAAGCCACTATGAGGGTAGCATCGCCCAATCTTGGTGAGGCCAACCTTGTGGTGGCTCGGTGAGGTTGCCAAATTTAGGCGAGACCGAGCTTGTCCAACCAAGGCTTAGCTGAGCCTCACCCAACTGTCGAAGAGGATTGGCCTCGTCGAGGGCCGGCGATGCTCTAACAAGATCATCGGCCAAAGAAAGAAGGAGAAGAAGAAAAGAAAAAAAAGAAAAGAGGAAAAAGGAAAATGAACTTGATCCAAAGAAAGAAGGAGAAGAAGAAAAGAAAAAAAGAAAAGAGGAAAAAGGAAAATGAACTTGAGTCTGGAATTATTTCGGGAAACAAAGAAGCAACTTTTTTCTATTTTTTAATTATCTTCCAAATCTATTTCCAAGAATAAAAAAGTTACCAAATAGATTTTCATTATTTTATTATTGCGAAAAAAAAAAAAATAGCATCAGGCATTGTTTGACCAGTTATCAAGCAAAGCCTGAAAGATCATTACTTTGTGACCAGGATGCTACCTCCGCTTTCATTTTTCAACGTAACATCATGAGGGTCGATTTCATCCGGTCAATTTAGGTAGTAACTATGACGTTATTGCAGGTTCATCAAGGAATCCTGTTTTCAGTGATGAGCCCTAATGCTGCTCGCTGACTTCATGTTTATGCAGGCGATTCCTAGAGAAGCGAGGAATTTTGGGCTCGGAGAAGCCCAGTACTACGTGGTGCTCGTGTCGAACGCGATCGTCTGGCAATTCTTCTTCTTGGGAGCCATAGGGGTCATCTTTTACGCCTCCTCTCTATTCTCAGGAATCATGATCGCCATCCTAATCCCGGTCACCGAGATCCTAGGCGTCATATGCTTCCACGAGAAGTTCCAGGCGGAGAAGGGCGTGTCCCTGGCCCTCTCTCTCTGGGGCTTTGCCTCGTACTTCTATGGCGAATTCAAACGTGCCAAGGAGGAAAAGCAGCAGCAGCAACAGCAGCAGCAACAGCAGCAGCAGCAGCTGCAGCTGCAGCAAGAGACGGAAGCGCTTCAACGAGGCCTTCCTTGAAAGTGAAAAAGTGAAAAGACATGGCTTTTACTTAGGCTGCTGTGGTAGTATGTCTTATATCTGGCCCGCATGAAAGTAACAAAAGGATCTTCTTACGTTATTTAGGAGGTGATTACTGTCAGCCTGCGGTTGCATGCTGTCCCACGGCACTGCTACTCGCGATCTGCATTGTAGCAGAAGTTATCTAGTCTTTCTTTATCGTCTTTGGTGGCTGGATGTGTAACGACGAGATTGAAAAGAATTAAAGGTCCATTCAAGAAAAAGAGCAAGTTAAAGGAGGAAAAAACAGAACTGTTGATTGTAATTGAAGATTTATGTTGCTGCATACATACATGCTATAATTTACGTTTGATTCTCCAATACATCCAATGCCAAAATTTGGACCCGCACCGAGTGGCGACTCTGTTTTGTGCAGGGAAAAAAAAAAATCTTCTGATGAGCGAGACAGAGGGACAATAACAAAAGCCAGGAAGTTTCGGACTACACCCTCATTGTTCACCCTCTTGTTTAAGTTTCTCCCTGCTCATTGAAGCTAATAGCCTAGATTGACCCAAGGAGAATCTTATCACATCTAATACAGTCATGCTAATCGAGACAAGAACGTGGAATCGCCAGACTCTTGAAGCAGCTGATCAATAGACAAGTTCACGTAATCAATCAGATAATCCAATGCAAAAGAAATTACTGGGGATTTTCTATTAGAAATAGTACTGTACTTCTAGCTTTCTGGCCCTGTCAACACCACCAAAGATTAGGGAGATCACCTTGCAGGATGGTGACAAAAAGTCAAAGATAATTTATTTTTTTGAGATACACCAAATTGTTCATTGAAGTAGCCTATACTTTCACGTGGAAGCCTTCACTTTGTCCATCAAACCAAACTATTAAGAAAGAAAATATAAAATACGAAGTGCTCCAACAAATTGAATACGACAGAATAAGTTTCACGGCGAGAAATTCGTAGATTAGGTGCTCCTGTATGGTTATATGATGATCTCGATGATGTTCTCTGCTTTTAGTAAAAGCAGCAGTTTTCCCTTATGATGATCTCGATGATACTCTATTTTCACTTCAAAATTTAGCTTAAAATGTAAAGTTTTCTCATACTTATAAATGAATCATCAATCTCTTTCAAGACCGATGTGAGATAAACTTCAATAGGAAGAAACCAGAAACCAAACGAACCGAATAGAATGGAATCAAACATTTGATCGGTCGAATTGGAGCAGATACGGTAGAGCTTCCAAGGATCTTGGTTACATCATGCGGAAGGCAAGCGTAGGGAGAACTGAGTCATTGCTGGTGTGCACGGCAGATGCGAGGAGGCGGATCCACTTTCTGTAAGACAGAAAAATAATGTCAAGGGCTTGTGTGCAATCATACCCACTTTTTATCTACCCGTCTTTCATTAGTTTCTTTTAAATGTTTTGAGAGCGAGTTTGTGAATGACAACCTGATCCGGATAAAATATGCAGAAAATAAGGAAATTCTGTGTTTGTTGAAGTCATAAGCAAAACAAAGACTGGCAAAATACAGAAATTGTTTGTGTGTTAAAGTGACGATGAATAATGGATAGTTAATCTTGGACTTATATTTGGACGCAAGTTCGTTGAAGCGGACAAAAATTTCGTACATAAATTGGAGTCTTGGTTCTCAAATCGGAAGATCGAACACGGACTTTGAATCGGTCAACATGTCAGAGAAGGTACAGGAAGAAAAAGACCCGGGAATCTTTTTCTGCAGAAGTCGATTTGGGAGATTTGTGTTTTATATCTTTATATATTCGTAGAATTTAGTTTTGGCTACAGCTTGAAGAACGCCTCAGTGAGTTCTTGAAGCCCTGTCTTAAAGTGAGTGCTTGATGTGAGTATTTTCGATGATTTCGTTTGTGAACTACATTCAAGATACGAAAGTTCAAGTTAAATTCTTATGATAAAAATTTATGTATAATTATTTTATGATATTGAGAGATTATTTTAGTGAAGAATTGCAAAGTTAAATGGTTGAGATTTTAGATGATAAAAATTTAGGAAAATTGAAAATGTTTGTAATATTGATTATACTCTTATCATTCTACAAAAATATTCGTCATTGCTATTCTTGTGAACGAGATTAAACTATGTAAATTTAATATTCGATTTTTTTTAATCTATCCATTTTATTGTTTTATCTCTCAATTTCGCAACGGTTTCAATGCCAAAGGCATTGTTCTATCTTATGGGACTGGATCATCAGCTAGTTTGGTCGGTACCTCCTTTGCAAGCGCTACATCCGTTTTCATGTGCTTTCATCAGATGTCATGTTGATAAAAGTTTCTCCTGCAACTTTCATACGACGACCAAAAAAAAAAGAAATTGTAGATTGTCCTAGTTGCGTAGTCAATTTTGATATGGTTTCCAAACTCTTAGACAGCACATCAACGAGTACAAATGCAGACTCCGTTCACGTTAAATAGCCACGTGGAAAGGAGGAAGCAACAGAAAATACGACATTGAAGTTTAATTTGTCTAATAAGATATACACATCGACACGACGTGTCAATGGGATCTTCTAAAAAGTCTTAGGAGTATTGTTTGCTAGCAAGCTAAAAAAAGAAAATTGAAATTGACTTACAAATCAATGCAAATTATGAGATTTCTAATGCTTTTCTCTTTATTTTTAGGTAAGATGCTGCAATCTCGTTCCATTAATATTTTTAGCCTAGGATACGGAGGAGTTCACAGCGAACTCATCAACCACGTCAAGGAATCGATTAAAATAAACAGTTCTTAATCTCTGAACTACACGATAAATTATGATAACTGACAAAAAATTGGGTCCTTCACATTCAAGGTCTAGATTCAAATCATTGTATTGGCGCATTTTGTTGGAGCCATTTTCGGAGTACAGATCCAAGTGTTTTCAATAATAGCCCGATGCATGTGAAACTGGGGCTGTCACACGCAACGAACTTTAGTCATATGCTCAAAAAGAGATTGTAATGACTCAGCGAATGAGAAATTATTTTACCCAAATATCACCACGTTCGACAGAGACCCTTCACTCTGTAGGTATTGGAGAGTGGTTCATTTTTCGCGAAACGAGAACGAAACCCGTGTCGCGTTCCAGTGTAGCCAATGAGAGCAAAGGCTTCTTTCGGACGTTGCTGGTGAAGAAAGTGAAAAGCTCCACTTCTAGGACTTCTGCAAATCTCCTTCTTTCTTGCCAATGACACCAATCATTCCACGAGCTACAGTATGCAGTCACGAAGAAACCGACCTAACAAGCAAAGTGCCACCCCCAACACGAAGCAACCTTGTCCTTCCTCCTAAATAAATTGGACGGGTTTTCACCAAAATTCGTTGCACTGTCGACCGGAGACAATTGATAATTCCTTGTGAATGGTCGAGGAGAAACAGTCAACGAGAAATGAGGGAGATAGAGGGCGACGGCGAGGGCGAGAGCGAGAGCTTGATCGCGGTGGAAAGCACGGAAGCCCCGCGGGGCGAAAGCGAAACCCAAAGCCCCTCCTCCTGGCGCTCAACTGCGCCATGCTCTCCTCGGCACTTGCGGCGGCCCGCTCCTCATGCGCCTCTACTACCTCTACGGCGGCAGCGGGGTGTGGCTCTCCAGCTGGCTCGAGACGGGCGGCTGGCCGGCCATCTTCCTCGCCCTCGCGGTGGCCTACCTCCGCCGCCGCTCCGCCGAGGGCCCCTCCGCCCGCCTCGTCCTCATGGACCCCTTCCTCTTCGCCGCCTCGGCCGTCGTCGGGGTCCTCACGGGACTCGACGACTACCTCTACGCGTACGGCGTGGCGCGGCTCCCGGCCTCGACGTCGGCCCTGCTCATCGCCACGCAGCTGGCCTTCACGGCCGGGTTCGCGTTCCTGCTGGTGAGGCAGCAGTTCACGTCCTACTCGATCAACTCGGTATACCTGCTGACGGTCGCGGCGGGGGTGCTGGCATTGAACGCGAGCAGCGACCGGCCGGCGGGGGAGTCGGACCAGGAGTACTACGCGGGGTTCTTCATGACGCTTGGGGCGGCGGCGCTGTACGGTTTCGTTCTGCCGCTGGTGGAGCTGACGTACAAGAAGGCCAAGCAGGCGGTCACTTACTCGCTGGTGTTGGAGATTCAGTTGGTGATGTGCTTCTTCGCCACCGCCTTCTGCACCGTCGGCATGCTGGTCAACAAGGACTTCCAGGTTCTCCCTCTCTCTCTCTCTTCCTCAACCTGGACCTTTCATCACCAATTATTGTCATGTGAAAGTCTATTTCCTGTGGTTCCCCCAAGTTAGAATGACCAGTATACAAACGAGATCTCTTTCAATCGTATAATCTTTAGAAATCGGATTACTCAAACAGAAAACTTTTCTTAATCTTGGTTCTTTTCAGTCTCCTGCTTAACAGCTTTTGCCAAGGTCGATAGTTATGGTTGATTGCTCTGAAAAAAACTACCCGACAATCTTTCTTTTGAATCTGCTGGAGTGGATGATGTTTGGATGGTAAGTAAGACAATGACAGTACTTTAGTCTCGTTCTATTGAAGTTTTTATAGTTAAAGAAACTGCTGAAAGGGGAAGACAGGAAACTACGATCAGAATGACATGAGGTTGCTCCCGACATCATGTTTATGCAGGCGATTCCTACGGAAGCGAAGAACTACGAGCTCGGAGAAGCACTATACTACGTGGTGCTCGTGGGGAACGCGATCGCCTGGCAATTCTTTTTCTTGGGAGTCATTGGAGTCATCTTCTGTGCCTCCTCTCTATTCTCAGGAATCATGATCGCCGTCCTACTCCCGGTCACCGAGATCCTCGCCATCATATGCTTCCGGGAGACGTTCCAGGCGGCGAAAGGCGTGTCCCTTGCCCTCTCGCTCTGGGGCTTGGCCTCCTATTTTTACGGCGAATTCAAACTTGCCAAGAAGGAAAAAGAAAGAGCAGCAGCAGCAGCAGCAGCAGAAGCAGATTAGACCTTCAGAGACGGAAATGTGTTGAAGATAGGATTTGATCGATATTCAGGGAGGAAAATAGGAAAACGTTATCTTGTGTACTTTTTCCCAACATCCTTATGTACATGGACAACATACATTGAAAAAAATGCAATTACAATTCCTCCATAACTCCTCTTCGATTTCTGTCGAAATGCATCAACAAGGCCTTCCCTGAAGGTTAAAAAAAGAGAGACGCGGCTCGTACTTAGCGAAATTTGGATCTGCACCGCATGGCTACTCTGTTTTTGGGGCAGAAAAACAGAGCGTGACAATGACAAAAGCCAGGGGAATTTCGGAATATACAGTTCGCCCTCTTGTTTATGTTTCTCCCTGTCCAGTGAAGCTGCATATAGCCCGAATAGACCAAAGAGAAACTTCTCGCAGATGTAATCCAGCGGTGCTAAGTGAGACAACGACAGGGAACCACCAGATTGATTGAAAGCCGCTGAACAACTAATAATGTTCACATAATCAATCGAGATATCCAATTGGAGACACATTACTGTTGACTTCTCATCAGAAAAAGAACGAAATCCTAGTTTTCTGTAACCGTTAATCAACGATCTGAGGTAGGGAGATCAACTGGCAGGTTGGTGACAAAGAAGTCAAAGATCATTTTTTTTTAGTTACACCGAGCTTGTTCTATCTACCTTTACTTTCACGCGGAGGCCTTCACTTTTGTCCACCAAACCAAACTATCAAAGAAAGAAAATACAAAATACAAAGAGCTCCCGCAAAGTGAGTGGACACGAAAAGTTCCACAGATATTGGCATCTTCCTACGAAAAGTTCATAGATTAGAAGCTCCTCTTTGGGTATAGGATGATTCCGATGATGCGATCTGCTAAAAAAGGAAACACTCTTTTCCTCCTACCATGCCTACTTTTATCTCGACATCGACCGCTCTAATCAGACTGCCGAAGCCACATAAGGATGAGGACACTGAACTGAGTGAACTCCATAGCATTACTTGTGACAAACTTTAAATTCAACCTTCTCTCTCCCACAGCAGCAAGGGCAAATATTCATTACACTTGAATTTGTGATTGAATTTATACCCAGCTCTCATTTCAAGTGTCATCACAAAGAGATTTTGTCTGGCCCTGAGACTAATGTTGCAAAGAAGCATTCTCCTTGTAATTTTCTCGGTTGTATGTTTCTCAATAGGCTTTTAAACTCCAGGGAAAGGGTTCTTCAGCTCTGAAGGAGCAAGAAACCTGAAACCATATGAACTGGGTAGAATTGAATCTGTGACATCATTTCTAGATCGGAAGCCCCACTGTTGCGGATGCAGTAGTGTTTCCAAAGCTCTGGGCTACATGATGGGGAAGGTAAGTCAAGAGAGGACCGAGTCATTGCTTGTGTGCACTGTCGAATAGTAGATGCCTGGACCAGGAGGCAGATCCAACCTTTATAATACTGTTAAAAGATATCGAGGGCTTGTGTGCAGTAATACCCGCTTACTGTTTGGTATATTAATAGCATAAATTGCCCATAAACTTTGACTTAATATATAACGTGATCCTTGAACTTTTAATTTTTTTAATATAATATCTGAATTTTAACCCAATGTTCAATGTTGTCTCTAAACTTTAAATTTATGTAAGATAGTCCTTAAACTTTTGGAATATGTTTTATTTAATCCTTAAAATATATAAAAATGTTCAATGTTGTTGACAACATTGAATAATTAAAAAATTCATATATCATATTATTTATTGAATCAAAATTTGGGACGTATTCGTGTCATTATTCCTTCATGAATCAACCTTTCAATACCTTAAATTATTCTTTTTGTCGCTAGGGAATCAGCTGGGTTAGGATTCTTGATGCACGTGTCTCTTGGTCCATGGCGAATTTGACGTTCGCCTAGACGTGCGTGCACGACGTGTGCGCAGACGAAAAGTTAAGGGTGAATTAACTTTGAAATCAAAGTGCACTAGCTCATTTTATAAATCGATTTTATAAACCGAAAACAAAGTCGTCACGTTCTATACTAACTGCTTTGAAAATGCTGCATCTGTAATCGTTCCATGCAAAAGAATATACCATTGGAAATGATCCTATTTTTATGTGCTTTCGTGATACATCACATCGATATTAAATTCCGTCTTCATTTTTCTTCTTTCAACAAGAAAAGTAGAAAATCGTTGATTGTTGTAATTCTGTGAGCAATCTTAA
Organism: Eucalyptus grandis; assembly: GCF_016545825.1. Lineage (NCBI taxonomy): Eukaryota > Viridiplantae > Streptophyta > Magnoliopsida > Myrtales > Myrtaceae > Eucalyptus > Eucalyptus grandis. Next base: position 4,675,014 of record NC_052617.1, on the reverse strand, counting down.
CAAATTGATGATTTCCAAAACATATAATTCTTAGACTGCAAAATGTGCACACATCATACGAACAAGCATCAACGAGCATCAATAGGTATGTAATAGCTATGTGAAAAAGAGAAAGTATCAAAAATAATATGATATTAAAGTTTTCACTTATCTAACGAGAGAGACAAAGTCAACTAATTTAAAGGGATCTTGGAATAGGGTTTGGTAATTAGCTAACAGATTCTGATTGTGACTCACAATTGGGCACAAAATTTGGGGATTTCAAATATTTTTTCACAATCTTTCTAGGTAAGATGTTGCAATCTCGTTCCATTAATTCATTTAGCCTAGGGTAAGGATGAGTTCACACCGAACTCAATAATTCAAAATGGGCGGCTCCCAATCTCTACACTAGACGACAAGCCATGCTAAGCGTGCTCGGCTTGTCGTCCTCCACATTCAATTTCCGGCTTCAAATTGTCGTTCGGCTCCATTCTCTTGGACCCATCCTTAGCACAGATGGGCATGTTTCCGATGACAACTCGGCGGTGCACGTGGTCATGTGCTCAAAAATATATTGGAACTTCAAGTTTTACAGTCAAAGTCCACTTCTGGAAGTCAAAGAAGGGACCCACGCAACTCTTTCTATCCTACCGATAGAATCAATCATTTACAAGCTACAATATAATAATAAAGAGAGCGGGGCCCTAATGAGCAAGTGCGCCCGAACACGATGGAGATTCCCTATTCTCTAATGTTCCCCATAAAAAAATTCGGAAAACGTGCTGTCTAGCTAATTTGCACTGCCCATATCAAGACAGACAAAAGTGACTACAAATCAGTAGTGACCTCTCTCTCTTTCTTGTGAAGTTATTTTAAATCAAAATAAAAATCAATGTAAATAAATTAAACGATTTGAAAAGGAGATTTTTTGGGACTAGAATGAAAGTTATGTTCATTGCTCACGAGATATTTCGGAAGTGCATAAACTTTGTAACAACAAGCAAAGTCCAAAGTACTACAATACACAATATTCAAATCTAAAAAAAAAAAAAAATCAACGGAGCATCAACATAGTTAAATACACACTCATCCAGAACGGATCAATTAAGCAAAATAACCGACAGCTTGAATCCCATTTCTTTGTCAGTAACGAGTAAATGTAAGAAATTCCACCACTAGTGACTATAGAGTTGCCAATTGACAGTGCATGCCTAAATTTGATTTCCTTTACATCATCGCCATATAAAGACAACCAAAACAGATTAAATGAACACAAATTCAATATTTAGGAAAATAAATTTGTGCGATATTCTTGCAACCATCATTAAAATTGAAGGCAAAGAACTCGTACACGACACAGCACAAGAGCATTTAATCCTTGAAAGCATATTTATTCCTAAATCTAGATTGGAGAAGATAGCTCGTATATCTAGAATTAGATGTGGGAGGAGAGAGTCTGTAGATGATCTGAATCGGGAGAGAAAAGGAAACAAGAAAAGAACCGAAAGGCACCAACAAAGTCAAAAGGAGAGGGGACCAGGTAAGGCTCACCAGGGTTGAAGAAGACGATGGAGATGGAGATGGAGATGGAGACGGAGATGGAGATGGAGGAGGGAGAGAAGGGAACGGTCAAATTGAAATTACTTTGTTGGATTATTTAATTAGAGAACGACTGATAAATCTTGGTGAAGGATTGACTAGAAAGTAGAAACTATCCCAAGGGACGAGAGAGAGAGAGAGAGAGGACAGAGCGAGCCAGAGCGAACCAGAGCGAACCAGAGCTTGAGCTTGGTCATGGCGGAAACCGTGGCAGATCCCCGACGCAAAGGCCTAAAACGCCTCTTCCTCGTGCTCAACTGCATCATGCTCTCCGTCGGCACGTGCGGCAGCCCGCTCATCATGCGCCTCTACTTCGTCCGCGGCGGAGCCCGCATGTGGCTCGTCAGCTGGCTCGAAATGGGCGCCTGGCCGATGCTCCTCGTCCCCCTCGGGGCAGCCTACTCCCGCCGCCGCTCCGCCGAGGGCCCCACCGCCCGCCTCGTCCTCATGGACCGCTTCCTCTTCGCCGCCGCGGCTGGTATCGGGGTTCTCCTGGGCCTCGACAACTACTTCTACGCGTACGGGGTGGGTCGACTCCCCGTCTCGACGTCGGCCCTGCTCATCGCGACGCAGCTGGCCTTCACGGCCGGGTTCGCGTTCCTGCTGGTGAGGCAGCGGTTCACGTCGTGCTCGATCAACTCGATATTCCTGCTGACGATCGGGGCGGGGGTGCTGTCGATGCACACGAGCAGCGACCGGCCGGCGGGGGAGTCGAAGGGGGCGTACTTCACGGGGTTCTTCATGACGCTTGGGGCGGCGGCGCTGTACGGTTTGGTACTGCCGCTGGTGGAGCTGATGTACAAGAAGGCCAACCAGGCCGTCACTTACTCGCTGGTCTTGGAGATTCAGTTGGTGATGTGCTTCTTCGCCACCGCTTTCTGCACCGTCGCCATGCTGGTCAACAAGGACTTCCAGGTTCTCTCTCTCTCTCTCTCTCTTCCAGGTTCATCAAAATCACTGGTCATGTAACGTTGAGTGCATGCGGCTCCCACAAATTGGAATGAACACGGTTGCGTGTGGTCCATGACCTTCCTCTCTCAACCATATCATCTTAATCGGATTACTCAAACCACAGCTTTCGCCAGGATCTTATGGCTGATTGCTCTGATAAAAAAAAAAAAAACATTACAAGACTATCTTTTGAATCTGCCGGAGTGGATGATGTTTGGGTCGTAAGACAATGGCAATTCCTTAATCAGTTTCTATAATTAAGAAACTACTGAAAGGTGAAATCAAAAACCATGATCAGAATGACATAAGGTTGCTCACGACATCACGTTCTTGTTTACGCAGGCGATTCCTAGAGAAGCAAGGAACTACGAGCTCGGAGAAGCCCGATACTACGTGGTGCTCGTGTGGACCGCGATCATCAATCAATTCTTTTTCTTGGGAGCCATAGGGGTCATCTTCTATGCCTCCTCTCTATTCTCAGCAGTCATCATCGCCACTCTTCTCCCGTTCACCGAGATCCTAGCCGTCATATGCTTCCAGGAGAAGTTCCAGGCGGAGAAAGGGGTGGCCCTCGCCCTCTCGCTCTGGGGCTTCGCTTCCTACTTCTACGGCGAATTCAAACTTGCCAAGAAGGAAAAAGAAGCAACGGCAGGGACGGTGATTAAACCTGCAGAGACGGAAATGCATCAACAAGGCCTTCCCTGAAGGCAAAAGTCGAAAGACATGGCTCATACTTACCCAGCTGTTGTAATCGGTCTGTCATAATTCCGGCCCTGATATTATTCCTATGAAAGTAACAAGAGGGCCTTCTACATCATTTGCGAGGTGATAACTGTCAACTTTCAATTGCATACTGTCCCACAGCGTTGCCGTTAGCGATGTGTATTGTAGCATAATGTGTTGAGTCCTTTTTATTCCATTTTAGACAGTTGGATTTGTAACGTAAACAAATATTCAAGAAAAAAAAACAGAATTGCAAATTGTAATTTAGGATTTGTGTTGCTTCTTAGTTCTTATATGCGATGTGGTATGTTTGATTGTCTGATACATCCAACACCAAAGTTTGGAGATACACTGCATGGAGACTCTGCTTTGGGCGGGAAACCAACAATCTAGTGATGAGCAAGTTGCCCTCTTCTTTATGTTTCTCCCTTTCCATTGAAGCTAGACAGACTTGCTGGAAGAGAATCTGATCACATCTAATAAAGTTGTGCTAACGGAGACTGACGTGGAAGCAAGTAATCGAACGATGAAATAGACAAAGAAGAAAATAAGTCGGGTACCAAATTTACATGGTTTGATCCCAGTGACCTAAATCTTTGGGAAAAGCAGTAATAAATGAAAATTTTAAATATTTAGTTTAACCCTTTAACCAAAAGTCAAATCCGATCAAAAATTTAGTTAACCCTTTGGCCGTAATAGCACTTTGGCCACATTAAATTTCAAGATTTTCAAGTATTTGATCACAAAATCAACATTTTAGGGAAAGTCAACTTTTAAATAGTTGACTTTTGATGAAACTTTTAATAAAAAAATTGGAAAATATGAAAATTCACGAATCACTTCATTCCAATTCCAATTTGACTTTAACATAAAAATTTACAAAAATCAATTGAAAAATTATTTTCCGATTTTTTCGATTTTAAATTCAAAATCGGCCAAAAATAAAATTATTTTCATTCTAGTAATAATTCAACTTAACTCCTTTTACGACATTTGATCTAGAGATCATTACCCATTTACTTGTTCAATCAATTTCGAGATCGGGCGTGCCGAAAGATCAAGTGATAAATGGAGATTACAATCACACTCAATTAACTCAAACACAATTAGTGTTTTTCAAGCCCCAATTACACTCAATAACTCATACAATATTTAGTTCAACAATTTCTCGCGAAATAATCAACAAATTTTAAACTCACAAGATTTAATTGGCGTGCCAAGCACTCACGTAAGTGGTGCTTCTTTCCTCTCAACAGCGACGCTCTATGGACCACGGTTGCACTTGCAGGATATATATATATATATATATACACAAATGACTTTATAAATTCAGCCTTATCTCCAACGTGCGGTAGGTTTGCGGATATTTCCTTTTCCTTTTATTTTGCTTGGAATCCTAATCCACCAGAACTCAAAGGAAATCTTTATCTCTATGGCATATATTTAAGCATCTACAAATGATAATTTATTTTGAGTCGGGTAAGTTCACATAATCAATCTGAAAAAATCAATATAAGATGGACACATTACTGGTTACTTTCAATTAGAAAAAAAAAATACTGTACTTCTAGCTTTCTGACCCTGTTAAGTAACCATTAAAGGCAGGGGATCACCCTGCGAGGATGGTGGCAACAAGGTCGAAGATCATTTTTTGAGATATATCTAACTCGTTCTCTGATATACCTTTACTTTCATGTAGAGGCCTTCACTTTATCCACCAAACCAAACTATCAAGGAAGGAAATGCAAAATACGAAGTGCTCCAACGAAGTGAACAGGACACATTAAATTTCACAAGTTTTGCTCTCTTCCTACAAGAAACTCATGAGTTAGAAGCTGCCCTATGGTCATACGGTGATTCCTTAATAAATGCCACAGTTTTTCCTTTTTCCACATCTACTTTTGTCTCAATGTCGACGGCTCTAAATTGGTTGATGAATCCACATAAAGATGAGAATACTGAACTCTATAGCATTACATGTGACAAACTTTACATTTACCTTACTCTCTCATTGCATCAAGGGCAAATCAAGCTCTTAAAATGTTTCAAGATTCGTCACATCTTGAGATCGAGGAGCGATCATGCTGCTTATATGGTTCGGTTTGTGTCGAAAGCCATTATAGTGGGCTGCAAGCACTGCAAATGAGCTGTTTCTACACAGCCTGTTGAGATGGCTAGTCCTCCCCATATGAACTCAAGCGAATCTGGGAGCCTTTGTTTCAGTTAAACCTGAGAGCTGCCTGGGAACTGTGCTTAGCTGCTTTCGTAAGGCACCTGTTCTCGAGCCTGTGAAGACGTCAGCCTTCGAAGTTTCCCAGTTCTATAATGGTGTTATCAAGCAGTTCATGCACCACATTAATGTGTCCAGATTCTGTGAAATCAAGGTAGGGATCTTAACATGGATAGAAAGCCAACGGGGTTCTCTGATGTCGGCCAAGGATCATGGCATGAGTTACCTTGAATATGGATGTCCAGGGTTAAACAAACAATGAAGATTAATTTGTGCATAGTAGCGAAACTTTGCTTCGCCGCTGCAAGTTTCCTTGCTCTTCATGGCTATGTGGAATCTAGAAGTGAAGCGAACTGAAAAAGTTGAGGCCTTTTATGGTTAACCTGTATCATCTGACTCTGGTCACAAATTCGCTACCATGATCAAATGACCTACCTTTACACTGCTTATAAAATTTATATTTCGGGTGTGTTAGTATAGTTTATTATTTAATCAATTTATTAACGAATGATGGAAATGAATAAAAAGAAATAAGAAAATGGAGAGATGGAAAAATAATATAAAAACTAAGTAAATGAAAATGGATCATGAGACATTTTTACCATCTTTACTTATGTTTTTTTAGGTTCACTTACATTGATATGAAAGAGGGTCCGAGAGCATGGACTGAGGTTTCAAGACCCAACCGGCCGAAGAGAAAGCCTAAATGATTGGTAAGACTTAAAATGTCTTAGGCTTTAGGGTTTTCTTGAGAATTTTAGAATACTTCCGAGAGTGATATGAAAAAATTATATTTGTATTCATGATATATCTCATACTTAATGGATTAGATGGTAGTCTTCTATATCATAATATAGACAGTAATTGGAGAGTATAAGACTCCACCGTTTGATCAAAGAATGATCAACTGTGGTAACTTGAAGTCTCATGTATAAATATTAAATAGTATGCTCTCCCCTTGATCTATATCATTAACATCTAAGCAATATACATTTTTCTCTCTGAACATCTTTTCTCTTAATGATCCTAGTGGACTAGTGAGGATGCTTAACTGGTTGGCGATCTCAAGCATCGGCCGGTGGAAAACATGGAAGGTCCCCAGGGCAAAGCCCTAAAGCGCCTCCTCCTCGCTCTCAACTGCGCCATGCTCTCCCTCGGCATGTGCGGCGGCCACTCCTCATGCGCCTCTACTTCGTCCAGTGGACTTGAGATGGGCGGCTGGCCCATCATGTTCCTCCCCCTCGCGCTAGCCTACTTCTGCCGCTGCGCCGCCGAGGGCCCCTCCACTCCACCCACCTCGTCCTCATGGACCCCTTCCTCTTCGCCCCCTCGGCTGTCATCGGGGTCCTCACGGGCCTCGATGACTACCTCTACGCATACGGCGTAGCGCGAATCCCCGTCTCATCGTAGGCCCTGCTTATTGCAACACAGCTGGCCTTCACAGCCGGGTTTGCGTTCCTGCTGGTGAGGCAGCAGTTCACGTCCTACTCGATCAACTCGATATTCCTGCTGACAATGGGGGCAGGGATCCTGACAATGCACACGAGCAGCAACCGGCCGACGGGGGGAGTCGAAGGGGGCGTACTACGCGGGGTTCTTCACGACGCCTGGGGCAGCGGCGCTGTTCGGGTTCATACTGCGGCTGACGTACAAGAAGGCCAAGCAGGCGATCACATACTCGCTGGTGTTGGAGATTCAGTTGGTGATAGCTTCTTCGCCACCGCTTTCTGCACCATCGGCATGCTGGTCCACAAGGACTTCCAGGTTCTCTCTTTCACATCACATAAGGTTGCTCCCGACATCATGTTTACGCAGGCGATTCCTAGAGAAGCAAGGAACTACGAGCTCGGAGAAGCCTGATACTACGTGGTGTACGTGTAGAACGCGATCATGTGGCAATTCTTTTTCTTGGGAGCCATAGGAATCATCTTCTATGCCTCCTCTCTCTTCTCAGTAATCATGATTGCCGTTCTTCTCCCGGTCACCGATATCCTAGCCCTCATATGCTTCCACGAGAAGTTTTAGGTGGAGAAAGGCGTGTCCCTCGCCCTCTCACTCTGGGGCTTCGCTTCGTACTTTTATGGCGAACTCAAACTTGCCAAGAGGGAAAAAGAAAAAGCAGCAGCAGATTTGATCTCCAGAGACTAAAATGCATAAAAAAAGGCCTTCCCTGAAGGCAAAAGATGAAGGACATGGTTCATACTTAGCCTGCTGTTGTGGTCTGTCATAATTCTGGCCCTCAGATTGTTCATATCAAAGTAACAAGAGGGTTTTCTACATTATTTGCGAGGCGATTTCCGTCAGCCTTCTGTTGCATACTGTCCCCCAGCGCTGCCATTGGTGATCTGCACTGTAGCATAATTCATCGAGTCCTTTTCTGCCATTCTAGACAACTGGATTTGTGACAGCGCAAGGGAAAAGAAAACTGTAAATCGTACTTTAGGACTTGTGTTGCTTCTTATATTCATGCAATAATGTAACGTGGCATTGTCATTGTTTAATACATCCAGCACCGAAATTTGGAGCTGCACTGCATAGAGACTCTGCTTTGGGCAGTAAACCAACAATCCAGTGATGGTCAAGACAGGGGGACAATGACAAAAGGTATGGATTTTCTGGAATAAACCTCCTTGCTTTTTCATTCTGTTGCCCTCTTGTTTATGTTTCTCCCTTTTCAATGAAGCTGTATAGCCTGAATAGTCTGGCGATTCCATGTCATTGTCGCAATTAGCACGACCGTAGTAGATGGGATAAGATTCTCGTCCAATGTAAGAGAGACACGTTACTGGTGACGTTCTATTAGAAAAAAATACCGTACTTCTAGCTTTCTGGCCCTGTCAATCAATTACTAAAGATATCACCTTGCAGGATGGTCACAAAGAAGTCAGATCATTTTCTGAGATACACAAAACTTGTTCTCTGAAATATCTTTACTCTTATGTAGAGGTCTTCACTATGTCCACCAAACCAAAATACAAGAATGGAGGTGCAAGATACAAAGTGCTCCAACAAAGTGAAAATGACACAATAAATTTCACAAATCTTGGTATCTTCCTACAAGAAATTCATAAATCAGTAGCTGCTCTATGGTTATATGATGATCCCAATGATGCAATCTGCTCAGTAAAAGCAGCGGTTTTTCCTTATCTACTTTTGTCTTAATGTTAACAGCTCTAAACTGATTTTTTAAAGCACATAAAGATGAAGACACCAGATTCTAAAGCGTCAAATGTGACAACCTTAAAATTTACCTCTCTCTCACAGCAGCAAGGGCAATCATTCATTACACTTGAATTTGTACTTGAATTTTATCATGCTCTTGTTTTTCACTTTCATCACAACTTGCAATTGAGTAGCAATCATGCCGCTTCTATGGTTTGGTTTATGTCAAAAGCCATTATATTGTCCTTCAAGCATCGCAAATGATCTGTTTCTACGCAGCATGTGATGCTTAATCCTCTCCTTATATCTGAGCAGATCTGGGAGAATCTTGTTTCGGTTAAACCTGAGAGCTGCATGTGAATTGTGTTTAGATGGTTTCGTTAGGTACCCATGCTCAAGCTTGTGAACACCTCTGCTTTCAAAATTTTCCCAGTTTTGTAATGATGCTATCCAGCAGTTCATACATCATATTAATGTGTCCTGATCTATAAAATCAATGTACGGATGTCAACATAGACAGAAAGCTGAACAGGTTTTCTGATGTCAGCCTAAGAACATGGCATGAGTTACCTTGAATATGGATGCCCAAAGTTAAGACAAATGATTAAGATTAAATTGTGCATATTAGTGAACTTTGCTTCAGCAGGGCAAGTTTCCATGCTCTTCATGATTATGCAGAATTTAGAAGGGAGGGGAACTGAAAAGGCTGGGGCATTTTATGATTAACCTGTATCATCTGACTTAGGTCGCAAACTCACTATATGATAAGATGACAAAGCTTTAGACTGCTTAATTTTAGTGTGAGAATCTGTTGCTGTTGTCCAAGAAATGAAACAAAATAAGATTCCTTATCTGACAACCTGCGAAATACAATGCATGAGCTGAGAGATAGGATGTTGCTCGGAGATGATTACAAAGATATCCTGGCTAGCCCTGAAACTAATGTTGAAAAGAAGCTTTCTCCTAGTTATTTTCTTGGTTATATGTTTTCTCAAAAGGCTTTTAAACTAAAAGGAATGGGTTCTTCAGCTCTGAGTAGCAAGAAACCAGAAACCAAATGAATTAAGTATGAGTAGAATCTGTGATAACATTTCTAGATTTAAAGTCTGAATGAAGCCGATATAGTATAGTTTCCAAGGTTCTTGGCACAACATGCGGAAGGTAAGGGTAGAAAGAACTGACTCATTGCCTGTGTGCACTGTAGATGCGAGGAGGCAGATCCAATTTGAGAGACAGAGTAGATGCTCAAGAAGGAACAGAAAACAGTCAGAACATGATTAAGGCCCTAATTCTATGAAACATTGTCAATCACCCAGTGCTTTACTTGGCCTTAGCAGATACTTTGGAAAACCTCTAAATCTTAGTAAAGTTCCATGTTATTGTATCAAATATATCAGTTGCTTGGGTCATTCGATTTTCTATTACATATATTACAGCCTGGGATACATCTTGGCGCATCAGGATGCCAGCTTCTGATATCTTTCATGGAGAGCAGAAAATTTAAAATGGATGATGAGACTATTTCTGTGACCCAAAGACAGACATGCTTGGAGGAATGAATCATAGAACTTCAAGGTGATAGAATGGAAATCATCGACATCTTATTCAGTTACTGTTGGGTATTCTTATTATCTAATATGCAACTCCTCTTTTGGAGACCAAATACATGTTATTTGGTATTATTCATGTGGATAGAGCCATCAACATCTTTTGCAGCCCTTCCTTGTGCTCTAGAATAGCGCCCCAGAGGGGTGCATATTCCTTGATAATTGATATATCGATGAACCTCTGAAACCAAGAACTGAGCAAAGACATGTCCTCTGCATCGACGAGATTTATCCCTATGTGTACTTCCACTGCTCTAACACAATACCACATCGAGCCACCAGCGATGTCCACGATATTGATAGTGTCGCCTCCAAAGAATGGCTTCTTCTCCAATCCTCCTTCCAGGATCTTCAAATTTTGTTGAGCTTCTTTTGCAGCCCTCTGTTGATCCTCTCCTTTCTTTCTGAAGATGCTTATGATTGCTGGCATGCACTGATCATCAAGGTATTAGTCGGTGAGCAGATAAAGCGGGTTGATTTTATTGATATAGAAAAGCAGCACAAAGTGAAAAACCTCTTCTCTATCTGAAGCATTACCTTATCATCAACAAATTTGGCCCAGAAAGGCGCTTTGGCTCTGTCATGGGGGTCTTGTGGAAGGAGAGCCTTCTGCTTCCATGTCTCATTGATATACTCAAGAATAACAAGTGATTTTGCAATCAGTTTTCCCTGATAGAATAGCCTTATTATGAGGATGACTGTATTGCAAAAGCGTGGAACCATGGTTCACGAGATCTTCTTCCACACACTCATCAAAGGCAACTTCTTTGAGCTTCAAAGCCCATAAAACTCTGATGGCAAAAGGGCTCGCCCAGAACCCAAACAACTTCACCTCAGCCATCCGTTGGTTTTCTTTCTGCAAAAGCTGTTGTTATCTTGTTCTGATATCTATAGAAATTTCGCTGCAAAAGGTGTGGGTGGATTATTCATGTAAGTTCAAGTCGTGTATGATTGATCCTAGTTTTGGAATTTAGTTACTGCAGCCACAGAGACAGCTACAAGATGACATTTGACTAGTTTGAATCAAAAGACATGATGGAGTCCACTCACTTTTCTCCTGTAAATGAAATTGGCTTTCTCTGCAATTTCCCTCAAGCTGGCATTTTTTGGCAGCCATTCTAGTCTAGACAATGAAAAACAAAGAACAGGAAGCAATTCTCAGGCAATGAATTTCAGTTGATCGCAAATTGGAGTCTTGATGCCCATTAATCTCCGATAGTTTTCCCCCTATGCTTCACCATTCTTTATAGCGGTTGTATTTCATCGGACATGTGCATGTAAATGATGTCCACTGCCCTGACTAGAAAAGAGCATCGAGATTGTCCTGAGAGTATAATAGCGAAGTCGTGCCAATCACGTTCATGGTTCATTGAAAACGCCTGTTTAGATTGATTGATGAGGTGGATTGATTATCTCTTGTTGATTAGAGGTTGAGCACTCATTGTTTCTAATCAGTACTTTTTTTCTTGAGAGTTTATCAGAAACTTAGATAATAGTACCATGTGGCAAATTTCTCTTCGTCGATGGTCTCCTTAGAGGTTCACACACTGGTCCATCAGCACGATATGACCTTAACGAGTGTAACTTAACAGTTTGATAGTTGCTAATTCGCAGCAACTCAGACTTCACACGCATCAGCTCTGTCCTATCAGACCACTGAGGAAGAATCTTGCTCCCTCCCATTTTGCAGGAAAATAGGATAGATTGAAAAGGAGACGAACGAAAATATCATGTCAGAGGAGAGTTTAAGTTTAATTTGCCTGTGTGGCAATACTCTCATAATCTGTCATAGGATTAAAAGGTTCACGGTCAGGAATCGTTTAGCTTTTCTTATGTCAATTTCTCTTGTATAACAAATTCACTGGCACAAGAACTCCATCAGTCTATCTGGTTATTGAGTGGAGAGCTTCAACATGTTTGAAACATTCTCTGTGTATGAATCGTCATTGCTAGTTGCACTATGCATATTCACGTAAAGAGAGAGTAATATAACGCAAGCATACATTGTGCTTTAGCATCAGATCATGCTTTATTATCATGAGCAGGACATACTACACAATAGTCTGCAGTCCCTCTAAAGCAGTCCTAAAGAATTTGGAAATGGCAGCAAAGAAAGATCATTTTGATGAAGCGACGAGCATCTTGTGGTACCTAGAATTGAGCTCTATCAGTTTATCCCAAGGGGGCATGCATTCCTTGATGACAGGTACGTCCAGAAACCTCTTGAACCAAGCATCAAGCGAAGGCATTTTCTCAGCATCGATGAGACTGGTGCTAGTGATTTCCTCAACAATTCGAGCCCAACAACCAATCCAGCCGGTAGCAACATCTGCAAAGTTGATCGTCTCGCCTCCAAAGAACGGCTTCCCCTCCAGTCCGCTCTCCAGGGTCTTTAGGCTCTCTCGAGCTTGTAACACCGCCTTCTGTTGCTCCTCGCCTTTGCTGCTGAACATGGCCATAACAGCCGGCATACACTGAGACAGGAACCGTCCATGTATTAGAGATCTAACAAAATGTTCCTCCTCCACTCGTTAGCGTTACAGTTTCAGGGTGGTACTTCACATATACTATACTTTCAAGAATGGAGCGCCACTATGCACGTGGCTCAAAAGGATTGACCCCAGAGCATCCTACGAAGATTACTATTGAAAAAAGCATTACTCATCAATAATTTAAATCACATTGTGATGAAAACGATGAAAGATAAACAATAAGGTCAGCGCTAGATTGAGCGGAAGAAGCACTCATTCCTTTACCTTCTCATCCACGAATTTGGCCCAGAAACGCGCTCTGGCTCTTTCATAGGGTTCTTGAGGAAGGAGAGGGCTCTGCTTCCATGTCTTGTCGATGTATTCAAGTATCACAAGGGACTCCGCCCTAGTCAGACTGAGTTACAATCATATGCTTCCAGGAGAAGTTCTAGGCGGAGAAAGGTGTGTCCCTCACCCTCTCGCTCTGAGGCTTTGCTTCATACTTCTACAACGAATTAGAGCTTGCCAAGAAGGACAAAGTAGCAACAGCAGTGGCAGCAGCAGGTTAGACCTCCAGAGACCAAATGCATCAACAAGGCCTTCCCTAAGGGCAAAAAATGAAAGACATGACTCAAACTTAGCCTGCTGCTGTGGTCTGTCACAATCTGGGCTCTGAGAGTGGTCATATCAAAGTAAAAAGAGGGCATTCTATATTATTTACGAGATGATTACTGTCAGCCTGCAATTGCATACTGTCCCAAAAGCGCTGTCATTGGTGATCTGCATTGTAGCATAATTTATCGAGTCCTTTTTGTTTTTTTTTTTTTTGTGAAATGTAAGAAATATATTGATAACTTTGGACAAACAAGAAACGGCGCCAACTTACACTCTGACCGCGCAGCAGGAAGAGTGGAAGGGAGTCGAAGGGAAAACAAAAGAAAGAAGAAAAAATGCCCACAACCCGGGCCGAGGCAAAACCAAACCTAGCAAACCTCTACTACACGCTTAAAAGCGGGACTAGAGAACTAGGACGGTACAAAGACAAGCACCAACAGCAACAAGCAAAGCTACCGAGAAAAGACCGAGAGGTCGAAGCCCCAATTCCTTTGAAGTCTTCTATTTCTTGGGGTAGGAGACACATTCTTGAAGGAGAGAACTCTGTCCTTGACAACTTTGATCAAATGATTTTTGAGAGCCGACACGGAAACAGTTTCACCCCAAAAGATGATGCAATTTCTCTTTTTCCAAATTAGATAACACAGAGCTCCAAAAGAGAACCTAGCAATTTTGTGGAAGAAATCTTACCCGATAAAAACTTTACAGCCCAAGTGAAGGTCTCAGTCCACGGTCTGATTCTCCAAGGTAGGTTGCACCTAGAAGCCCATAAATAAGCCAAGGTAGTCAATCCTACCGTAAGAAAGTAGGAGTGATTGAGTCGGTAGGCACTTCTTGGCAATAAGCCATAACAGAAATTGATAACGAGGTGCCAAGGCATTATCCCAAACCAGAGTCGCCCAAGGAACTCGATCTTTTTTAACTCTGATTAAATTCCAGGCCAAAGCAACCGAAAAAAGGCCCGAAGAATCACCGCACCAAAGGAACCGGTCACAAACATTAGAAAGCACCGGCAAGGAGAAGCCCCAACTTTCCAGGCAGGATTTAAAGGCCGGGGCAGAGGTGTACAATTCAGAGACAGCTGCCATCTTAGATAAACCCGAGTCCTCCATTACAGTGGAAGAAACAATTGCGTCCAAAGGACCACACGGAAGCCAGTTATCATGCCATAGAGATTTATCGAGTCCTTTTATCCCTGTGTGATTCCACCACTCTTAACACAATACCACATTGAGCCAGCAGCGATGTCCGCAATGTTGATAGTGTCGCCTCCTAAGAATAGCTTCCTCTCCAATTCTCCTTCCAGGATCTTCAAATTTTGTTGAGCTTCTTTTGTGGCCCTCTGTTGATCCTCTCCTTTCTGGGTGATGACGCTCATAATTGTTGGCACGCACTGATCATCAAGATATTAAATGGTGAGCAGATAAAACAGGTAAATTTTGGGGAAAAAGAAAAGCAGTACATGGTAAAAAACATCCTCTCTTTCTGTAGCATTACCTTAGCATCTACAAATTTGGCCCAGAAATGCGCTTTGGCCCTGTCGTAGGTGTCCTGTGGAAGGAGTGCCAGCTGCTTCCATGTCTCATCAATGTACTCGAGCATAACAAGTGACTCTGCAATCTGTCTTTCCTGATGGAATAGAATCGGAGTCCCTTTTTGAGCATGACTGTATTGTAAAAGCGTGGAACTATCATGAGATCTTCTACACACTCATCGAACACTACATGTTTGAGCTTCGAAGCCCATAAGACCCTGATGGCAAAAGGGCTCGCCCAGAAACCAAACAACTTGACCTCGGCCATCTGCTGGTTTTCTTTCGGCAAACGCTACTATGATCTTATTCTGATATTTCTAATTTGTGGTAAGTCAAACTTCGCACATGTCAATTGTGTGTCCTATAAGACCACTAAGTAGAATCTTGCTCTCTCTCATTTTGCAGGAGATTAGAATAGATTGAAAAGGAGACGAATGAAACATAATGTCAGGGGAGAGTCTGAAGTCTTTAGTTGCCTGTGTTTTAATGATCTGTGATAGGATCTAAGCTTCATAATCAGGAATCGTTTTGCTTTTCTGAAGTTGGTTTCTGTCGTAAGGCAATTCATCGGCACAAGAACCTCATCACTCTCTATGTATCTGGATTTTGAATGGAGAGTTTCAACATGTATGAACAAATATTCTCTCTGTTTGTATTGTCATTGCAAACTGTACTGAGCATATTCACAGAGTAATACAACGCAAGCATAAATTATGCTTTATTATCAGATCGTGTTTTATCATCATGAGCTGGAGATACAACACAATAGTCCGCAGTCCCTCTAACGCAGTCCTAAAGAATTTGGAAATGGTAGTGAAGAAAGATCATTTCAATGAAGCGAGGTACTTCTGGAGGAACCCAGAATTGAGCTCTATCAGTTTATCCCAAGGGGGCACGCATTCCTTGATGACGGGTAGCTCCAGAAACCTCTTGGACCAAGCATCGAGCGAAGGCATGCTCTCAGCATCAATGAGAGTGGTGCCGGTGATTTCCTCGACAATTCGAGCCCAACAACCAATATAGCCTGTAGCGACATCCGCAAAGTTGATCGTCTCACCTCCAAAGAACAGCTTCCCCTCCAGTCCACTCTCCAGGGTCTTCAGGGTCTCTCGAGCTTCTAACACGGCCTTCTGTTGCTCCTCGCCTTCAGTGCAGAACACAGCCTTCATAGCCGGCATACACTGAGACAGGAACCGTCCACGTGTTAGAGATCGACTTGTGCTAACAAAATGTTCTTCTTTCAATCATTAGCGTCACGGTTTCAGGGTGGTACTTCACATCTACTATACTTTCAAGAATGGAGATCCTCTATGCGCATGGCTCAAAAAGATTGATCCAAAGCATTCCACGGACATTATTCTCGGTAAAATCATTACTCATCAATGATTTAAATCACATAGGGATGAAACTGATGAAAGATAAATATACAAGGCCGGCGCATAGATTAAAAGAAGCACTCATTCCTTTACCTTCTCATCTGCGAACTTGGCCCAGAAACGCACTCTGGCTCTCTCATAGGGATCCTGAGGAAGGAGAGGGCTCTGCTTCCACGTCTCGTCAATGTATTCAAGTATCACGAGGGACTCCGGGATCGGCTTCCCGTGGTGGACGAGAACCGGGACCTTCTTGTGGACCGGGTTGTACTGCAAGAGCAGCGAGCTCTTCTTGTTGGGGAGATCCTCTTCCAAATAATCATAAGGGACTTGTTTCAGCTTCAACGTCCATATCACTCTCAGTGCGTACGGACTCCCCCAGAACCCATGCAGCTTCACCTCTCCTCCATCGGCCATCGTCGGTTTGTGCCAAAGCAAATGTTGAATAATCGAGCTCTGTTTTGGCCATTCCTCAGACAAATATAAGTGAAAAGAACTGCTTCTTGAGTACCAAAAGTCACGAAATCTTTGATGCTCGGGAAGAGGACAAGGCAGTGAAAACCACTTGCTTGATTTATACTCAGATGATCAACTGAGGTGGGCCGAGTTAAGTCTCACTCGACTTGTCTCGAACGTATAATGCATTAACAAACTCTAAGTATGTTGCGTAAAGGGGCAAGTTGCTCTACCTATTCGTGATCAATATGAGACCATCAATCTCTAGCAACAGAAGGATTCTGCTATTGGCCTAACCCAACTTTATCACCTTTGGTTGATGTTTGGTTTGGTATTTGGTATTTGTATCGGTCTTCTCGACAATGAACAATTATTGAATATGCTATCACTAGTTGGTCGCACTTCCAATCATAAATTATGAGAGAGAGAGAGTCACGAAAATATCTCGTAACTTTAGATCTTGGCCACCAAACCTTGACATTTAAAGTAAAATCAGCAGTCTCCATGAAGAAAATCATGTGGCGCAAATTTTCCACGCAATCACAAGATCAAATTCCCTTTTCTTTTCTATTCTTTTTTTTTCTTAACAACGTTATATCTATACTCGTAAACCCATTTGTTCAGTTTCCCAAATGACATGTTTTCCACATGCCAATCCAAAAGTTTGGCTACAGATAAGACGTTAATAATGAGAAGTAAAGCAAAAAGGATTACACAAGTAAAATTTGTACTGACTCGTTACATAAGGCCCTCTCATCGGATTAAGTAGCAGATCCATCAGGAGAAATAAGTTAGTCTGGCCCAATCTTGCTGAGTAACACACAATGGAACACGCAGGTGAATTTGGTGGACTCTCGGCAAGTTGCAGGCACCAAGGAACAGATGTTTCGGTTGAATGCCTTATTGAAGAATCATGTGGAGCCAATGAATAAGTCCTCACAAAGACGACAACGCCAACGCAACATTTCGT
Organism: Eucalyptus grandis; assembly: GCF_016545825.1. Classification (NCBI taxonomy): domain Eukaryota; kingdom Viridiplantae; phylum Streptophyta; class Magnoliopsida; order Myrtales; family Myrtaceae; genus Eucalyptus; species Eucalyptus grandis. The sequence continues at coordinate 4,657,341 of NC_052617.1, read as the reverse complement.
GAAATCCGGTCATGAACAGGTTCCTGGCCAAGTAAGCAATAAATTTATCAATTTGGCTTTCATATGATGTCAATAGTGGATAGAGTGATTCCATGTCCTGCCAATCTCGCTTACGGAGAAAAATTTACCTGGGTCAATGGCATTTCAAACGTTGACTTTGTAATTGTCTCGTACAGGAATATGTATCTGCCAAGCAAAATTCACAACAGTAATTATCTCCACTTGTTATCCACCTATGTTTGCAAACACATCTACCAAAACAATTGGAGAAACAGAACAAAACAGCCATAATGCGTTGCTTGGGTTTCAGGAAGTAAACCGAAGATCATTAGAAATCCATCCTATCTACCACATTCCCTATTAACTATAGCTTCTAAAGGCTTCTTGACTAAAGCACAATAGAAGCAACACAATCACTCTTCCTTTTTGACCCGGGAGATCTCTACACAAACATGTTCATTAGCTTTCTCTACGTGAAGCCATCGCAAGCAAAATTCCAACTTTGGCCATTAATTTAATACTTTTTCATGAATCGCAGATTTCACAATATATAATTGAGCAAAATGTGACACTTCCAGAGACCTATAGTGCAGGAATTTTTACTAAATGTTCTTAAAGCGGAAGAATTGTTCTGCAAACACCAGAAATGAGACTGCTTTAAATGCTAAAACGACAAGCAAGACATACCTCCATGCCAGTTCAGCAACAAGTTCTTCTGGGGCCTCAGGCAGTACCTAATATTTAAACCAAGCAAGATTAGATAAACCATCTCCTGTCCACCATAAGCATAAGAAGATCCAATAGTACTTCCTCGAGTTAAGTACCTCATCTTCATAAGGATTGCAATGATCTTTGAACCATAGCCTCAAGAATTCCTATAAATTGGGAATCAAATTCAGATACTGCAGGAACATTTCAAGAGGACAAGTGACAATATTAAAATAATCCATCCATAGCACATCCAAGGAAATTGTTATTCATCCGTTCAGCCATTATTTGGCAGCAGCGCAGCACATGCCTTAGCAACAGTAACAATGACCAGAACCAGGGACAATATTGCATACCTTGTCGACATTTTCAGGCTCAAGACCATTTTGAAACCGTTCATCATAAGACTGCGCTATCCAATATCTACTTGAGTCAGGAGTATGCACCTGTAGTTCCATGCCCAAAAAAATAGCACTATATCATGATGTAATACCATTTCCTGATTTAGTCAGAAGGACACGCTGTGAATGTGTCAGTGCATACAAGAGAGGTAAACGGAAGGAGGAAAAGTAAACCTCATCTATCAAAAGAATGGAACCGTCCTCAGCCTTCCCAAATTCATACTTTGTATCCACCAATATAAGGCCATGCTCTGAAGCAACATGCTGCAAAGTAAGGTGGACAGCACTTCCAATTTTAGTGAGCAGTTGTGCTAGATTGTAAAGAGTGAATATGATTGTTATAATAATATTAACAGGACATTTCCATATGGAACATTTGTGACCAGAACCCAAGCACTTCATGTGAAGACACAGAGGAAAAGATTAGGCACTGACAGGCAATTACCTCCCCACAGAAAATATTTTGTTTTTATAATATGGGCGTCCGAACCTTCATTCAACTAGTTCCCTAGGATACATGCTAACAGCCCTCCCCACATGCATTAGGTAAGAATTTGGAATCATCACATTTACATAACATCACATCATATCACATCAGCATCAGAAGGAACACGTATTCTAAATTGCGCGTATATTTGCAGCCAAAAAATTCGTGATGGAAACAGTATTGTGGCTAAGACTTCTCCCATCAACAAATAAAATGTCATCGCCCTAAGCCCCATTCCTCGTGACCACCAAATATCAGCACTGTGGCCACTTACGGTACTTCTGAAATGAAGAAGAAATGATAATGCCTGATGAAGTGAAGAGATCAACACTTACCAAACCCTTACATTTCTTGAGTACCCATGCCTCTCCATCCAACAGTTAGATAGTCAAGAAGCTAGAAGACAATACCAATTCACATTTTTTAGGTTTCAAGCATCTCGCGTAAGACGTGACGAAGGGGAAAGTTCACTACAATGCTAGGCAAGAAAGTTCAAAATTCATGACAGTATTCTGGACACTTTTCCTTCAAGTTCAGTCTCATACATCAAAAGAGAAACTAAGAAAGAAATAGAACAATGCACCAGCAAAAGGTCACTTTTCTGATTATTATATCCCGGTGATGAACAAAAAGGAGAAAAACAAGTGCAGCCAATAAAGTAAAATGAAGTCACCTGTCCATACTCAAACAATTTCAATGCTTTCATACTGACTTCATCATAGTCATCTTGAGTCATCAGCCCACCTTCAACAATCTGACAGGAAAATGCAAATGCAATATGATAAGCTAACTTAGTAAGGAGGTACAAGAAAAGTTAGACAGAGTATTAAGTTAAGAGTTACCATGCCAACACCCATCAACACTGATGCATCTCTCTCTCTCATGCGCATTTATTCTAATTTCCAGAGCACAGCTCCATACACACATGCCAAGCCTTAAACATCTCTATCTATTCTAATTTGCAAAGTCTCTACTGTAAGCAGCTTCATTTAGATAATGAGAGCAAACCTCTTTTGGTGTGACAGGTACATCATGATCTGCCGCTTTGGTTGTAGGTGTCAATATATTTGCAGGCAGCCTCTGGTTCTTCAGCAAGCCTAAATGTATTATAACATCCTTTAAAGATAGGGAAAGAAACATCAGAACACACTCAAACTAGATGGAAGAAAACATACCATCTGGGAGAGCATTGCCACAATAATTACGGATTCCTTTTCTGTAGACAGTCCATAATGATGTATCAGTACTTCCAGTCACAAAACCTCTGACTGCAATTTGAGAATTAAAGTTGGATCAAATATTGCATCCTACAGATGACTTCGATTTAAGTATTGTTTTAAAATATATATATATATATATCTCAACTTAGGACTTTAATCATATTAAATGTAAAATGCACTGACATAAGAAAGCAATCTGTCAATAAGACACACTGGGGCTATCTTCAGGTACCGAAACTTTTTTATTAACTTGTGCAACAAAAATCCTGAAGGATCACGTTCGACATTACTTTACTTTACACTAGTGAGCCTGTATGTGTTTTGGTTAAAAGAAAGCCAAATCAAAAGCTAGCAATAACTCACCAACAAATTCAACTGGAAAGACAGAACACTTCTTTGCAATTGTAACATTTTTATCAGGAGATGCTACTACAGCATTGGAAGTGATGTGCTTCGTTCTATCAAACCACCACAAGCTCGTTTCATTGAGGACCTGAAAAGGTACACACGGCATAAACCATTTCGTAACCACCAAAGAACAAAACGTAAGTGTGTAAGCTAAAATCCAGGAAGTAAGGATAGCAGTTCAACACACCTGGCCCTTAAAAGGTATGGAAGCAAGAATCCGATCAAATGCACTTTGCCTATCAGTCGTAACCAGGACAAGATAATCGCCGCCGTCATAGATGTCCCTGACCTGCAATTCTATGTGCTTAACATCAAGCAGTACCAAAATTTACTTTCTCTAACAATTAAACAAACGGAATAAGAACTTCAAGAAAAAGACCAACTTCTATGCATTTCAGTGGAATCATAGCACCCCAGATTACATTAATAACAATCCAGAAGGAATGACTGATTTTTTTCACAGAAAGTAAAAGCTGGCATTTGAACTCATACAAATATTGCAGCTTTGAATCAACCGGTCGAAAAAAATCAAATCTTTATGCTCCAGGCAGCACCAGTCACGACTCAAATTTACTCAGTAGCCTAAAGAAACGGCAAACCAGAAAACCCAACACGACCCGGCAGGCAATTCACCTTGCCTCTGGTTTTGGACTTGAGACCGGGGACCGTCAGGTGAAGATTCGTCTCGGCAAGGCAATTCGACATCGACCCTTTAATAGCTTCGGAGACCTCGTCCTTGCGGCCGCCGGTGATCAGAGCGTCGAGGGACGAGTGCTTCTTCTGGTCCTGACTCTGGCTCGCCATCGCTGATAAGCAGAGAGGAGAGGAATTCCGAGACCTCGTTCGCGCTTGCCAGAAAGGAACCGACTTTTGCGGAGGGCGAGCGACGGGCGTTCGACGCCTATCGGTGGTGAGGGTTTTGACAGGGTTTAAGCCCGGCAAGCGCTGAGCCATTGCGTTGCTCCGACGGGGAAGGAGATGCCAGCAGTGGAGTGTGGAGCTAGGGCTTCTTTATCAGACGACGCTGTTCTTCGAAAAGGAGAAAGTGTCCGGAAAATTTTAAAATGACAATGGGAGTTTGGGCCCAAACGCCCAAGAGATGTAATAACGTGGCATTTTTAAACTAATCAAGGGTCTGTTTGATAATATGCGAAATAATGTATGATTCTAGTCTTTTGTTTTTCAGAAAAAAAAAAAAAACACACAAATCCATTTAATAAGTATTTATTTTTAGGAATAAATTTAGAACAAAATCAAATATAAAAATAAATTCCTTTTTATTCTTGGGAATAACTTCAGAATGAAGCATTTTCTTTTTTTCTCTTTTCTTTTATTATTTTCCTATTCTTCTTCTTATTTGTTGTCGCTCGCCGACCTCGACGATGGTCGGCAATTGACCAAACGAGAGCCGAGAACCAACGACAACATTGTCAGTGCCTAGCTATTAGTGAGGCTCGACTTCACAATGGCTAGGTGAGGTGGAGCCTCACCAGGTGACAATCCAGCAAGGTTACTTGCCCTCATCTAGGCGATCGCTAGTTATGGCCAAGGCTAGCAACCCGCAAGAAGAAGAAGAAAAAAAAAAAAAAAAAGTGTAATAAAACTATTAAAAAATTAAAAGAAATTTTATATAAAAAAAAATTTGTAGGTCATATTAAACGCATTTTTATTTCGGGAGTAAAAATTTTATATAATTTATAAGTAGAGATTGTTTCTCGGAATAGAATGATTATCAAATGCAACCTTAGTGAATTTTGTGTTTAGTTATTTGGATTTTTAATCATAATAGGATATGAAATATAGGGATTTTGTTATATTACATCAAATATTTGGTAATTATAGTAAGAAAATTTAATATATTCACAACATATCGTATATATCGTTTAATATAATGACATATTAATATAAATAAAGCACAAATTTTACAAATGGAGATAGTAAAAATCACTTGCGACACTCATGTCTCCTCTATTTTTTTGTTTTTAATTTTATTTTACTTTATTTTTTTAAATAATTTCTTTTTATTTCTTTCTTCCCATTCCATAATTCTCTAATAAAATTTTATTGAATAGAAAACTATACTAATATACCAAAACTATTAAAACACATAAAATATGTAATAAATATATATTCTTATATTTAGTTTATATTATAAGATAGAATTAAATTCGAATATATAAATAAAATTAATATTAAATTAAAAACAATATTTTTATTTTTTTGATATTTCGAATATCGTATATTATAATTCAAATATTATTTATATTGATATATAATTTTATATTTGTTAATTTAATAATTTTTTTAGAAAAATAATTTTCCTATTATAAAATTAAAAATCACATCTACCTTTATCCCACCTCCCTCATAAAATAATTTTATATTGTTTATATCCCTCTTATATCAACTTTATTATGTTTTGAGCATACACTAAGTGTGAAATAAGATTAATTTTATCATATCTTAAATTTTATCCTAACCACCAAAGGCAGCCTAGAAGTATATAAAAGGCAAAAAGTTTCCCAATGGGAATTTCATTGCTAAAAAAGTCTTGGTATTTATTAGTCAATTAAAATATCAATTTTCGACCAAAATTAAAATATCAAATTTATTTCTTCTCTTTCTTTCCTTGCGGGTCTCGCTTTCATTATTCTCTTTTCCTCGCACAAGGCTCTTCATTTTCTCTTACAAGCTATTATTTTTGTCCGTGCCTTCCTACTCCTCAAGTCATTGAGCATTCAAGGAGAATATTTTATGGCACTGACCCCATTGTTCTCCACACTTTCATTGGTGCTAGCATTGGGCTCATTGTTGACCTTGTCAACGAGCCTCTTTTCACCGTTGCACACAACCTATTCTTACGGTGTGGAAGGTAATACTGAGAAGCACCGCCTCTCTCTCTCTTCACTTTTCTAGATTTTTCTCTCCTCTTGCGAATGTTAAAATGTAGAGAAACAACAGGTGTCTCCACCATGTGTAGGCATAAAAGTCTTAAGGCAACAAGCGAGTTGTGTGCTTTTGGATGATATGAAGTGAGATTTGAATTAGTGATTTAATTTGATTGGAGTTTTCAGTGTGGTATCTGAATGTGAAATGCAAATTGTGTTTTTGAATACTAATTACTGGGAGCACACTACTAAAATGCCCCATTTGTTCTTTCGTTTGTGTTGTAATTGTTGCTTTTAAGCCATAAAATGTAATTGTGTGTGGAGTTGATCTTCAAGCCAGCTCATGAATAACCATTTCGTAATCACACATTTGTTTAACCCATTGTCTCAATCACTCTTGCTTTTATGATAATTGACAGCTTGGCGCGATCCACTTGCTCGACATGGAGGATGACTTTTCTACGGGACTTGTTGGGATTGTTGGTGTATGTTTACATTGTCTTTGTGCAATCAATCCAGCCATAGGATTTTATGGGATCACAAAGAAGAAATTCAAAGAAACAATACGACATCCTGGGTAATGAAAAATTGCTTGAACAGCGAAAGGATTGTGTTGAACTAGAGACCCTTAAGAGAATTGCATGCGACGGAAAGAAGAGAAGCAAGAAGCAATGAAAGAAAAAGAAGGAACAAACAAATAAGAGTTGACTAAGCATTAAATGGGAAGTAGTTCTAGCAGAAGTCGTGGGCTATTATATAGATGGTATGGTCAAAACGCAGAAATTGAGAGTGCGAAAGTCAAACGAGGTGTGGAAATATTAACATAATATTGTATATGGCATATTAATATAAATGAACTACAAAATATAAACAGAAATGGTAAAAATCACTCACGATACTCATTTCTACTCTATTTTTTAATTTTATTTTACTCTATTTTTAAATAATTTCTTTTTTATTGCTTTCTTCCCCTTCCATCATTCTCTAATAAAATTTTATTAAATGGAAGACTATATTAATATACCTAAAATATTAAAACGCATCAAATATGTAATAAATACATATTTATATTTAGTTTATATTATAAGATAGAATTAAATTCAAATATATAAACAAAAATAATATTAAATTCAAAAAAAACCAAAATTTTATTTTCTTGATATTTTGTATATTATAATTCAAATGTTATTTATATTGATATATAATTTTTATATTTTTTTAATTTAAGGAGTTTGTTTTTTAGAAAAATAATTTTCCCATTATAAATTAGAAATCATATTTACATTTATTCCACTTCATTTATTCCACTTCCCCATGGAATAATTTTATCCGACTTATATTCTTCTCATATTTAACTTTATCCTGTTTTGAGTAGACATTAAATGCGGAATAGAATAAATTTTACATACCTTGAATTTTGTCTTGATCGCCAAACACAATCTAAGGCTGCGTTTGGTCGACAGGATAAAACCGTGATAGGATATGTTTTATCCTATCTCGTGTTTGGTAGTTGTCTAGGATATGATAAGGTCGGATATAGACGGGATATAAACCGGATAAAAAAATCCGAGGGGGGAGGTGGGATAAGGTCGGATAAGATTTCTTTTATCCGAAACCTAAAACCCTACGCTTTTTTTTATTTCTCTGTCGTTCACCCACATACAACTCTCTGTTTCCAAAGTATCGACGTTGAAGCCTTCTCCTCAATAGCTCTCCGATTCTCATCAAAATTTTACGAAAGCTTCTTCCTCCGCCAAGGTAAGACCCCCCGTCCGGCGATCGCTCGCCGGTCGCCCTCCCAATCGATTCCCCCACTCGCCGGGTCACTTAGGCTTGTCGGTCTGCCCATGAGCCCAGGTCTAAATTCCATATGCAAATCTTGTTGCCGGGCTGATGCCCCACCGATGGTCATCGAGGGTGGCCAAGGGTGGCTGAGGTTCGCCTAGGGTCTGGGTTCGCTCGTGTGGATCGACGAATGTGGGGCTGGATCGCCTAGGGTCTGGGTTTGCCATGTTCTCTCTTTGCTCTGTCTCCATTTACCTGCTTCGCGAGGATGGCGATGTTAGTTGTTAGCTTGTTTCGCTCTTTGTGTACTAGTTCGACCAAGGCTCATTTCATTGGTTCTAATCAATTAGCAAGTCTCGCGTGCCACAAATTTAGAGTGAGTGGTTTTAATTTATGGCTCTTGAGAGAGAGTATGTGTTCATCCACACCCATTTCTCAGAACAGGAGGATGAAGCTAAAAATTCTTTGTTGGGTTTTTCTTCTCAGCAGCTTCATCACCGCAATTTCTTATCTCTGGGTTTGTTCGTCCGACGGTACTTTTTCTGTACAGACCCATTGTTTGCGGGTAATTTTCACCTCACTCATTAACATGTGTTATGAGTTAATTGATCAATCAATTTGTGATTTTTCTTCTTTTTATTGGATTTATGAAATTTATTTCAAAGGTTATGTAGATATAGATGATAGCAGCTGTGTTTTGGGAGAGGAAGAGGCGATCCGGTTACTGATCCTTTACTTGAATGAGTTCTTATTGAAGCTCGGGGTCTTTTTCCCGCTCTCTGGAGACCAGGAACCACGGTGAAATGTAACGTACTTTATAAATGCGAATTGTTCAGAGATCGTTCGTTAACGTGATTAACTGTCTTTGCATTCTCGTGACATCTGAAAAAAAAAAGAAAAAAAAAAGAATGAACTTTGGACTTTATGCTTTGATCTAATTGGGCATTTGTTTGATTTGGTATTGGACCGTAAAAAATGGAAACAAATGAAAAACTTGTAAGAGAGAAAAAGAATTCATGTTTCAAAGTGAATATATTGAAATTGAGGTTATTCTAAAACGTTTGATTTGAAGGGGTATCCAAAAGATTAGTTCAAAGGAACGGAAAAGATTATTACGGTGCGTAATCATGAAATTTGATGAGAATCTGTTAATTTAAAAGATATATTGTTTTGGATGATTTTGTGAATATTAAACCTGTAAATTTGTACTTGCCTAAGTTATTGTTTTTAAAACATCCGAATTTAAATCCGTAGTTCACAAAACCATAGATTTTATAAGATATGAGGATATCCAATTTTAAATCCGTAGTTCACCAAACAGTAAATTGGATATGATATGAAGATATCCGACTTTAAATTCGTAGTTCACCAAACGGTTGATGGGATATGAAGAAATCCATGGATTTTTTATCCTATCTTATCTAATCCTATCCCATTTAGAAATCCGGACGACCAAACATAGTCTAAAAGTATATAAGCGACAAAAAGTTCCACAATCGGATTTTCATTGTTGAAAAAGTCTTGGTATTTATTAGAGTCAAATAAAATATCAATTTCCGACCAAAATTAAAGTTTCGAATTTATTTCTTCTCTTTCTTTCCTTGCGGGTCTCGCTTTCATTATTCTCTTTTCCACGCATTTAATGTCTTGGTTCTGGACTCTTCATTTTCTCTTACAAGCTATTCTTTTTTGTCTATGCCTTCCTACTCCTCAAGTCATTGAGCATTCAAGGTGAATGTTTATGGCACCGACCCCATTGCTCTCCACACTTTCATTGTCGCAAGCATCGGGATAATTGTTGACCTTGCCAACGAGCCTCTTTTCACCGTTGCACACAACCTATATTTATGGTGTGGAAGGTAATATTGAGAAGCATCGCCTCTCGCTTTTTTCCCTTTTCTAGAATTTTCTCACCTCTTCTTGCGAATATTAAAATGTAGAGAAACAATAGGTGTCTCTACCATGTGTAGGCATAAAAGTCTAAGGCAATAAGCGAGTTGTGCGCTTTTGGATGATATGAAGCGGAATTCGAATTAGTGATTTAATTTGATTGGAGTTTTCAATGCGGTGTCCGAATGTGAAATGAAAATTGTGTTTTTGAATACTAATTACTGGGAGCATGCTACTAAAATGACCCATTCGTTCTTTCGTTTGTGCTTAAGCCATAAAATGTAATTGTGTGTGAAGTTGATCTTCAAGCCAGCTCATGAATAATCATTTCTTAATCACACATTTGTTGTGATTCATTATCTATATTTGTTTAACCTGCTATCTCAATCACTCTTGCTTTTATGGTAATTGACAGCTTGGCACAATCCACTTGCACGACATGGAGAATGATTTTTCTACGGGACTTGTTGAGATTGTTGGTGTATGTTTACATTGTCTTTGTGCAATCAATCTTTCATTAGTGTGAATGCAATCCGGCCATAGGATTTTATGGGATCACAAAGAAGAAATTCCAAAAAACAATACGACATCCTGGGTAATGGAAATTGCTTGAACAGCGAAATAATTGCGTTGAACTAGAGACCCTTAAGAGAATTGCATGCGATAGAGAGAAGAGAAGCAAGAAGCAATGAAAGAAAAAGAAGGAACAAAACTAATATGAGTTGACTAAACAATAAATGGGAACTAGTTCTAGCAAAAGTGGCGGGCTATTATAGAATTGGTATGCTCAAAACGCAGAAATTGAGAGCGTGAAAGTCGAAAGAGAAGTGGAAAAATCAAGCGACCGACCGGCGAGCGTGCCGGAAGACGCGGATGTTCCGGCGACCGAATGGGCATTCCGTACAAGGGCACAGATTCGGACAGCGTGTCGGAGGAATCTAGCGGGGGGGGAGCGAGGCCAGGACCCCGTCCCGTCGTCATCCCACGTGCGCTTCGCACGCGTGTGGCCACCACGTGGCGTCACGTCACGCGCGTCAAGAAGGGCGGCTCCCCCACGCTCTCGGTCTTTTTCCCGCCGCGACAGCACACGTCGCGGCGACCGGTCCAATCCCTCACTGCCACGAGTCAAACCAATGACGAACTTTTTTCTTCTCGGCATTAATTTTTGTTATCTCCATAGTTGCGTCGAATCAATTAAACTTAGAAAGCGGAATTTACCAATAAAATAACATAGAAAGCGCAGACAGAATATCTCGAATGATTGCATGCAGTGCCTCTATTTATAAATATATATTTATATTTGGAGCAATTAGTTAGGAAAGGGCGAGATTAGATATAGAACCCATTTGGATTTGCAATTGTCTTAATAGATATATCATAACTGAATATCCCAATGCAACCTATTTAATGGTAGCATTTCAAATGTAAAATGGATAACGTCATCGTACAACTTTTTCTCAGCACTTTTGTAGCATGAATAAATTGTGTCAAAAAGATTCATGAAAGTTTTAAATGTGTGCCATTGGAGAAAGTTTTTATATACTTAAAATGATCAAGAAAAACCTTAACTGGTGGTAAGCTTAACTGATGGTGGGATTGTGAAAGATCGAGAAAATGAGCATGGCGTACAAGAGTGAAATAAAAATTTCCGGTAAGTAAGTAAAGAATAAAATAAAATTTGAAATTTGGATCCATTTTGAGAATTTAAATTTTCAAAAATGAAGAGATTTGGTGAGTGACCACTTGCCAATGTGTGTGTACAGCATCTTACAAAAATATAAATTTGAAATCGGAATAATTATCGAATTTACTTGAATAGTAGTAGAGATAAATTATAGCTTTTCTCTTTTGTGGTCATGAGATAAATTACAAGTTTTTGAAGGAGAACCCTTTTTATTTTTAGCCTATCGTTCCACTTTGGGAAAAGCTCCCTTGCATGTCATTGGTTAAAAAAAAAAAAATTGGAGAAAAAAATTCAACCGAGGAAGATAAAAAAAATTATATTGGGGATCGTTAAAAAATAAGAGATTTATAGGAAAACAGGAGAGTAAAATTCTCCTTCTAAACTACATTTATCGGTGTTATTCATTTCGCATGTTTCTCTAGTAACCTTTGCCAAAAAGTCGAAAAAATTAACCTTGAGTTTATCTACAGTTAAATTAACTTTCAAATTTTCGATCACACCTTCTAAGTTGCTATCACGACCCTCCATCCAATCTAATCTATAACTACAAAATAAAATTTTAAGAACGATATAAAAACCAAAACTAATTCCATCCACTTTTACCAACTTCATCCACCTCCTCAAAACAATTAGAAAAGAAACAACTACTCTAATCTTATATTAAGTAACCATCAACTTCATCTATCTTCCTTTTATAACTACAAACCCTCTCCATCTGTCACATTATAATATCGCTCCATGCAAGCATGCAGCGTGTGCTGTCCACGAGCTTCTCTATACATAAATAGTTGGGGAGACATAATTAGGCGACTGGAAAAATATTAGGGTATATAAATTCCATACTACTAAATAAACGACTCATGCCATCTTAAATTAGTGTTCTTTTTCCTCTTTTTCCCCATGAAGACGTGCCGCCTCAATTAATCGAAAAATGTCTATATACTTCCAAGCGAAAGAGAATCTCTCTAATGGCTGTTGAGTGAGAATTCCACTTGCAACCTCTCTCTCTCTCTCTCTCTCCCCCACCAATCTCTTTTGAATTTTCAATGCCTTTTTCCCTTCCGTCCCGGTTTGGTTTCTTCTGAAGTCGTCGTCATCATCCCCACCATCCACAGATCTTCCTCAAAAATATCCCAAATCGAAATGTGGAAAGCGCAAATCCGCCAAATAAACAAACAAAAAAAAGAACGCAATTTCTGCGCAGGAAACGGGTATTCGGGTCGGACCCGAGACCGTCGCCCGAAAGGCCCGGGACACGTCGGCCTGGCTCGCGTTGCGCCAAAATCCGAAGGAAGGAAGGAGTGAAGAGAAGAAAACCCCTCGTCTCGACACGAGCGCACCACCATTCTCTCTCTCTCTCTTCTCCCCAGTCAATCTTTGTCGAGCGAAATCCCACCCGACGCCCCGACCGTTCGCCGGAGCCTCCCGATCGGAGTTTCCTCCGGCCCGGGATTTCTAGGGTTTCCCCTCCCCCCCTCCCCCGTCCGCGCCGGGCCCTCCTCCGATCGCTCGCCGATTCCGAGACGCCGCTACCGGCTCCGCTTTTCGTTCTCATTGCGATTTGGTTCCGTCGATGGGGTCGTCATGCGCTCGTCCGGCACGGGTGAGAGGTGGGTTCTTCTTTTCTCACCTCTCTCCTGCGCCGGTCTTCGATGCGCTTCTCCGTTTGATGGGTTTTCCGTTGTTGGGGAAAGCTTGCTGATTGGGTGAGTGGGTGGGGCGTGCAGTTTCGGTTTGATCTGTGCTGTGGGTGGCCGGCTGTTGGGAAGTCGGCGTTTGGGGAGAAATGCGTCGGCGTTGGTTTTGTGTGCGAAAGCAGCCGTTTTTTTTTTCATTTTGAGTTGGTGTTCTATGTGGTGGGGGAGTTCGTGTCTGAAGCGTTTTGACGACCGGGTCACTAGAGAAGTGAAAAGGGTTTTCTTTTTTCTTTTTGTTTCCGTTTCGATTGTCTCTTAGCGACCTTAGTGCTGTTTTTGCGGACTGATCGAGTGGGACTTTCTGATGGGGTGTTCTCTTCTTGGAACTGGGATCGGATTGGGAAGTATAGTGAAAAGGTTTTCTTTTTTCTCTTGTTTCCGTTTCGATTGTCTCTTAGCGATGTTAATGTTGTTTCGCTGACTGATTGAGTGCAACTTTCTGATGGGGGTGTTCTTTTCTTGAAGCTAGGATCGGATGGAGGAGTGTAGCGCTGATCTCGATTGCTTGATTTGCCGATTCTCCTGAAAATCAGATTGATATGTTGCACTTTTTCGGGTAGTATTTACTGCTCCTTTTTAGGCAGTATTGATGAGGAAAAAGAGGAAAGGGAGTGAAGCTGATGAGTCTACTCAGCTGCCGGAACTTTCGAGATCTGTCCATGATTTGCAGTCGTCGAATCTGAGGTCTCATTATTCGTTGGAAGGTTATACGAGGCTGAAGAAGAGGTGCAAAGAAGATGCGGGCACTGAACCTGTTGCTTCCTGTAAAAGTAGGCTGGCGGGCATCGCCACAGCTCCGCCTTGCGGCAGCTCGTCCTTGGTTGCTCCTGGGAGAGGTTTAAAGAGGAAGATAGGATGTATAGACGTTGCTACCCGAATGGGTCGGAAGAAAAAGATTGAGGATGATTACATTTCAGGTGACTCAATTGGCCAAGGAAAATTTGGTTCTGTTTGGCTCTGTAGGTCTAAGATCACTGGTGTGGAATTTGCCTGTAAGACTTTGAAGAAAGGGGAGGATTTAGTTCACCGGGAAGTGGAGATAATGCAGCATTTATCGGGAGATCCGGGGGTTGTAACGTTGAAGGCAGTGTATGAGGAGCCAGAATCTTTTCACCTGGTGATGGAGTTATGCTCTGGGGGACGTTTGATTGATCAGATGGTGAAGGAAGGTCCTTTTTTAGAGCAGCGGGCTGCAAATATATTCAAGGAGGTGATGGTTGTCATCAAATATTGTCATGAAATGGGTGTCGCTCACAGAGATATCAAGCCCGAAAATATCCTGCTTACACCCTCAGGAAAGTTGAAGCTTGCAGATTTTGGACTAGCCATGAGATTCTCTTCTGGTATGGTTTCATTGATGAAATTTTGCTTGCTCATAGACTTCAGTCTTACAATTTTTTTTCTTGTCAGTGGCTTCCTTCACGAATTTCTTTAGCGAACTCTTTAATCTTAGTCTTGAAGAGTGCAATATATGATACACTTCGAAGCATCAGAAGATCATAGTGGAGTGCATATGATTCCTTTTGCGTTTCGTTTTCTTTAGGAAGGAGTTTTGGTGGCCCTTCTTGATGGTTGAGGTTATGGAACCGATGTATTGTCCCAGTCATCACCTTTCTTGAAAAGAGAGAACATATTTGCACAATAAAACTCAGAGATACTTACCCTGTAGCAAGCTGCACTTAACTACATAAGTAACAGAAGGACAAAAATTATTGGTTGCGTACCTGGAGATTATAGTATCAATATTGAGCCTCAATTTTTTTCTTTTTCCGTCTGATAAGGTGGGGTATCTATGGGAATGAAAAATAGCGATGACTATTAGAAAAATAATAATTGATAGAGTATGTATTAATGCGAACTTTCACTTCATCTGTGCTCAGCAAGGGAATCCAGTAACAATTGTAGTGGGAATGTGGTAGGGAGTTCTTCTTCTTCGTCTTCTTCTTCTTCTCCTTCTTCTCCTTCCTTCCTTCCTTCCTTCTTTGGGCAGGGACGGGTCTACAATTTCGTCTTAGTGAGGGCAAATATTATCTACAAAAAGCATTATTTTACCGTTAGAAAGCCTGGTAAAAATTCATATCATGTAATTCTTTGTTTATCTATAATCGTTTTAAGATGGTTTAATGAACTTTATCCATTTCGTGGGGGCAAATCACTTGCAATAATGACTTATTGTGTTCTTTTGGAAATTTTAATGGGGACAGAACTCAATTTCAAGGCTAAAAAAATGGATTATTATTTAAAAAAATTCTAAAACTTTAAGTATGTTATTATAACTCTAGAAAAATGAGCCGGGTCAAGAACCCTCACATCCCGACACATAAATCTTTCCCTGATTATTATTGGTTATTTGTTCCTGAAGAAGACTGTGGATCCAATCTTTGTATAGGCCGTAGATGCATGGGTTGGTTTTCTACTTGTCAGTGTTTCAATTCAAGACACCTTCAATGTTGTTGTAATTGAGCTGAGTTCCTTGTAAGGTGATGTGTTGAATGCTCTCAGTTATCTTTCTTACACAAACTATCTTAAGTGCAACTTAAGTGAAAATATATGTTTTTGAAATTAGTTCTGGAATAGTTCCCCCTCAGTTTATGTGCTATGCATATTATATCTCCTTCTCATACATATTGTTATCCTTAATTCTGTCTTTTGGCTTCTTCTTTTTTTAATATCATCTCTGCCATTATGTGGATACTAAGCAAAGTCAGGGAGCTTTCTGTCTCTTTCTAGATCTCAAGATCAATATTCAAAAGTTTTGATGCATCTTACATGAAAATGGGCTATTCTCGGAGATTGATTATTGTGGAGAACCATCTCTACTGACATGGTTCCTCCACAGGTTACGTATGATGGTCGTTGCTTTTCCTTTTCGTAGCTGAATAGTTACCCTCAATTCTCTCCTTTTTCCATGAATTTTTTCAAGTAATCTGTAATATGTGTGGATGCCAAGTTAAGTTAGGGATCAGTTTCTAATCATCAGTCAAGATCTCAAGTCATATTGATACTTAGAGTTTTCCATGTCAAGACTTAGTCTTGTGCTAATATTTACACATGCCGCATAACAGGTCAGAGCTTAACAGGTTTGGCAGGAAGTCCCGCTTATGTTGCTCCAGAAGTTCTGATGGGGAATTATTCTGAGAAAGTTGATATATGGAGCGCGGGTGTCCTGCTATATGCACTCTTGCTGGGCGCTCTTCCCTTTCAAGGTGACTCACTAGAAGAAGTCTTTGAGGCAATCAAAAGTGTGAAGCTTGATTTTCAGTCAGGCATATGGCAGTCTGTGTCCACACCTGCTCGTGATCTAATTGCAAGAATGCTGACAAGAGATGTTTCCGCTAGGATAACTGCAGAGGAAGTATTAAGTAAGTTCTTGATGCTGTTTTCTATTTTCTTTTTCAATTTGAACTGATGGATTTGCCGATTGTTGTTTAGATGAAAAATTTTATGCCCCACTTGCAAACATTTATTGAACCGACTATCTTGTGGTATCTGTATCTCTCCGAGCGAAAAAATGGCTCATGGCTTTGGTTTGTCTATTGCCGAAATTGTTTGCTTTGGTCACTGCTGCTTGTGGTATCCATGGTTTTCATAGTTCTCTGACTATATGTAGCATCAAATATAACACTTGGGCTAAGGTTCAAGTCAGTAGTTTTTCGGGCAATTGCACCAAAAATTCAAGTTCCATGCTGAAAAAATGCCAGCTTGCTAACTGGTATCCCGCCATTCTATTTTTGGACCATTAATTAAGGAAGGTGACGTTTTATCGGTCTTCTTCACTTTCAACTGCATTTTATGTTTTGTTGGCTTGTTTTAGTCAAAGTATTTATCTGCTTGTTGCCGTGACTTTTAATTTTGCCTTCTGAGCTAGTTTAATGTAAAGTTGCGCTCCGAAGTTGTGTTCTTCTCAGTTGCATTGGTTAAGATGACTGCTAATGTTGTTTCAGGGCATTCTTGGATCTTGTTCTACACCGAGCGCTCAAAACTAAAGAACCAAGTGGCAGCTTCCTCTGTACAAGTGTCTGCTGCACCTGGCCTTGAGCAATGTGGAAGCAGAGTATGCTCTGGTTCTTCCAATAGAGGCTCAAGACTTCCATCACCCTCTAGTCTGAGCTGCGAGCCTGAGGAGTTTGATGAATGTTGTTTTGTGGATGCCCTTTCAGTTGCTATCTCACAAGTTAGGATTTCAGAGCCAAAGAGGAGCAGGCTGTGTAGTCCCACAGGCCCAATAGAGCAACAGTGCTCCTCTAACATAAGGTCTAATACACTCTGTAAAGCTTTCTGATCTGCTGACCGACTAATGACATCAACATGGTCATCTCCATTGCTTTTAAGTTGGGAATAAGTTCCGTCTTCGTTCCATCTGCGTCTGGCGTAATCTCCCTGGAGCAAGTGATGACAATAACCAGCTGATTTCGGTGGAATTGGAATAGTTGGCTCTGGATCCTGAAAATATGCTAAGTAACTTTTATTCTTTTATGCATTTCAATAATGGTCTGAAACACTAACCATGTGAACTGATGGAATCATTGTACAGAGAATGTAAATAGTTTATTGAGTACTGTGATTTTCCCTCCCAAGCCAGCTTGCTCCTTACCTCAGGAAGAAAAAAGGACTGCTGCCTCTGAAGGTCGTGTTTTTTATGTCTCTAAGTAGGGCTCTTTCAACCCGTCGTCGGGCATCCATTTAATTCTAACATCATCTACATGGTTCATGTGGGCATATGCACCGGCTTCTGCTTCTGTTTCTGTTTTAACGATGGTTCAGCTCGGATGGTGACAGGGGATTGTGTCCCTCTTGCCATCTAGGGTGGATGTACCTGGTGCAAGAGAAGTGTTAAATCTGGTTGAGTTTTTCCACCTGACGGTGGATAGGGACTTACACTAACTCAAAGTACCAGTTCCTACTCGTATTAAACTTTTGGTCTCTCATTTAAAAGATCACCCACGTACTGCTCTAGCTTCTATTTGAATATAATATATCCAGGCACAGATCTCAGAAGTAAGATCGAGCCTTGACAGAAATTTGCTTGGGTACTCCACCTTTGGGTTAAGTAATAGAGACTGGAGTAGACAGTTTTCGAGGATCTATATTGAATCGGTCGGCTTGGGAAGGGAAATTTTATTATTTTGTTGGAGGTCAAACCACGATCTCCGTAGAGGCTCCCAGAATTTATGACACTGTCCTGCTTCTGCCTTGCATGTTAGCAAGCTCGGCCTCTTCCTGCGGAAGCGGATTGCCTTTCGAGGGACGGCACTAGAGCCCACGTATTTAAAGTATTGACGCATGCATGTGATATTGTCAAGGCTAGACTTTCAAGAAAGCTTATATAATTCTTCCTGGTCGAATCTCTCTCTTAGGCCTGTCAAGAAGCTTAAGAAGCAACCCCCCTCCCCCTCCTCCCTCTCTCTCTCTCTCTCTCTCTCTCCATGGACCTTGAGAAGCACTCAAAAGTACCAACCAAACGCCCCAAGGGTTGCTCCTGTCAGTCGCCTACGCTCGTCATCTTATTCACCTTGACTCCGCTTCTAGTTCTCCTTCTCTTCCGCATCCAATCTTTCACATTTTCCACGCCTTCCGGTTCTACTTCTTGGGAATTCTTCCAGAAATGGACGGCGATCACGATTGACTCCACCACGGACCACAGTTGTTCCGATAGACTCGGCAATCTAACAGCCAAGCTCCGGGAGTCAGTCACTTTCCTCCCTCTCAAGGACCTGAGATATGCCGACATGGAAGCTGCCATGTCTGGGAATACTTGGTTCATGAGCTCCTTAAGCGACACTGTCGAAGAGAACGAAGCAGAGCACCTCTATTTCCCTTCCCAAGGATCCAAGGGAAGAATCTTATGCATCAAGGGGCGGGATAGCAAAGATGGCAGCAAAAACTCTTATGCTTTGGCATGGCCTGAGAGCCTTCCAGAATCAGCCACTCTCTTGGAGGGCCTGAGCTTTGTATCAGACACCTACTATGACTACCTGAATCTGTGGCACGGGTTATACGCAGTGGCACCTTTTGTTGGGTGGTCAAAGAAGAACCAATGCTTGAAGCCAACAAGGTGGGTACTGTTCCATTGGGGTGAGCTCAGGAGCAAGATGGGGGCTTGGGCTCAGAACCTCATGCGAGCAACCTACGGAGATGTCGCCGTTGAAGTCTTCAGGGGAGGAGGGGACGGACCGTATTGTTTTGAGAGGGCAGTTGTGATGAGGCACAATATTGAGAACATGGGGAAGAAGAAGAGGGTGCAAGTTTCTGAGCAGCTGAGATGTAAGGCAAGAGAGTTTTGCGGGATCAACACAAGTAGTAAAGGCAACGAGGTGAACGAGAGAGGGGAACCGGTCGTGAACATGACTTTACTCATGAGAAGAGGCTCGAGGTCGTTCAAGAACGCCTCGGCCGTGGTTAACGTGTTCACTAGGGAATGTGAGAGGGTGGACGGATGCGCCCTGAGCGTTGTTCAGTCCGAAGATCTGAGCTTCTGCGACCAGGTTTGTTCTCTGCACCATGTTCGTGAACCTGCTGCTTCTCTTCTTCTCTCTTATTTTATTGGGCTTTCCTGGTTCGACGCTACAGTTTGTACTGTAGACCATATTAAACAATGTCGAAGATCACGTCATGGTCGGCGACAGTTGATTTATTAGGCTATTTAAGTTCTCCAATCCCCATGAAGGCTGACTACGAGCTGAGATTTAGGGTGGAAAGTCGCAATTTCAGAATAGACATGTGGATGAGGTCATCAAGAGCTTCGGAAGATGGGAAATCCTAACAAAATATCGAGGCTTCAGAGCGACTGCTATCTTCTAGAGTAATTCAAAAGAGTTCATCAGTACCGAATTGCTGGTTGATCTTTATGATCAATTGAACTTGCGTCCTCAGTTTTAAAACTCCAAACCAGGCATTGGCGCGTATGCTGCCATCAACTTCCTAATAAGTGTTCTATACGTGCTCATACATATGTTCCTTAATCTTTCAGGTGCGAGTGATGACTTACACGGACATCGTGGCGACCCCACATGGCGCACAGCTGACAAACATGCTCTTCATGGAGCCGGGCAGTAGGGTGATGGAATTCTTCCCCAGAGGATGGTTAGAGCTCGCAGGCATTGGCCGACATGCCCACCGTTGGACGGCTGAGCTGTGTGGCATGATACACGAGGGCACATACTGGGAACCGCTGGGGACTAAAGATTGCCCCAACCCTCACCAGGATCTCGATTGCTTCTTATTCTACAAAGATGGCCAGGTGGGGCACAATGAAACATTCTTTGCCGAGTGGACGAGAGACGTCCTCAGCCGAGTCAGAGAAAGCAAACTGGAAGAAGCCAAGAAGCGTTTGCAGCCTAAGAGAACCACCTGCGTCTGCTAGGGTCGTGATTTGTCATTCCCCAGTAAAAAGTTTACCGGCACTCCTCCCCTTAGATCTCTCTCTCTCTCTCTCTCTCTCTCGAGGAGGGAAGTTTGATGGTGTCTTTTTCAGCAAAAGGTCAACGGGCAGAGTTCCCATTGTAAGAGAATATGAACACATACTATCATGTAAAAGGAAGCAATAAACATGCACTTTTGCCATCTCAAGTATAGGTGGTAAGCATCTGTGAGTTCTCTTCAAATGAGAAAAATCTGTCACTATCATACAAATCTCATGTAGCATAATTTTTCTAGAAAAAAAAAAATTTACAGTGAAGCTGTGGATAGACAATCGAATATTGTCCTAGCAAACGCCTCCAGCCGTAAATCAGCAGCTCATCGCCACTAGCCCCGCAGTAGAAAAGCACTCCTCATCTTCTGGAAAGTTTTGACCATAGGTAGACAAAGAAGAAGCAAACCAATGCAAAAGCCACAACATGGACGACATTACTTGAACCATATTGAACTATGCTCTTGTTCAGCCTCCGCACATTGTTCTTAACACCTGCTTGTGCTTTGATCAGCGTCATTTGCTGCAATAAAATAATTTAGATTCTCTTGGGGAACTGACAATGTGCCATCAAGTAGTTGGCAAGTTGGTAACATACAAATTACTAATCCAGTCTTTCATTTTAGTGAACAGATCAAACTGTGCAGTTAAAAAGATCACAAACAGTCCAATTCGATATTCTTTTGTCTTAATTGCTAAAAGCATAAACTACAAGACACAGCAGATATCGTCATGTTATTCACCATCAGAGACCTCAGACACAAAATCAGCATTGCATGCCTTGATCATTTTAATGGTGTAAGGTATTACATCAGTTATGTTTACTGGGAAAAAGGCCAAATTTTTCCACTAAAAACCCTCTCGTTCTCACTCCATATTCGAAGAGATCAATCTCATGGACGAGGATGGGATTCCCACGCATTATTTTTCCCCATTTTCTGAACAAGGTAGAAAATAATCGAAGAGCAACAAGTACACTTTGAAAAGCTGCAGTTAAGCTAATCAACAAATTTCAATGATAAAAGACTACAATCCCATTATTAGGCTCCTAAAATGAACATGTCTTCAGAAGAGAAAAGGCAGACATCAAGAAGGTTTGGGAATGGAGCTACACCTCATGACCATAAATGAAACTTAAACTTGAAAATGTAGGTGGATAATACAACCATAACTAGTTCAACATCCTTTGTCAAAGCAAAGAAATCTACTAGCTCTCCAATTGACTTACTGTTTCCAGCTTTATAAGCCATGATTTATAGACCATTTTCATTCTTGACTAGTAAGGCTCGACACATTGCAAGTAAAAGCAAAGAGAAATTCAGAGGGCTAAGAAGTAGGCGCACATACCAGCTGATTGAGCAGATCATTCTGAAATTTTGCTTCTGTCTCTATATCTTGTGCAACCTGCACCAAGAGTGAAGAGCTGAGAAAGCAAATAGTGAAACATCTATACACAAAATTCAGTAGCATGTCTGCCACAAAGAGGTGATCCACTAAAGTTCAGGATCATATGCACTATGTAGAAGGGAGGAAACACACATTGTTCTAACACACACATGTCATAACAACTAAGTCTCTTTTCCTTCAAACTCGGAGAATAGCTTAACATAGGTTCCCTACCACCATGCTCTTATTCTTTGTTTTCAACATGCTATCCCAGCAAAATGGCCAGCATCAGAAGTTTACACTAGAAACAATAAATGGCTAGAACTCAAGATATTCATGAGGAGGCGCAAATAACAAATATCACCATCATCATCTGAAATCAATTCACCAGCCAAACCAAACCTTTTTGCATGAGCTCGTTGCACAGGATCAATGCAAGCATTTCCTTCTCTCTGTGAGTGGTTCTAACACTATCCTAATACCTTACAAGGTAATGATGTCCCCAAAAATGGTTTGTCAAAAGTCAAGTTTGTCATCTACATCTTCAGCCTTAATTTATATAAATCAGAATGAAATTTTCAAATACTAAATTCCCGCAACCTCTTTCCCAAGCTGTAGAGAGCCCAGAGCAAATAGGATGAAGTTCACCCCAAGAAACAATGTCTTATAAATGAGGGTCAAAACGTTCTTATCAAATCATCGCTTAATCAAACAGATTATTACTCAACCCAAAATAAATAAATAAATAAAAAATACCACTATGGTCCAGTAAACTATTGACAAACAGAGGTGGAACAACATCCACCTTAACAAAGCCTTCTCTCGCTAAATGTGGTCAAAGACAAACGGAAGTGCAAACTTAAAAAACTGCTTAAGCCTGAGCAAAGCATGTCTCACAATGTAGAAAGTAGAATTTCGAAGAATACCAACATCAATATGATATGATGGATATGACCCTCCACCTGCTTATTCTAATTTTATTACTATAACCATGAAGCTAAACCACTTTTTTCCCCAGAAAATACGGTAACCTAGTAACAGCAAAGGTTTCTAGGCAACAGCAAGCCCTTCCAGAAAAACGAAATAGTCATTGCACTGAAGCGGGGAAGTCTATTATTTACTATCCACGAGCACTAATCTCTTCCCTGATGATTCCCTCAAAGAGATTTTAGTAAACCGTATATAATATCGATGCAGCAACGCTCGTCAGGATTCAGGACAAAAGTCATTACCCTTCATCAAACCCAGCATAGGTAGAGAAAGCATCACTTCCTAGAAATTAAGATAACAGAATTTCTTAAATAGCCTAAATTTATTAATCCAATTACCACCTAAAATGAGCTGAAGTTTGTAAATTTAGGCCCTTTTCAAAAAAAAGAATTCGTTTCGAGCAAAGAATTGACATTACTTTGCTAAATTTTCGCATTCTAGCATCCCTAAGGATCATGAAAAAGGGCCACCTCGACTTAACTACTTTGCCCAGGAAGCAATTCGGCAATAAACCATCAATTGCCGAACTCGCTTGCAGAGACCAGTGATTAGAGCCGAGATCGCAGCAACCAAAATTCCACCCCAAAACAGCTCAAAAATTAGGACGGAGGGAAAAGAAAAGAGATCGTACGTTTCTCAATTGGCGAACTTGCTTGCGGAGGCCGGTGATCTCGTCATCCAATTCCCCATGCATCGGGTCGATCCGCAACTGGACTTCATCGGAGCCGCCCGCGGGTCTCGTGCTGAGCCCCTCCCTTTTCAAACGAAAGAAAAAAGCACCAAACGCAGAACCAACGATCAGAAGCAAGAACAGAAAACTTCCCAAGAACGCGACGGCGAAGATCCAGGCGAAAGACGGGGGCGAGAGGGGGGAGAGGAAATACTGGGATCGGTAGGGGGCGGAGGCGCCGCCGTACAACGGGCCGCCACGGTGGTAGTTGCCGGCCATGAAAGGGGACTGGGACTCCCGAGGCGGGACCGAACGGAATGGAACCGGAACCCTAGCGAGAGAACGAGGCGCTGGATCGCCGACGCCGGAATCGGCACGGCGGCGAGAGGGAGAGAGATCGAGAGATGGCGCCGACGCGGGCTCGGATCGTTCGCAGAAAAACGATTCGGTTGAGGTGGCTGATCCAATGGGACGGACGAGCTTCTGCAACAATACGAAGAGCGAAAAGAAGAGATATGGAGAGAGAGAGATGATCGCGAAGTTTAACGGGGCGGTGGGCCCCGGCAATCGGGTTGGGATTTTTTAACTCTTTTGGGATGAGGACATAAATTTTCCGATATCATCCTTGAATTTAAAGATAACATTGGACTTTTTTTATATAGCTCGAAAACTTATTTTATATCGAGTTTATAGATGACATTGAATAAATTAAAAATTTATAAATCACATATAATAATAAAATTATATTGTTAATTAGGGAATGAAATCGAGCTGACTCGCGAGGCAGGACCGAATGGAATGGAATCGAACCCTAGGGAGAGAATGAGGAGAGAGATCGAGAGGTGGCGCGACGCGGGCTCGGACCGTTCGCAGAAAAACGACTCGGTTGAGGTGGCCTGATCCAATGGGACAGATATATATATCTGATCGTGTATGAATCACACGGAGGTCACGTGCTAGCTCCTGCTCATACGGATCGGGTCGAAAGACCCGGATCTCCCGGGAGCACTGCATCCACATTCCCCGCTGCGAGCAAACAGCGTACGGCACGACCAGTCTGTCTTCGGAGAAGTCGCGCGCGAAATGGAACGGAACCAGAGGAATGTCCGGACGCTACTTCGAAAACGTGGGTCGAATGATGCTTCTCGGTCGTTCACGAGCGGTTGATTCGATTCAAACCATGTTTTCTTTCGAATCGAACGATGTTGTTTGACTGCGGCTGACGCCCGGGTTGATGCGAACCGGTTTCTGGGTCGAGAGGATTTCGGTTCCTCGCGTTTCGGGAAGCTCTTCTCGAGAAGCCATGGCAGCTCCCCACCCTCTCTCGCCGCCCTCGGCGGCACCAGAAGCTTCTCATTCGACAGCGCTTCCCAAATCGTCCGGCTCTGCAGATCGCGGGCGCTCCTCGACGCGTTCCGGCTCCTGAACGCCACGGACCCTTCCGGCGTGAGGAATAAGCCCGCCCTCTACGGCTCCCTCTTGCAGACGTGCGCCGCCGCGGCCGTCTCGTTCGGCCCGGGTCTCCAAATTCATGCTCGCGTCATCAAGTCCGGCCTCGACACCGATGGGTTCGTGGGGAAAAAAATAGTCGGTGTTAACGTCCTTTTTCTGTCCTGCTTTTTGGAGAACGGCCCACGGGGTCAGTGCCAGATCCAGGCTTTTGTCCAGTAGGGAAGCCAGATTCTTGTTCTTCGTCTTCCTCTTCTGCTGGTACGACAGCGACCGCGCACGAAATCTCGTCTGTTCCTATCAAAGTTTCAATCTTTCGTGCGCAGCTTGGGTTCCGGTGAGCGCGAGAGATGGCTATCTGGATTAATATTTGCTTCCATGGCTTTTCGCATTGATGGCGGGGGCTCGAGGGCTTTTCTACGACTGGGAAGTGAAGCAAGATATGATAGGCTCCTACAAGGAGCAGGTTATCACCATCAATGGACGGCACCCCAGCCCGACCATCCAGGCTCATCAGGGAGACAGTTTTCGTCAGAGCTACCAACAGGTTGAGCGAGAATGTCGCGATCCATTGGCACAACACCCAACAGGTATGGTAGCGAAACCCATCGAAACTGTGTTTGATGAAGATTGTAATGAGAAGTTCATGCGACAATGAGTTCGGATTGGATTGAATTGCAGATTCAAAGTCTAGGGAGCGATGGAACAGGGGATGTCGTTCCAAGGCCCATTTTGCCCCGGAAAAACTTTCACCTATGTTTTCATCGTGCATCAGGTGAGCCCTAAGTATCATGATCATCCGATACCATGTTTGTGTGAGCTTTTTCTGAAATTTGTGCGCGGTTCAAGCTGTTTCCACCTCATTTGATGAATATGCCCGGCAGGCATTTGATTTCTTATCTCGCAAAGGGATGTCATTTATACTTATATGCTTCATTGCATCTTGGAAAATCTCAGTACGACTCCTATTACACAATGCAAACGGTGGCTGGAGCCTGGACTGCATGGGTTGATCGATGTTTTGCCTCCGTAGGGCATGGCCAAGCCATTCGCTCAAGATAATCACAAGAGCATCATCCTCAATGACCGGTACTGCTATTATGATTTGGCGACAGAGCCTGAGGTGATTAATTTAATTTGATTGCCTCAATTATGAAGAACTTAAACAACAGTTTTGCTCGTTTGTCGCCTTCGTTTCGTTCTCTTTTTGTTGCTTGGATTGCAGTCCCTGCTGATTCCCAGGACGGCTCGTAATGCCATCAATCCTGAAAATTTGCACTGGAGGGTCATCCTTGGTAAAACGTATCACCTCGATATTTTGAGTGTGACCACTCATTGTACTCTCAGCTTTCAGATTAAGGTATACTTTGATTACAACCTAAAAATTGTTCCTCTGGTTTTTTTATTTCCTCGCTTTCTATAATGAAGTTTCCACTTCGGGATCATATACTTTGGGCTTTTTCGATGTTTTTAAAGACTATTAGATTGAAGAAATTTCTGAGATAGATTTGCAAGATGAAGCGACCCTTCATTTTTTATTTACTTAGGACCTCAATCTTTGATTTGCAGGGTCACAACCTTACTGTTGTAGAAGCGGATGGGCACTATGTAGAGCCATTTGTGAACCAAAGCCTGATCATCTACTCGGGTAAGACATACTCTGTCAAGATCAAAGCCAGTCAAGATCCGTTGAGAAATTACTTGATTACGAGCGACATTGTTGGCCAGAACACCACTGCCACAACCCCTCTCGGTCTGGCCGTGCTCAACTACTCCCCATCCGCTGGCCCGATTCGGAATGGCGTCACACGGCAGTCAGTTCAGAGCCTGGGGAACAAAGCCTGCCAAGGTAATATATGTGACAGGACTAATGTCTTAGTTAGAGAGGCTGTTTTGATCCCTTGTTTGAAATTTGAGGTTATGTTTCCCTAGAGGATATAAGTCCGTGGATATTTATTATCTTTCAAGCAAAAGTTCGCTCTTTTTCTTGAATCTTTGAGAAGTATGATTATTTTCTCCTGAGGATATAAATTGTATTTTTTTTTTGTTTATTAGCTTTTTAACAGCAATTATTGAGGAACATGCTGGTTAGTGTCTTATTCAGTTGAATTTGATGTTCTAGTCGAGTGTTAAATTGGCTTTCACTATCCAAGTCAGAGGCGATTCTAGTCATGTCTCAGCATTTTTCCTATGATGGCATCGGATAGTGTCTTGCATGGTTAATGACTGATCGAGCAATTTGTCATAAGTCTCTTGGCTTTAGTCCCCTGCACACAAAAAGATAATGTTGAAGGGTATGCCCAATTTGTCATTAGGCACATGTTGAACATTTGTTCCAATTTTTAAACATTTCTAGGAAGAGGAGATTGCTTCTATTGTGGAAGACACTGTCGGGTTTGATGCTGCAGAGCATATAGGCATAGGATGGCAAAAAGAGAAGCAACGGGGTGTGCAAAAGATCTAGAAACCGAAGAGATCACCCGGAATGGTACTAGACCGGATTGAAACTAGTGGTTCCTATGGGAACAGGTCCAAATCCCAGTTTCAATTTGGTGGAACTGGTGAATATTGATCCAATTTCTGATTCTAGACAATGAACCATCCATCCACTCACTTACATCAAACATCAAATATATATATATATATATATAAAGAAATTCCATCTAAATTGAAATTCCATCTAAATAATTATTAACTAATTTTGTTTCTTGGATGCATAATGGAATTAACCCTATACCTTCTTCTTTTTATGCTAATAATCCATTTACTTACTCTCTCAATCAAAATAAGATAAATAAACATAAAGGAATGAGGGAACCGATTAGAGATGTCTATAAGAGCCAACGGCTCGTTTAAGAGTATAATTAGGTCTCTCCTTAATCATTCCCATAATAAAATTAAGTTGACCTTGAAAAAAGATAGATTAAGCGATTAATGTTTTAACTTTTGTGGAGGTCGTGGAGCCTAATTTTCCACATGTTTTCGGTGTTGGGAAATCTTAAGAAGACCACACCATGACCTTTGAAAAAAATTAAGTTTTTAGTTAACGAGTATTGTTTATTCATTCCGTCCTATAGTTTTCAATTCTTGATCAAAATCAATGACTCGCAATTTAACCCGAATATAAGGCTAAAAAAACTTTGTATGGACTGGGGATTGGTTCTATGGACTCACTTAAGAATCAAATTGGACTGAAGGTTTGATTTCAGGGTGATTCCATAGAACAAATGGGTGGGTCTCAATTCCAATTTTCTGGAGTCGGTTTTTAGTGGGCAATTCCCAGTTCCAAGGTGAGAATTGCCCACCTAGACCATGCTTACTCCCATTTCCACAGCAAAATATGTCAAGATATGAGAAACTTCAGCTTGGTTTCTTATGTTTCTATTTTTCTATTATTCTGTTCTTTTATTCTCCAAAATAAAAGACAAACATAAATTCATATGGAAACATTAGTTAATTTTTCTATTGATAAAAAGTAGTCACAAAATGAATTTGGAATAGAAACAATAAATGGAAAAATGTTGCAACTTGTTTCTAAAAACAATTTCTAGAATAAGTCATTTTATTTCTTTTCTTTGATGTCTTTTCTTTTTCCTCCTCTTTTAATCAGTATGTTACTCCCCATTTGTCACTGCCAATCATTGCCCTCCATCACTCAGTGACCAGCTAGAGTAGGAAGAAGAAGAGAGGAAAAAAGAAAGAAATGAAAACAAGAAAAATCTCAACAAATTATTATAAACTAAAAGAAAATTTACATCACAAAAAAGTTTGTAAGTTGTACTACACGCAATTATGTTCTTTTTTTATTTTGAGAATATGAATTTTTTGCAATTTTCTTTTTGTTGAAAAATTTTGTACTATTATTAAACATGTTCTTTTACCCAAAAACTATTTTAGGGAATAGATTTTAAAAAATGAAAAAAAAAAACTATTCTTTTTTTTTTGTTGGTGAAAAAAAAAAACTATTCTTGAAAAGAGAAATATTGTCAAATGCAGCCCGCATTTTCAACCCCTTAAATTTAAAAAGTTTCGTTTCTCATCTCAATATATATTTATTTATTTTTGCAATTTTATCCCCAATATAGAAGATAATTAGTTATATACTTTTGTCCGATTTTTTTATTTAAAGTAGGGCGAAAATTACTAAGAACACCGACGATCAACACTAGAAAGCTTAGTTGGACACGTGTCCAGATGAGATTATTCATAGTCCCCCACTTTTTTAAGCATTAAATTTAACTAAATTTTGATTTTCACAAAAATCCTAATCTAGTCTTCCTTGAAATTGACATATTTGTCATCATATATTTATTTATTTATTTTTTTTTTTTTTTTACGGGAACCATGCACACTGGCAACGTAAATCTAGGACTACCCGAGGGGACCCACTTCTACGGACTGCGGGTGAGTCGCACAAGCAACCGCGAGGATTTGAACTCGCTCCTTTCCGGAAGAAGAATTGAGTGCAAATCACGTGACCACCAATGAGGTGGGTTGTCATCATATATTTGCTCTTGACTTGATGGAAATCCCAAGTGATTATATCAGGCGGTCAATTTTACATGTGGCGTGTACGTGCCCGAGGTTTTTTTAATCTACTTGAAACATTTGATGAGTTATCTGTCGTAATATGAATGTCAGAACCTCAAAAAATTAATCTTGATTCGATTGTCGATTCGATTTTAATGAACTTATGCACGCAGCCATCACCTATTCATGACCTTGATTAGTTTATACGGGGAATATTTTTGTCAATGAAGCAAGATGCGTTGTATCGGGGACAAAAATGAAGTCATTTTCACGTAGATACGCGTTCACATAGGCTCCCACGACCGCATGTCAATGGCCGGCATGGACTAAATTATCTGTTTTTGGGTCGTTTATCAAGAAAGGAAGCGAGTGGTTTTAGAACTCGAACTGGCGCCAAAAAGAACAATTTGATTCAGGATGACAAAATAGACCAAAAGTCAACTTCGGAGAAATTAAGGTAACTCCATTTTCGGGCTAAGCCCATTTACCTCATAACTCGAGCGAATGAAGTCCCCACACGTGGAGTTGCCATTACCTCAGACCGCACGCCATGGATCCTCAAATCGCTTTCTCTTTCTTTCAATTCTCACTCCACAAAAAAAACGGGAGATCGACAGAGACAGGGGAAGAGAGAGAAGAGAGAGAGAGAGAGAGAGAGCCCTTCGCTCGTCAAGGCGCCCTTCAAAACTGGCAGGCCTTCGCCTTTAAATTCACGTTCGACGCCACCACCTTGAGAGCGAGAGCGAGAGAGATATAGAGATGGGCATCGAAGGAGAGGAGACGGCGGTGGAGCAGCAGCGGCGGCCCAGGATCCTCTGCCTCCACGGCTTCCGGACCAGCGGGGAGATCCTGAAGAAGCAGGTCCTCAAGTGGCCCGACTCCGTCCTCCGCCGCGTCGACCTCGTCTTCCCCGACGGCCCTTTCCCCGCGGAGGGCAAGTCCGACGTCGAGGGCATCTTCGACCCTCCCTACTTCGAGTGGTTCCAGTTCAACAAGGTCCCCCCTCCTCCTCCTCCTCCATTTTCCCCTGTTTCCAGAATCCGCGCTCTGTCTCTCTGTTTCGAATTTTACGTATCATCACACGGTCCTCAAAGTTCGTTTATTTTTCTCGGCAGGAGTTCACGGAATACACCAACTTCGACGAGTGCCTCTCTTACATCGAAGATGTCATGATCAAGCAAGGACCTTTCGACGGTCTCCTGGGTTTCTCACAGGTGCCGTCCATTCTCCCTCTAAAACGGAACGGGTTTTACCATCTTAAAAACCGAAACTTGACGATGTTGGATTTCTAATTTCGATGCGTACGCGGTTCGTTGTACCTCCATCAGTCAAAATAAACGAACGCAGAATAGCGAAGCGAAAAAGAACACGCAGGCTCCGTCTCTCGCCCTGTATATCTCGCGTGCGTCGACCCAACGCAACAGTTTTCTCTCTCCTTCTTTTTCTCCCTTTTGGCATCTCTGCTTTCGTGTGAATTCTGACCGACGACGAATGCACGAACAATGCAGGGGGCGATACTGTCGGCGGCGCTTCCGGGGCTACAAGCGAAGGTGGGTCGATGTTGCCTGCGGGAATCTTCTTTCCTTGTTCCTTCTCTCAGACAAGGAAACCCAAAAGAAAAAAAGAAGTAATCTATTACATTCCCAGAAATTGATTTTATTTATTTATTGTGGTGGGCTGCAGGGAGTGGCGCTGACCAAGGTGCCGAAGATCAAACTCCTGATAATCATCGGGGGGGCCAAATTCAAGTCTCCATCGGTGGCTGACAACGCGTACGCTTCTCCCATCCAATGCCCGTCCCTCCACTTTTTAGGTACCAATCATCCGCCCGTCTCGTCTCTTTTCTTTGGTTTCGTCTCCGGATTCTTTTAGACATCTGGTACGGAATCGATGCGTTTATTAATGCGCTTTTAAGTCGATCTGGTCGCGATTGAAAACGATGGTCGATCCAACTTAATATGTACCGTTCTGTGACTACTACTGATTAGTAATTGATTGAACCGCTTCTTGCTGCAGGAGAGACTGATTTTTTGAAGCCGTATGGGTTAGAACTGTTGGAGTCGTGTGCGGATCCCATCGTAGTTCATCATCCCAAAGGCCACACCATTCCCAGGCTTGGTAACACATACCCCCTCCTTCTCCTGTCACTGTTCCCGTCTCTCTCTTTTTCACTGTACCGATTACGTGTGTGCCTGCTTACTTCAGATGAAAAGGGATTGGAAACGGCAGAGAGGTTCCTCGACAGGATTCGGGACGTTTTGGCAGAGGATGAAGAACACTAGATCGACCACCCATTCGGCGATAGGGCGTTTCTTTAGAGACCTAATAAGAGTCTTGTTTGCTTTATTTGAATGCATTATAGTTTCAGCTTTCTATTCACGATCCAATCTTTGGTCATTTCATAAGTTCTGTATGTTTGACATTCAAATATAGCTTGATAGGTCGGATCTAGGTTCAGACTTCAGAGCCTAAACTACATGTATGCATTTCGACAGATATACGGTCTTGGCGTTCAGGTTCTGAACCTTGAATGACCGAGCGAGTAATGCTAGTTATAATTCTCCATGAGCTGATTTTCTAGTGTAGCCGTTACTTATCTGTTTCAATGGGGATTATATTCCATTACTTCGATTTTGTAAGATGAAAATTTTCAAGACTTAATGCTTTAGAATATAAGAAACAAGTACAAAAGAAGCTGCACTAATGAGAGACTAATCCCACTCTTGTAGATTTTTATAGCTTGGGTATTATGTCTAACTAAAAAGTTAATGCTCCTTAAATAATAACTCGTAATGAGATAAGAATGCATGAGCGCATGCAAATACAAACTTTTCGAAAGTAATTTTACCTAGGGAGACAATTATCTTGATGACTTTATCTTTTCTCGAAAAGCAAGGGGCTAAAGGTTCGAATCCTTGACCTCTCAAAGGGTGACATGGAGAAAGTGATTATTACGAAAATCACCAGCCCTTGTGTTATTTAGGGAAGACAAGAAAGTTCACTTGAGGTCATTACGAGATCAACGAAATTTTATTGCAATTGTGAATTACGTTAATATTCCTTGCTCGAAATCTGCATTCAAATCGCTACATTTGGTTATTTTTCTTTGAATCGCCTTGACAATTAAGAGCGCATAGATTCACACAACTCTAGCAATTGCACGGTGTGCATAGGACGGAAGGACTACAGATCTTAATTGAGATTAACTACGGGGTTCAAAGAGTCTCAAGCACTCCATTATAAGCCAGAGAAGGAAAAAAGCATTCGTAGCTATGTAATCTGAAGTGTTACAGACAAGGTTTGTACGAGAAAAGAGAGAACGGCAACAACAATTAGATACAGCTTTGCCTCCGACGGCTGTTCAAGACTCTAATCAAATACATAAAGACAGGCTGACAAAGAACAAACACCAACTCCCCTTGGTTTTCTCGGTTTTTATTAAGATCCCAAGAAATAAGGAAGCTGAGTTAAACAATGTGATCGGCAAGCATGGCAGATGGTGATCCTTCGTGAGGAAAGTTAAGGTCGGACCCAGCCTTCTCAAAGGGCTTGCGGTCGAGGCAGTGCCGAATCCAATTACTGCGACAATCCACTCTGTCGCTAGAAAGCATTTCCTATACTTGTCTACTTTGCACGTGTTTGTGTAACATGTATACAACAAGATGAGCGTTTAGTCGAATGCTATAGAGTTCAGAGAATGAGAACGTTATTCGTGATCATGACATTAAACACATGTGGACTCGTGTGAATTATAGGAAAGATGGACAGGGCGAAGGATGTCCTTAGAAAAAAGGGGCCGAAGGTGGCTGAAGCGGCCAAGAAGGCTGAGGATCTCGCCAGAGACACATGGCAACACTGTAAGTCTTCTTGTTTTTAGAGTGCTTCAGCAATTCTTCTCATGAAATAGAGGGTACTTCCACTCATTTAGTTCTATGTGGCTGAAGCACTCATCAAATCCCTATCAATGCCTCTGGTAGGAATTTGTCGTTGCGTTTGCAGATAAATCGGCTAATGTCTTTCTCTATCAGTTTGTTCAGAGACTTCTCGCCCTTTAACTATGATATCTAAGATTTAAGATATTGAAGAACCGACCTTTTAATGGTAATGCTCGATTTCCAATTATGCACACAATTTTTTCTGACAACATTGTACTTTAATTAGTCAAAACAGGTCCGAGTATTGCTGATGTCGCTATAGGCAGAATCGCTCAGGGAACGAAGGTCCTGGCAGAAGGAGGCAGGGATAAGATTTTCCGGCATACTTTTGAGACTATTCCCGAGGAGAAATTGTTGAAGTCGTACCCTTGCTACTTGTCCACATCTGCCGGCCCAGTTATGGGAGTCACATACCTCTCGATGGCGAAGCTCGTGTTCTGTAGTGACGATCCTATGTAGCTTGCCAAGCCGGCGAACACACTGAATATAGTTACTACAGGGTATGCATTTTGGACATGGGCACTGAATGCTTATAATCACCAAGTATACGCAGAAAACGGATAGACATGAAATTATTGGATAGGCTTATGCAATAGCTAACGAAAATGATCAACATAGTTTGCAGGTGATGTAATCGGTTACTTAGATCTCCAGGAATTGAACTGATTCTGCAGGGAAATGGGACCTTGCCAGGCATCATAAGCAATTACGTTGATCTTAATTTCTTGTCACAATAAGAACTATGCTCAAACGATGAAAAGTGCTCTTTCGCTTGATTGACAGCTTTACTGTTGCCAATGCTGAAATCAATGTTCAAACACATTCAACGAGCAGATGTTTTTTCAGAGGCGATCTGTTTCTGTTATGTTATATGTGTAGGTGGTCATTCAACGGCATCAGTTAAAGGCGGTCGTCCCTTCAACAAGCACAGTCAAGCCGACTGAAAAGTACATCCAAGTAATTTCTATCGAAAACCATGAATTCTGGTTCATGGGATTTCTTCACTATGAGAGCGCCGTGAAGAATCTCCAAGGAGCAGTTCCAACACCAGCGCCGCCCTAACCTCGTACTTGCAGTCGAACAATAAAGAATTCTAATGCAACATATTGGGGGAGAGTAAATGGCGGTACATCAAAACGTTCACGGTTCCTTTTCTTCTGCTGTGTCATCACGAATGCAAAGTTTTGTCGATTCGCATAGGCACGTGATGTGGTTCTGATGGTGCAGTTTGGCTACCCTGCGCCCCGTCAACTCATTCAGATAGAAGCATTCTTTGATTTTCGAGTCTTCTTCCACCGATTAGTAATTTGGAGTTTCTACTGCTTCCCAAATCAAAAACTACTGGTTCTTGAGCTTGCACTTACTCAGAAGATTATAGGTCACAAAAGGAGATAAAGAAGAAGAGGGTTCCTGAAGTCGTAGGAAAATAGAAGGTGTAGTGGAAAAATTGTTTTCACTCTATTGATTGTAATTTCTGTACAGACTATGTATTTGATTACAAAGAGAGAATCCATAAAAGGAAAATAAGTATTCTCCTATCTTTTCCTATCTTTCTAATCCTAAAATAAACTTGATTCCCTATTGATACAATCTACTAAATCATATCTTCCAACATTATGCTCCGTACTCGTTGCGACTCAAGCTGCGAATTTTTTTTTTTTTATAGCAACTGTTCAAGGTTTCCAGAGATCAATGTGGCGTACCAACGAGCGAATAATTGGAACTTGGCATTTGCGCATCGAAGTAAATCTATGGAAAATATCCTTCGGGCACGATTGGCAGAGTGTAGAATTAAGCATGATCTCTTGGAATGTGGTGCTGACGTGTAATCACAACTCAAGACGAAAGCAGCTCGAAATGGATCCAATTCCCCAGCGGCCCAAACACATTGGATCCATGCTGATTTCATGGCATGGGCCGCGGCTCATTAGTTGGAAAATGAGAATCATTCTAATGAATAAAGCCAACTTTGAAGCTGTTGTCAAGCCCGATTACGAGTGGGTCGGGTCGGATCACGCCGGACCATTCTAGTTAGGAATAGAGCTATCTCCCTCGATGACCCCAAGAAATGGTCCGACTGAGGACTCAGGCCGGATTCACCACATCGCCGGCTTTATCTTCCGTCGCTCTAGCATCGGGCCATAAAAAATCACCACACCGGCGAACAAAGGAACCGTAATGCGGAAGCATCTAAATTCCCTGAATTTTTATAAGACATGGGTCTTATGTTTATTATATGCCTCCAAGGACCTCATTTTTGGGACCAACCTACGAACGCTGGACAAAACCCCAAAATCTTAGAGATTAGATCTCGTGTGGGTAAAATTATAAAACCCCCGCCGGAGTCAATGGCAATCGAGTGGCAAGGCATGGCGGCAGGAGCAGTGTGCTTTGTTTCCTACCTCCTATGAAGCTCAATGGCTAGGGGGCTATGCCGATTAGGGGCTCTCCTCAGTCAACCATTGAAGCACGCTTGCCTCTAAAATGGCGTATCATTGGGTGGATTCCAACGCTGATCAAGCCTCAAACCTCCCCCCTCCCCCTACATCAAATTGTCATGATCATATCCCCCAAAACGAATGGGGGAAAAAAGCAGCTTTCTGTCTGACCGGTTTTCACTCACACGTAAAGGAGGAGAGAGAGAGAGAGAGAGAGAGGTGGCAATATATCACATGGGTTTTGTTTTACACAATTGTTAAATGAGCTTTAATCATAAGAGTTCAATTTTCATGGCACTGATGATGTACGATACGAGATCAATTAGTACATTAGAAATTGTAGAAATTTTTCAGTTAACTACTTCACAAGTTTTTCGAGAGCACTTAACAAACGTGATTGAAGCATTCATTTTGTTTTATGTACCCTATTGCATGGCCATTTCGATCCATATGGATTCTGAAAGTTACCCTGGGATTGAGAAAGGCTTTGCTTTCTTTAATTTTGAGTCATTTTCCGCACTTTCGCATGTACTTGAGATGCTTTTGTTTAATTCAATGCATCATTCCCTGCTAAAGCAAAAGCAAATGAGCTAATAATATTTAAAAAGAAAAAACTTGACGAAATGGATCAAAAAGTGTGCTCTGTTTTTTAAGGGGTAAAAATACAGACCATGGCGGCAGCCATCCAACTCTTGGGGTCATACTTGTGTTGAATGTGACATCAATTAATTGAGCTAATCCTATGAAAAAAATTCTCCAAATTTAGTTTCAATCTCAAGTCTATCTTGAACATTTTTTTTTATCTTAAACAAATCATCAACTTTCACTACTGTAATCCTAAATCTGACCACATGTCCAAAAATTGCCATTGATTTCTTCAAGATTATCAACCTCAAGAGACTGTTAGTATTCCTTATGAAGATGAGGGTGTTGATAAAAACACCAGTTGTGACAATGAACGCATAGACGGATTTGGGATTAGAGTAAAAATTATGAATGTTTCTTTAGACAAAAAAAGTTCCTGATAGAAATTGAAACCGGATCTAATATTGACCAATCTCTTTTTAGGAATTAGGGCTCACTTAATCATCGTCCAAGAGATTTTTTTTCCATTCCTGTTTCTTGGTTGCACCCCATTACAAGGGTCATTTTGATTTGTGGGATCTTCAAGGGGTCAGATGTTTCCAAATGAACAGGACGAAAAGGGGACCGACGGGGGAGGGGCGTGGGGGGGGAGGAGAGGGAAGCATGTTAACATTGTCAGCCTAAATAAAGAAAAGATGTGATTGCAATTTGATCCCCCCCCTCAGTCCTCGCGTCGCCTAATAAGAAGCCATGAGCTGTGCAGCAGCACAGGCCATTAAGTCTGTCCAACTACCCCACTTCCTTAGTACCCCATGTCTCTCCCCTCTGCCCTTAAATGTCATTGCCATGATTTCCTTCAAGAATGCACACCCCCAAAAGCAATTACGACCCCTTTTCCCATAAACAAAATTGAAAATCATGGGATATAACGTGCTTTATTCAAGTATCATGCCCGCTAAAGTCTTTGAAGTTTGTGCAGAATGTATCGTCTTCATATCATTGCATGCGATAAGAATAAAGCGTGATTAGAGGATGAACCGAGATGTGACCGGAGCATTAGAGCCTTGGGTGGAGGCAGGGAGGGAGGCTCCAATGCTGACTGTCGGCCCATTTGTCCCTAGATCATCCGTTTCAAGGGCACTCCCCCTCCCCCTGTAAATTATCAAGTAACGAGAAAAAGATTTGGAACTAAATCGAAATAAGAAGATCCGCGAATTTGTACGGCATTACGTTTGAACGATGAGTGCAGGAAAGATAGTGTCTATAGCATCCTAGCCACCCTAATAAGCCAATCTTTTATTTAGATTTCGCAATTGGTCGTGCCATTATTGTACACACAAGCCTGCTCCAACTTCAATTGCTCGCTCTTTTGTTTTTTTCCATGCCAGAAGAATATCTCGAGGGTTCAGTATGTTCATAAGTTCAGCTGTAAAAGCGAGGAAAGGCTGCTTTGAATTTCGAAGTTTGCAATCAAGTACCTCGTAGAATTAACATCAAATATGTCTCCAACAGATGATTTCGTACTACTCGACCTGAGAAAATTCAGCACAAGCAAATAAAGCTGATGTAATGTCGACAACATCTTCTATGTTACTGTAGTTCTTAACATATTTGTCTTCGACGATGATTCCTCATTTTATGATGAATTCGCCAGACAACTTTATCGATTCATGAGATCTTGAAGACAAGTTCGAACGCCTCCGATTTCTAATGCGTTTGCATGGCCAAATCAAGCTACAAACTCCATCCCATTTTCTAATAGCGATGCAAAAAATAGATGTCAAGATGCGAGTGATGAACTTCTTCTTTTTTGCTCATATACTGTCTGCTTGCTTGGACCAAGTGGGCAGGAAAGAGCGTAGCTATTTGTTTTTTTCTGTCTACATGCTTTCTTTTTTTCTTTATCAATTACTTCAAAAGGTAAGTTTTATATGAATTTACTTTTATAGGTTGAGTGTTGCAATTTGCTTGGTGACCATTTATTTGTGCAATCATAAAGGTAATGAGAATTGAGAAAATTGTCCAAGAAATCTTAATTTATTTTAATTTTACCAATTGAATTTTAAACATTTTCATATTTTTCCAATTAAGTCCATCCAGTCAAATGGTCGAAAACTATCGAAGTGGAAAAGAAAGAAAAAATAAAATATATAAAATATATGATATAAGAAATATATAAAAATTTTGGAAAAGTATCAAAACATTATTAAAAATATCCATGTAAATACCGAACCAATTGTGCCACATAGGATGGTCAGCGCCCACATAAGCAATTTCCAATCAAAATTGGCCAAATGGACTCAATTGACAAAATGTAAAAAGATTTATAACTTAATTGGTAAAATTAAAAGATTTATGGCCGAAATGGCAAAAGTTTAATAAGTTTAACATTTTTTAGACAATTTTCCCAATTGGAATTACCGACTTGTATAGATGATTGTGTTTGGCCATTGATGATAATAGTTTGTCGTCATGTATAGTGTTAGAATTTCTAATCAAAGGTTTGAACTTATAGATAGAGAAATGATACATTATATAAGACTCATTTAAATTCTCATAAACAATCAATGCGTGATCAAGAACATAACCGCGGTAGACAATAATGACCAAATTTCAAAGGGATCTCACTAAGTAGATGGTGACCATGCGTATAGTGTGAGAGCATGTAATAGGAGCCCAATACCTTGATCCAGGGAGATCACTAAGAGGGAGCCCAAATCTGAACCTATCAACGTATCTAGTTGGACTTAACTTCATTCAAAAGCATAAACCAATGAGTTATAAGTCAATGTAGGATTCTCTACAGCTCACACGTGCATTCTAACAATTTCTCTCTCACATGTGAGTTTAGTGTTGGGTCCACTCCCCCTTAATCTAGGTATTCTTCAACTTCATTTTATCTCAAGTTGAATCTCCATTAGCGTTCGACTTCATCCCTAGTCTTTTTCTCCGGACCAAACCATGAAGTTTGCCATCGAGCCCGTATTGCTACACCACAATGTCCACTGGTCCAGAAGCCACACTAATCACCAAATTCCTTCCTTGAGATATTCACCAAACACTAGTACACATTAGGAGTGATCTACCAATCAATCATTGGCTCTAATACCATTTATTAGGAGCGCCCAGCAAAATCTCAATACCTTCATCCAAGGAGATCACCAAAAATGACCCAAGTCAGAGCTTGTCAACATATCTAATTAAACCCACATTCACTTAAAATGTTAAGTTGCATACCACACCACTTATCCATTGTGGGGGTGAGCATCGGTCCAAGGTTGATCCAGGGTCAACCTTTGATGGTCCTAGTTCGGTTCCTAATGAGACTGAGTCGGTCCTTGGTCCTAAGATTCCTAGACAAGTACTGTGCGGGTTGATCCTCGATCCAGGGAGTTTAGGGTTGGTCCAACCCGGACCAATCCTGACTATATATATATATATATATATATATATATTTATATATATATTTTTATATAGAGAAAATCTTAAAAAAAACGATATCAATAACATTAAACAACTATTTAGCGAGTAGTTCAAGTATTTTTACATTGATCTTTAATAACTTAGATTTTTGATATCTTTTACGACATCAACAACCATAATTTATGAAGGAAGAAAATGTTTTCGTGAGAAGCGCTCACGGCGTCCAAAATGACATAAACAGCTCCTTACGGCATTATCATCTAGTATTCATTCTCTTCTGTCTTATTTGTCTTCTTAATCTTCAATTTGCCAAAATCAAGAGAAACGACTTCTCCACTCGCAACTCAACACTCGTCTCGCTCGCTTTGGGTCACTTGTGTCGCTCGCTGCTTGATGCTCGCTTGGCTTGCTCCTCGCTCAACACTATATGCTCACTTTGTTCGATGCTCACCCCACTTAACCCTCACCGCTTGCTTTTCTTAGTTGACCTCGCTCGTCATCGAAATCGTCGGGTCAGTCCGATCATCGATTGCCATTTCAAGGAGTACAAAAAATGAAATAAAAAATTATTGATTGGTCTCGGGTTGACCTTGAAATCGGACCGAACACATTGGGTTTATCCGGTCATCAATCGTTTTTTCAAGGAGTATTAAAAATGAAATAAAAAATTATCGGTTGACCCTGGAATTTGACCGAACCCATTTGATTAGTCTAGTCCTCGGTCCCAAGCTCAATAGGGTCGGTCCTTGGTCCCAAAAATCGAGGACCAGCACTATGCGGGTTGGTCTTAGGGTTAGGGGGTGGACTCAGCCAACCTGCACCATGCTCATCTCTAATCCAATGTGGGATTCTCTAACACAATTTGCACATGCGTCCTGACATATAGTGGATGCGTTGACAACTTATTGTTTGGCCACTATACTCCAAATAATTTTCAATGTAGAGATGTTTGCTAGCTACCACAGTTAATTGATAATATGGTTTACTTATAACCATCTTAATGGTTAGAATGTACAGGTGAGTTATGTTAAAAAAAGTTCCTTATCAAAGAAATGATTTGGTGTAACGTAGTTAATTTATCATAACTAACTCATAACTTATTAGCTTAAGTTTTTCCACAAAAGTGGGTCGAATTGGATATGTTGATGGGGTCGGACTTGTGCTCTCATTTGTCGATATCTCATGGTGATGAAGTGCAGAACCACACCTAAATTAAAAGGGCCACGTTGGAATTGACTATATAGTATAGTTGGTAATATATATCCACTGATGTTTCGATGAACACTGAATTTATAGCTCCAAT
The DNA here is from genome assembly GCF_016545825.1 of Eucalyptus grandis. Taxonomy (NCBI): domain Eukaryota; kingdom Viridiplantae; phylum Streptophyta; class Magnoliopsida; order Myrtales; family Myrtaceae; genus Eucalyptus; species Eucalyptus grandis. The sequence goes on along the minus strand of NC_052617.1, from coordinate 4,616,053 downwards.
CTCATGTCAAATGGCAATTTATGCCAAGATCTTTTCTTGGGATAACGGCTTCATAACATGCATCTCCACGCATATTGATCACATGACATAACCCAAATCATTCTCTTATCTAACAACGACATCTTTTCACGCATGCCTTTTTAACATCTTTTGCAATAGAGAGTTTGACGAGGTAACAGTAAGTCTATAGTCCTTACCCTTACTACATTACCACGGCACACAAAAAGCCTGCCAAAGATGAAAGTAAATCATCCCCCCCACCCTTCCAAGTGGCGTGGGAGACCAACTCAATTTCCTTTATTCTACGAACTCAGAAATCTGCCTACCCGCTCTAGTCACAGTTTACCTCGCCTGCAAGGCTTTAAATGGCATCCTCGCTAATCTCAAGGTCGCTCTTCGGAAAGGCATCCGACACCCTAGATCCTACGTATGCATGAGATTTTCGTCTCGAGCGAGAGGCGCGGTCGGTTCAAGTTAAAAGAACAGTATGTGCGACCAATGGGGACAGGGGATATAAATGCAATCTGAGTTCGAAAACGAGATAAGAGGAGGAGGAGCGTTGATGATCACGATGGATGTGGCCACATGGCAGAGAGGGTTTTTTATCCACGAGAGAGGGAGAGGGTGCGGGGATATCGATCGCGGTTTAATTCAGACAAGGCCCCCAGAAAAACGAGAGCTAAGAAAAGGGAAGGTGTATGAGCTGTAGTGTCAGTCCATTCAGTTTGTTTCTTTTCCCTTGCCTTCTCCTCCTCCTCTCCTTCAATGGAGCCCCACATGTCCTTCCCCCTCGAATCCCATACACAGACACCCACACATGTCAAAGCATGAAAACACATGACCGATAGGATGAGACCGAGGTCGAGCTTGAAGATGATTTCCCCGACAAGCCCTCCCGAGTCTCGACTTTCTCCAACATCCTCATTCCGTGTCAACTCCCTCACATGCTCTATTTATCTCCTTCTTTTTCCCTCTCCATTTTCTCCTCATTTTCTCCTCTTTTTTCTTTTCATTTTCTCCTCGGAGAAGAAGAGAAGGGTTTTAGCATTATTATTATTATTGAGTGGCCACATAATTTCGTGTGGGTTCTGCAGATGATCTGCATAATCGACGAGCATGAAGAGAAACCGCATATGATGTGATGTGACGTTACGAGAGTAGGCATTTCGATGAGAATATGGTTATGACGTAAACAAGCTATTATGCATACGGAAGATGCATGAAGGGGGAGCTGTTGCTGCTGCCCATCACAATCTCGATTCCGTCTTCATCATGTAATCACAATTAACGAAAAATCTACAGTAATCAGTAGGGCATTAGGAAGATAGGAGGAAAGAAATGAAGGGAAGAGAATGACGGGGAGTCGAGAGACGATAAAGGGACAGCACACAAAGCGGCGACCAGAGGCTGTAATTGAAGGCTGAATACATGGTAGAGGATGAGAGTACACTTCTTCAGAATGAAGAAATTAATGGATTACGAGGTATCAGAAAATTTTGGCAATAAGAGAGAAAGAAATAAAAGAGAGAATGAAGGATCTCTCTCTCTCTCTGAAACTATGCACGCCATTCACAGCCTCTTATCATTTCAGGTCCGACCTCAGATCTCTGCACATTGAGGATTCTCTACCTGAAATGAACACGGGAGAGAGGGAGGAGCAGAGAGAGAGAGAGAGAGAGAGAGAGTGAGGAAAGCGAAGAGAGAGGAAAGGAAGATGACAGATGTGAGGTACGCAGGTTTGCATGATGAACACGTTTGATTGGACATTCAGAATTCTCTCTCTCTTTCTCGATCCCTGATCATCAGTCCTCACTCACCCCCATTAACTATCATCACATGTCGTCTGTTTACGGTTTCAGTTTCGCCTTTAATTCTGGCCCTCATTAATTCATCGACCCACGTTAACCAAAATCCAACACAACAGTTCAGACGCAGCAAAACAAGAGGAGAAATGCAGACTTCATCAGTTCAGTTCAGCCCATAGATGATGTATGCACCACAGCTTTTGCCGAAACTGAAAGCTCGAACGGCACACCAATTCCAACAATTTCCATCATCGAGAAGAAGAAAATGACGATCGGAGGAGATAATAATCACGTTAATGGAAATGCCAAAGTAACTTAAGCTTCATGAGCAATGGCCCATCCATCCTCCAAGGGGATCAAATTAACGTTTTCCTACTCTCTCTAGCTCATCATCCTCACAATCTCCGACCAAACACCAGCATCCAAGAACTAGTAAGAACGACAAATGATTATCAGACTCTCAAGAACTAGCTAAAACCACCAAGAGATCAACATCTACTCAAAACAAGAAGAAGAAAAACCAAGAAAAGTTAACAAGAACCCTAAACCTAAAATGAAAGAAAAATAAAGAACTGATGTTATCCCTAACCCCATCGATCCTCAGCCACTTCGACACGGCCAATTAGGGTTTCTTACCGAGGGTGTGCTTGTTGTTGTGCATCCACACCTTGAGCACGTGGCGTTTCACGCCGGTCTCCGCGCAGAACTGCTCCACCGCCGTTTCGTCGTGCTTCTGGATCCTCCACCCCAGCCTCTCCGCGAATCCCAGCATCTTCTCCTTCTGTTCAGGCGTGAACTTGGTCCTGAACCTCTTCTTCAGCCCGCTTCCTCCGCCGCCGCCGCCCCCGCCGCTGCTGCTGGGGTTCGACATGTCCTCCAGCTCCTCCCTGCTGTGCCCGCCCCCCGACGCCGCCGGCAGCGCCAGCGGCCGGTGCTGCTGCTGCGGCGGGGTCAGGTGCAGGTACCCCGCCGGCGACGGCGCGGCCCTGTAGTAGGGCGAGAACTGGGGGTGCTGCTGGCCGGGGTGATGGTGCGGGTGGTGGTAGCTCACCAGGCCCCCGCCTCCGTCGCCGGCGTCGGTCTCCTTGCGGTGGAAGTTGCGGTGGCAGTTGCAGGCGGCGCACTTGAGGGCGTCGAGGGTGCCCTCCTCCCCGGCCGCCATGAACTCGCCGCAGCCGTCGACGGCGCTCCCCCGATGCCCACCGCGTGGTTCTTGAGGCACTCCCGGTACCGCACGGACGCCGACGCCGACTTCCTCGGCGCCGCCGAGGCCCCGCCCTCCCCGACCGCCCCGGAGCCGCTCGGCCGGCCGGGGTTGCCCAGGGAGTCGTAGCCCACCGGCGCCGGCGCCGCCTGGTGGTGGTGCACCGGAATCTCCATCTCCTCGTCTTGGTCGTCATGCTCGTCGAATTCCATATCTTCCCTCTCCTCCCGTCCTCTCTCTCTCTCTCCTTCTCTCCTCCAATTCCCTTTCTCTCTCCAAGATGAGATGGTGGCGGCGGCAGGGGTGGCGGTGGCCGAGATCTTTACATGGGTTTTTTCGCTTGAGTGGAGAGATCCGCCAAGCACACTCTGTGTCAGCAGCAAAGACGATGATAAACGATAATAGCTCGCTCGACTTAACAAGTAAAAAGAATTCGAATTTCGAAAAAGAAGGGCAAAGAAAGAATACAAACAAGCACCCCCCAACAATTAGAAGCGAGAGAGAGCTAATACAGAAAACAGAAGATAAGAGGGGATAGAGAGTGTGGCCATCATCAATTCCCCGACTCTGCACAGAAGAGAGAGAAATTAGAGAGAGAGAGAGAGAGAGAGGGAGAAGGGTGGGGGGTGTCTCACTCGAACAAACCCTTTCCTTTTCTCCATTTCGCAAGCCCCAAAAGGCTTTTTAAAATTGCCCCCCCCTCTTCGGACCCGAAGCCCTCCTCTTCCGGTCACCTCGAGGGTGGCTTTACTGGCTACCTCCGGTTAATCCCCGTGATTATCAGCAGCTCTGTCTTTATCTTGTTTTTAACCGTCTTTCGTTCCTTTTCTTTACCTTAATTGTCTGAAGGAGGAGGGAGGGGGAGGGGGTCTGTGAAAAAAGTTAAAAAAAGGATGGTGGGGGTCTGAAAATTTTGCCCTTTGTTAGCTAAAACTGCAGGCCAGGCCATGGGGACTGTCTGCCTCACTTCTTTCCCGTTTTGTGCTTGCTTGCGAGTGCTTTTTTCCTGTCTGCAGCAGTCTGCTGCAGTAATTTAAAAAAGAAGAAGAAGAGAGTAGAAAAAAGAGAAGACCGAGAAGACGATAAAAGAAAAAGGTGGTAGAGACTGAGAAGAGAATGAGATGCTCTCTGGAAATTACACGGCGGTAAAAAAAAAAAAAAAAAAAAAAAAAAAAAAACCTAGAGAGAGAAAAGAAAATGTTTTATTGGGAAAAAGAGGTGGCTTGCGTGCTGTTTCGAGAAATGACGTCGGGGGCCTGAAGGAGAGAGGAGAAGGATGTCGTCTTCTGGCACAATCAGAGAGACGGACTTGGACGGGGATCTGGCAGCCTTGAAAAGATTACTCTCTCTTGCATTAAGCCAAATAATAATGATTATTATTGTTGTTTTGTTGTTGTTATAATGCCGCCATTATTGTCAAGTCATATGATAATAGACCAAACATGCAAAAGCATTTGCACCGAGAGTCATATTGGTAGGAAATGGTACATTTGTTTCGGCGAAAATTCAACGAATGAAAAAGATATCTTTTTCCAAAAATGCTTTAAGAAAAATGAAATGAGGCGAGGCTATATGCATTAACGACCGAAATGGTTAGGTGTAGATCGTCAGTGAAAGAAGAGTAATAACGTTTATCAAAGAAAATGTTGAATTGTAGATTATTATTATCTCTGATAATAAAAACTCTCCTGGGTCAATTTTTTTAATCGATATAAACAATCATGTTAAAAGGAATCGAATTGTTCAATGATTGAAACGATTGTACTACGTCAGAGTGGACGCAAGAGGTACTCCTTGGGCAAGCCTAGGCTGGAGCTAATCCATTGCCTACATCCTCCAATAAATGAAATTCGAGTAGAAACATTTGGGTCGGGCTATCTCGACCGAAGTTAGGCAAGTCAAGCTTTGTCATGTAAGAATGATGTCGACTGTATTAATTTGCCTTCAACCGCCCCTTGATCATTTATGATGAACGCCCTTAAAACTGGAATTTTCACGTACCCACTCTTTTAAAAAGAGTAAAAGGACGATAGGCCAGGTCCTTTTGCCCTTTCTTTCATGGGTTTTGTTTCCCTTGATTGGTGCTCCCCTACTATGTAGTTCATTAAATCATTATCTTTTAGTCCATTATCAAGTGGGGGGTGAACAGGATTTTTCGTTCGAAGACCAAACTCAACCAAACCGAACTTGTACAGTTTCAAAACTTGCAATCCAAATTGAACCCAACAATATGTTCAAGGCCGGAGATGGGCTTCCCTACCTTGATAATTGGCATCGAATTGTAATGCTCTCAGTACACTTTCCATTGAGTACCCTCCCGAATTGGAAATCATGAATCGCACTTGAAAAAATGATCGTGAACCCAATCAAGAATTTCGATTGGATGCCGTAAGTTTCGCTAAACTGATCGTGCCCTTTGACAAATAGATGTATCTAGTATAATCTCTGCAAGTTATTGATTTGTGATGATTGTCGGGCAAGTTAAGGGTGGGATGGATCCGAACGTTGCCCTAATGTGTAATAATACCATCCAACAATTGCATGGAGTGATCGTTGGGCAAGAGGACCTAAACAAGGAATGGCTCCAAAATGGCGAAAGAAGCAAAAATGAATTGAATTGTGTACTGAGCAAAAAAAGAGCGATCCTAGGTTACATACGTGAACCTATAACGATTCCCCAATACGCATATTTTCATGTAACAATAATGTTTAGCATTAAACTTAGATGTGAAGTGTGCCCAATTAGGAAAGTTTCTACATCTAGGTTAAATGACAAAACTGTGAGACGTAATAATGAATGGGTCAAAGTAAACAATACCATGAGTAAATTAATATAAAATATCATGTTATAGCGTTAGAGAGACCCCCTCCAATATGTGTGCTATACAGTAACGAACCACATGGAAACTAGTGGGTTTGTAATGACTTGGCTTGAAGAGGGCTAAAATGATTGCTAGGCCAAGAAAGCCTATACAGGGAGCTGATCCTAGTAGACTTCTCAGATGGTGAATGGGTCATGAGTCAACACTATTGTACACCAAATAGAAGGAGAGTGCTCATGGATGACATATGCGAACCTAGAATAACTCACTAGAGATTTCTTTAGACGAAACAACTTATTTTATATTAGAACTCTAATATTAAGTGTGTTTAGATGAGCGCACTGCCGAAATAGGTAGCCTTTTAGGAAAGTGTTTACTTATGCGTCAAATAACAAAACCATGAGGTTTGGTATGGATTAGGTAAAGAGAGCAAAATATTAAGTGAATAAGTCTAGGAATGTAACATAATACAATACCCTTTTCTTTTTTTTTTTGGGGTGGGATGTACAATTAAAGTTCATTAGGAATTTCTTGATTAGATTGGATTGGGCCTCTTCATATTAGACCATTGCCCGAGCCCTCCAATTATTTTCCGAATCCAATCACGCGACCCGATCACATCAAATGTCATAGCGTCGCATAGGTTTCTTATTTTTTTCCCTCTCTTTCGCGTATGCCAATCTTGGTAAGATGTTTCGCATCTCATCTCCATCGATGTCTCGTGGGACCCGCAAGTTCCGACCGTCCGTTGGTGAGGAACGGTTAGAAATCTGAAGGGACATAGAGAGAACGCACACGGTTGACCGCTTGGTGGGCTGATGAGAACGGGTCGGGTACGAACCGACCCGGGGACACGTTGGGACATGTCCATCTACCGTTCGATGTTTTCCTTTTTATTTATTTACGAACACAACGTGAAATTTGTCGGCATAAATGGGGACTAGGGACTTACGTGCCCTTTATCTCCGACACAATCCATGGCTCCTCCCCAAGCAGTCAAAGCTTTTTCTTTTTTCCTTTTTCTTTTTTCCCTTTTTTTAATTGCTTTTTATATCTCGGGGATTTTCGCCGCTTCTTTTTATTTATTTTCTTCCTCTTTGCAGATGGACCTTTTATAATAATAAATATATTGCTCTGGGATTGCAGAATGCTGATGTCATGCTCTTGCAGAACAGCAGAGTCTGACCAAACATTAGTCAAGTCAAGGCCTTTGTTCATCATCCTTTTTCTTTTTATATTTCGTTTGCCCTTCTTTCTTTTCACTTTTTGCGTTGAGTTTCTTTTTTTAAAAATTCTTTTGCTTGTCGACTTTTTACTACTTTTAAAATGGTCACAAACCCCGATTTTTTTTTTTTATTATTGAAGGAAACTATGTAATCAGTTTAGATAGTTGAGTTACTAAAATAGATACCATTTAAAGTTATGACCAAATCACATGCTGTAAATTTTCTCAAGTCATTACACTTTTTTTGACCAAATCATATCCTCAAATTCAAACTCTTTGTTAGGGTTTTGTGATTTGGGAGTTTGGCATATTTTGTAAATAGTGCTTGAATTTGATAGGTGCATATTGGAAAAGAATTATGCTATCATATCTAAAATGCAAATTAGGGAATTTGTTTGTTCGAATAAAAGAATTTTTTATGAAGTAGTTTTTGAATTTTTGCATTGAGTCACTAGAAAATTATTTACGGTCAAAGAAAAATGAATTCTCCAACCCAAAAAAAGGAAAAATATTTTATTGAAAAATGATTTCTCAAAAGGCATTTTTATTTATTATGAAGTTTTCACGAAAACAGATACACTCTTAAAAGTCAAGAATGAACAATGGTACTTTGGGAATTAGAGGATTCCCAACTCATAGAACTGGAGATCGCATGATCAAATATCATCAATATGAACATATTAAAGGTCTGAATTTTATATATTCATGGGATTTGTAGGGTATTTCATGAGTCTCTAAATAGTTGAATCTCTACTCTCATGCTTTTGTTTATAAGAAAAGAAATAGATGAATAATTTGAAGGTGGGTTTGAACTTGAGGATGGGTTTTTCAGTACTTTTCCCCATTAAAATTTAAAAAAAAAATGCCATTTCGCTATCCCAATGCCTTGTGATTTGACTCGACCCAAACATGAAGAGATGTTTTAAGACCCTCACGAGGACGACATGCCATAACACAAAGAGAATGACTCCAAACTATGACAAACCAGCCTGTTTCAATTCATTTTTGGCGAAAATACTGAAATAGTAATAATAATAACCAACATAAATGCAATGGCACGACACGGATTGCCACTCTAAGCTAAAAGCCCGACCCACCGGAAGTCAACCCTACACGAACTAACCTTCAAATGTTTCCTTACCTGCCAAAAGGCTATTCAGATTTTTCTCGTATCCAAAGTCCATGCTCGGCTATCTAGGCCACCCAAAAAAAAAAAAAAAAAAAAAAAGGCACCACGCTCGATGATTGGTACGAGAATCATGCTCGATCGCGGCTTGTGTCCAAGTTGTCATATGGTTTGCTTTGCTTCAGAGGGGAAGAAGATTCTAGATTTCCTCTCTTTTGTCCTTATGCAAAATTTCATATTTTAAGTAGACTTATCAAACGAATGAGTTGGATAAAAAATAGACACACCCAAATAGACCAATTAAACCCATTTTGACCAATTATCATGTAATGCAAATTTAATGATTTATACATAATCCATCCCAACGCGTATTATTAAAACATTTTTATAAAAATTAATATTTAAATTGAGGTAAGAGTGCAAAGCGAGCGAGCATAAAATTGAGTAAAGGCGAAAAAAATAAAGAGTCACGTAAGTAAATTGAATTTAAGTATGTAAATCCACTTACGACCTATTTAATATTTTGGATTCATTTATGATTTATTTATTTAATACAATTAACCCATTTATTATTTATATGGGTCAAGAAAATTGGGTCAATGGGTCATTTTGTGGGATCCAATCTACAGTTCACACTCCTTCTCCCTTTATCCTCACCCACCGACGAACTAAGGCTGGAGCTCGGGCACAATATCGACAATCTGCTGATTAGATAGAGAGAGAGAGAGAGAAGGGTGAACACTAAAATTCAGGAGGCACGTGCAGGGCGACCCCGTAATGAATGCAGGATCCCCGTTCCGTTTTCGGCACTGACCATCAAGGCAATGGGGAAGGGAAGGGGGGGGTCGTCTCATCATCATCAATGAATGAAACGAGAGAAAGGGAGAGGGAGAGAGGGGGATGAGATTCGGTCGTGGGGGCGTGAGTGTGCGTGTGAGGGAGAGAGGGAATTGCGGGGAAAAGGAGACACCGATGTTGACAACTCGAGCCCCAAAAAATAAAACGAAAATCGGGAGAAATCGAGATTTTAAAAACAAAAAGACAGAAAAGAAAGGGCCAGGCCAGTCTGACCCCCTCCCTCCTCCCTCCTCTCGCACTCCATTTCCATTTCCATGCTTTTTGGCAGCCTTTTTACCCCCCCATCTCCTCTCTCTCTCTCTCTCTCTCTCTTGGCGGAATGGACCCAAGGCCCGGGCATCATACGATGAATTATATTGGAGCTCATGAAGTCATATGTGAAGCTCACCACCGTTATGATCGATTATGATCGGTTCGGTTCTTGTGGGTCCAAATTTAGTTGAGAATTCCTCTCGTTCGGGCCTCTTCACTTGCCACCGTTGACTTGTTTAGAATGATATCGATCGGGTTTCGCCGGGCAGCAAATGCGATCGATGAGCGTGCCCCTACCCCCCATCGAAAACTGGAAGGACACGCTTTGAATCGATGAGCGTGTTCGGACACGCTTTGGAGACCCTCGAACCGGGCCTAACTTGTTTTCAGGCATTGAGAGAAAGGAAAGAGTAAAGGTCAGACAGCATGATCTTATTTACTTACTCGACGAAGAGAGATGGGATCGCCACGATACTTTCTTAAAATAATATGGGAAATGCTACTTCAATTTATTAAAAGAAGTATTCTCATTTAGTCACTTAAAAGTACCATAAGAAGTTTCAAAAGATATTTGCCAAAAAAAGAGTTTAAAAGATAAAATCCTCGGCATTTTTCACGAGATCCTTGTGAGCGGCAGCTCAGTTGTAAAATGGTTGCTCATCTTTCTTTGTAAGGTCACAAATTCAAAACAAGCAAAAATTTCGGTTATGCACTATTTAGAGAGAATGGTTGTAACTTTCTCGATAATGGTTCCAAAACCAAAAATATCAAAACTCTTGAATTCACAAATTTGGTATCTTTTGAATTTTCTCAAATGACCACTTTTTTTTTTTTTTTTTTTGTCAGTCCTCATTAGAGGTGTTAAATGGGTTGCACGACCCATTTATAGACCCGTTATGGTTAAATGGGTCATTAATGGATCGTTTTCTTTTTCATAAAGCACCCATAAGTTTTAATGGGTTAAGACTAAGATATATGGATTTTAAATGGGTTAAAGAGTTGATCTATTTATCAACCCATTAAAAATAAACCTATTTATTTTCATTCAAAACCCCACCATCTCTTTCCTCTATTTGACTTTATAATTTTTTTTATAAAAACCGAAATTATAATTATAATTATTTTTATTTTATTTTATTTTTTATTTTTTTCTTTCTTCTTATTTTTTTCTTTCTTCTTCCTCCGGTCGCCGGCACGGCGATGGCCCGGCGACCGGCCGGGCGAGCCTCGAGCTCGCCGGCGGCGAGCGGCGTCGGGCGAGCTCGAGCTCGCCGGATCTCGCGAGGCGGAGGCTCGAGCCTCGCCGATCTGGCGAGACTCGAACTCGCCGGCGTCGGGCGAGGGCGAGCTCGAGCTCGCCCGACGCCGGCGAGCCTCGAGCTCGCCAGATCTGGCGAGGCGGAGGCCTCGCCGACGTCCGGCGAGGCTCGAGCCTCGCCAGATCCGGCGAGGGGCGAGCTCGAGCTCGCCCGACGCTGGCGAGCCTCGAGCTCGCCGGATCTGGAGCCTCGCCGATCTGGCGAGACTCGAGCTCGCCGGCGTCGGGCGAGCTCGAGATCGCCGGATCTGGCGAGACTCGAGCTCGCCGGCGTCGGGCGCGCGGATCTGGCGAGACTCGAGCTCGCCGGCGTCGGGCGAGTCTGGCGAGACTCGAGCTCGCCGGCGTCGGGAGAGCTCGAGCTCGCCGGATCTGGCGAGCCTCGAGCTCGCCGGCGTTGGCGAGCCGGGCGAGCTCGAGGCTCGCCTGTGGCCGGCCGCCGGCAGTCGTCGTGGCCGGCGGCTGACCGAAGAAGAAGAAGAAAAAAGAAAAAAGAAAAAAAAAAAGAAATATTATATTATATTCTTAAAAATAAAAATAAAAATAATTAAAAAATTATTTTTTAAAAAATAAAAAAATAAAAAAAATTAATTTTTAAAAAAATAAAAAATAATTAAAATTCGATTTTTTTAAATAATTATTTTAAAAATTATAAAAATTATCTATTAAATTTATGTTGTATAAAACCATTTTAGCAATATCATTTTAAAAATATATATATAAACTTTTTTTAGATTTCTTTAAATGGGTCGGGTATGGAGTACGAAGACGGGTCGGGTCGGGTCGGGTATGGGTCAAAATTTTTGCATTGTAATAAATGGGTCATAAACGGGTTAAATGGGTCGATTTGGGTCGGACCATTTATGACCCGACCCAAACCCGACCCGACCCACCCGTTTAACGGGTCTAGTCCTCATATTCCTACTTTAACTCTTATTCTCAAATTTTTAATATGCATCTTTGCAGCGCGTTAGAGTCGAACTCATATTTAAAACTAAATCGTTCAACTCCAAACTCCCCGGAGAAGATGGAGATTCGAACTCTCCACCTCTACCTTCCATATTGAAAGGATAGCCACTGGGTAAACCCAGTTGTTCAAATAACCACTTTAAAAAGGTTGAAATTGGGGAGAAAATGGACAGACGTGAAATAGACAAAATGAGAAAAAGGGATAGGGAATTAGTGGTTGCTCTTTTAGGCCTTCAAGGAAGTTGAAAGGGCATCAATTCTTCTAGATTAATGGCCGCAACTCTTTAAGTATGTAGACTTTAAAAGCTCCAACTCTTCAAGAATGGATTAAAAAACCTTATGGGTTTTCAAGGGGTTTGAACTCTTCATGATTCAAGGGGATTGCACTAAGCAAATTTTATTAATCAAATTAGGTGTTTGTGCTACAGAGATTCAATAACCTTTTATAGCAAAATAAAGAAAAGCAAAAGAATAAAGTCAAATCTAGAAACTACAAATTATTTAAGTACTTAGAAATTAGAAAAACTTAAACTAGGAGTTATTAAAAGCTATTAAAATCAAAAGCTATAAGTTTTTTTTCCTCTTTTCGCTATATTCCTTCTTTAGTCCAAGGCCTCAACCATGGGCAGTAGTATTCGCTAACCACATCTGCAAAATGCCCTTATCGACCCTTGTGGGCCCTCGCCAAGACCTCAGACTTGTGTCACATTAGTTATGGTAATGCCACGTAATATGACCAATGTCAACATCAATGATTTATGGCCAAATTTGGAAGGATTATATTGACAAATATTCAAAAGGTTTAAAATCAAATTAGTCAAATTAACAAGTTGAGGATGGAATAGGCCATTATATAGTAAATAATAAGAACAAGAGATCTTTTTCAATCAATCTCCTTGCCCCTCATTCTTTGAGAATTAGAAAGATTCTTTTCAAGTTTAAATTTGTTATTTTGGACAATTTATCTCTATAATAGTTTTTTTTTTTTTTTGTCTATCCTATCTCTAGCTCTCTCCTCACTCCGACTTTTGCTTTGACTATTTGTAGAGTGCAGGAGTCGAACCCTGCACCTATGATATTAGTGTTCCCACCCCCAATAATCCCTTTACTAATAGGACCGCATGTCTATTGGCCTATGTATTAGTTTAGACTGCTAAGGATACTTATAAAGCCAATTCACGTAAAAAAAATGCAATTCACGTAAAAAAAATGAATAATGGCATATTTAGAAGAGTCGCCTACTTAAAATAGAAATGCTCGCGTTTCCAAAGTGCAATTAATGACCATTAACAACTGTCCTGGTCCTGGGGCTGTCTTTAACATTTTTCAAGGAAATAATACATGCACCGGCTATATTTATATGTTATTAGAACATATTTAAAATTATCGCAGAGATCCATAAAATTAACATGGAATGCATCAAATTTGATGGGAGATTGAAGTGAACTAGCACATATGATTGAAGCACTATAGATTAATAAGATGAGACATGCTCTAATAGCAAGATTCCTCCTATTTTCTAGAAATTTCGTGTTTTTCACGAGACTACTCTCGAAGACTAATCTTTTTGCGATAAGATAAGGATGCAATTGAAGTCGCCATCAATAAACATCGCCTTTCCCATTCCTCGCTAGACCCTCAAAGCTGGGGACCCCGGATTAGTAGTTGTCATAACCAGGATTAGGGACTACAAAGGAGTCCCTATTGATGAAAGACTTGTCCTTTAAGCATGTGCCAGCCGAACCTTAGCATTGGAGCCTTTTTTGTCTCCTACAAAATGGAACGTGTCGTGTGTAAAGTTGGAGGCAGCAAACTTGGCGTGGATGGCACTAAACCAAGATTGCAAAGTTTAAAAAAGCTAAATGCTATCCTAGAATAGCACAAGGATTATGATCTCTTGTCATTGAAGGTTCGATTGTTTAAGTAAATAGGCAGGGTCCTTTCTTGTCGTTTCTATTTGGATCCAGAAAAGTGATCAAGGTTGAACAAAAACGGCATGCAAATTTTAGGATCCATTTATTTCCCGAAAAGTGATTGTTTGTATTGCTTAAAATAATTAATTAATAAAAATTATTTTCGATATCGATAACCATTTACGTCTGAACATTTTCGTGAACATTCCATTCGTTCATCTCAATAAGCGATACAAGCGATATTTTTGGAAAATAAAATATTTTTTATATATATATATTGCAAAAACAAATGAATCGTATAAATACAAACATATCAGTTTCTATTTGTGCCCTAGCTATAAAGCTGTGTGGGCATGCATGCGGTGTCACATCGCTTATCTTACAGCCAAAGATTCTCAAGATGTATTAGTGGACAGGTTAAAAAGGCATATGCCAAAGTGAGGTTTCCCCATTGCTGCATCGGGACAAAAGGATGCAAATTCTGCTGCGGAGGGGACGAAACAGTGGAGTGAGAAATTAGGGCAAAAGAAATGACATGATTCATGGAAATTATTGGACATGCACATAGTACTGCCATGGGGAAATTGGAGATGATGAATCAACATGACTGTCTTGTCAAAAGTAACCGTAAAATGTAAATGATATCAGGAAATACTTGACAGAAATTAAATCATACAACCTTCAAACGTTTTGCAATTTGCGACATCGAGATAATGTATCTTAAATTCATTAATAAGAACCAGTCATGACTCAAAAATTCAATTTCAAGTGTTGGAGAATATTAAGAGGCGACGGTTTAGGCTCCATTTGGTAACATTTTGATTTTTCTATTATTTTGTTCTTTTGTTCACGAGATAGAAAAAGAACAGAAAATCATTTGGTACCATTAGTTAATTTTTCTATTCTCCATAATAGAAAAGTGACTTGGAAATAAATTTGGAGCATAAATAAGAAGTAGAAAAAAAATAACTTCTTATTTTCGGAAACAATTTCTGAAATAAGTGATTTTCTTTCTTTTCTTTTTTTGCCTTTCTTTTTCTTTCTCTTCCAAGTGATCACTGGTAGGGGTGTGCAAAAGAACTGGGATCTACCCAGACCACCCGAAACCGGATCAAAACCACCCGAAACTGGTGGTTCTTGAGGGAACCGGTCCGGTTCCCATTTCCAATTTATGAGAACCGGTGGATACCGGTCTAGTTTCTGGTTCCATGGGCGGATCCTTCCACCTGCCCACTCGGACCGAACCGATTAATTTTTAATATTAAAAAAAATTGAAATTACTAATTAACAAACCCCGTCGAATTTTTCTCTCTCTCCATCACCACCATTTTCTAGCTTCAACTTCATGCTCGTTAGTCGATCCACTGCCGAAAACCTTACCAAGTCCCAAGAGCCTGCAACTCTCCATGCTCCCTTCCTTCCCCAAAAACTCGAAAGATCTCAACTTTGAGGTTCCCCAGCTCGCCATCCTCCATCGACACTACGAAGCTCCATCGCTTCCGGTGAAACGGCATGGAAGGGAGCTGCAAAACAGTAGCGAAGAAACCCTAAAACACCGCCTCCGCCCCTCCAAATCCAAGTACCAGAACCCTCCCAAGTACCCATCTTTCTTTCGGCTCAAAAGCCTTCTCTTTCCACTGTAAAGTCCCGTCTTTTTGGTTCTTTGACATTGCCCCTCCCATTGCTCATTCTTGCTTTCACATAAAGAACGTTCTTTCTTTTTTCTTTCTTACTTTCACCAAAATCGCCGTCCATCCATCCATCCCTTTCTCTATTCGGCACTCCAGAAAATTGTCATCGTCTTCAACAACAGCAAGTCCGTCCCTTTCTCTATTGGTGAGATTGGTTCTATGGATCTACCGGGAACTGGACCAAACCAGCGATCCGGTTTCCAGGTAAATCCATGTAACAAATGGGTGGATCCTGGTTCCAATTTTTCAGAACCGACCTTTAGTGGGTGGTTCCCGGTTCTAGGTCGGGAATCGCTCGCTAGGACCATGGACACCCCTAGTTACTGGAGTCTCACCGCCTGCCATCCGCCACCCCTTGCATGCCACCGAATGCCCCTTAGCTCGCCGCCACTCGGCAATCAGCTAGAGGAGGAAGAAGAAGAGAGGAAAAAAAGAAAAATCTCAAAAAATTATTAACAAATTAAAAGAAATTCTACATTACAAAAAAACTCATGGGTTATTACAAATGCACTCTTGTTCTTTTTCTACTTTGGGAATAGAAATTTTGTACAGTTAACAAATGCGTTGTTTTACTCATAAACAATTCCAAGAAATAAAAATAGAAAATAACTATTTCTGAAGAGAAATTGTTTCCAAGAACAAAAATATTACTAAATGCACTCTTAAGTGCTCGACAGTAGACATTGGACCTGATCGATGAGCGAGGCTAAACCAGCCCATAATTAAAAAATCCGGAGTTTCACGTAGAACTGACCAGACCCAAGCGGGCCAAGTTGGTCAGAGGCCATGCCAGAAGAGGGAATTGCTTGCTCGGACGCGTCTCTTTATCCTTTTGGACCAACTGGGCCTAAATGGACCTAGGAGGGCCTGTTACACTGCCGGCCCAATGATCACCTCTGTGATCAAGTCGAATCCTACACAAAACTGCTCGGGTCATTCACAATTTGGTCAATGAAGTGGGTATGTGTGGGCCGGACTGTGTACCGGGCTTAAAAGTCCTTGGCAAGTCCCACCACAATTTGAAAGACGTTAGCTGTTCATAAAAACGGTCGGGTCTAGACGGGCCTGAGGGAGCGAAGTCTATATGGACGGGTTCGGGAGCAAGAAGCTCCAGCGTCATCGCACAACAGCAGGTTGACCTGCTCGCGATCCTAATCCACAGGACCCAAGTTCTCTCCATTGCCGCAAAAGACGTCGAAGAATGAAGCCTGCGTTTTTGGCTCGATGATGGGCCAATTTGCTGGATTCATGAATCGGACCTGTAGAAAACTTTTTTTGCTTTTCATTTTGGGCCGCGTCCTGTTAGTGCAAAACTTCGTCCCGACGTTCGTCTCCCAAAGGCCCAAGTAATCTTTTTCTGCTTCCTCTAGTTGGTTAAGAAGACTGCGCGTGCCACACGAGGCCCATTTCCCAAACCATTCGGCCCCTTACATTAGGGTTTGATTTGAACCACAATACGATTGAGAGAGAGAGAGAGAGAGAGAGAGGAGAAAGGAGAGATAGCATTGGGGATCATGCGAGGGTTTCCAAATTAGATTTACACGAGAGAGTTCAACGGGTGATGCGTGTCATGTCGGTGGCAATAACGCCCTTATCCGGCAGCAGCGTAGCTTCACTCTCTTGCGCCTATATAATATAAGATAAGACAAGAGTCAAAAGTTCAAGGCAACCTTGTATTTCATCCCTAAACTTTCAATGCGAGGAGGCTGGATTCTCTTTACTTTTTCTTTTTTTTTAGGAGTTCAAGCCTCCTGTTGCCACATTGATTATTCCTATCAGAACCAAATTCCTAATTTTTCGTTGAAATCAAGGGTTGTGTAAGGCTTGAAGATGCATTTGGTTCAGTCTTTTGAAAGCCTCAGAGAAATTTTAGGGTGTTTGGCAACCAATCTCAAAGGGTTTTGAGATGAAAGCTAGTATTAGGAAGGTTAAAAGCCCAAAACTAGTGAGGACCCACTTTGAACTTTCAACTTTGAACAAATTGCTATTTCTAGACATTTTTCTTTGCATTTTACCCTCACTAGCTTTCTCATATACCCATCTTGCCCTCACTATTTTTAGGTTTATGATCGGTTGTCGGCACTAGTGATGTGTGACATCAACAACAAGAGCTTAGGCCTTGTCACTTGGGGTCGCCCTACCTTGGTGAGGGCCACTTGGGGTTTCACGACTTTAGGCCTCATCGCCTAGCTCCCTAAGGTTGTAACCATTGCTAGGCTTGCTTGCAGTATGAGCCCTTCATCCGTAGCAAACAATTTGATTTTTTAAATAAAAATTAGAAAAATTTCAATCAACACCCTTTGCAATTTTTCTTTTTTTCGCCAAACACTATCCAAAATTGCTTTACAAATGAGTTTTTATCAAATACAATTTGCATTTCCCTAATAGATTTTGACTTTCAGCATTTGTATGGCTTTCAAAGTCCATTTCTAAAGTTGAGCCAAACATAAACCGGACCCAACTTTTTAGGTCTCAATAGTTTCTAGTGAAAGCCAGTCATAATAGTTGATTTCAGAGCAAACTTGTATCGCCCCATTCCTTGTTCATACTAATTCTGGATAATGCACTGTTCAAGATCAGATCGGATCAGATTCTTCATCTGGTGTGAATTTAATTGGGGCCGGTGCATCATATGTACAAAGACCTTTTGCATTCCGTTCTCATCCTCACCAAATGCCAACTAACTTTACGGTGAAGAACAAAAGGAAGGCATTTAATGAGATGTGGACAAGGTGGGATGATAGCCAAAACCCTACAAACAAAAAAAGAAAAGGAAAGAAAGATTTGAATCCATGCTTTCGAGACCACCAACGTACACGAAAATGTCCCCGTCACCAAGACGTTGTGGACCACCTCAATCGAGAAAAAAATTGACGGTGGAGAACTAAAGTAGCCAGCCCAAGAAGAAGCGACCCGTATGAACGGTCAAGAAGAGGTTACGTTGTTGCCGGATTGTCGCGTTAACGTTTTCAACTAGCCACGTGACGCGTGCCGCCGTAATCACCTCCGCGTCATCGTTGGCGCCGCCATGACCGCCGCCGCAAAAATTCAAAATCCATATAGTAGTATAACCTCAGTCCGTTTCATTTTGCTCTATCGCCATTAGCTTAAGCTTTGCGTGGTTGATTCCAATCATTTGCCTCTAATGCCCCGAAAGGAGAGGGGAGGAAAGAGGAAGGGACGATGACGCACCGATGACGTCAAAAACAGAGCCGCTAATTTGCAGATGTTAGATAGAAAGCGAATTAATCATGGGGGGGGCAGAGTTGATGGATCCATCCGACCCATCCCCATCATTTGACAATTTTCAGGTAATAGATTGGAAAAAAAAAAAAAAAACCCATCAATTCAAGAGACCAATAAATTGATTCAAACTCCACAACCAATTTCTGCTGACTTTTTATTTTCTTCCTTCCTCCCTTTGACTTTTCGAATGATCTCGGTTCCCTCCATCGACCGAAATCGCATCTCTCATCGCCGCCCACCTAGGAATTCCCCAAATGAAACACGTCGAAACTCCAATCCCCCTTTTTTTTTGTAATTTCTTTGAATTAAAAATGTAATTTTCTTTTTCAAAGGCTTTGAGTTTTTTTTTTTTCCCTTCTTTTTTTATTTTTATTTTCTTACAACTGCGCGGGCGGCCTTTCGAGCAACTTCCTCTCCGATTCGTTGGAGCCCTCGCTTTCCTTGGCGACAGCCCTGTCGGCTTCGGTTCCCCCGTCGCGCGAGGTCGTCGCCTCGTCGTCGCTGCCCTGGAGGTCGCGGTACCCGGCGCGGCGGCTCTGCATGACCCCCATGGACCTCGACTTTCTCAGCCCCGCCCTCACCGCCCGCTTCGCCGCCGACCCATGATTGGGCGGCGGCGGCGGCGGCGGCGGCGGCTTTCTGCTGGCCGCCCAGATCTCGCCGTACGATCCCACCGACCTCGACCGCACCACGTGCACGCCCGAGCCGACCGCGACGGTTTTTTGGCCGACGCTGGCGACGCCGGATCCCTCGCTCCCGCACTCCGCGGTCGGGACGCTGGATACCTTGCTGTTCCTCCTCCCGCTCCCGAGCCTCCTCATCGCCTTCGCCATCTCATCGCCCCCGCCGCGGCGGCGTCGGCGCCCGCGCTCGTCCCCGCCGCCCGCCTCCGCCCCCAGCTCCTCCACGCGCGGGCCCTCCTGCTCGCCTCTCTCAGCACCTCCACCACCTCGGCCATCTCCGGCCGCCTCCGCGCGCTCCCCTTGACGCACCTCGCCGCCAGCGCCGCCACGCTTCTCACCGCCGCGGGGTCCGCCGGCGGGTCGATCCGGTCGTCCCAGATCGCGTCGAACGCGCGTCGTCTGATCAGGGGCACCGCCCAGTCGACTATGGAAGGGGGGCTGAAGTTGACGTCGATTGCGTTCCTGCCGCTGACGATCTCGAGCAGCAAAATCCCGAAGCTGAACACGTCGCTCTTGGCGCTGAGATCGGACGGCAGGAGGTAGCCCGGGTCGAGGTAGCCCAACGTCCCCGCCGGAGGGGTGCACCTGGCCCGCACGTCCTCCACGTGTCCCCTCAGAGCGAGCCCGAAGTCGCCCAGCCTCGCGTTCGACCCGCCGTCGATCAGTACGTTGGACGACTTGATGTCCCGGTGGATCACCGGCGGGTCCGCCGAGTGCAGGCACAGGACCGCCTTCGCCACCTGGAGCGCGAACCGGATCCGCCGCGTCCATCCGGGCAGCCTGGAGCTCCGGTGGAGCAGGTCGTACAGCGACCCGTTCGGCATGAACTCGACGACGAGATAGAGCAGGCCGTCCGACACGTCGTCGCAGAAGCCGATGAGGTTGACGAGCCTCGGGCTGTGGACCCGGGACAGGATCTCAATCTCGTTCTCTGCCGGGCTCGCGTTGTTGTTGTTGTTGTTTCCGTCGTTGAAGATGAGATTGAGATTGTGGTTGGTCGTCATCGCGGCCGCCGATGCGCTCGAGGGTATCTTGGTCCTCTTGACGGCGGCGACGAGCTTGCCGTCGTCGAGGACGGCGCGATAGACGCTGCCGTGGCTGCCTCTCCCGAGGAAGCTCTCGGCGGAGAACGCATCGGTGGCCTTCACGAGGTCGCAGTAGGAGAACTTGCGAATCTTCTTCTTCTTCGCAGGCTTGTTGGGCTTGTGCTTTGCAGCGGTGGCGGTGGCGGTGGCGGTCCTCTTGCAGTCCCAGTTGTAGGGGTCGCACGTGGCCACGGCGGTCTCGCCGCTGCAGGAGAGATAGCCCATGGCGGGACGGCGGCGCCCGACGGTCGGAGACTTTACGGTCCGAGCGAGGAGACGGCGAGGAGCGACGGAGACAGGAGGCGGGAAGCGATGAAGCGGGCGAGACCGGCGAGACGGAGGCGAAGAGGGACGACGAGGGGAGCTGCAAAAGCCATGGCTTCTGAGAGAAAGTGTGGTGCGCAAAGCTTTGATATATAAGCTGTTCTTTTGTTATTATTGTTATTATTGTTATTTATTTCTTTACAAAGTTGACGGGGTTTGAAAAAAGAGATGTGTGAAATGAAAAATATTCAAACAGCTTGGAAATTCGGGATGCGGCTCTTGACTTTTTTTTTAAAATTTTTTTACTATCAGTGGATACTATATGGTCCCATTTACGAGTATTTCGAAATGTTTATGAGATATATTATGTTCAAAACCAAAAATTTCAAGATGTTAGTTGCGCATGTTACTGGTAAAATTGATGCATAGGATATTATAAAAAAAATTTCCTAACTAGTTATTAAAGTCCCTAATCAGATCAAGTTATATAGAATATCACGAGGCGATAATTAAATAAGGCGAGGTAAGTTCAACATATTAATTTTCTAGCATGAGCAGCTCCGTTGATTATTTTACTAATGTTATTCGGCATGCATTGGCGTGCAGGATTAGATGGAATTTCTTGGAGTAGGTCATAAAAGAGGGCGGGGGCCACGGGAGGGGGAGGTCCGCATCTGAAGACGTGTAGATTTCGCCCCACGCCCTTTAGCTTTATCTTTATCCAATCAAGTGCCCAAAACTATAAAAGTCATATTTCTCATTTGAATAGCTAAAAAAACCGTCACAATTTCAAAGAGATCTCACCAAAAGCGATTTTATCCGCCTTTGATTTGAGAGTTGGCAAGAAAGATTCGGTGAGGATCGAAACTCCTCGAATGAAATTATTTGCAAGATCCGCCCAAATTCAAAATTCGCATAAGTAAAAGGGGTGGTTAGTAAAGGGTCGGTTTTTTTTTTTTTTTTTTTGGGTTGCCCTTAATCCAATGTGGACGGCATTCTTTTTCGAAGCTTTCTCGTATTTTCACGGGTCGCTTTATACCTTTTTAATTCTTGCTGTCGATGGAAGGCAAGAATCGCGTCATGCTTTTCGATAAAGAGAGGGAGAAAAAACACGGCTGCGAAATTGTTGACAAGTCGCCGATTCACTTTTTAACAGCCGAGGAGTAGTGCCCGACAGCTGATCTTAGCTAGAACACAAAACGTCGTGCCTCCGGAATTCTCAAAAGGAGAAAAAAAGACTGCACGATCGAACTTCCTCCCTTCTGGCAGATGACAGTACGTTCGGATTGCAGCGGCGGACCCTTTTAGGATGCACCGCCGATGGAAAGAGTGTGCGGGAATTCAAATCGCCGACTGATTGTCGGAACGAAAAGAAGACGAGGGCGATGGGAATCCTCGGATTTAGCTTCGTCCGTGTTCGCTAGGTCTACGGGGTTTTCTCAATTGGTAATTTCGGCTGCTGCTGAGTGCGGGAACGATAAGAAATGGGATGAAATGTGAGGGCGAAATCCATGATGGGCTTCGAAGATCATGTGATGGACATTCCTTCGATGCGCTAAACATGTTCTTGGAACTGACAAATTAGCCTAAAGTCGGAATGAATGCTAAAAAGAGTCTTTGAATCTATTGATCCCTTTCACTTTGATCAACTTAGCTTAAAGTATGATGAACACTTTAATCTTATGTGATATGATCTGTGTTGACGAGCTGCGTTGATATGGCTCATCTTTGAATTTTTTAAAACAAATTCTATCATTTCTTCTTCTTCTTTCTCTTTTTTTCCTATTTCTCTCTCGAGTCACTGGGCCCTCACCAATGGCCAGTGAAGGCCACCGAGAAATAGGGAAAAAAAGGAAAGATGAAAGAAAGAAAAATCTAGAAAAATAAAAAATATTTATATTACAAAAATCGCCAACACTAAATAAATGGTGTTGAATAGACTGTCATGTAAGTGATTACTGGCCAAAATTACCTAGAAAGATTACATCGGTAAATCTTGAAAAGATTGAGGACTAAACTGAAAAGTTGAAGATAATTTTCCTTCTAAAATATGCTACAACTTATTGCTACAGATACACTGTATCTATGTTGAGGGAAAACTACTTGCGAGTGATCCAGTATGACCCTCCCCTGTCGTGATTCGAATGGCCTTTGATTTAGTGTCTTCCCAATGGGGAACTGATGGACGAGACGGTCATCGCGAATCATTGCGATCGCACGTGAGGTGGCGCCACCAATTATGCCGCACGATGGAGAATTTATCGGTCCGAAGAAGCATGCCATGTTCTCGACCCTTGCATCCCCCCGCTTTGAATATGGCCACCCAAAAGCTTGAAATTCGATACAGAGCACCGATTTGTCCGGTTATTGTTACGGAAAATATTGCTGCCTTTGCCGGTTAATTTCGAAACTTCCAGTGCGGACCAGGGAATTGAGCTCGGGGGCACAGGAATTAGTTAGTAGCTAGCTCAGATAAGAGCTAGTAACGCAAAATTAATTAGTAGCTTACTCATGAAATATGATTGGCCGGCAAGACGAAGGAAAGTAGTAATTCAATAGGAATTGTTGAGTTTTTAGAAGATTGAAAACGTCGGTTAACAACTTGAATTAGGTTTTATAACACAAGATCAGTTGGTGACTTGATCGGAGAGAAAATTGGTAAATCACATAGGAGGATTGGTAAGATAATAGCTCGGTAGATTTAAGGAGTTGGTAAAAAGATGCAAATAAAAGTGGGTTAACACAAGGGAGGCCGGGCATTTACGAAAAAGAAATAGTAGTGACTAGCTCAAACTAAGAGTTTGGTAACATAGAGACAAGTTAAGTTGATTATCACTTTAATTAATGTTGGTAATCTCTATAAATAGTTGATAATATCCAAAAGGCAGCAAGTAAGGATATTATGTGACTTTAGATAAATAAACTAAATGTCGATGAGCAACTCGAATATGAGTCCTGTAAATCAAAATCAATCAGTAATTTATTGAAAGAAAAGCTGCAAAGTCACACAATAAAGATTACTAAATTCATATAGATTAAATTTAACATGTTCATAAAAAAGACGGATAAAATTTGGTATGCGACAAAGTTGATGAATTAAAGAAAATGAAATAAATAAATGTTTGTTAAAAAAAGAAGAAGTAAGTAACAGCCGATAAAGGGCATAAAAATTGGTAATTTCCAACAGTCAAAGAGTCCAGAGTTCCATAAAATTGTCGGTAAATTACCAACAAGTTATCGGGAAAATCAAGCCACCTCTAATTTTTTTTACAGTCAATTTCCCATTGTTTACAAACACTTTCAGAGATCTACTGACACGAAAGGGGAAAAAAGAAAGTCCCTTTTGTCTTTGGAATGGAGCGGTAAAATCGCATGTCGGATTTAGAGACGAAACATTGAGGGAGTTACGTTACACACGGACTTGGTCGAAGCGCCATCAACAGAAGACAAGCTCCGTCGACTTGCTCGCTCTTCTTCGACCTCGACTCTCGGGTCGATGAGCTCCCCGTCGCTCGCAAATTCCTTCAGTTCGAGAGAAAGCGCTCGCCCGACGTATCCCAATTCATGTTGCTCGTGCCAATGCAGAGCTTAATCGTAACTGCAGATGAATCCAACTGCAGCAACTGCTGATGCAATCAATTTCGATTCAGGAAAAAGGATGGGGCACGGAAGGAAAGGCAGGTGAAGGGTCATTAAATTTATCTCCAGCAAAAATGGGCCGGATGGACGGACCCGTCCCACCCAACATAACTGCGGGATCAACCGTCAGCTCAGAGAAATTAATGCTGTCAGGCCATCCTCTGACACCCCGGATCCAGGAGTCCAACAGACGATTCAAGGCAACGAAAAAGGAAGGGGGGAAAATGAAGGAGACGAGTTCAGACATATCTGGTTCAGCTGTCCCCATTTATGGAACCCCATCTCTCGCTTCTTTAAGGACGACGAAAAGGTCGTCCCCGATGACAACTCATCGTCCGGGCCGGGGGAGGATGAGAGAGATCCAGTTTGCAAAATTCAAGCTCGAGACGTGTCGAGTGTTTCATGAGTTTTTTTGAATCGAAAGGACTGTACGCACGTGCCCTAGTGGTGATGTCGAATTGTCACGCGAAAGTGACTATAGGGCTGCCGGCTGATGGCCTCTTTCATGTTCTTCTTCCATGTCAAGAAAAAAAAAGAATTGGAAGGGCTTGGGAGAAGATTGATTTTCTAGCCTGTGACTTGCACGGGCTCGGATGATGTTTTCCGGATCCATCAGGGCCGAACTGAGCGCGCTTGACGTTTCCCCTGGATGGCGTGTCGAGGCCGTCAATTTTCGTTGAGAAATATTTAGGTGGTATGAGCATTGGAAAGATCCGAGATTAGCTAGACCATTACGCCACTAATGATGCCAAGGTTGTTGTATATATATGCCTGGTTTTACCAAATTTGAGGCCATCTAGATCTCCTCTTTCGGCGCGTCTCGGGCCTCTATATACACATTGCCTTTGTCCCTCGAGCCTGTGAGCTTAGTCTCGTTGATATCTCTGGGCTTCATGCCTGAAAGTGTGACATTTGGATCCTCACTTAGTAAAATTGAGCACTCTTGGAATACCAAGCCATCATCACTGCATCACTAAGCTCGCCACTGTATCATGACACTATCGCACCAATCCACCACATCGCCTAGCCACTGCCACCATGGCACCACTACGGTGCGCGCCGAATACCCTCTGGATCCTAGCCGCTTCTTCATGAAATTTGCCAAAGTGGATTTATTTGAGCCCAAAAGAGAATCACGCCCATGGAGAGGTAAAAGGCCAAAATGACCAGCCCCAAAACCAGTTGCTCAATTTTTTAGCTGTCAACTTGGTAAACTGAAATTCACCACCATTAGCCACAATGAACCCCAAAGTCGCCAGCTGCCTCTCATACAAACTTGGCAATTAACCAAAGAAGGTTAAGCCAAAGCAAGCCACGTACTTGCAATTTTTGACAAGCTGTTAAGAAGATGCATGAGGATTTCCATCCAAAGTCCATGTTCAACCCCAAGTTCCGCCTCCTGAAGCAGTCACAGTAAGGAATGTTGACCAAGGGAGACGTCCAAAGGTGGCAGAAAGTGGGCATAAAACTAGCCCTTCACCCATTTCGTTCAATCTTCAGCAAAAACCCTCACCAATTTTCTTCTTCTTCATTCCCTAACCAGAGCATCACAGCCCCTCATTTCGTCACGCCACAACCACGAACAACCCTCATTCTGCTAGCCTAACATCGTATAGCTCTCATCGCCCGCCATCCCGCCATCTTAGCCGCCATCGACAAGCATTGAGGCAAGTAGACGTCGACCATTCTATAATATGCGAATTCCATCATTGCTTGATGAGACGTATTCCTTCGGATTTGAGGTTAGCGTTAGTTTTGTCGCAATTCGTGTGATGATGGGCGGTTGTGCTGCAACTAGTTTGGTTGGGTCAATCAATTTTTGTGGTCTTTACGGTAAAGTTCAATTCTCGACCGCTAGTTCGGACGAGGGCCACTAGACTGAAGTAATTGGGTTATGGTTTAGGATTTGCGATTTTGGGTTGACGATGTGCTTGGAATATGAGGCGTGAACCATCGGTCTTTATTCTTGATAAGGGGTTACTCAATTGCTTTACTTTGGTTTTCTCTTTTTACTTGTTTTCCTGGTAAATTTTTCTTTTGTGGGTTTCTTTTGCTTAATGATTCGGTTTCATGAGAGGTAAATAGTTCCCAAAATGATAGTGACACAACTCATATCTTGGTTCTTGGTTTCAGTACCTTATTTCTAGAAAAATTTAATTTGGCATTGGCAATACCAAAAATGTTTTCGATTGAATTATTGAATCGCCGCACCATGATATGAATTTGATGGATGCCATCGATTCTTGGGACGACAATGTCCCGGGTGTCAAGATGCCTAGAGGGGTGTAACATGGTGCCCTCCGAATGCCTAGGGGATGTAATAAGGGCTTCTGGAGGTCCTCGAGATGCTAGTTGAGATGCGAGATGCTTGGAGGGGTGTAATATGGCGCCATTCGGATGCTTGGGGGATGTAATAAGGGCCCTTGGAAGTCCTCGCAATGCCAATTGGCGTGCAAGATGCCTGAAGGGGTGCAACACAGTTCCCTTCATGGTAGTTGAACCTAGACTAAATATAAGTTTTGAAGTTCCCAAATGTCCATTTACTTCCTAATATATTGTTTTTGTGAATTTCTTTTAAAGCTACTGCAAATTGAATTATTTTGATTTCGTATATTTTATATTTTGGATTTCATCAAACGGGTAGTGGTAGATTCATGTAGACTAGTAGGCTTTTGCTTGTTGAGCGTCACGCTCACCCTTAGTGGATTATCATTTTTTTAAAACATGTAGATATGCCTCTACTACCCACGTCCTCCATGATCCTCTACGGTGTCCCGATAGATCTCACATGGAACCAGACAAAGCAGGACAAATCCGACTTCCCGGAGGTCACATTCATTCTGATCACTACGATCCTGACTATCAATGCTAACCTCCCATTGGGCCCAATGCTGATTGGGTTGTTGCCTTCCATGCTAGAATCCGTGGGTGTACAATAAGGCCACTCCCACTCCCAGATGGCGATGACGATGGAGAGAGCGAGGTCAAGTAAGATGAGGATCCGACGACAAGGGTGGCATTTTTAGCTAGACCATGACTTATTATGTTGGCGGCCATGTAAATAAACACTAGGATGGTCGAGGCAGTATTTTAAATGGAATTTCAGATACAGCAAGGAGAAGGAACATTTTGATTCTTGATGTACCAATCTAGGTTGTCTACAATATATAAATAAAGAAATGAAAGTGGCTGGTTTTATATTTCTATGTGCGTTGATTGAAATTATAGTGTACTGATTTGTTATTATGCGTTTCCGCTTGCTTAAAAAAATCGAAAGAATTGTATAGTCACTTTAGCCACGAGACACGTGTTGGGAGTGTGATAGAAAGTTGGTCACTAATGATAAAGAAAGAACACTAATGATGCTTAATGCTAGAATTCCAGTTCCCGGGGCCCCTTATGCTGAGATCGATGTAACGCGGGCCTAGTTCCAGCAAAAGAAGCAATTTAATTCAATTCGTGCCTTAACTTTTTTGCACAAAAGCCTTCTTCATCACTGCATCCTCTCAAAACGTGAAGGCCAAGGCCCATCAAAGTCCCTCACTTTCCACAGCAGCAGCTGAAAAAGGAAAGTCTCGTCCCCACAATCGAAGGACGTAAGGCGATTTTACTCTGTGCCTCCAGAAGCCTCTGTTCACACGCCAAAAAAATTCTCCCTGATCAAGCCGTATTAGTTCTTTTATTGTAGAGAGGGAAAAAAAAAAAAAAACCCGAGAGAGGGCGACTAGCATAGCCACCCGCCAAGACCTCGTCCCCGCATTGGATCGTCTCGATCGGACCACAGAAAATTAGAGCTCTAGACCGACTTCACGAGAGGTACATCTGAAATGGGTCGCCCGTCGACATGGCTCGCTCGAAAAGTGCCAATCCGGTATGAGCATTCTCCAACTTGGGTTTGACTTAGAAGATCAAATGCTAGGACTCCTAGGATTTGACCGTCCGACTAGCAGAACTAGGGATGCAATCTCGATGAATTTGGGCTAGGGATCTCTAAAGTCCTACAACCTTAACTCAGTTAGCATAATTTCATTCAGTATCGAGCAAACCCGACCCAATGCAACAGCATGGTTAGGGGATCTGATTCGAGAAAGAAGTGAAATATCCTCGGCCGTTCAATTCAAACATTTCTTAGTAGAAAGTTACAGCATTATTTGTTTCGTGAAGAAATGAATGATTTTTCAAAAATAATAATTTGTACCACTCTAAAAAAAATGAATAAATGAAAAATGAAAAATCTTTTGATAAAAACCATTGTTAATAATGAGAACTTTTTCATTGACTAATTTTATTCAATTAAAACAAGCGATCATTTTTTAGTAAAATATTTTATCAAATCATTCATTTTTTTATGAAACAAACATAATCTACAAATTAAAACTTAAATAAATAAATAAATATAAAAATAATAATTCACTACACAAAATGCGAATGGCTAGTTCGCAATTGCAACCCGAAACGCATCTAATTAGTAAGTGTGTACAAAAGAATTGGACACAACCCAACATCAGACCAGATTGGCCTAGAACCAATGTTCTCATGAGGATTGGCTCGAATCCTAGTTCCAATTTACTAGAGCTGGCAATTTTGATCTAGTTCCTAATTCTACGCATGGAACCGCCTATACAGACCAAACATGTGTGTGTATTTACATATATATTCTTAATTTTGAAGTTTTGACTTTTCGTATCAAAAACTAAGTTTCCTCTTTGCCTCTCTCCATCTTTGACGTCACTCATCTTGCGACCTCGCCTCCCTCTCTTGCTCTCGCTCTAGGTGGCCTACGGCCTCGTCGATCCTTTTCTCACTCTTGCTCTAAATTGCCACTGGCCTCATTGCTCCCTCGTCGCTCTTGCTCTCATTTACCTCCCGCCTTTGACTTTGTCACTCACTCTCAATTCTCACTTCTCTTTTGAAGTGGGGACATTTTGACTGGTTCTCAAATGGATTCATGAAATTAATTGGCGAATTCCGATTTTAATTTTTCGAAACACGTCCTTAGTGGATAGTTCTTGATGCTCATCCTAGACTCAATTACCTCTGCTAATCACCACCTTTTTGGCAGTCGACCTGGTCAGTTTTCCAATGGGGGATCACCATGACTTTCGCAGCTTGGAGTGCTCCAGATGCAAATGCTGCCGTGCCTTGCGGGA
The DNA here is from genome assembly GCF_016545825.1 of Eucalyptus grandis. Lineage (NCBI taxonomy): Eukaryota > Viridiplantae > Streptophyta > Magnoliopsida > Myrtales > Myrtaceae > Eucalyptus > Eucalyptus grandis. The sequence continues at coordinate 4,586,803 of NC_052617.1, read as the reverse complement.
TTAGAAAGAGTACTCCGCGAGGTTTGATTGATCATTCACGCCTAATCAGAGCGTACATTATGCATTATATATTCGCATTGAATTTGATAAATAATAGAAAAAAGGGCCTTCTGTCACTTCCTTCATTACGCAATTTGATCTTGCATTGGGGTTGAATCTTTCCAGGTCAAGAGATCATTTAGAATCTCGGCGAAGAGAATTGATTTATGTCGATTTCTTTCTCTTCTTAATGTAGGGAAAAATAAAGGAAGATTCTCTCGCGATTAGTGCCGGAGGAAAAAGGGTTTGCACGCTAATCCTCAAATTTAATAAGGAGGATAGGATAAAATTTGGGGTTTGGGGGCGGTCGGTGATAAGAACATTATCATCAACAGCTAATTGAGCTTATCAATTAGGTTTTTTCTTCTTATGTAAAAGCCCTACCTAACCTAAATATCAACTTAATAAGGCAGGTTGATCATCAAGAACGTGCGGATCCATCTATTTGTCTAACCGGTCTACATTAAACGGGCATCAATTTCTCAGTTAGCATATTAATCAAAATTATGGGGTTCCGTTGACCTGGTCTTTTGACTTTAGTCACAATGCGACGCACCAAGAGTCCTACCAAGAGTCCTAAAACTTAGTGTGCATTATAAAGTGTTATAGAGATTTTCGACCGACAATTTAAGTGATAGTACTTTAAATATGTTTTCAATTAAATTCTTATGTTAAATTTGATGGAAATTATACGCATTGGAATGTGGCATGACACGATAGGAGATTTCTATCGAACTTAACAATAGAGGTGAGCGGTTCTAGGTTTTACGTAAATTCTACGTACAACTTAGAACCTACTTATTAGAACAAGTCCCTCATTTTATGGAACCTGAAACTTACCCTACATACTCTAGAACCTTGAACCTACTTTATTACAGATTCCAAAATTAGTTCTAGGACCTACTTAAGTTTCATTTTATTATTAATTGAACAATTGCAGTGAATTATCACATTTAATAACCACCACTTGTTACTTCAATTCACTGACCATAACTTATATTTAAACACACGAAAAATAAAAAACATTACTACAGTTAAAGTCTTAATCATAAAATGGAAGTTCGGACTAGTGATTTTAGCTTATACAATCATCGTTAAATGTTATGAAATATCGTAAGATCGCATGAAAACATAAACCAAGAAAAACACAAACTTATTTCAAGTTATGGGTTACAAATTTCAAGTTTCATATTCCAACCTATCCGTTGAAACAAATTTTCCAATTTTTTGAACTTGAAACCTACCCTACATACGTTAGAACCATGCTCAACCCTACTTAACGAACAATTTTGGTTGAAAAACTAACTATTGTATTAGATTACTCATAAAAAAAGTTTAAGCTTAAATTAGACTAACTAATTATGTTTTTTTTCTTTAAAAAAAATAGTGTACTTATTCTTTTTCAATCTGGAATAAGAAAGGTTTCGTAGCCTGTAGGTACACGTAAGTCGCAATTGACTTCGAACTACATTTCTTATTTGATTTTGGGCAAGTTTGTTTGTGTTTAAATAAGAGCAAAACTCTTTCTTAAAAAAAAAAAAAAAAAAAAAAAAAAAAAAAAAAGCAAAAGCAAAAGCAATTTTTGACACAACTCGTTTGCACAACACGACAAGCAATTAAACTGGTTCGGATTTGACATAAACGAATTTGTGTGTTGGATGATATGATAAAAAAAACGGCATGTAATACAATTGAGAAGTAATATGAAGTGATATCTACTCATAATTTATAGAAGGGTTATGGTACAACCATATATTTTTAAACAAGATAATGTGTCGACCTACGGGACATGTATCATAATCAAATTAGTTGCATAGTGTGTAGTTTTTTTTTTTTTTTTTTAAATTTATGACCGAGGATCCGCCGGAGCGGGGTCTCATGAGCCTCCGCGATAGAGGCCCAATAACGATTGTACCTCGGGGGAAACTAACCCAACAATCCACTGCCCACCGCCGAGGCTCCACTTTAATTGCTAACAACGTAGGGTTTCGAACCCTTGACCTCATTCGCTAGATGAGAGATTTCAACCAACTGTGCTACCCACGGATGGGTGTCATGTAGTGTTTGTGCTAAGGTAATTTGACGTGTTCATTAAATGGGTTGTGTTTTGATTAAAACTATTAGTGGTAAACTAATGTTTTAATAGGATACAACATCAACAACATGACATGGCGGATCCATGGATCACGGTGATCATAATCATTAATTTTGAAATTTTATTCACTTAGGATTCGCATGATTAACAACGGTTACGATGGGCTTGACACATTGAGACATGACTCCAAGGTAACATAAGGGCGTGCATGGTTGTGTTCTTTTGTTCTATTTATGAACAAAAAGTTTTGTTTTTATTTCCGAGAATAAAAATTTTTTTTTTTGTTAGAAACAAAAAACATAAACGCGTTTATTTGCATTTTTACTCAAAATCATTTTTTTGTTCTCGGAACAAAATTGGAACGGAAATAAGAAAAAAAAAAAGTTATTTTTTTGTTTGGAAACACTTTTGAATAATAAATTTTCTCTCTCCTTTCTTTTCTTCTCTTTTTTTTCTTCATTTCTTTTCTTCTCTTTTTTCTCTTCTTCTTTTCTTCTTCTTTTTTCTTTGACTAGTTGCCGGCCTCGGCCATGGCTAGCGACCGGCCATCGAGGACCGACAACCTCGCCGGAGCGTCACCAGGGGCCAATGGCGCTCGACCACTCGGGCGAGGCCGAGCTCGCCTAGCTAAGGCGAGGCCGAGCCTCGCCCAACCACGACGAGGCTCGACCTCACGGGGCCGGCGAGCCTCACCGTGGCTAGGCGAGGCTGCCGGCCAAAAAGAAAAAAAAAAAAAGAAAAAGAAAAAAATTAAAAAAAATTAAAAGAAACAAAAAAGAATATAAATTTATCAAACGTGTTTTTATTTTTTTATTAAACGCGTAAGTTTTCAAGCGTCTTTCGGGTAAAAATTATTTAGGAATAGAAATAGTTAGACAATTTTGAATAGAAACATAAATAAATGCACCCAAAGTCCCACACGGATATTACATCATCATTATGTATATAACCCTCTCTAAGTTTTGTAATGAAGAATAAGAATCTTGTTAATGGATAATCCATTTCACGCATGAAACTAAGTCAATCCAAAAAAATATATATATTCAATTTCCAAATTATTAGTTACGCATGTCACCGAGGACAATGCACGACTGAATCCTCTTTCAAACTTTATGAGATTTCTCTAATGGAAAAAAAAAGCACTCATCTAACTAAACTTTCTAGAACAATTCACCGATCCACGCCATCGATTGGTGGTCAGAAAAACAAAATACAGCGGAGGTTGTTCTTCACGATAATGGAAAACGACGGTGATGATAGGCTGATCTGATGCATCAATGGCGGGACCCGTTTTCATCGAAAAAAAAAGGAAGAAGAAGAAAAAGGAGAAATTCCTCCTCACCAGTCGCCACCACCACCATTAAAATTACAGGTGAGGCATCTCCATCTTCCTTCCCGCACTCAACACGGCGGCAACATCGTACTCTCTTTTTGGACAATTTGCAGGGGAAACTTCCGATGCAGACAAAAAACAGAACGCGAGTTAAACACCAATCGCCATGATCTGATCAATTAACGCTAGCAACGTCTCATCTCTCTCATTCGCCAACTGGGGTTCCTCTGTACACCGAAAACTTTGCAGACAATCCTGCGGTCCCTCTCGTCTTCGGATCAAAACTGGTACCCGGAAAGAAGGGAAAAAAAAAGAAAAAAACAGGGGAAAAAGGAAGAAAGGAACGATTTTTAACACACCCATTTACAAGTAAATTCTCGATATGCGGTTTTTCTGTACGTCTTGGTTCTTGTTTGATTCGTCGTCGTTGTCGTCGTCGTCGTCAGCTCGAGACCTCCTCCAGAAGCTTGTACCGCCTGACCTTGCTCCGGAACCCCTGCCTCGGGACCACGTGCGAAATCTCCTCCGATGTCGTCCTCCTCAGCTTCTCCTCGAGCTCTCCCTTGGTGATGATCCGCTTCCTGATCGGCGTCGTCGGGGACGAGATCCTCTCCGGGGATCTCTCCTTCTTGATCCTGCCGCAGCCCAAGGCTTGCAGATGCAGGGGAGGGGGTCTCTGCTGGCGATCGTCGTCGATCCTGCCCCTCCTCAGCCTCCTGCCGCTCTTGCCGTCGCTATCCGGTTCCGCCCCGCTCTTGCGCGGCGAATTGGAATCCGACGAGTTCTGCTGCTGGGTCTTGACGACGGGGCCGCCCTCGTCTCGGCCGTCCTGACCGAGGCACCAGTTGCAGACTCGGTAGGTCTCGGCCTTCGGGTAGAGATTGCTGCAGTACCTGCACCGATTCCGCCATCGAAACGAGCAGACATTGTGAGGTTAACGCAACGAACGGCGGCAGATGCCCGGGTTTATCGCGGGGATGGGGGTGCGCACGTAAACGTGCGTTACCTGTGTTGAGATCTGAACTGGCAGATCCTGCACTGAAAAAGCTCATCGGTCAAGCCGTGGTCGCCGCACATGCAGCACTCCACGCTCGATTGCGGTGACGGTGGGACGATCGACGCTTTGCCTGCTGGAGTCATTATTTCGGTCTCATGTGGAGACAGACAGAGAACAGAGGAAAAGATCCGAGTTTTGACGGGAGGCAGAGTCGCCCTGCACCAGCACCACGAAAACAGAGGAATAAGAAAAACCGACAAAGGCGGAGCGAATTTATATATTTTCTTGGGGTAGGGGATCGTATGATGTTTTCTCTGTATATATTTCTGTAACATTCATGTCGCTGTCCCCGCGTGTCCGCAAGGCCATTTAGCAATTTTGTATCCGATGCCAGGGGGAAGGCGTCATAATGGAGAGGAGAAGGAGAAGAAGAAGAGGCTCTGCTTTTTTTGTGGGGAAAAAGGTCATAATCGCTGGGATTATATTCGGTATTTTTTTAGTATATCGTATACAAACGAAATAAAAAGTGATTGCAGCATATCTTTATCTATATTTGGCTATGAATATGATGTTGCATAATCAGCACGAAACTTTCTTCTTCTTTTTTCTGATTTGTGCTTTTTCAAAAGGAGCAAAAATAGCTCCTTTGCTCTGTTTTTCTTTGGCAATTTTTCGTGCTCTCCGCCATAAGCGACAGTGATATTATTAAAATATGTGATCCAGGTGTCTCGTCGCAATTTGTGTCCCTCGGTTTCTCCTTAATGATCTGTAACTACAACTTGCGTAGGTAAATATTCGAACATAGAAAATGTCCCACTTAGTTATCGAGTTGACTTGGTAATCTTAACCGTCGGATATGCACCACGTGACAAGAGTTGTTAAAACCTAACCTCCCTTCCATCGTATCTTTCACCCTTCTTCTTTCTCTAATCCCTGCCCTCCCCTCTCTCAGACCAGCACAATGCCAGAGCAGCCGCCGCCGATCTTCCCCGACACCTCCGGGGACTTCACATCCGGAGTTTGAGCGCCACGGCAGCACCGATCCACCTCCATATCCGCCGAATCCCCTCGATACATCTGAGCGATTCATTTCTTAAACCCACGAGTCAATCCTCCTACACATTCGAGATCAACCGTATCGAATATACTTACAACGTACATAAATGAGTAATCCCAATCACAGATTCGGGATCATTTTTTTCACACGCACGACCCTAAAGTTCACCAACTCGTACCATCACACACCAAACTAATTGGACTAAAAGATGCACGTAGATTTCGAGAAATGAAAATAAGTTCTCGATGAAATTAGCAAATGAGCAGGGCCCATCATTCGGGATGGATGGATGGAAATGAGTACTTTAGGGCAAGATTGCTGGGAATCTGTTTGCCACAATAAGGCAAGAATCTCGTTTATTAGGGGCATGTGTGCCAGACAATGATTTAGTTAACGCAGACAACAAGTACTAAACTTAAATTATTCCTCTATTATTACAGAGCCTATATACTAAGCTGACTTTTTCCGCCTAAAATTATTTGGTGGGTTAGGGGCTTCTGAGCCCCTTCCATTCTGCTCGATTGGAGCGTCGGTGATCATTGATATGAAACTGATGGTGATCTTGATTCGATCGCCGTACCAAACTTGTTATCATTGGCTGCTCTCCTCTCGCCTGCCACGGTAGGTGAAGCAACTCTTCAATCAATCGAAGACAGTTTTATGGGCTATAGAACTCAATTAACAAATCGTTAAAAAATTTCGAAACTAAATCACTAAAATTGAAAAGTTAATGGTTAAATTAGCCGTCATGTCATAAATTTAAGATTATTTTTTAGACAGCTATCTATTAATTAGTAAGTCGCAGTTGCATATGGGATCTGTGTTTACACTCAACTGAAAATGAATGAGCAAATGTCCATTCGAGAACTCTGAGGAGCTGGTATCAATTTACACCTAATTTGCTCCGTACACGGTTCCTCCAACCCCCACCTGACGATCCGACCAGACGAAATTTCCCTTGATCATGATGCCGATCGAAACGGAAACCGATTTTGCCGATCCTTTCTTGTGTTCGAATGCGAAACCGAGCTTTTTCCGCAATCCACGGTGAATTTCGGTGATCATGTATACGACACTTTAGGTGAATGGAAGAATCTGGAACGTGGAGGGATTCGTTGACTCTCTCGAATTGGTGGTGACTTGGAGCGTGTGGAATGCACCGTCAATTGGGGCCACACGTTTTCCAGATTCTTTGCTGTGTAATCGCCTAATGGAAGAATCTAGAACCCCCCAGATCTCTTTTCTTTTATGAAAAAGAAGGTATAATATTTTTCCAATTCCAAAAATTGGAGAGATTGCAAGCTTATCGCCCTATTCAAAGGTCACCAAGCCAGAACTTTACTTGGCTTTTAACACATCTCAAATGCTAAAGGTCACCAAACCAGAATTTTACTTGGCTTTTAACACATCTCAAATGCTAAAGCGAAAGTCTGGAGTGAAGACTCGAAGAGATCGTAGATCCCGGAGTTCGGGGCGAGGCCTGAACATCAACTACTAGGCTCGAATTACGTTCTTGAGCACAGGATGATGAGCAATGAAATGGAGATCCACGATGCAGATGCAAAGGCAACTGCGGATTACCAGTTGTGCACGACGGAATTTTTTATTAGGTCCACCATTGGGGCGATGGGAATTTACACGGTCGTTATTGAATAGTTGACATATGAAGGAATCCCATTACAAAATGAATCCCGGATAAACTCGCCGCACCCCGCAAACCATTGAATTTTCTTATACCGACAGTGGAACTAGCAATAATACTCGATACATATAGTAACGCCAATTTAACATGCTAAGAATTATCAGCCTTATTAATTGGGGGGAGGTCACTTGGGCCTTGGAAGCAATTCAGTCCACAGCCCGTTCCATCTAACGGATCGTCGGGGGTAAGCAAAGACATGTTCTCAATTTCACAGAGAAAGGCACCGAACTTTCATTGGTAAAGATAACTCTCAAATGTCGCATTAAAGTACGTGTAAATTACGCTGGAGCGTCGAGTAGAAAGACGGCAATTCCAATCGCGATGCGCGCTCTCTGTCTCATGAGACAGAGATCGCAATCACAGAAGCATCATAAATATCAAACGACCCCCAAGAGACAGAAGCATGAAAGGAATGATTTAGCTGCGAATTTCCCTAACCCCAACTTAGATCGCCTACATGAAACTTTCCCAACATAAATCCATATCGATGGAACCAGAGGAAATGTCATATATCGGTCTCGAGCAGCAAGTGCCCGATCGCACAGCGACATTGAATCTCACATTCGACTTCACTAGTTTACTAATCTGACCTACCACCATAGCACCATGTACAAACCAATTGAATGCTAATACAAAGCACACTTAAAACCCGAATGCAGCAAAACGCTTGCAGGTTTCTAGCAGCAGCCAGTGTCCCCGACATTCGGCTAGACTGACAAAATATCAAATAATCAAAACTCATCGGCATCCCGGATGAAAAGGGATCAGAGTATGGTGAACGACACTTGACCAAAAGATAACATGGTCCAGGCAGACCTCGTCTCTACACAAAGCATGAGCGATGGCAGTGAAGAGACCAGGGGATGAGGCAAGCATGAGTTGGCTCCCGCCTTGATCCTACGAAAAGCCCGAGCAACCACAGTAAAGAGGCGGGGGACAGGCAAACACGAGCCGGCCACCCCCATCAGTAATGGCATTGTATCAAGAATCTGTACATGGTCCATCAGCACGAAGTATAGGGCAACATTATTTGCCAATGGTCACAGGACTTTAGAAGAGGAAGACCACAAGCCAAATCTCTTTCCGACTATTTATACCAACCGTTACCAAAAAGGAAGATAGAACCAAGAATTTGTTCATGCAGCCATCCAACTTCACTACCACTTCCAAGTGCAAATGCTCGATCTGTTAGCTGGAAAAATTCAACAGCTACGTAGTCAACTTACTCCTTGTGCTTTCTCGCCAAAGTAATGTCTCGCAGAGCAATAGTGAAAAGGAGCATTGGCAAATTTAACCTCCTCCAAGTCACATCGTAGAAAATCCCAAGGCTTTGGCTTCATCCTTCAGAGAATTGAAATAATGGATAGCTTCATCGAGTACAACAGTTGCATCCTTCCCTTTTGTGCCAGGAAGTACTTTCTCCAAAAGGCTTATGGTCTCGCAAATTCTGTCCCTGCACGACTTTTTGTTGCAACATGTGGAGCTGACTTCACCTGAAAAACTGCTCCTATCACCGGCATTAGAATCTGCCTCAATTTCATTCCCATCATCTTGGTTTTGAGTGGAAGAACTCAGGGCATCCACAAGCTTGCGCTTCTTTGTTGGCCATGCAGAGCTGGCAACAACCTCCGTGCTTTCTCCAAAATATTCTTCCCTCTCCTGAACAGTCATTATGCTAGGAGAATGACCAGTGCTATCAACTTCATCCTCATCAGAGTCATCAAAATCGTCATCAGAGTAAAGTAATGCATTCAATTCTTCCGTGTCTTCATGCATCTCGCTTTGCACATCACCCCCATGATCATCCTTAAAGTTGGCGATGGTTGGTCCAGACAGAAAATTAACATCACTTTTACTTCTCACAACTTCTTCATTGATGTTATGAGGGACACACGAGGAATTTGGGCAATAGTTTGGACTTTTTATCCCTGAGCTATAGAAAATCCTAGTGTGGTCCACTGATTGATCGAACACAACAAATTTCTTCTCGACATATCCCGTACTCATCCAGGGCCTATTGTCACCATCAAAATCTACTGAAGGACCAACAAGAGATCCGTCCTTTAGAACAGAACTGTTAAGCTCTGGTATAAAAGCCTGCCTAAAGCGTGGCAGCCAATAATACCAACTGTGAGATTCATCAGGTTGACCAACGCGTGAAGTAGGGAGTTCTTTATGTGCATAGAGTGGACACCCAGCATCATTAGAGACCATTTTCGCTCCTGTGGCTGCACAAGTTGAAAGGACATATCCATGCCCCATAGCAAATGGAGCAGATAATGGATCGAAAGTAGGCAATTGCATGTTGAGATGGTGCCCCTGAAAACCAGGCCCCACGATCTTTTCCCACCCAAAGAACGAGTTGGACCAGTCACCTAAAGACGAATACACATTTAGAAAACCAATTCTGAGGAAATAAAAACATGAAATGCTCGAGAAAACAAAGAACATACCCAAAGAATGGTTTATATCAATTGAAGTTGTTTTTCACTTGCTGCTTCCTCCAAAAACAAAGTAGAAAGAACCTAAAAACTCCAGCTAAACTTGAAAAGTATGGAACGAGATCACAATCTACGTGACAGGTTTTAGCAAATGGCGGAAATATTCGGCCTGCAAATATCCAAGAAAGCAACCCAATCAGTATCTAGTCACAATGCTGTCGTTACCCTATTCAACGGTGTAACAAAATAAAACCAGGATCTCATTCAAACGTTGACAAAAACGCCAAAGCACATAGGCATCCAACACTGTGAAAGGACACTCTCACCAACCTGGCAATCACGAAGAGGTTGAAAGCATGCTATGATTCTAACAACTATTGTTGAGCTCCCAGCAGTCCCATTTTCATGTTTCGTTGCCCGAAATCTTGTCTGGCTTGCTGCTTGGCACACCATAACTACACTTTCCCACCCCTCGGATCTCAAGAATATGGAGGAAATAAATCTTCCAACAAGGATTGATCAACAACCAGAATGAATGAACAGCTATAGACCCGGAAAGTGAACCAGAAAATAACAGACTGACAATCCCAAGAAACAAATTCCCAAGTTCAAATGACCAAAAGAGACGAAAGTTTATGACCAACTTCTCTGGCGAAATCTGAATCGGAACAAGTGGACAGCGGGATATTCAGCTAATTTGGCGGACGTAGCAGGGAACGACAACAAAGAAATTGGATCCCATTATAACATAAAGGTTCTATGGAAACAGAGTGAAATGAAGCTCAAAGTCTGTAATCCAAATTACAGAATGACTCTGCAATATAGGTTCAAAGAGATAACTTCGCGGAAGACATCAACAGAGAGACTCAACCAACAACGCATGCTGTTCTCTCCTTTCTGCTTAAATCACCACAACTGGTCCTCGCCAAGAACTGATTCAAAGACCCTGTAAAGTCATTCGATGAAGTGTTAGAGAAGCTTGTTTACTGCATAAGCAAATCCAGGCGCTGCCGAAACAAAAAAGTAAACAAGAAAAGAACAATACTAGGCCATTCCACACAGCTTTGTAAGACGTTGAAGCCGACAAAGATTTGGACTTGGTTGTCAACAACTCGAAAGTTTTTTCTTTTGCGGTCGAAAATCTTTCACCAACCCAACACAAAAAACGAAAGATGCAGAACATTCAGGACGCAAAATGGAAGAACGAACAGTAGGAAAAACCGATAGCCCAGATGAAATGATTCACCTTTAGAATAAGTCAAGAGAGATTTCAGTTTGAGCCTCGCTTAAAGAACGGCGAAAACACTTGAAAGAGAGCTTTCACAGAGTATCAGCTAATGCAGAACAACAAAGAACAAGAACACCACCGATTCACCGAACAAGCAAGAACCCATCTCCCACTTTCAGGCTCACATCAAAACACGGTGAAACAGAAAAAACCCATGAATGGAAAAAAAAAAAGGGGGACTTTAAGAGGGATTGCGAGTGCCAAGCATAAAAGCCAACGCAACGCAAGAGAGAGCCCCCAGCGGTACAGACAGACTAGAGAGCAACGGCATGCTCGAAAGACTTACAGAGAATGGCGACGAGAGAAGGACGAAGCTGTGCAGAAGAAACGGCCAAAAGATCAGTCCAGCTCTTGGCACGCTCGCAGCAAGGAGCAAATCTCACGAGGAGAGAGAAAAAGAGAGAGAGAGAGAGAGAGAGAGTACAATCAAAATCGGAACTTGGAGAACACGAGGAGGCAGAGATTTTATAGGAGGAGCGAGTTGACGCTGGTGCCCCTCCCTCCCCGGTGGCCCGGTTTTTGGGATCGAGCCATGGTGATCCAACGTGTAGACCGGCAGATGCTCCGAGATGGAAAATTCCCCGGATAACGTCGCACTCTTTTTTAAACTATTTGCTAACCCTATATTTTAGAATGATGTTTACGCTTGTGAAGAGTGGAAGTGAAGAAACACGGGGTCAGAGTTAGAAGTTCAATGGGGCAAACAGTTTAATATAGAGCCCGGTGTGAATAGATTTTGTTCAATAATGCTGATCATTGACAGGGACGAATTCGTTTAATCTTTTGAAAAAGTATAGTGGAGGAAAAGCGTGGATTCGTCAATTTAGCAACAAGAAGACGAGGTCAATCGTTGGGATGCCGGCCACGGCAGTGGTGTCACTGCCCAATCCATCTTGATATAAAGAGGTTAATGTGGAGAGAGATGATGATCGCGTGCTGGAACAAGGCATTCTCAAATGCCAAGCTCTACTGTGTCAATGAGGCATGTTCAATAACTTGGCCCCATAAATCACTTTAGATGAAATTAGTGTTAGCCACTAATAATTCAACTACCGTAATAATCACTTGCTATTGTCTCAATGGCCACCCTTTTCGCATGGAAAGGAAAAGGTAAACAATTCGATTATCCACCTCTTTAAAAGAAGTTGGGGGTAGGGACATTTAATTTTAAGTATGAGATTCGAATAGCAAAAAGTAGAGCAAAAGTATTAACATGAGTTAAGAGTTAAAGTAAAATATTAAAAGAATATGCCATCTCAAGTAAAGGCATCTTTGTTTTCATTCCCGAAAACAATTGATTCTATTCTTTTGTTTAGGGAAAAAAAAGAATAAAAATCTATTTGGTAAATTTTTTATTATCGAAAATAAATTTGAAACAAAATCAAGAAGTAAAAAAAAATTTCTTATTCCCAAAAACAATTCAAAAAATATTATTTTCTTTTCTCTTCTTCCTCCTTTTGGTCGGTTGCCAACGACACCGAGCCTTGTCATGGCTAGGCACCTAAATTTGGCGAGATCGAGCTCACCAAGCCACCTCGCGTAGCCATGGTAAGGCTCGACCTCCTTAGTTAGCACGAGGCTCGGCCTTGCCAAGACGAGGCCAACCCCGCACTACCTAAGTGAGGTCAAGGCTCATAATGGTCAGGTGAGCTCGTTGAACCTCACCTAGCCGGCGGTGGCCAACAACAGGCAACAAAGAAGAAAGAAGGAGAAAAGAAAAAGAAAAAGAAAAATAAGGAAATCTAATGAAAATATAAAAAATTCAAGAATTCTACCAAACACATTTCTATCTTTTCTATCTCAGGAATATAAATTTTGTGGAGTTACCGATGTGTTCTTTTGTTCAAAAATCATTTTCGAGAATAAAGTTAGAAAAAATCAAAAATTGTTCATGAAACATAATCGTTGCCAAATGCGTTTATAGCAATTATCTACTCCTCGAAAAAAAGAAAAAAAAGAGGGGGGGGGTGTCCTTGGATCCTTTCCCATCTAGATTCATCCATCCGGCATTCCTCAGTACAAAATCGTGTCTTCCGACGTAGTACAACTCGACGTGCCGGTACTGCACAGGCTCGCGTCGCCTCCTTATCAAAAACGCCATCGCGTCATTCTACGCGGGGTCATCGACGATCAGACCAATCGCATATGCCATCGCCGCAGTGTCCACATCCCGCTCATGCTTATCGAACACGTTCATCAATCGGACCGGGTCTGCGGGGTTCGGTTGCCCATCACATCAGCTTAAATTTCGCAAGTTGGGGGGGAAAAACTAATGAATAAGAAAACGGAGACGCAACCACCGTCAACATGCAGCGAAAGCAACTCTGGAGGGGAAAGGGAAAAAGATTAAAAAGTGGGGAGGGGGAAGGAAGAGTATCGATGATGGATGGAAAGGGGCGGTATCCTATGTCGATACACGAAGACCAATTATTTGGCACTTGACCGTTCAAACCACGGACCGGAAAAGATCAAAAGCAGGCGAGGGAAGGGAAGGGGGAGGGGCCCTTTTCTTCCTCCTCCTCGAACCATCCCTCTTTGGCTTTTGCACTCGATGATGATCCCCTCGCCCCCTCTCTCTCTCTCTCTCTTCATTTTCCTCTCTTACACATGCGCTCGGCCAATGATTTCGCCACTCCTCGTTTCGTGCGAGAGGGTCGCACGATGCGCACATTCCTTTTCTTTCCTCTTTTTTTTCTTTCTCTCTTTCCAAGGCTTGGGGGTGAGATGTACACGTTCGTCTTTCGTCGCTCGTGGGATGATGTCCACGGAGGATGTTTTTGTTCGCTTCATGTATTGGGCTCGAACTTTGACTCCCGTTATCATGGTTAATCATCGCGTCGACACTAGCACTAAGAAACCCCCATTTTTTTTGTTCTCCCTTTTGAGCTAAGTTAGGAAGTTGCCCCTTTGCCCTTTTTGAGGGGGCTGTTGGGCGGGGAATGTCTCGACAGGAAAATGGTTAATCAAGTGTGCGAGACCTAATAAAACTTTTACCTTCTCTACTTCTCTTACCCGCAATGCTCGGAACTTTCACACCATGTACATGCCAACCCATAGATTTATCTATAGTTTCTTCTTAATTATTTTTAAAATTTGGATCGGATTTCAAATTTTGGGAAAAAAGCAAGAGAAGACTCTTTATATCTGGAATAACACAAACGAATCCTAAAATTTGGTCATGCAGACAAGAACTTTCGAGGCAATTTTTTACTGAACAATGAAACAATTTTTAAATTTTTTTGACAACGTCATGGACAAGAAGCTGATTAAGTCTGCCTTTTTTCTTTGGACATCAAAAGAAGAAGGAGCTAAGGTTTAACATTACGAGCTAATGGTACTGGATAAGACATGTTTCTTAATAAAAAAAAGATAGGCACAGTACAGAAGTGGTACTGCACAAAGGAGCCCCGAGGTAACAAGAGTTTAGCCCCGAAGTATGTGAAAAACCCCAAAAAAGGAAAAGTTGTTCAACCTAAGTAAAATGATTATCGACAGGGGAGGCCATGATTCCAACTCCTGTAAAAAATCTTCTCCACAGGTGGGCAGATCCACGGCCCCCTAATTGTATATTCCATCTCTCCTGCTCCTGCGTATGATATAAGGGATCGGCGTGGTGCCGTCGGCTTTATCTGTCGTGCCTCTTGTTTGGAGAGGAGGGAACAACGAAATCCCTGAGGCAATCGCTTTTTGCACATCCCTCCGCCTTGTTAATCCAAACGGGTCCTCTCTTTTGGTAGCAATACAGCACCCTGGGGGCGTATGGATTTATATTTAATTTTGGGGTGAGATGTAAAGTGAAAGGATTCCTCCTCGGTGCTTAGCTTTAATCATCACATACATCGAGAAGACGATGCATCTAAAGAAAACCCACTGTTTATACACCAATGTCTGTCGCCAGAATAGTGTTTGTAGTTTGACATACATACATACTTACATAGATGTATATATTGAAGGGATTTTTGTTAAGAAGTGTCGTGAGAGTATTGGTCAGCACCTCCTCCTGGCTTCTCTCCCTCTCTCCTTGGCAGCCAAGCGACGTGAGTGGGTGTTTGGCATCGATGGTGGCCGCCGAACGCCTCGGGTTGCGCAAGACGTTCGACGGTGGTCCATGGAAGGCAGTGGCGCTGTGCACTGAGGGAGCTAGTAGAGAGAGGGAGAAAATGGAATTGGGGTTTTGGTTGTTGATGTGATTTTTTCTCTTAAAGTAAGAGAATCTTAATCTTTTTAACTCATATAAGCAGTAAATCATCATCCATATATTTGTAGAAAAAGCGGTCATGTGATGAATGACCTAAAGCATAAAGATGCTCACTATACATTATTATTATTTTTTTCTCTAAGAACATTGTTACTTTCCTATAAAAAGAATGGGGGCCTTGGTTGGTCATGTGATTTTTTCTCTCGAGTTAACAGAATTTTAATCTTTTAACTCATATAAGTGGTGAATCCTCATCCATATAAGCATAGAGATGCTCACTACACCTTTTTTTTTCTCTAGGAACATTGTCGATTTCCTATTCCTAAATAGGACTCTGGACCGTTTCCAGTTTTGCTTCTAAAGAGACTCGACTTTCTGCATTTTGATTTCATGCGAGATGGGCAATTAACATGCGACTTCTAAGTATTGCCAATTACACACACACACACATATATATATATATGTGCACATACATACGGCTACAAGCGTGATAATAAAGTTCCAGCAAAAGCGTGAAAACGCCATAAAGTAGTTTGCCTCTTGACGCACCAAGACAAGGAATTATCCAGCGACTTCAGAAGATTCAAAGGAAAAGGCCAGGCATGCCTTTGGACAGTATGGCCACCGCACAGATGAACCTGGTTTTTAACTTTCTTTTTCCTTCCCTTGTTTTCTGCCACTAAAAACTGTCTTAGAATAAACAAAGGAGGGGAAAAGGAAAAGTCTATGATTAAGGGAATGGGAAAGAGACCTCCTTTTTCTTTGCTTAAGCTAGGGTTTGGTGGGGCTAAAAAGCCTTCGATTGGCAATTAGAAAAACGAGGGGGGAAAGGGTTTGGTGGAGGAGCCAATTTGGTTGTGGATTCTCCAACAAATACAACCCACGCTTGGAAAGCGAAAGAATACCTTCTCCACTCCCCCACTCAAAAAACCCTCACACGCCTCCCGAATGGATGCGCAAATGAGGAACCGGAGAGCATGGAATCGCAATCCATGCCTCATCGCCACCTTGCTTTTCTCTTGATATTCTAATGAGCATCACCCACTTCCTTGGACTTTTCATCCGCCATTCCTGCTCGTTCTTCAACCCTAATGATTTTTCTAATGGGTGCTTGAGGTGGGGGTGGACATTTAATACGAGTTCAGTACCTCGAGAGGAGGCGAATAGAAAAGATCGGAGATATTCGAGATGGGTTGGGTCGTGACGGCGACGAGCGGCGCATGGAGGTTTCATCATCAAACACGTGGGATCGGCTTGTGCTCGGTTGTTTCCATGACCAAAAGGATCCGTGGCATGACGGGAGGGAGATAAGCTTTTGCCAAAGCTTTGCTTGAGGCGATGGACAAGCGAGCCGTGCACATCCCTAGTGTCGTCACAGTGTTTCGTTTTATAATTTGATTGTTATCGCTTTGAATTACCAACTTCAGATATTTTATTTTGCCGACAAGATGTCTAAGGAGACACCAACCAAAAAAAGGGTATTCCGCATCATTGGCATGGCGAGACTTCAATCTTGTATCTCTGTGTTCCTTCAAAATTCAACTTCGAGATAGTGCAAAAGGGTGATTTCTTCAACGGCAGAGTTATTACATGGGGTTGACAGATTCGATTCAATCTAGCGACCACATTAACGATGTCATCATGGGATGGAAGCATTGAGATTCCATTAATTTGGCAATAGTGAACAGACGACAGGCAAATCGATTCATAAAAGTAGGCACCTTGATTTCCACTTAGAAAGCAACTACGTAAGTGCTGGTTTTTGACATGGCTTTAGCATCCACCCATGATATGTTAAGGTCGTGGCCGGGGTCCATTCTTTTTTGACTTAGCCTTAAATTTCAATCGAGTTGGAAATCCTAGCGCGTGAGAACAAATCTCATTTAGTCAAACACGAAATACCATGAGCTATTGATTTCGCAAATCCTTCCTTTTCTTCCCCGCGTTGCACCTAATAATACTTTCAGATTGGAGCCTTTCAATCGGCATGACATCTACCAATGACATATTTGGTTCAATGAATGATCAAATCCATGTGCAGTGGCCACTGCTCCAGATGACCGTCACTGGGTTGATCCATGAGCGTGGGCATGGTTCCGACGTTTATATCCAATTCATATATTTGCCATGGTTTCAATTTAAGGAAGGGCCGCGAGAAATTTAAAGGGTTTCTCATTCAACTTGATTTCAAGATTTTTGGAAGAATAAATAAACCACGATACTTATTACAACAAAAAAATAAAAGGTTAATATCACGTAAAATCCCTAACCTGGTATATCTATGATAAATTTATCTCAAATTATTTTTTTGACTATAAAAAACTCTAAACTAGTAAATTTACGAAAATTTTACTCCCAGTTGATTTTAATTAAATTTTATCATTAAATTACTAAATTTGATAACACGTGACAATTGTGAATATATTGATTTAAGATTTACTCTCCGTTTGTCATTTACATATTAGTTTGTGATTTTTTTTTGTTGAGAGTAATTTTATCACAAATCATCTGAAATTTTTTCATGATATTAATTTTTTAAAAATGAAGTAAATTATTTTTTATATATATATTTATAGTTCAGCTTATGGATTTTGAAAAGGAGCAAAAAAAAAAAAAATCGGATGATGGTGACCACCGAATATCCAGGAAGAGGGAATAAAAGGCCCACGCGGTTCCCAGGTTTGACGCGTTCGACAGTATAGAAATTTTATTTCTAGCAAAGTTTGAAAAAAAAAAAAAAAAACATTACCAAAAAAAAGGTTAATAAATAAAAATACGGAGACGACGACGCAGCGTTTTATTCTTTTCCCCCAAAAACGCGATGCGCGTGCCTCCCTCCTTTCCACCTCTCGCATGTCGTTTTCGGGTCAATGGGGGCAACGGCTTACGTCAGCATTACCGTAAAACGCCCCCACGCCCAACGGGAAACGCGAAACGACGAGCGAGAAAAGCGAGTCGACAATGGAAACCTTACTTTTTCCAAAAGGGAAAAAAAAAAAAAAAATTAGGACGTCATCCGTCCTTTCTATTTATACAAATTTTATTCGAAACACCATAATATTCTATTTATATTACGAAAAATATGACAAAAACTAAATTTTAGCTGATAATCTCATTGGTCACGAAGATGTACACTCATCACCTTGTCGTCTGTAGATTAGAGGGATAATGCCCTCTAATTCATATCCCTCTAATTCATCTAGAGCTGTCATATTTGTGTATAAATAAATTTAATTTTTTGGTAGGAAAGTCCAAATTTATTTTTTATCCTAATTTTTTAGTGGCTATATTTGAAAACAACCGAAGTTTCCATATCAGTAACTTGATGATGGAATTCGGATTCCACAGGCGAGTTTCTATATCAATAACTTGATAATGGAATTCGGATTCCACGGGCGGTAGATGATACAATGACTCTTATTATAATACATAACTCACCGTGTTAAGAAAGTACTATTTTCACTTTTACTATACTTGTTGATAAGACTTCTATAAAATATGGATGATGTTAACAATCGTCAAGCATGCTTTGTTTAGAATAATTTTTTCAAGGCGGAATTCGATCATACATATCATGAAAACAGTCTGTACTTTAGAAATTATAAAATTTCATCGATTAATCGTTGAACAAGTGTCCCTCGGACACTCCTTAAAGTATAAATACAATAATGATACATTCACGCCGCGCATGTACTCGTACGTCCTAATATAATTTTTTAAACAAGATAATTAATTGCGGGAAATTAGAAGGCGATGGCCAAATTTCCAACCAAACATTACCTTTTTTTTTTTTTTTTTTTGCTGAATTATCAAAACAAAATCTAACTCTCCAAATTCCCGTTTTCTATAAACTAGGCATGGGTAGGTTCTTGAAAAAAAAAACAAATTAGAACGTCATCCATCTTTTCTATTTATAAAAAATTCATTCAAATTACCATAATAATCCATTTAATGCACGATAAATATAGCAAAATTGCAAAGATGTAGACTCATCACCTTGTCTTCGTGATCAATAAAATTTGTAGAGTAGACCAATAATGCCATCTAATTTATCCAGAGCTATCATATTTGCATAAACGTAAAACTTAAGGGCACGCATGACAAAATTTATGTTTCTCTGTTTCTCTATTTTTCTGTTTCCCGGAATAGGTTTGGAACCGAAACCGTTTGGTAACGCGATTTCATTTTTTTATTTTTTGAACAAATTTCTATTTCGAAATAGATTTGGAGAAATAGTTGGAAGTTA
Organism: Eucalyptus grandis; assembly: GCF_016545825.1. Classification (NCBI taxonomy): domain Eukaryota; kingdom Viridiplantae; phylum Streptophyta; class Magnoliopsida; order Myrtales; family Myrtaceae; genus Eucalyptus; species Eucalyptus grandis. Next base: position 4,567,407 of record NC_052617.1, on the reverse strand, counting down.
ACATTTTTAGTTTTTCTATTTTTTATCCTAACTTTTTAGTGGTTATATTTGGAAACAACCAAAGTTTCCATATTAGTAACTTGATGATGGAATTCAGATTCCACGGGCGAGTTTCTATATCAATAACTTAATGATGGAATTCGGATTCCACGGGTGGTGGATGATATAATGACTCTTATTATAATACATAACTCACCGTGTTAAAAAGTACTATTTTCACTTTTACTATACTTGTTGATAAGACTTCTATAAAATATGGATGATGTTAACAATCGTCAAGCATGCTTTGTTGAGAATAATTTTTTCAAGGCGGCATTCGATCATGCATATCATGAAAACAGTCTGTACTTTAGAAATTATAAAATTTCATCCATTAATCGTTGAACAAGTGTCCCTCGGACACTCCTTGAAGTATAAATACGATAATGATACATTCACGCTGCGCATGTACTCGTACGTCCTAATATAATTTTTTAAACAAGATAATTAATTGTGGGAATTTAGAAGGCGATGGCCAAATTTCCAACCAAACATTACCCTTTTTTTTTTGCTGAATTATCAAAACAAAATCTAACTTTCCCAATTCCCGTTTTCTATAAACTGGGCATGGGTAGGTTCTTGAAAAAAAAACAAATTAGAACGTCATCCATCTTTTCTATTTATAAAAAATTCATTCAGATTACCATAATAATTCATTTAATGCACGATAAATATAGCAAAATTGCAAAGATGTAGACTCATCACCTTGTCTTCGTGATAAATAAAATCTGTAGAGTAGAGAATAATGCCATCTAATTTTTCCAGATCTATCATTTTTGCATATACATAAATTTAAATTTTAAATGGCGAAGTCCAAATTTATTTTTTGTCTTAATTTTACAGTGATTATCTTAAAAACAACCGAAGTTTCCATATCAATACCGCAACGACGGAATTCATATTCCACCGATAATGGATGATGTAATAGCTCTTATTAAAATGTATAAATCACCAACTAGTATTATCTTCATTCTTAGCTAGTATCTTAAGGGTACTTATTAGCAAGACTTTCGTAAAATACGGGTCATGTTAACAACTGTCGAGCATGCTTTATTTAGAATAATTTTTTCAAGATGGCATTCAATCATGCCTATCACGAAGACATAATTGTTGAATAAGTGTCCCTCGAACACTCCTTAAAGTACACGTACGATAATGATACATTCACGCTGCGCTTGTATAAGTAGGTCCTGACGTAAATTTTCAAAACGAGATAATTAATTGCGGGAATTCAGAAGGCCATGGCCAAATTTCCTACCAAACATGACCTTTTTTTCCCCTAAATTATCAAAACAAAATCTAAATTTCCCAATCCCCATTTTCTAGAAACTAGGCATGGGTAGGTTCTTGGAAAAAAAAATAGGATGTCATCTGTCTTTTCTATTTTTAAAAAATTCATTCAAAACACCATAATAATTCATTTTATGCACAAAAATATAGCAAACTTGCAAAGATGTAGACTCATTACCTTGCCTTTGTGATAAATAAAATCTGTAGAGTAGAGAATAATGCCATCTAATTTATCCAGATCTATCATATTTGCAAATACATAAATTTAAATTTTCAATGGCAAAGTCCAAATTTATTTTTTGTCTTAATTTTACAGTGATTATCTTAAAAATAGCCGGAGTTTCCATATTAGCACCTCAACAGAGGAATTCAGATTTCACTTACAATGGATAATATAATAGCTCTTATTAAAATGTATAATAACTCACCGACCTTTAAGATATCTTAAGAAAAAGTATTATATTCACTCTTAACTAGTATCTTAAGGGCACTTATTAACAAGACTTTCGTAAAATACGGATTGTTAATTGTGTTAACAATCGTCAAGTATGCTTTATTTAGAATAAATTTTTTAAGACGGCATTCAGTCATGCCTATCACGAAGACATAATCGTTGAACAGGTGTCCCTTGGACACTACTTAAAATACACGTACTATAATGATACATTCACACTGGGCTTGCATGAGTAGGTCCTAATGTAAATTTTCTAAACAAGATAATTAATGGTGGGAATTCAGAAGGCGGTGGCCAAATTTCCTACCAAACATGACGTGATTCTTTTTTCCTGAATGACCGAAACAGAATCTAACGTACCCAATTCCCATGCTCTAGAAACTAGGCGTGGGTAGGTTTTATTCTTAACGATGGCCCGACGGGGGAGGACTGATGGAGATTTTTTTTTCCGAGGTCGGGGAGGTGGTGCGATCATCTAGCACCATCTTTAGAAAATCTCTTGGAAATAGGTGCTGGACTAATGGAGATTTTTTTTCTGATTTCGAGGCGGAGGGGAGAGCATCACATCACATCGCCAGCGTCCCCGCATGCACGGGGGCGCACGCTCCGGCTCGTGCATCCACACCGCCCACGCCCCGAATCTTCGCTCAGAGCCTGAACCAGATCAGTCCGGGTGGGGTGGATGAAAACACACTCTCTTGCTCGGTCAAACCATTGTTTATCGTAGCACGCGAGACAGGCAGAGAGAGAGAGAGAGAGAGAGGGCGAAAATCAACCCGTGTAGCCTTTTGTCCATAGCCGTACTCACCTGCTGCAAAAGCGAGTGCATCCGCACGCGCCCGATGTTTATCCTTTTATTCCTAATTAATATCATGAAAAATTTCGAATTTACTTAAGTCCCAAACTAATGTAGATACAATAAAATTACTCTAAACTCCACTAAAAACCTTCAAACTAGTAGGGGAGTGAGTATGGTCCAGTTAGACGATTCCCACCCTAGAACTAAGAACCGTCCACTACGAAGCGGTTTTGAAAAATTAAAATCGGGAATCATCCATTAGTTCCATAGATCCACCTACGATCTAGTTGGGTGGATGGAACTGATCCCACCAAGCTCCTCGCATTTAGTACAACATTTTCTAGCAAGTCAAAGTAAACCAATAAACAAAAAACTTCCATAGTAGTTTTAATTGCGATACTAGTAAAAAGATTAAACTCGTATTAAAAGTCGAGAGTCGAAGTCATGAGTCGTTGAGTGTTAAGCTTGAAAGTGAAGGCCTCGGTAAGAGATGGAGAGAGGACTTGGATGATGTGAGGGTGAAATGAGACGAACATTCGGTGGGTGTTAAGCTCCAAATTATGAGTTTTAGGGTTTTCATTTTTTTAAAATTATTTTTTGGTAGAAATTTTTTCTCAAAAGTTAAATATATATTCATATATTACCTATTCAATCTGGGTGAATGAGTGAGCGGTTTTATACCAGGAACTAGGAACCATACTGATACTCACTAGTTCTAATAAATTAGAATTGAGAATTGAATCAGCTTCGAGAATTGCACCGGCTCCTTTGGGAACGGTTCCGACTGGTTCATGCAGTTTTCGGCTCTTTTACACACTCATAACCGGTGCGTTTGTGATAAATTAGTATCATTAATGGATCAATACTACAAGAAAAGAAAAAACCACAAATTTTGGTAAAACCGAACTGGTACATCCGTCAATGTATTCAATTCAACAATTTGACGATAAAATTTAACAGGTAAATTTATCACAAGTGTATCGATTTTGAATTTTTGATAAATTTATTATGGATATATCAATTTTAGGTTTTTTTGGTAAAAAATATTAATTCCGGGTAAATTTATTACAAATATACCAATTTTGAGTTTTTATGATAAAAAAATTAGTTTCATAGGTGTATTAGTCTTGAAATTTTTTATAATAAAAAGATTATTTTAAATAAATTTGTATATCGATTTAAGATTTTTTTGATAGTATTAATCTTTTATTTTTTTAATTGACCTAGTTTCTCCCGCAGGTCAATTCTCGTGCTTGCTCTTTTGTCGCCGTGCGTGAGATCCTCTGACGGTGTCCAGCTCCATCGATGGGAAACAGGATGGAGCTTTCGCTAAGTAGATTGTTAACTAGGCGACACGACATCGCGGGCGCTTCGCGTGCGAGCGACGAGGATTCTGCTAACTGTGGTCGGAGTTGAAAACCGGTCGTTTAAAGTAATCGGTCGCGGGAGCTGTCGAGTTTAATAAGAGCTCGGAACGCTGGAGAACAGCTGGGGGGGTGTGGTCTCTTCGACGGTCTAAAAGAGCGGCTGAAAGCGATGATCACGATTCCGGCTTAATCGCACGTGAGGAAGCAACAGCGTGACCAAACCGCCGGAATTTTCTTTCGATGCACGGCCGGCCCGCATGGAGGCTCGTTTCGTTGGGATAGATCTTTGCGTGGCGCGGGCCCCGTGCGGGATTTCCACGCGGCGAGATATGATGGTGGAGACGAAATGAGCTCATACGCACCGTGCACGAATTTGCTTACTACGAAACGATGGGGCCTAGCGGACATCATCGAGTCGAACGACGGGTGATTTGGCCTTTCGACTTTTCGTTGGAGGGACTATTGACCTTGCACGCGTAGAGTTCCAATTAAGTCATGTTCGTCCCCCCCGGATCCGCTAATTTAGGTATACGCTTTTGCATGACTGGTAAACGGATAAGATATTTACGCATTGGTTTCATACTGGATGATGCTTGCGAGGGCTCACGGCTTCACGCCCCATTCAACATGTTGGACCAAATCAATGTTGGCTGATGAGCCCGTCACCACGATGTCACGAGGCGTGAGCAACGAAACTCGAGGCTAGCGATACACGTAAGGCTAGGCTGGCTCTTCGCAGATTGACCAAAATATCCTAAGACCAAGGGTAGGTCGAGAATCGAACTTATGACCTTGGACTTGCAAATGGAGCGTCGGACCAAGCACGAAACTTATAAAACTAAAGCTGCATTCAACCCCTTCGACACCATTACGTTGTAACTTTATGTGATTTATTCCAATAAACAAAGTCGGTGACCTATTCCCGTGATTGGCAGCAAACGAAATCGAAGGGAATTGGAATTGGAATTCATTTGGGCCTGGCCCAGTGACCGCACGAATTGTGCCCGGCCCCAGTGCCTGGCCTCAATTTGGGCCAAGAATGAGACGATAGGCCTCGGCAGGTGCTCATGGGCTGTCGCTTTAGCCCAAGAATCCAAGTTGAATCTCGTCTCTTCAGCCCTCAGATCTAAGAGAGACCACTGAGCTGAAGCCTGGTGACTAAAGGACGGGCCTCGATACATGCTATTTTTCTGGGTAACTACTACGGTGATAGGTTCTAGGGTGAGACGAGCCGCCCTAGAACTGGACCCGTTGCGGAACCGGGAACCGGTTCTTAGGTGGTTCCAATAAATCTTTTATTTTCCCTTGTATTTTCTGCAGGGCCGCATGCAAGTGTGTTCTCGCCCTTAGCAAGTTGTCATTCTCGGAGGGGGTTGTCTTGCCTATGTAATCATATCACGTTTCACGCTTGTTTGGAAGTAAACCTCAGTAAAACAATAGTTGAAACATAACATGAAGAGGGAATTAGGTGTGCAAGTATGGGTCTCGAGTTCATTTTCTATAAGTCCCTGGATATCTAAACGAACATTGCTTTTGCTAGATTTTGAATCTTCTGTCCCCAATCATTTTTTGGGAATTGTAAAAAAAGAAAAATATCAGTCCAATTTGTACCAGACTAGGAACTGGACCAATGTCACTTGGAATTGGACCGATGCTCATCCTTAGTGATTATTGAGGTAAATAACCATCTCGTATGCCTATAATGTACAATGAAATTTGAAGTTACAGAAGCAAATTTCCTACCTACCTGATTTGACTCTTCATACTTTTCATTCTTGAGGTGGGGCTTTCGAATTTCCTTTAACCGCTCACCCACATCTCGACCACTCCCGATCAAACATAGCGATCCACCTATTTTCGTTTCATGTTTTCCAATTCGGCAACCGAAGTGCCAAAAAATATACCCGGATTCGTATTCTCAGCGTTTCCATCACAAATGCCGATCCTTCTCGGCAGCTTTTGAATTGCAAATGCTAAACAAAACAGAAAAGGGGTCAGCTGGCGATGGAGAAGCAAAATGTTCGATCGATCGGTGGCCCCCCGGGGGCCCAAATCGGGAACATTTTCTTCGTCACAAAGAAAGCGCCAAAGAGAGCACACAGGACCGGCCGAACCAATGCCCTCTCTTTCCCTTTCTTTATCACCAGTGTTTTTTAGCCGTAAGTGTCATTCCCGTGAAGCTTTTTTGAAATGATGGTATCGAGGGTCGTGATCTGTCCTTGAGCTGGAGTCAACGTGGAAATCCGTGGAATTGGGCAAGTCCTTCCTCCGGAAGTTAAGACCAAAGAAAATTTGATTAAACTAGGGTTTTCGGGTAGTAATGCCAACCCCCATGTGACGAGCACACCCGGATTCAAAAAAACGGTACCTTCTGGTCGGTCCCCCCTTTGATGCTTGTCGCGCTGAAAAAGGACACTGTAGCTCGCTTTGAACTTCGGCTTGATGGAGACCCCCTTGCCTCCCTGGTACTGCTGCTGGGGTATGCAATGATTTGATTATTTTTACATTTTTTGGGCTCGAGTTAAGTTTAACGACAGACAATAGATAGGACGCTTTAATTTAAATATGACAAATGATAACAACCACCGACTTTAGTAATTGAAGTAGATGTGACAATTTGAAGTCATGATGAGAATTAGCGATGATGTTGGGTGTAAGAGATACATCGGACAACATGCCCATTTCCATTAGGTATTTGTGAAAATATGTTTCCGTGCTCGTCATATCTCTCTTGATCTAATTCGAGGTCTAAAAGTCTGCTCATCCTCTTTTTTTTTCTGTCTCCATATCGTGATGACACTGAGGAGAGTGAACCTAAATTATAGTGTGTTCTTCATAGATGATGATATAAGGTCCGTTGATCGGTCAATGATACATTATGCCTTGACAACGAGTGTAATCATTCAAGGATCTTCAAGGGAAAATGAGAGAGAAACGACAAATGGTATACATTTCTTGAACTGGTTTTACTTGACAAGTTATTAAAGAATGGTATTTATATTTGGACAATATGTATAGGAAAGGAAATTACTTATTCTAGAATTTAATGAAATATCAAATAATATCTACTCTTATCTCTCACAATATTCGCTCATAGGAAAATAGTAATCTTCATAAATATACTTCATTATTGAGATCTATTCTAGTGGGACAATAGTGTAGTGTACTCATCACGGGAGTATCGTGAATGAAATCTTTACTTTTGAATAAAAACTGAAGATTTGTATAATCCTTATTTAATGGAATATTTAACTTGAAATTAGTCGCACAAAACGAATATAAAAAGAAGAAATTCTTCCTGGAGACCACGGTGAGGAGGAAGACAGAAGGCATGAAGGGGGGGCACGAGTGGGACCCGCTCCACGCCACTCACGTCAACCACGTTGGCGACTTCGTTCGCATTTAGCGGGAGATTAGATGGGATTAGATTAACAGCAAAAAGCAGCTTTATTAGCCATAACAAAATTAAAATAATTAAAAAGAAGCTACAAAAGAAAAAGAAACCGAAAAAAAAAAGGGAATAAAAGAAAAAAAGCAAATTGCGTGGGGGATGGAATAATAAGGACGTGCCTCCTCCGGTCCTCCCGTGGGCCCCACTTTCCCAACGTTCGACTGTTTAAGGATTTTTGTCTATTTTTATTGTTAAAAAAACCTTAAAACTTAGCCAACAAGAAAAGGCCAGCTCCTCTCTCTCTCTCGCTGCCACGTCGTACTTCCCGTTGCTCCCCACTCCCGTCGCCTTTTACCACGTGCCCATCCCTTTTGCTTCGGCGCAAATTTAAAGGAAATAATTATTTTAATAAATTATCACTCGAATAATTCCTTAATTCTAACTTTTAATTTATTTTGTGGGATTATGTTAAACACGATTCATGTTAATTCAGGGATCACATTTCATATTTGGTCAAAATTCAAGATTATTTATGTCATTTTTCTTATTCTAATTAAAATTTCCCCTCCTAAATAATCACCCGAGACGGGGCCCACATGGACCGTGTTCCAAATCCGACGACGTTCCCCTTTCTCCGAACGGGGCGGTACTAACCACTAAACGACACCGTCTGACAAACTGTCTTCGAATTATTGGTCTCGCTCGCAAGGAAAAAAAAAAAAGAAGAAGAGAAAATTAAAAAAAAAAAGGGGAATCTTTCGTATTGGGAGAAAATTTACATAACGACGACGATAATGATATTAACAATAAAAAAGAAAAATCACGAATTTCGTTTTTTTATGGTTTTTTTTATTTTTATTTTTTATTTTCAGGGAGAGCGACAGTCCCCCATATTCTGCTGCCTCCTTCTGGAGAGAAGCCGTAGTGCATCCCAGAAGCTGAAGTAGGAAATCTTCCGCAGCAGAAGAGCCAAGCAAGCGCACATTCTCTCTCTTCCCTAATCTCGTGCTCTGCTCTGCACTGCACTGCACTGCTCAGTAGTTTAGGCGCTTTAAGTGCGCTTCCGCATTAGCGTTACGTCTCCGAAGCTCCTCGTGCGCGGCGTCGAGACGACGCACCCGGCTGCGCGTTCGCGTTTTCCCACCTGGAGTCGAGGATCTGAGGATTTCCGTTGGGTAGGAGGAATTTCACTTGCTGGGTGGAAAAAAGATGTTCACCGACGGCCTGGACACCAATGCCCTCAGATGGGTAAGAGAGGTCGGCCTCTTCCCCGGGTCAAAGTTTCTCCTTTTTCTATTGCGGTGTTAAATTTTGGGTTTTTCGTTTGTGGGTCTTTTCTTTTGTTGGTGATGGTGATCTCGGGGCACTTCGCATAGTTTTGTTCTTTTGATGTTTGATGCTGTCGAAGCGACTGGCGAGATTGCGGATTTCTCTCCGTTTGATGTCTTAACATCCTCTAGAGAAGCTACATTCTCTGTTTTTGGATTTGTTTCTGTGTTTCTCTCTGTATGAGTGCTGCTTCCTTGTTGTTCGAAAGAAATATTGGATGGAGATTTGCAATTCTTTATATGGTTTCTCGTGATTTATTATTCACTTCGACGCAATTAAAGTTGTGCAATTTCTCATACGGTTGGTGCAGATTTCCTCAGATTCTGTCGTTTCCTGCCACATGAGTTGGGGACTGTGATTTTCAAAGCTTTCAGTTAATCGATTTTGTTGCAATGATTTTGATGTGTGAGTGTGGTTCTTGTTCCTTTTCAGAATAACGGTGCGCTCCCACATTCGACTCTGAGGACGAGGATGGATCCTGTCATTGGCACACGAAAAGGTGGCCACGGTTTTGTACTGCCTCCGACGTCAAAGTTCCGTAGTGGCCATCTCCCTGCAAGTGCAATCCCAGTGGCAAGTACTATTCATCGCAATGTCGAGGACAGTGGGTCGGGGACAGAGAATGACGAGATCACCGATTCAGAAGAAGAAGTTTATGGTGGCCGTTACTCCCTGGATTCGTCTCCTCGAGATGAAAGAGTTGGCAATCGAAAGGCTCATGGATTGAGGAACCCTTGCAAGGCCAGCCACGATATACCACTGATTCAATGTACTCAGATGTCAGTTCTTCGGTGGAAACAATGGTGGGTCGACAGGCTAATATAAGAGTAAAAGGGAATGGGAGGTACCCAGTTAGACAGAATGGCTACACAGAGGAGGATGAGTCATCTGATTCAGCTGCTAGCTCAGAATTCTCTAGCACACAAGTCGGTAGCATAAATGGGACTATTCCACGGAGTAGAGCATATGGTTCTGAAGGATATGCCTCGAGCGTGCCTTCACGAGTTAATACAGAATCTACTGCTGTGAAGGTTTGTCTTTTTAAAAGAAAAAATAATAATCTGCCTTTAATTGAGTTAGTCTTATCTGAAATTCAGCATATCTGGTATTTTTTGTATCCAATATGACACTGCATATGCGCTTGATGATGGAGTAATCCTACCTTTCGCATGCGGTGATCAAGGTATATTTGTTCAAATGTCTATAAGAACAATGGCCAGCAGAACAATACCTAGAGTTTAAGATAGATCATAGACTATATTGCTAAATGATGCATGAATTCAAGAGTGTTGTTCCCAAGCAGCAATGGGGTACACTATTGATTGAAAAAGTTGCATGTTTATCTATAAGCAATTACTCTCTGCTGATGCGTATTAATATCTGCAGTAGATAAATACAAACAAGCTGGCATGCTATACTGATTGAACGTGATGAAGATCCTCTATGAAATGGTTAAAATAGCATAATCCGCAGTTTTCTGCTTTATTGTGATTAGGGCTATTGTAGGTCACTAGTCTGTTACTCTTAATATTGGCATTTAACTTTGACTATGCACATGCGCGTTTGGAGTTGTAAGCAGGTTTTCCAATTTGTTGGCAACTGGTGTCCATTATTGGTATTGTTACTGTTTCAAGAAACTTCTTAGTTGGATGGAAGTAGTAACCAGAGATTTGAGTTCAGAATCCTTGTAAAGTTGATCATTTTGCTGAAGTAGCCTCTTTTGCAGGATAGTGCCAGAAAAATGCAGAATGGTAAATATTCAGATGATGATATTCCCAGTGCGCCTCCTTTTAGCAGTTCTGCCCATGAAATCAGAAAACCAGTTGAACAAACACCAGCCTCTCGAGCTCAAAGTAGAGCAGGAATTCAGGACTCTGCAGGTCTCAAAGCTACCAATGCCCCAGAAACAGTTAAATCAACATCTGGGAATAATGGGAATGAAAGTGCAAGTAAGAGTGCAGAGCAATTTGTCAGGTGTGTTGAAGCTTTGTAATTGCTCTCTCCATTAAAACCATATATCCGTGCACAAAGCACTAAAAAAGCTTTTTACTGATTTTCTCCGGAATTGACACTCACATTATGGCTTGCTCCCAATCCACAGGGCTACTCCTAGTGCAGAAACTATTTTGCCCTCCAGTTCACACCCTCCTCGTCTTCCAGCGTTTCATGCAAGGTAACATTTGATGATCGTAGTTGTGGCTTCTGTTGACGATAAACAGTTCTTTTGACCTGTAATCTGTTGTTTATTCTGTTTCCTTTACTTTAAATACTATGCAGTGCATTGGGTCCTTGGCATGGTGTGATAGCATATGACGCATGTGTACGCCTTTGCCTCAATGCTTGGGCTAGGGGCTGCATGGAGGCTCCTAGGTTTCTGGAAAATGAGTGTCTTCTGCTGAGGGATGCATTTGGGTGAGTAGGCCTTTCTTTTTCAACATGGTTTCTGACATGAATTCTTTTTGCGTCAGAATTGCTTTCCCTCTTGCTTTGTCAAGTTAATGGTCAGCTACCTGAAACCTTGTGTTCTACAGCTTGCAGCAAGTTCTCCTGCAGTCAGAGGAGGAACTCCTGTCTAAGCGATCGGCTGAGCTTGCCAGTGAGGGAGCTGCACCAAAACCCAAGAAAATTATTGGCAAGATGAAGGTTCAAGGTATTCTATCATCCTTTGTTTGTCACTATAACTTATTTGTCTCAATTCTTAAGCTGCATATAATTTTGTTTGTATAGACTCCAAGCTCCTAAGATGTCCTTACCTTTTGCAGTAAGGAAAGTTAAAACAGTCCTGGATCCCCCTACGGGATGCAATATACTAGCTCTGAGGACACCTTCATCATTGAGAATGCCATCTCTAAAAATGGAAGTTCTACGACATAACTTCTCCAACATTCAGTCAACTCTGTCCTCTAAATGGCAATCTCTTGGAAATGCCCGCAGAGCGCCCAGAATTCCAGCAAAGGGTTCCTTCTCACGCCAGAGCTTGGCGTATGTAAATGCCAGTTCTCGTTACTTGAAGCAAGTCTCTGGACTTCTGAAAACTGGGGTGACAAGTCTGCGTAACAGCTCAACATCATATGAGGTTGTGCAAGGTAAATGAAGATTCACGGTGCCTTCCTAGTGGTGGGAAGTGAAAGCCCTGTGTTTTACTATATATCTGCAATTGCTGATATGTTTAGTTAGCGAGCACCTATAAGGACTTTGAGATGTAAACTGGGGATGACAGACAATTAACTAGTCCATCTACTATGCAACTTAGAACATGAGAATCTATAGGGCAAGAAGTTCTTTTGCCAGTTTCTTAGAAATGTGAGCAAACTAGCCATATGGAATACGGAAATAGGGGCTTAGTTTGAGCAATGAATGTATATTGTTCCTCACAACAGCATGATATGTTTCAGTTTCATTTTCTTTAGAAATCTATCGCTACTTAACTCATGGACCAAACATTTTATATCAAACATCATCAGAAACATACTCTTGTCTGTTGAGACTGAAAAGTACAAGTGAAGAAGATGCCATACGCATACAACCTGGATCTGGTGAAACTCATGTCTTGTAAGTCATCTGTGTCATTTTCAACTCTTTGTAATTCTATCGTGCAAGAAAAAATTTATTGAACAACTCTACAGCTTTCCAGATGGCGCAGGAGATGATCTAATTGTTGAAGTTCAGGATTCGAAGGGGAAGCATTATGGTCGTGTCCTGGCACAGGTGGCAAGTATTGCCGATGACCCGGTAACTTCTTGTAATGACTTTTTCAATACAAGTTCTTAGTTCCTGCAGAAGTTTTAACTTGGGCAATACTTTGTTGGGGTGGTTACTCTCGGCTCCTGATAGATTTTTCAGTGAGGAAGATAACATAAGCTTGTCTTGATATTGGATTCAGGCTGACAAGTTGCGCTGGTGGTCTATTTATCGTGAGCCAGATCATGAGCTTGTAGGGAAACTGCAGTTATATATAAATTACTCAACTAGTTCTGAAGACAATAGTCATCTCAAGGTGAGTTTCTTTAGTAGCATTAGATTGATACTTGTGCTTTGTTGAGTAAGTTTAGATTATCATTACTTTCTAGTTTTCTACATGACGTATCTGAGATCTCATGTAGATACCTACGACTATACAAACACAAATTGTTAAGTTTTTGTGTCCAAGTTGGCTCTGACTTCTGTGGTCATTAAAGTAGAGCATGTGATATTAAGAAGCTGATAACAGAGTATCTTCAAACTGCTGAGGGCAGCTGTTTTTATAATCCTGTTTTCTAACAAAGGCCATGTCAGAGAGGAGAGTAAAAGTTTTGCAATTTTCTGGTTTGAAGTCGTAAATTTGATCTTTCAGAAATTTCCTTTCTTGTCCAGAAATACGTGTCATCATGCATCCTTTTGCACATTTCAACCAGACTAAATGAGGTTTCCTTCTAATCCACAGGAAGTTACTGGGATAGAAGATGGATATCTATAGTAAGAAGTATCTTAGAATTAAAAAATTATTAAATTAACTAGGGAAGAACATTGGAGCAGAATCCGAAAATGCTTTTAGAATAAGCTTTCCAGCCTTCTTGCTTCCTTATTGTGCGGAGCTATGTGTGGCTAGTAACAACTGTTTAGAGGTTTCTGTCGATTGCAATCACCTATTTACTTCTCTGAGAACCTGCTAAGGCCCTGGGTCACAGTTGAACTGTCGGGTGGGAACTCTGCAAATTAAGCAGCTCAAAGACTTACCATGGTTTACTCTGCCAACTGAGCAGCTCAGAGATTTACCATGGTTCCTGCAATCTAAGCAGCTCAGAGACTTACCATGGTTTAATGCAGTGATTCTTTGTTTGATTGAGGGACATGCTTATCCCTTTAATGATCTGTCAATATCTCAGTTCTTTCTTGAACACTTGTGGATGATTTGAATTTTAATGTCTTCTCTTGGCTGTTGTTGACTTCCTGTTTCTTTGGATTCTAGTATGGAACTGTTGCAGAAACTGTTGCATATGACCTGGTCCTAGAAGTTGCTATGAAGGTGCAGCAGTTTCAACAAAGGAGCCTGTTGTTGGATGATCCTTGGAAATGGCTTTTAACAGAGTTTGCTTCATATTATGGAGTTTCTGAAGTCTACGCCAAGCTGAGGTAGGGAGACGGTTGGTTTCGCTGCACTTTCTGTTGGAGTTGTTAATGATGTCGTCAATCAATAAACATCGTTCTATCTTTTCTGGCAATTTCCTGTTGTGGTTGAGATTTTCACATTCTCTGCAGATACCTTTCATACATAATGGATGTGGCCACTCCAACTGCTGACTGCCTTAAACTGGTGTATGACTTATTGATCCCTGTACTTATGAAGGGCCAAAGTAGAGGCACATTAAGCCATCAGGAGGTAAATTTCAGCTTTGGAGTTCTTTTCCCGTCATAAGAATTTGATTGTGTTAGATGGTGGGACTGCCTCTGTTGCCTTTTGTACAACTTTTTTATTTTCTTTGATAGCTTCTTTTCTTCTTCAGTCCTTTCAATTCTGGGCTTTATGCTTGAGTGCATTCATCCTGAATTTTATGTACTATCTTCACTCGCTTCAATAGAACCGCATATTGGGAGAAGCCAAGGAGCAGATTGAGCAGATCCTTGCTCTTGTTTTTGAGAACTACAAGTCACTGGATGAGTCAACACTCTCGGGGATTATGGATGTTTTCAGGCCCGCAACTGGGGTTGCTGCACCTGCCTTGGAACCTGCTATCAAATTATATACGCTGCTTCATGATATACTGTCTCCCGAGGCACAGACTAGCCTGTGTCAGTATTTCCAGGTCCAAGATACTGGCATACTCCCAAATGCCGACTTCCTTTATTTGTGCGATTTGTTTACTCTTAATTCCTTTTTACCTTATTAACCTGCATTTTGCTTGCAGACTGCCGCCAGAAAAAGATCAAGAAGACACTTGACTGAGACTGATGAATATGTTACAAGCAATACTGAGTTTATGCTGATGGATCCTGTATCTATGTCCACTGCCTACCAGAAGATGACCGCACTTTGCATGAATATAAAGAATGAAATTTCTACGGATATTGAGATCCATAATCAGCATATACTGCCTAGGTATGCTCTCATGCTCATTGCAAGACACAAAAGGCTTGTTCTGGAAAATTAGTTGCATTTGCATTCAGCATCAGCATTCAGCATTGCATTTGAGCTTTGATAATGCATGTCAATTTCTTACAATTTGGTTCAGAACTAAGCACGAAAAATGGTTATGTGACTACTCTCAAGCTTTTTCATTGTTAACACTGGTGTCACTAAAGTACAACAGTAATACTCCTTATCTGCTATGAAAACTAGCTGGGTTCTTTTAGTAGCCACAGCATTCTATTGCTCTCACACTACTTGCACTTGCAAGATTGCTGCCAATACTAGCCACATTTTGTTGACCACCCGAGGTATTTTCTTGTGCTAGTTGCACATGCATGAGTAGAACATCAAGGTTGCAACTTCATGGAACAAGATTGCACATGCAACTCATCCACATGCGATCTTGCAAAATGCTATTTTCTTGGGGGCATCTTGTGTGGAATGTCTGCACATTTCTGTTGCTTTCTTGGTAGAACAGTTACTGAGTCCTGCAATTATTCTGATGATAATTTTTTGTTGCAGTTTCCTTGACCTGCCAAATTTATCTTCAGCAATATACAGCAGTGAGTTATGCAATAGATTGCGTGCATTTCTTACTGCTTGCCCACCCTCTGGTCCGTCCCCTCCTGTGGCAGAGCTTGTCATTGCTACATCTGATTTTCAGAGGGATCTTGCTAGCTGGAAAATCAGGTAGGGAACTGTAATGAAATACACTACTACTCTATGTGACACAGTGCCTTGGATGAAATTAACACCATTTTTTTTCTTCTCAAAATTTTCAGTACTGTGAAAGGTGGCGTCGATGCTAAAGAATTGTTCCATCTGTATATTTTGGTATGGATTCAAGATAAGCGCCTGGCCTTACTTGAGTCATGTAAATTAGACAAGGTATGAGTTTGCAAGGTTGTCATGCATTCAATCTCATATTCTTATCTGATTTGCACTTTCGCAATGGAATAGAAGGCCTACCAGATTGGTTGCTTTTGTTTCAAGAATCTTAATCTGGTCGACACTTCCATCACTTTGCAGGTGAAATGGTCAGGTGTTAGGACTCAACATTCTACGACTCCCTTCGTGGATGAAATGTATGATCGGCTGAGAGAGATGCTGAATGAGTATGAAATCATTATTTGCAGGTGGCCAGAGTACATATTTGTGCTCGAAAATGTATGTCAACATGATTATCTATTGCTCTTTATCCATTTAAATGAAGTTGCTAATATTGATTATACTTGTTCAAATATTTCTTCTTCTTTTCTTTAATTTATCTCGGCATGTGCCAGTGCGTGAGTTTATTTTCTACTTGAAAAGATTTTTAAAAAAGGAGGTAAACTTGTTCTTTTGGAGGATATAAAGATGGAAAGCCTTTTGTAATATAGCTGTAATTCTTTTGCTGAATAGGCTATTGCTGATATCGAAAAGGCAGTGGTGGAATCTCTGGACAAACAGTATGCAGATGTCCTCTCACCTTTAAAGGATAATCTAACACCTAAGAAATTTGGCCTTAAGTATGTTCAGAAACTTGCAAAGCGATCAGTATGCTCCTACACTGTGCCTGATGAGGTGAGTCTTTATTTTATGAAGTCTCCCAGTCCATTAATTGATATTTTGAAGTTCCTCTGGTGTTTGTCACATATGATTTGGTGTCCTAATGATGCTTGCGTGCAGCTTGGGTTACTTCTAAATTCCCTGAAGAGAATGCTCGATGTCTTGCGTCCTAAGATAGAACTCCAGTTCAAGTCATGGGGTTCCTGCATGCCCATCAGTGGAAATGCTGCTCCTGGAGAGCGTCTCAGTGAAGTGACAGTCATGCTGAGAGCCAAATTCAGAAACTATCTGCAGGCTGTTGTGGAAAAACTCGCCGAGAATGTTAGTATCGACTCACATCATTGATAATTTCTATAAAAGTTATTATTTTTATATGGAAATGTCAGATGTTAAAGTATAATCTGATCTTGTGTCCATGCAATTTCGAAATGAGCATGTGCTTTCAAAAGTTGGCAAAAAAGTAGTCTTGGATCTTGTAGTATGGAGAGTCCCAGAGAAAGGGTGCCTGTTACACTAGAAGTCATATCTAATAGCTGGTGGTTCCCTATGGTGGAAGGCCCCTATTTTTTGCAAGGACTTGCAAGCTTGAGTTTCTTTATGGAGTCATCCTTCCAAAGGCTCTTGCTTTCTTATTGCCTCGTTGTTGGATTATTTGATTATCATGCTAATTTTAGTGAGTTGCGCTTTTAACTTTGAACTTATTTAGTAGTGCTTATCCTGTAAACTTGCATCACTCATTATTTCAATCTCCTCGCGTCTCTTACTTCCAGTTTGTTTTTTTGTCTTCTAGTCAAAGTTACAGGCCTCTACAAAACTGAAAAAGGTTCTGCAAGATTCCAAAGGGACTGTGGTGGAATCGGATGTACGGGGTAGAATGCAACCCCTGAGAGAGCAGCTGACGGAAACAATGAATCATCTCCACACGGTTGTTGAAACTCATGTCTTTGTCGCTCTTTGCCGAGGTTACTGGGACCGGATGGGACAGGTAGATTATGCTCAAATGAATCGATACAGATTGTTGCAGTTTCCTGATGACTGAAATAATAGGATTTGTGTCATCGTTGATGCAGGATGTTCTGAGTTTCCTGGAGAACAGGAAGGAGAACAGGTCGTGGTATAAAGGTTCACGAATTGCTGTATCTGTAAGTAGAAGAATCTTAAGATTTGTTTATCTGACAGTGATTAATAGAGTAGAAGAGCATGCATAGAGCATCACTGGCAAATATTTAGGATACCTTGCTCAGTTTAACTGCTTGTTCACAAGATCAGCTTTTATCTACACTAATTGTTAATAGGGCACAGGCACCGTTTCAAAAGAGTCAGCTTGGTACCTTTTTTTTTTTTTGCTATACATTTCAATCAGTGGAAGTATATATAAATGTGTTTCGGATGAAAGGAATCCCAATTTCATGGAAAAGGAATACTTTAAAAGCATGTGCTTAGCTCGACATTGAGTTAGGAAATTCCATCTGCTTGCTTTTCTACTCTCTCCTTTTCCTTCCAGATGGTGATAACTTTAGCATTACCTGCGCAGATCTTGGATGATACTTTTGCCTCACAAATGCAACAGCTTCTTGGGAACACTCTGCAAGAAAAAGACGTTGAACCTCCTAGATCGATAATGGAAGTGCGGTCGATACTGTGCAAGGATGCTCCTAATCACAAGGACAGCACATTTTACTATTAGGCTTGTGTATATAGACTTGAGTTGAAGATCAAGTAAGCTGGACTTTAGGAGCCTGAGATATGAAGCCATCGCATGGTTAGCGATAGGGCAGGATGCCGGAGCAGAGAACACTTTTCCTGAAGTCTTCTCCTGCAATCTTTCTGTCTGCCGGAACGCACGTGGCATTGAGAGTATTACAATTTTTTTATTGACTCTTGCGGCAATTTTGTAGAGGGAGCAAGCAACTCTGCTGCTCCAAGCATAGTATTGTCAGTAGAGTTAATACCATTAGGGTCTGTTACCATATTGGTCTTCAAAGTGACAGAAAGCTATGCTCATATTTATAGTTTTTATGTAATGTGCATATGTCAATGCAATAGTTTTGTTTTTTCCCTCGTTTTATTCTAACTTTTCACGAATTGTTGGCATTTTAATGACTAGGATAACTCCTCTACTGCTCCAATTAACTCGGGAGATCAGACCAGGGTTATTTCTGGACATGCAAATATCATGTTGCCTTGATACAATTAAACATTTCGAGAGCAGAGATCAGAGAACTTAAGAATTGGTTAAGATTGCTTTACCAAGTTACTGCAATATTATAGTTGACCGAAATAAGTATGCATAGCTGAATTGGACAGTTGGCAAATTGATATCTGATTTAGACGTTTTGTGTAAAGATAAATATGCAATGAATAGAGTTTCGTAAGATGGATGGACTCTCTGAGTAAATAATAAAATCATTTATTGCTGTGGGGGTGCAATTAATGAAAAATATTATCGATCAAGTTCCCCTTGACATCTTGTCAAAAAAAAAAAAAAAAAAAGTTCCCCTTGACATGACAATACTCGAGTTAAAAAGAACAAGATTATCGATCAAGTCCCCCTGAAAGTGACAATACTCGAGATGTTCAAGATTTTCAAGAGTTAAAAAGTCTGAATTCAAGGTGGAAGATCTTGAGTCACATAATGGCCGAGAGTACAAAGCCGAATCAAGCAAGGAGGATGGCTTGGCAGTTGTATGTTTCTGATGGGCTCTGCAACACAAATAGGAAATGAGTCGTAAAGTCCTAATGCATGCTGAGTGCATGTGTTCTTAACACTGCAAAGTACTGAGAGAAGACGTAAGACCAGTTCTGCATTCAATAGCAGATAATTTTTACACATTTGTATCCAAACTCGAAATATAGAACAGACACTCATTTACACGATTTTGGTGACACCAGAGGGTAATAAATCAAACTGGAAAGCCTAATTAATGCACCAATGTCAAACAACGTGGACAACATCAGACTGCATTGGCAGCACAGGTATGGAATGAACTAATTAAGCTCCTCTTCAGGCAGATCGTGAAGTTCAGAGAAGCTTTGATATAACATGACAAGAAGTCCAAAAGGCATTTGAGGCAACCCTGAGAAGTACTGGGTTCTGATAGATCCTGAAAAGAACAGACATTGACCACAATTACATTGAGAGAGAGAGAGAGAGAGAGTTCATTGCAAATGTCAAAAGCGAGCTAATCTGCAGGAGCATGGAGGTCGAGAATTGTCTAAAAGGACAAACATGCTCCAGCATAGAAAATATAGGAAAAAATAATAAACCAATAATTGAAAGGAGATTAACTAAAAGACACACCCAATGGCTGTTGCCCCCCAGGATGCTACGTTATAGATGACTTTGCTCCCATCCCATGCCTTCCGGAGCTTTCCTTTCTTCTTTTTCACAGAGAATGTCTTGCTAAGAGCTAATAGGAAATTGAAAGTATGTCAGGACTCTTCTTATCAACCAGTGATGTATAAAATGTTATCCCCTTTCCATGCACTGACAGCCTATCAAGTACTTTTTGTGACTAGTAGGAAAATACAGTAAAACGACTGAGAGGCCCCAATGTCTGACCTGCTTGGAGTTGATTAGGAGTTAATTCCTGAAATCACACAGGGGCTCTGTTAGCAAAGTCATATGCACCTGAGGTATATTCCAATCATGCTTATATTGAAAACTTAGCACCAAATGAGTATGCCTATGACATGATTTGATCATTTATTAAATATGCCAGGCCTTTTAATGCATAACTTTTCAAGAAAAATGCACATAAACTTGAAATATGACCTCAGTTCCATTATGCCTTTACAATATATGAAGCTTATGAAATTATGTAACCAATCTGTAGGACAGATATATATAAGAAACCTCTATTAACAACTTCAAATAAAGAAATATTTGCCTTCTTTAAGATTCAAAGCGCTCTGAGGTTGGAAAACCGTGAGTTGCTGAAATGCATGTCCATCATGCCATGGGGAAGGAACAAGCATGCCTTGCTGAAGATCAGAGGCAATAGTTGATGCTTCTCAAGCAGGTGACACAATTTTTCAATCATCTAAAACGGAACAGGTTCCTCTGATCTCTATCATTCAAGACACATGCTATAAGACACTGCTACAATCAGCATCCATCATACATTGATGCAGAACAAAGTTCTAGTGGAATATATTCTGTGCTAACCTAAAAGCAGCATAAGTTGCATCATTCAGGAAATAGGGCAGTCCGGAGCTCCTTTAAATTTGGTACATATAAGTAAAATGATGCATTATGAATTGTTCTCATGTCAAAGCAGTATGAGCCCAGGTGTGTAGACCTTAGTAGGTCCAGGTTGTATGAGCTCTTTACAATCACAACACTGTTGGAAGTCTGAAGAACTTAACAGTGCAGTCATCAACTTTCCATTGACCAAAACATCAGATTAACCAACATTTATCACAGTTTCAGGAGACATTACTGCCTGCATCCGGAGCCGTAGGCTCCAGATGATCCACTGGGTAAGGTGGATCCCATATGGGACCCACATGATCCACTGGATCAGATACATTAGGCCATATGCTGCTGGTGCACCTAATGATCACACCAATGCCAGATATACCAGAGAAAGTGGCCTAAAGTAAATCCAGTGGAATAAAGTGACCTCCAATTTCCAGGATGTACCACCACTTATTCTGCTCCAATGTAACTTTTCTCTACTAGTGTCAATAGTTGATTGTCCAACCACACCAGACAAGTTCTTATTGAATAAATCATTCTAATAGCATCAAAACAAAAGAATATCTAATGCAAAATCCAGTGCAATCAACATAGTAATAAATATGATATATTGGCTGAGTGTTCATAATTCGTGACTATCTTTGACCCTGGTTAATCAAGTGATGCATTTCATGTCTTATAACATGTCAGTACATCAAAGCTCTTAATGAATGTTTTCATCAGGCGATATGCAAATAAATAAGCAAAATATTTGAACTAACTGACTTCAGGGAACGAATTTGCATACCTTTGTCTGCTTGAGAGATGACAGATATGCAGCCATGAAGCATGCAATACCCTCTACAATATCTTCTTGCCTCACTAGAACATAATCATCTTCATCCAAATCGGCATTTTCAATATCCCAAAGGTCATTTTTATTGACCATATCCCAAGAGCTACCTTCCTCTGCTTGCATATGAAAAAATAACTATCAATTGATCTTAAGCAAACTATTAATTAGAATAGTTATGCAGTCTAACAATTGAAAAGTGCCCAGGATCCAAAGGGCAACAGCTCTGAATCGCATTCTATGACTAAAACAGGAAGCATACCATTTTGAGGAACTGACACCTGAGCAAACTCAAGCTTTTCCAGGAATTCTGGGCATTCAACTCTAGATTTCAGAAGCTCGCATAACTGTATTAAAACAGGAAGAAAAGCATGCATCATTTGACAACATACATATGACTGGGTGAGCTCCCCACAGAAATTTACTAATGGCTTAATGAACAGTATGGTCAACTGTTATCATAACTTTCTTTCATTATTTTTAGGGTGCTTCTGGATTTTCTACTGGAAGGACCTTTTGTCAACTAAGAACCATCGAAGAATCAACAAAAAATTGTCGGAAGCAAGATCTGACCAAAAAAGAGAGTGAAGCACAAGTCACTCTTGTAAGATTACATATGCGACAGATGACAGAAAGCCCATCATGGATAGTTATGCAAAGCCACTTGTAATTGGAAGAAATTAAAAATCCTCCCCTCATAAGACAGCAAAGCCCATCACCAGTTGAATTGCTGTCCTCTACAACCCTAATGTGGTCATGGAAATATTGCTCTCCAATTTTTCATTCTTTTCCACTATGAAAAATAGGTCCTAGAAATGTATGATCGCAAATCTGACTACCAAAATCTCACTTCCAAGAACAAGTTCTCCAATCAACCAGCAAAAAAGCCAATGATATCACAATTCTGACCTACGTAAGCCCGAAACATTGATGAAGCTGGAAAACAATCCACAGCCAACGTCAGGCCTACTTTAGAAGTCAAACATTCTTCTTATATTTGACCTGAAAATAGAAAGGCGTAAAATCCCTAGACTTAATACTATAAGTCAAAGTACCAGGGACCAAGAAAAGGACCAAAATATAAAAACATTAATGAAAAATTATAACGCGTTAAAGCACACCGAGGTAAATGGCTTGTCACATGATCCTCATATTTTGATAAAAATCTCATTTTGATCAGAGAAGCAGTTTTTCTTGAGGCCATGCTACTTTGAAGCAACAACCTTTGCAGTATAACAGTAGCTCTCAGTTAAACCGGTCAAGAATGCAAAATCATCTATATACTAGCATGCAGCACCTCCAACACAATCAGCTCCATCAACAGGACTAATTTCCTGGATTTGGCTGTTGGACAGGGATCAATCACGCATAACCAATACAAGAAAATGAACAGCTGTCTATGAGATCTAAAAGTGAGAATCTTTCAGAATTTCTAACACGATGATTGAAATCTGTGTACCTAAAGCGCACAAAGCACCAACATGTAAATGATTCATAGCAGCAAATACAACTGACATCCAGATGCTGCATTAATATCTGCTACCCAAAATGAAAGCACCCAACCATTAATGATTTCAAAATCGTTATTAACATATGACAGCTCTTGGCATTACACACTTTCTGACCCCCTAAAAAAGAAGCAAGTGCCAATAGTTTACTCGATGTAAGCAGAAAGAATTGTAGTTCCATCTGCTATTTTCAACCCATACTCTTAAGTAACGAACAAAGATGGAAACTTTCACTGAATTAAATTCTTCCCATAACACCACCGCAATACGAATCAATTCCAGCAAAGAGGGGGGGAATTCCCCGCCCGCAGATTTATCAAGTTGCATATTTCATGAATTCAAAAGTTTCTCTTAGGCTCAAATTTCCAAGCCGAACGACGCAATTGAACACGCCAAGAAAAAAGCTCCAAATCGCAACGACAAAACCCGAAATCCACCCTCCACGACCGTACCTCATCAGCTTCCCGATCTTGGCAGGGAGCCCCCGGGTCACGGCGGCTCGGCTCCGCGCCATCGCCGTCGCTGCCGTCGCCGTCACCGCCGTCGCCGTCGCCGTCGCCGTCGTCAGCATCCGCGCCACCCTCGCCATTGCCGAGCATCTCGAGGGCTCTCTGGCACTGCTCCAGCACGACCTGCAGAGTCTTCCGCTTCACGCGAACCGATTCGCGAGCTGCCTTGTCGTCGACCCCCACCTCCTCCATGAAGAATTCGACCAAAAAAAAAAAAAAAAAAAGATTTTGATTTTCCCAGGCGGAGGAACTCGCTCTTTCGGAGAATCCGAGACTCGCGTCTTCGAACTTCCTCGAGGAGATCCGAGGTCGAGGAGGAGGAATTTTACTTTGGTTGTCGGGGTTGGTTGCTGATGCTGTCGGGCACGGGGATGGTATTCTCGTCGACGGCGCTACCTATCCTGTCCCACGCCTAGTGGCCGCCCCCATCATCATTCTTTTTTCGGTTTTGAATATCATAACCTTCGTCGTAAGCTACCCATACGTTTACCTCCTCGTAGTTTAAGACTCCTGACTTACTTGCCGTTCTCATAATTTATTTGCAATTATAATTAGTAATTCGCCTCCATGATCAATGATTTGTCTACGGAATTCGTAATGCAGGGAGTTCTAGGGAAATCCAGAGTTACTTTCCTAAGTTTTTTCTTTTGACTTGATGTGAATTTGCTTTTATGTGAATATCAAATCATGGTTGGTTATTGAAGAATGAATTTCGGCATGTGAATATTTATCCATCCGCTCATTTAGCGATTAAGGAAATTAGTGTAATTCGAATCAGAGTTCATCGTCAAACCAACCCAATTCCAAATAAACCTAAACGACATGCAAACCAACAATCACCAAGAATTTAAGAAGCAGCCTAGCTTCATCTGAGCTTGAATCAATAAAACCAGCCCCCGTAGACTAAGAACTAAAGAAGGATCCCTGAGAAGCCGATAAACCAGGGATCTTGATGATGGCAACAGCATGGACCAATTGAAGTTGGTGTTTTGAGAGTGATTGATTGGCAAGGTGGAATCGTCGAAGAGGCTAGGTGAGGTGACGCCGAGGGTCGCACAACCTTGACGACCTGGACTCGCGAACCTAGAACGTCAACAACTGTTGGTGGGCATTGGACTAGCAACCATGTGCGGATATGGAATGTTTGGTTTGACAAAGGAGAAGACAAACCGTGATTTTGAGGACAAAACAAGATTATCACAATTATTAGTGAGAATGAAGTTGAAAAAACAATTCATTAACCTTAAAAGCAGTATTTCGAGTATTTCAAAAATATTAAATGTAGTGCTGAGTGAAAACTTTATGAGCTCAAAGAAATTATCAACATTTTGCTCAAACTTCTCTGAGCCCATGAGTCTTTGACAAAATGTTGAGGTATTAGAAACTTTTGTTAAAAAATCGTATTGATCCAAATTTGTTGTGAATATTATTTTCCTACTTTTAATAACTTATCTTCATGATCGTAACATCCATTTATAATTTTTAAACCTTAGAGCCATTATCAATGAATAACTGCTCTAATATGTCGTGATTTTCATCAGCAGATAGTAACGTCTGACTTGTGTATTCCGATTACCCGCCTTTGCCTTTTGAAATTAGATATTTCCATCCCCGGCCCAACTACAATGCCCAAACTCAAAGTACCCTGGAACGACCAATCAGGATGAAGTGATGGGACTAGTCTTGAAACGACACCTGGGCAGGCCCGTTTGGCGACTACTGGGCTCATAATGGGCCCAGTAACTGTAGGCCCACCATCTTCAGGCAGTCTCGAGCAATTGACCCTCGTTGAAGGACCCGGTTCAGCTTGCCCAACCTCAACTACTTGATCCTTAATAATAATGAAAATCAAGTAGGGCTAAACAGATGTATGTTTTCCTTTTTCTTTTCTTTTTTTCCGACCCAATCTGATCCTGTCCTGATCCGTCTATCTGACGTTCCTTTTAAGTTAGTGTTGCATGCTGGCATAGCATTGTATGCGCCAACTGCAAACGTAAAGCAATACAAAAAATACCAGATCCATCAAAACAAGAAGTCATTGGCACCGTTGCACCACCAGAAAAACAAAAAACAATTGGGAAAGGGAGGTGCACCTGGGGAAGGGACGGTGACAAGGATGGCAGGCCACCCAGCCACCAGCGGGACTACGATAGCCATAGCTGCAGCCACCAACACCTCCTCTCCTCTCTCTTGAAAGAGTTTGGACGTGGTTTATACTCCCCATCAAGAAACACGAGTCATGATTTTATGAAGCTTGAGCTCGTGAATAGTTATTGAGTATATATAATCTCATTTTCTTGTAATTGAGGATTGTAACGGAGAGATGCGATGCTAATTATAGTAGAATTCTCTGTGGAATATAGCCTTAGTTTAAAGATGAACAAGAATAAATTTTGTTTCTCGAATTTTGTTTCTCGCCTTCAGTCAATATTTCCTTGTGTTTGCATGACGAATCCTAATACAGAGAACAGTAAAGGCGAAGCTGCGGCGCCTGCGAAATTTCTGCACCGGACAGCATAATTACAAATCTTCAAAAAGTGAAGTAAAAAATAAAACGAGAGATGGAATGGGAATCCTCGGATGAAGCATCAGATTTTCAGCAGGTACAATGAACGTCCGCGTTCCCGTCGTGGCGGTGCTGCAACACGTATCGTCCTTGAACATTGATTGAAGGGGACAACCATCAGATTTGCAACAGGTACAATGAACATTCGCGTCCTCGTCGCGGTGGTGCTGTAAACATGTATCGTCCTTGAACAATGATTGAAGGGGACAAGCACTAGCAAGACATCTCCACCCCACCAAACATAAAGAACCTCCCACGACTAATTGCAGGACACCCTGGTCCACACGCATCGAACGCTTTTAAGTTCATTCATGGACCGGAGAGACGTCCTTTAGATCGGGAACGATTCGATATAAATCAGAGCTCTCCCCCACCGACGTCGTAGACGCCGCCGATTAGACCTGCTGATTAGTTCGCTCGATCGAGCACGAGCCCTTAAATCCCCACCCCGAGTTTTTCCACGCGGATTAAATGCGTTCGCTTTCCCCTTCCTGTGCATGGCACCTGATTGTCATTCCACATATGCCAGTTTATTGGCAAACATAAAGATTAGCATGTGTTAAACGGCATTGGTAGTCATCAATGCAGTGTGCCATGTTATCGAAATATGATGATGGATAGTAGCAGTCCAGATAAGTGTCGGCAATGAATAATTATTGAAAGGAAATTAAACTGCAATTTTGAATCTTAGGAAAAATTCCAAGTAAGAACCCGAAAATGCCCCCATTTTATCAAATAAAGGTTTGAAGTGGCAAAATCATCTTAAATAAGGATATGAGGTAGTCATATTAATTTCAAAAAAGGGCATATCAAAGGGAATTTTCTTATTTTACTTTAATTTTTTTCTGTTTATTTCTTTTTCTTTCATTTTTTTTTTCCTTTTCTCCTACTCTCTTTGCCGACCATGGTGGAGGTCGCCAAACTCAACTAAGGGCAACCCTCGCTTGCGTCAAGCAGCCCCCGTAAGTGTTGGGTGAGAGCGTTTGGAGGGTCGCCCTCACCTTGGCAAGCGAGCGACCTCCATCAACCATCATTGTTGATGGCCGGGGAGGAAAGAAAGAAAAAGGAGGAAAAAAAAAGAAAAAGAAAAAAGGAAAAGATAAGGAAAAAAATAATTACATTTTTTTATTATCAAAATACCCTTTCTCCAATGGTTAGAAGAGTCATTGGCTGGCCAATGGCCCTTATTTAAAATGATTTAACTACTTCGGGTCTTTATTTAAGACAATCTAAATATTTTAGGCCCATTTAGAAATAAAATCCATTTCGAGCTATTCTTTGAGAAAATGAGAGTACTTTATGTCTTTATTTAGAATTTTTCCTGAATTTTATAATCGATAAGACAGTTAAAGTTAAAGACACACATTTTTTGAGGGAACAGTTATTGCTTAAAGCAAGATTCTGAGACAACCATAGATACAAGAAAAAAGATCATGGGACGGTTCGAGAACATGGGTGTGAAGCTGGTGGATATAGAGGAACATGCAAGTTACTTGAGGAAGTGCAATCGCTGGAAACTGTCAAAAGATAGTTACTTCAAAACCATTATAAATATTGCCAGTCATCTGTCATATAAGCCTAAAAAAAAATCAAATATTATTTTTCAATTATCTTTAGCTTTTGTGGGCTGTACTTTTAATTTCCTTAACTATATTAAATTTCAACGTATATCTTTATCATGGGTCTTTGTGTCATTAATTAAATTTCAATTGAGTTTAATTACGTTTAGTTATCTAGTCGAGTTTGTACTTTTCGAATGTTGTTGCTAATTAAATTTTGGCCTCCTTAAATAAAAATTAAAGAATTAATTTCGATGAAAGATATTTCCTTACTTGGAGAAATTCCAACCAAATACGAGGATGTTAATCCGACATTTACGGGTTGACACTGAGAAGTCTTGGACAACCCAGCTCAAAGTCGTCTCGGATTCAGGATGACTCTCGCCTTTTTCCAATCAGATTCATTAGCAAAGTGACGAAAGACCACGTTTTCCTACTTCCCTCGATTTCATTACGAGGGGCTTTCCTCGAGATGACCCATCATCAACTGAAATGCCGGGTGCCGGAAGTTATCTGAGATGGTATCTCCTATCTTCTTCGGGCAAAAATCCTGTCCTAATCCTACTTAAGAACATAAACAAAATATATCCAAAAAAAAAAAGAAAAAAGGAAGGAGAGATGGAGATCGAAATAATCGGATGATTATTTGATTTGTAATAGGTACCATGTTGTCCTCGGGATGATTGAAGAGAAGACAGAGAGCAGCAGCAGATCATCCAACCCTCCGCGTATAAAGAAGAGCCTTTCTACATAATTAATTGCAGAACGCTCGGTCCACGCGCATCGAGTGCTTCCAGTTGGTGGACTGGACGGGACGTCTTTGGATCGGAAACGATTCGGTGGCAATTGGATGGAAACTCTCCCCTCCGCAGTCAATTAAGCCGTCGCACCCCATTTGACTAAACCTACCGACGAGCTTGCCTTGGAGTGTGGGCACTAAATCCGATGCTAAGCCTCTTGTCATTGGATTAGTTTATTAAGCGCTCAATAAGAGTACGCAACATCAGTGAATAAGACGGGTTTGGTAAAATGATCTCAATAAGCTTAGCATTATTTAATATCACGTATTTTAGGGTGTATTTGATTTAGCATTTACAAGGGGCTTCTCAAAACCTCTTAGAGAAATCTGGACCGTTTGACAACCGTTTTGAATGAGCTTTCAAGTGAAAGCTAATATTGCGCTTTCAGGGTGAGTTTGGATGGGCATTTAGAAAGCCTATTCAGCCCCCAAAACTCATTTAGCCAAAATAAGGGTGTTTGGCAACCTCCTTAAAGGAGTTTTCAAATGAAAATGAGTCCTTGGAAATGCTGAAAGCCCAAGGCTGGTAGGACCAGCCTTGGGCTTTCAAAAAATTTTTTCTTCCTAAACTACTCTCTTTAATTTTTAATATTTCATTATTACCCCTATATTTATTTATTTTTAAATAAAAAAGGAGCTTGACCCATCGCTAGGACCGGCGAAGGGCGACCCCCGCGGCGAGCGGATCTAGTGCCGACGGCGCTAGATTTGACTCGCCAGGAAATCGAGACCCTGTAGGTCGGCCAAGGGTTTAGCTAAATTTAAAAAAAGAAAAAGAAAAGAAAAGAAAAATAATACCCATCAAAACCCATTGTGAAATTTTTTTTTACCAAAACACATTCAACTCAAAGTTCATTTGCAAATTTTTTTACCAAACACAACTACATTTTCTCCAAATAGTTTTGGGAACTTTCGGCATTTACATTGGACTCAAGCCCATTGCAAATCTTTCAATATTTGGTCAAAAGTTGAATTTTTTTTCTTTCAAAATCATCCTCACCAATTCTTCAAATTTATGGTTTTGTCCCTCATTATTATTTTATTTAAAAATTTACATACATTATTTTTTCAATTTTAAACAAATAAAAATTTAAAAAACTTATATTAATCACCTAAAGGGTTTTTTAAATATGTCTTTTACTAAATGATATTTCTATTAAAGTTGCTTTTTAAAGTATAGTTTATCAAACAATTTTTGCATTTATCCAAAACCCTTTAAACTAAATTGCTTTACATTTCCTGAATAAATTTTCAAAATGTTGAATCAAATGCACCCTTAATCAGACTCTGCCGAATTTGCGCTTCTCAAACTGTTGGGCCATGATTGTTGATGTACTTTTGCGAGCAGAAAAGGTGAGAAGGTCAGGATTGCATGTATCTTCTATTGTATGACGTACTAATGCATATGACGTAGGATAATGCTTGCGCGCATATATAATATGCTATGGTATCCTGTGCGCCGACGGAACTTAAGAATCGATCGCCAATCAACATGTCATGTGAAATTTAAAGCCTCACGTAAGACATTGCCCCGTTTCGGCGGGCCCCAAGTTTCGGGCATCATTGCCGACGCCTTTGCCTTCCACCAAACGTCTGAGTGGAAAGTAAGTGTGCATCCACCTCCTCCCTACCAATAATACGGGCTCCAAGTGTCCCAACCCCTTGTGTCCACTAATCTATATACACTCATAAGCACTAAAACTCAATGACTTAATTCCCAAAGACAACCTTCAATTTTAGATCTAATCCTAATCCCATCCCAATTTTTTTCTAAGAAAAGTAACAAATTTTCACTGCCATCTCAAATCTATCCTCATGCCTAAAAAATTGCCACTAATTCCTTCAAAATTATCAACATTGAAGACAATTAGAGAGGTTTACACGTTTGTGATTAGAATGAAAGTTGATATATATATATATTTCGGACGAAAGGAAAAGTTCGGGTAGAATTAAGAATAGGTCTGAAATTAAGAAAGAGAGAGCTCCAAGAAAAGGTGACGAACCCATTTGAAACCGCTCATCTGGCTTTTTACCGAGTCGTGCCTAACGAGTCAAGTCAAACTCACCTCGAATTTCAGACGGCCGACCTTCCGCAGAAACCTCGAATCAGCGTCGATGGAGCGAGGCCGTATGAACTCCCAACCTAAAAGCGACACGATGGAATTTCGCGTTTTCCTGCCGTGAGGGGCTCGGCTTTTCCCCGAGATCGGATCTTAGAAAAAACGACAGGATTGCAGTTTCGCCGAATAAACAATCACCCAAAAGAAGGGTCGCTCTCACTGACTTCGACCACGTGTTTTCGGGGGCTGGAATTTGCAGTTTCCATGAGGCGCCCCTTCTCTTTTTCTTCGCTTTCACAAACCACAAGAAGAACGCAAAGAATCAGCTCATAAAGCAAACAGCAATTTGATTTCGTATTGAGATCAATCGGCCGTACAGCAAGAACAAGAACAAGAACAGCGTACTAAAATCACGATAAATTTCTCTACTAGTCATATAAAATGTTTGTCGTCGTCATCGTCATCATCTGTCACGGTGGCGAATCAGAAGTCCTTGAGGATCTTCCGAACTTGCTCGAGGGTCACGAACAGCACCACGGTGAAGGGGCCCTGCCTGGAGATGGTGGGGATGAAGCCCTTGTACAGGGCCATCGGCCCCTCCGCCCGGATCGTCTTCACGGCGCAGTCCAGCGCCCCGGCGTACGGCGGCGCCTGCCCCGGCTCCACCTTCATGTTCATCACCCGGGTCTTGATCACGTCGATCGGGTTCGACGCCACCGCGGCCACGAACCCGGCCGCGAAGCTGGCCGCCACGTGGGTCCCGAGCCCGTCCCGCATCGCGCCGCTCTCCAGGATCGCCTCCTTGACCTGGTCGTAGGTCGCCAGCTGGGACGCGGTCACCACCATGGCGCGGTTCACCGTGAGG
This sequence comes from Eucalyptus grandis, assembly GCF_016545825.1. Lineage (NCBI taxonomy): Eukaryota > Viridiplantae > Streptophyta > Magnoliopsida > Myrtales > Myrtaceae > Eucalyptus > Eucalyptus grandis. The sequence continues at coordinate 4,536,185 of NC_052617.1, read as the reverse complement.
CTGGACCCGCGCCACAGGCTCGCCACCCCCTCCTGCTTCGACATGCTCGCGATGGCGTCCACCACGCTCCGGTAGTTTCGGCGCTGGTGCGCCGGGAGCCGCCCGTCCGCCTGCATCCGGACCATGGCCACGTCGGCCGGGTTCCCGACCATGGCGCCGATGGCCCCGGCCACGAGCCCGGCGGTGATCTTGCGGGACAGGGGCAGGGTGTTGGTCCGGGGGTCCGACCACTTCTTCTTGAGGATGTCGTACAGCCCCATGCGGGTGGTTGAGTAGAGGGTCTGGCGCAGCACGGTCGCCGAGACGCCGGAGAAGAGCGCGGCCATGCCCTCGGCCCGGACGATGCGGGCCCCGACGGAGACGAGGCCCACCCGGGGCGCCGGCGGCGGCGGCGGGGGAAAGGGGGCGCCGCCGCGTGGGGGACGTGGATGTGGGCGGCGGAGATGGCCGGGGAGTGGAAGGCGAGGGCGGGGCGGAGGCCGTGGGCGGCGGCGGCCGGGGCCGGGGCGGGGAGCGACTCGCCCTGGAGCTGCATCCGGACCTTGAGGAGGTCGAGCGGGTGGGTCGAGCAACCAGCCACGATGGAGGCAATACCACCTTCGACGAATCCCTTGACACCCATAATGCCACGAGACAAGAACTACCAAGAAAAGTCTCTACCTTTGAGAGCTAAAAAGAAATCAAAGAATGGGTTTTTCGGAAGGAAGAGGGTTTCTCAAGGGTGGATTCTCGGGACGGAATGAAGTGCTAGGACCAGTTGGAATTAGGGTTCATCTCACTGGAGACGAGGAGGTGGGAATGGACGCCGCAGGCGATGGAGGAGGAGTGAGGGACGGAGGGTCTCTGAGACATATAAGAACCGGGCGAGATTTGTGCTGGAATTTGGCGTTTTTGCCGGGTGAGGTTCTGAGGGATGGAGAGGGAAGGAGGCGGAAGAGAGAATTTATATAGCGGGGGGTTTGGAAAGAGAGAGAGGAAAGACGGGAAAGTGGGAGGAACGAGTTGCCCTACAAATTGGGAGGCAGTGGACTTGAGGAATACGCGTGAAGAGGGAGGGCCGCAACTGGGACGGGTGGTTTCTGATTTTTGGGTGGCTATTGAGAAGGTTCCCTGTTTTGTTCCTTCACTTGACTTCGACGCCAACTAGCAGCTGGTTCGGTTCTCTCTCTCTCTCTCTCTCTCTAGGGTTGCGGCCGTCTCCCTCCCTCTGCCAACTTCGATTCCCGTCCGTCAAAATACTCGAATTCAAATCGTTTTTTAATAATGATAATCGAATTTTGGGGTTTTCGTTTGTGTTGGCCCCCTGGAGTGTTCCTTTATTAAAATGCTTTTCATGGTTGGACCGTATATACGCGATCAGTGGACCGGCTTGGCCGGGAGGGTCAAGGCATGATCTGCCCGCGCACAAAAAATTTAGGGCTAGTTCTAAGAAAAACTCCAATGAACTCCAAATTAGTATATTTATGAAAAATTTATCATAAATTACTTTTTTGATCATCAACAATTTCAAATTAATATGCATCTTTGATAAATTTATCATAAATTAACTTTTTTATCATAAAAAATCTCAAATTGATGAAAACTAACGGAAGTTACAATGATTGTGGAAAAGAAAGCAAGAGAAAAAGAAAAGAAAATGAAAAATCAGGTTACAAATATTAAAAGATTATTAAAAATGATCAAAATTATCGCCGATTGTGTCACGTGGCATTGCTGGTGCCCACGTTAGTACATTCCAGTCAAATTTTGGTCGAATTGACTCAATTGATAAGAAGTATAAATGTTTATGATTGAATGAGCAAAGTTGAAAGGTTTAGGAGAAATGTTTAGGATTGAATGAGCAAAGTTGAAAGGTTTAGGACTAAACAATAGGTTTAGAACTTCTTGAATAATTTTTCCTCAAAACTTTATGTTGGGTTCAATTTGGCCGATCCTAAACTTATGACCAAAAAACCTTGTCCAAGCACGCCCAGAAGTGTCGTTCGGGCTCGTCCTAGCTCGGTTTAGCTGTCTTTCGCGGTTTAGTGGGAACGGAGGTCAATGAATTTTGTTTATCCAAGAAAAGGGCCTCCTTAGCCTTCTTGCTGACGACGACGAATGGCACGATTTCTAGATGGGGATTAGGCCTTTTAGCTCGGAGCGGGTCAACCACTCGAAGTTTCAACGAGCATCGAGAGGAGACCGGCGCTCGAACAGTTGGACTTCGCCAGCAGCGTGTTTCCATTGACTCGGCAAGCCCACCGATGCTCAAGATCACATGCGTTTGAACGGGCACTAAGACGTGCAGTCCCAAAACTTGAATCCTTCCAAACGTTCACATCCTCAGGGAATTTGCATTCCAAGAAAGACTAATAATATTAGTAGATGAATATTAATCAATCGTCTCCCCTTCCTGCCAAATGAAGGGCCCCAAAGTCGTTAGTCATTGTTCAATCCTACATCGATAAGCCAACAAAATCATTTTGTTTTTGGAGTTCTAGGATCCGTTTGATGACTTTTCTATTCTTATGAAGAATTTCTATTGAAAAATATATTTTTTTCATTTCTGTTTTCAGAAATAAAGAAGTGGGTTTTTTTTACTTCTAATTTATGTTCGAGTTTATTCTCTGTCATTTTTTCAATATGCGGAATAGAAAATTTGGTGATGTTACCAAATGGATTTTCTTTTTTTTTAATTGTGGGAACAAAAGAACAAAAAGTAGAAAAACAAGATGTTTACTAAACATGCCCTAATTTTTTTAACTAAACTCGTTCCAGTTCAACTAGTATTTGTAAGAATTCTTGGACCACGAGCGAAGTTGGGACACGGTTTTTTATGCACTAAGAGACGTGCGCTCCCAAAATTTGAATCCTTCCAAGAGTTATTGTCCTAAGAGAAAATGCATTTTGAGAAAGACTAATAAAAGTAGACAAATAACAATATTTTGGAATCGGTACACGGATATTCGTCTCCCCCCTTCCTCTTTTGCTGGTTTTGTTGTACACACGATAAAGGGTCCATAGAGTCACCAATCATTGTTCAATCCTACATCGATAAACGCACAAAATCGTATGATGTTTGGAGTCTTGGAACTATTAGGTAATTTTTTTTTTATTTTTGAAAATCATTTATGTTCAAAAATACTTTTTCCATTTCTATCTTGGAAGTAAAAAGTAGATATTTCTAACTTTTTGTTTTTTTTTCAAATCTATTCCCTGACCAAATTCTGAGGAATAAAACAATTAGCCGACATCATCAAACAAAATAGTGTTCATTATTTATTCCGAAGAACAATATAATAGAAAAATAGAATTATTACTAGATATATTACTCGTGTGAACTAAAATCCTTCCGGTCCGATTAATACTAGTAAAAAGGAGCAATGGCCTAGAGTCTAGACCGCAAGCGAAGTGGAGAATCTGGAGATACCATTTTTTGATGCCCGATGCCCAATTAGATCCGACTGAGACGTCCATTTCGATTGGGCCGTCCAATCGTCGCATCACATCGGTCAGGTAGGCAATTACATTACGGGCTCCGCGGTTCATGCACCGCGGAAAAGTCCAGTTCCGGGGCTCTCATTACTCCGTTTTCGGGAAATCAATGAAGGTCCCTGCCTGGCGTCCGTTCCGCTTTGATTGCCGTGAAAACGACGGGCCATAAATTGGACAGCCAACTTGGCCGTTGCGATTTGCAATCCAGCTCGTTTCGGGGCTGGAAATGTCCTTACCATGCGGGGACCAAAAGGGAAGGAAAATCGACAGGTTCGAAAAGGGAAAAAGGTGGGAAGAACGTCGCCTGAGAGATTCGAACTCTCGCGGGGAAACCCCATGTACTTAGCAGGCACACGCCTTAACCACTCGGCCAAAGCGACGCTTACTTGACAGTCATCTCCGGTAAATTTATTTTATACAAATTTAATATTCTTGATAAGATAGAAACAACCCCTCCATTTATTACATGAAGCTCGCGGACAATACATGCCAAAAGGAATGTCAAGAAAGACGCAAAAAGGTTCAATACATGAGACGATGACAAAAAGCATAATACAATTGGTGGGTAACTCTTTTCTTTCTGTCTATCTCTCTCTCCCTCTCGAATTCAAATACAAAAAGACGCAAAACGCACACCATGCACACGTACGCACAATGCACACCAAACGACCAAACAAGAAAAAGAAATTTGAACGAACATGAATGAACGAACGAACGAACGAAAGTGTTTAAGCTTGTTAGCCCCACCACTGGTGCACGGCAACACCCTCATCCCTGAGCCTTCCATACAGAGCCAGACACTCCCAGTATGCCCTCCTGCTCCTGTCGCTCATCCTCGTCACCCCGCCCTTCGGCTTGCACTCCAAGAACAGCTCGTCCACCAACCCTATCGCCTTGCTCTTCACCATCTCCTCCACCACCTCCGCCTCCGCCTTCATCACCACGTACTCCTCCTCCTTCACGTTCTTCTTCAGCCAGTCCGGCATCCCCACCTGCGCCGCCACAGCGGCAGTGGCCTCCTTGCTCGACGTGGCCGTGGGCTCCTCGGCCGCCACGGTCTCGATCTTGTACATCTCGAAGTGCAGGTTCCTCGTCGGGTAGTTCCTCGCGAACCACGCGGTGCTGCTGGTGCCCCCGTCCTTCTCCGGCAGCCCCACGTCGATGAACACGCGGCGCGGGTAGCTCTCCAGGGAGTCCCCCATCAAGTCGGGGAGGTACCTCGTCCTCTTGAAGTATGCCCGGGACCTCCTCGAGGCCGCTCGTGGGGGCTCGAGGAGCACGTCTTCGAGGTTCTGTAGCGCCGCCTTCTTTTGCTCCGGGGCGTATCCGCATAGCCGCCTTTGCGTGGCCGAGTTGGCCGTTTTCCTTTCGTCGGTTTTCCTGATAGCGAGGACGGTCGATTCGAATTTCCTAATGTAGGCGATCTTGTAGTTCGGGGGCACGTCGAATTGCACATTAGGGTCTTTACTTAGCAGAATCGCCGCCACTCCACCAACCTTTAGGGCTCGATCAATGAATTCTGCAGAAGAAGTGAAATCGGTTGTGAAGGCGAAGTTGAATGTGTCACTCGGGATCGAACTTTGCCGCTCTAAATCGGTGATGGAAATACGATCCATCTCATTGCTGCCCGGAATAATAGAGGTGTCGACGGACTCCTCATACCCATTGCCCAAGAGGGCAACGCTATTTCCGCTTTTCAACAAGCCTTCGTTTGCTAAATCTTGGAAAAGCAATGGCAACATTTCCAAGTTGACAGGATCCGATACGTGCTGATAGACCTCGGAAATGGCCCGGTAAGGATCAACGGATCTCTTCAAGCCCGATCTCAACCAAGAGAAAGATGCGATGACGAATGCTAGAACCAATGCACGGGCCAGAACCATCAAGACCCTCGAGCTAGGGATCTTGATGATCAAGTACTTAGATCCATAAGCATCGAAGCCGATGCCACCGAGATCGAAACGTTTGTGCCTTTTCGGGCGCTTCGGCTGGGAACCCTTAGCCAATTCCAAGGCCATTCTCTTCGAATTCCAAAATTTAGCCAGAGGAAAAACACGGACGTGAGGACGGATTAAATTTACTGAATTATCAAAGGCGAACGAGATCAGGCGGTATCTTGTGAGAAGATGAGCAAAGGAGCAGGAACTTGTGAACAGAAAAGGACATAAAGGAAAGCGAAATGATCCTAAAGAAAAATTAGAGGTCTGAAAGCTAGTAAGAAAGGCAAAGAGAAAGAGGGAGGAGAGGAGGCTCGATCAGCAAAAACACTTAGCGGGTGCAAAATCTGGCCGCGGTGTGATTCCCACCCACAAGAGCGACACGGTTGCTTTGCTTCGATGACAATAACATCAACTGCCTCAGACGTTCCACCTCCATTTCCTCGACCTCAGCGCATAACCCGTACCAACGGACGGCCCGCTATCACCAAGATTCCAATGGTTTTAGCGACCCATCGGAGGATATTAGGGATACAAGGAGCCTATGGAAAGGACATGGAAGACGTCTCCTTCTTTCTTCTTTCTTTTTTTTTTTTTTTTTTTTTTTTAGGGGGGGGGTTTATTAGTTCTACTATAATCGGGAAGACAAGATACACGAGAGAGATAGAAATGGTGGGGTTGGAGGAACTAGGAAGTGGAGAGAGGGGGGTGATATAAGGAGAGAGGAGAGGTGAGGAGAGAGAGGGTTTGCGTTGGTAGGTTAAAATAAGAAGCGAAGTTGTATTGAGCTTAATTTAGGGTTGATCGCAACGAGAAACCAGTTAAGCCATTGTTGCTGTAAGGGGGGATTTTATCTCTTCGCATGTTCGTCTGAATCATCAGCTGGAATTCCCTACAAAATCGCTGCCTGGTGCTCCCTATTCGATGCGTGTGTTCTGCGTATTAATCACTGTTGTTTCAGCTGTTCTCGTGCATGGAAAAGGATAGCTCATTACAGTAATTATCATGAAAGCATTTTCCATGAAAAGGAATTTGATTTTTCTTCGTTAAGATAACTATCGTTTAGGGATTATCCTGTTTAGCAGGGCGTGAACATTTATAGCTTTGCATGCATCACCATGTTCGTGCGTTCATACATGCCTTCAACATACATAGTTTGATGAGAATTTACGGACGAGAGTTCTCTTTCTTCGTTTGTTGCTCTGAAAAATCGAAAAAAATAAGACTCCCGTTTCGCGGAAAATAATTTCTGGAAAACGTTTTCGGAATTTTCGATGTTCGTTTTAGGAAATGAATTTATTGGGGAAACCATTTTTCATGAAAAGAAAAAGTCTTCTAAATTAAGAAAAATATTTTCCATTTTTGAAAAGTGGAAAACACTTTCCTCACTTGATCTCTCTTATCTTATAACTCTACAAATCTTCACTTCCTCCTCCCCCTTCTACTTCTTCTTTTATTTTTTTATTCAAAAGTTTTTAAATTTCTTTTTCTTTTTTAATTCGAATTATTCTTAATTTTTTCCCATCTTCTTCTTTCTTGGCTAGTCGTTGGCCATAGGCGAGTCTCGAGCTTGTCAATGAGCATGAGGCTCGTCCACCTCTGGCGAGCTTAGGCTCGCCACTTGCTAGATCGGCCAGTGCAAGCGTTGAGTTTGAGGCTTGAGGTGGCGAGCCGCGAGCTTGTGGCAAAGCTCACACCATTGACTTGGCAAGTGAGGCTTGTGCTCGGCGATGCGGCGAGCCTCAAGCTCACCGAGCTAGGGCCTCACTAGATTGGCGAGCTCTGAGCTCGCCAGCCACAAGCTCACGCTCATCGATTTGACAAGCCTCGAGCTTGCCGCTCGCGTGACGCTTGTACTCGCTGACAAGCTCAAGGCTTGCTTGTGGCCGGTCATCGGCCGTCGTCATGGTCGGCGACTAGCCAAGAAAGAAGAAGATTTTACTAAGAAAAGAAAATGAAAAATGAAAAAAATAACTTAACAATTGATATTTTTAAAAATGAAAATAATTAAAAATCGATTTAAAAAAATGAAAAATCAATTTAAAAATAAAATAAAATAAATGACGAAGAGTATATGAAGGAAAAGATTTTCCTTACTAAACAGCGAAAAAGATTTTCCACTTCATTTTCAGTTTTTATCCGAATACCAGAAAATAATTACATTTTTCTAGAAAATGGCTTTCTGGAAAATATTTTCTAGAAACGCTATATTTTCCGCGAAACGAACAAATCCTAAGATAAAAATGGCTGCATAAACTTATCGTTGGTAGCGCCTACACCAAACTAAAATCACTCGATAATCTATATGTATATTACAAAATGTACATTAGGGTATAATCTAATAAAATAATATGAGGGGTTGGCCAAGGTAGGCTTATTCATGACATTCATTCAACATATCCCTTTGCCATATATATGTTTCAATGATCAAGTGCGCATTACATCTATACAAATTACTCAACGGAAAATAACCTAAGCATCTCTCTTTCCTCGTCCTCTCTATATATCTGCCACAGCTAATCACTACCAGGTCTGTTGCTATCACCACCTCGAGTGAAATCACCATGAAGCGCCATTTTTGACAAATAACGCCGACGCCGTCTCCTCCCCGTCTTCAACCGATGATTGCCGTACCCTCTCCTTAGCTGCTTCTTCCTTCGACACAACCATCGTACCTCTGCTCTCCTCCACCGCCCACGCATGGTCTTTTTCATCCCGCCCACCGTGCTTCTCTCCGTCGAGCTCTGGCTAACCTCAAGGAACATCGATTGAGAGAGGTCCGAGTTTCAACCGTGCCTCACATCAAGTCGCAAAGAGATTTGAGCCTCGTCGCTGTCGACATTCAATCGTTGCAAGGAGGAGAGAGAAAGAGAGAGAGAGAGAGGGAGAGGGAGTCTGTGTGTGTGTGTTTGTAGTGAAAGAGATACAACGAGAGACATTTAGCGCACACTACAATCCCATTATACAAGTAGGCATACGCGTGAATGGCAAATTGTAGGCAAACATGAAATTAGGCACTCAGATTCGTTAACAATTAGACACGAATCTACAAGTCCAAGCCCCCAAAAGAAGAAGAAGAAGAAGACTAAGCCTACAAGGCTTTCAAATATTATAAAAAGTTAATATCATAAAAAAATCTAAATAAAAAAACCTAAATTATATCGACTGTAACACCAATATCATAATTTTTCTTAGTGTCACCAAAATCCCTAAATTATGTTCATAGTGGCACTAATACCTTAATTTTTTTTAATGGTACTAAAACTCTTATGCTTGTACTACTGTGACAGAAATATCATCTATCACAGTTTGGTCCAAGACGGTGATGAAAAATCCAACATTGTGGCTTGCATGGACAACGGCAAACAAACGAAGTTGACGTGATCTGGTGTGACTTTAGGCAAGTCCAACACGATGTTGTTTCTTGAATTATGTCACTTCGAGGACTCCAAGAAATTGCCAAAGAGACAATTTGTTATCATGGACGTCCAATTTTTGGAGATAATTAAACATTGACAAGTTGGTACCTAGAAATATGAGTTCGTGGTGAATTCCGACACATATAAACCATATATGTGTCGAACCTGCAAATAAATAAACGACTTCTCTTTGTCTTAGGCTGAATAAACATCAGCTCCATTTGCCTACTGTTGTCCATGCAAACCACCATGTTGGATTTTTTAATGGCCCTCTCAGATGATATTGTAACAGAAGGTATTTTTGGAGCACTGATACAAGTTTGAGGTTATTTGTGAAACGAAAAAAAAATTAGTTTGGGGAGTTGGTTTTGTAATGGACAAAGTCTAGAATATTTTGCGGTAAACAGAATGTATTTTTGTCATGCTAGTTCAAATTTGGCAGTTCTGATGATACAAGAACAAGTTTGAGGTATTGGTATCATAGCGGACATAGGATAAGGTTTTTTGTGGTATTTTCCCCATCATAAGTAGGGGCTTCTCACAGGTGACCGGCCAGGCCAAGCAATCTGAACTTTTCGGGCTAGAGCTTTCTATGCCCGAAATCTAGGCCTGGCGAATCAAATGAACCGCTTCTTTCCGGACTCGTCAAGGCCTAAACACGAACGTCTAAGAAATAATTATATTGAAAATAGCTTTCTACTCATCAACTTGCGTTCTTTCAAAATCTAAACATAACGCTTGGGGGCGAACTTGGGCCTGACAGACATGTTTCGGTATCATTTGGGATACTCGTCCGGATCTGATCCCTAACTTTTCTTGTTTCTGTTCTGATTGTTTAATCCATTATTTGGCTTACTAATGCCAGTGGCATTGTTCGTTTGTCGTTTCAATTTTTTACTAATACTATTCGCAGTTCTAAATGTTTTCAAAAATCATGGGACCGAAGAGCACGCTGATCTCGAGAACAGAATGGAACTATAGCTCGACGGACCGACCCGGTCAGTGCGTCGAACGCCAATAACAACACGGTAATCACTCATCAGTGAAAGAATGGCGAAGGCCGTAGAATGGCGTCCTACTCTCGTTCAGCAAGATGTCTAAAGGACACGCTTGTTGAGGTGTAGTCAAAATTTATGGACAGTTTCGGTTGAACGGCCAAATTAAAACTCAGACAGGAATCGCTAGTTCAGTGCACTAGACAACATCGTATCCAACAACACCAAAATTCATCTACGTCTTATTGATTGCAGCACCCTTCTTTTCGATGGGCGCAACATCGTATCTCACATTTGAGCATAAAGAGGGAGAGAGAGAGAGAGAGAGAGAGAGAGAGAGAGAGAGAGAGAGAGAGCACGCAGAGAAGTAGGGAAAGACAGTACATGACACACTCAGCTCATCACGAGCAAACTAGTTGCAGAGCTCACGGGCAATCCCTATCCGAGAATTCGTCAAGTCGTACATGATCCTCAGGTTCTGCTGCTGCAGATTGGCTATGACATTCAGCACCGAGTTCACGTTGCTTGGCGCTGCGGCCATCGCCAAGCACGCCAGCGAGCCTGAGCTGCTGTGTATCAAGCTGTTCTCCAACGGCAGCTTCAAGTCCACACCCGGGAAGTGGAACGTGACCACCGGCGCCACCGCCTCGTTGGAGGCCGTGAAGCACGTGTCGAAAGCTCCAAGGCTCGAGAACGGGCCCGGCACTTGCTTGCGGAACTCGTCCCGTATCGCGTTGTACAGGGGCTCCATGAACCGGGTTATGACCGTGCCCGAGTCCATTATGGTGCCGGCCCCGGTGCTGGGGTCGAAGGCGAGGAATTTCGGGTCCACGGGCACCAACACCCTGCCCACGCTTATGCCGGTGAGGTTGACGTAGTAGAGGGATGGCCGGCGCGGGTTACGGAGGAGGGGGGTGGTCCGGATGCTCTTGGGTTGGCCGACGGGTCCGAGTTTGAGAGAGCCCGAGAAGTAGTAAGATCTGAAACTGGGTAGGCAGTAAGAGAATACGCCAGAATAGAGCGATCCGGTTTGGGACAACAGTGACAATGGTCCCCGGCCCAGGCCCAACAAGCCTTGGGGCGGGATCGACTTGCCGGAGACGGCGCTGATGCATCCGAACGCATAATTCGGAACGACATCGGTGCCCAAAGTGAGGGAGTCCTTGATGAGGGTAGCCGAAAAGGACGAGTCTCCGCCGTAAGATTGGTTGAAGAAGCACCCGCCGGACCCGGTGGTGGGGCACTGGAACCCGCGGACCTGAGTGCATTGGGGCATGGAGCAGTCCAACGACCCGTAAGTGGAGGATGTATTGGGCAAGAAGGTGGTGGTGGAGCAGCCGACGCAACCGCTGCACGGTACCCATGCTTCATCGTTGCTTGTGTCTAGGACCATGTACATGAGCTGACCCGGAGTGCCAATTTTGACACGGACCACGTAGTTGCCAATGTTAATGGTCTGCTGGCCGGGAGCAATGGGCACGGATGTGGTCTTTTGGGCTACTAGGGTCGACAAGTACTCAACCCGTTCCGGGTCTTTTGAGGCCATGTCGAGGACCGTATTGACCCAAGACTCGGGCTTGGGAGGGTTGAACGGCGAGCACTTGCCATAGATGTGGACGATCGACAGATCCGAGTCGTCGGATGGCGAAGCGCAAGGAGAAGTGGCTAAGGCACCTGAGATGAGAAGACCAAAGAAGAGCAATGAAGAAATGGTCAAGTCCATGACTAAAGGGGCACTTTGGCCTGGAAGGCAAGTGAGAGCTATATTTATATACATGAATTTCATCCGAGACCCGCCAAGTTACCAAAAGGCCCTCCAATAATTGCTGCATAATCGATGGGTAAGTCCAGGCGAGGACAAATTTGGATGAGTTTGAGGGGATGGTGGCAAGCATCGTTAGCTGTGTTCAACATGAGAAAAGTGATGAAAGGGGATAATGGGAGAGAGGGACAAATTTGGCCCAATTTGACGGCAGAGAGCTGCAGCAAAAAGACACTGTTTCGGCTATGACACGGGTTGGGTACAGGGAGAGCTAGAGACCCTTCATGCAAGAGTCCAAGAATAGCGAAGAAGCTGTAATGATCCAAAAGAGAATGTAGGTATCTAGTAAAGATGGAATAGACGAATCCGATAGAGACATGCGAGAAATGCCACCATGGATAAGAGTAAAGTAGTTGAATAAGGATTTTAGAGAAAGATAATTCTCCAACAAATATCTATCTTGTCCCGGAAGGAAGAGGCATATTTGGATGACATGTTCACTAATATTGAAACTTGTATAGATTTTGCCAAAAAAATAATGAATCTCTCTCTCTCTAAACTTTAATCTAAAGAGGGATTATGCTGGCCAGCGTTACTTTTTGTCTATCATCGCCGATGTTAATTCAAGGAGCGCCGCTTGGAAACTTTGTTTTTTTTATCTCCTTTGTGCATCTTTCAGTACAGGAGAAGATGTCGTCTGTTCTAAATCTATGGACACTTAAAAGATAGCTTTTACGGTTTGATCTTGAACTCGACCATCGAATTATTTGCCTTATACAGGTCATGTCGGTGGTGAGACATCACCTATGCTTGAGTCGCACGGACGTGTCTGAAATGGAGTGAAAAATTGAAAAATCTCGTAATGAGTCCTTTTTTTGTTTGGTCGAAGAAAAATCTCGTAATGAGTCGGGAAGGTGGAACCGGGGGCAGGGGAGAAACAGAGAAATGGAGTCACGTGAACGATATTTTTTTAAAAAGCACGACGTAACGTCATGACTCTTGTCGCGGTGTGCGGCTGGAAGGGACGCGGTCGGTCACGGGCGGACGGAGACTTTCTGATGGGCCACGTCCACCCGGACGCGTTTCTGCAGATTTGTCATGTGATTCGCGCATCAGTTTTTTGGCGTGGGGACTGTCGGGAGTATTTAGAATCAAATCATGCCGGACACATAAATCACGAATTAACAATATGATTTAAGCCCACTTGCTTGGCCATATGCTCCTGATATTTCTGCCTCAAGGACTCTGATTGGATCTTTAGTTCCAGCGAATCTGCACGAGACCATGCATCGGTCCTTGTTATAAAATCCTCATCCGTCCTTAATACTGCCCACTTGTTTTGGAGCCTTTAGCATCCTTTGAGAACACTCAAGAGCACGGTGCCTTGTCGTAATTTTCTTTGCCTGGATTTAAGTTCAGAAAGGCGTACAGACGAAAATATAGTGCTGCAACTTAGGAGGGGGCACACAGGGAGAGAGAGGGAGGGAGAGAGGAAGATGACCGGGACTACCATGAAAACCTTGACGGTGAGAACTTTTTAATTGGATCTTTTGGCTATTGCAGAGATTCAAATCCCAAGGAGATGAAATGGAACGGAAGGACAAGCAAAGAATAGTGTGATTTCGAAGCACATGTGAAAGCAGGAAATTTCGATAAGGACATAGCAGCAGTAACATTTCGATAAGTTCATATCGTCACAAGCTCCACCTCAAGCAGTTTGGACTTATCCAATCCGTTTCTTTCTCTACAGAAGCGACACACAAAAAGCAACATATTTACAAAGAAAAGAATGCAATGGAACCAGGTGAAAAGACATAAGATGAAATGAGTGACACCATCAAGATAAAACTGCTCCCACTCGGAACTTTTCAAATGATTTCAGACGAGAGGCCCCACCCTTACTCACGGGAATCCCAATGCAGAAGCTCATAATTCAGATTACAAAGGCAGGTTGTCAATTACTGAAGCATAAGAAAAGCAACTCAAGTACCTTCAAGAAAATAATTTTACTGAAGATTTTCATGGCACGTCACAGAAGTGAAATTTTGTCAATGCTCGCAGCCTACAACAGCATATCTTACCTCTATATGGTTTTGCTTCAAGTGCAAGAGGCATGAGCAATGCATAATGCATGGGCATTTCCGTGGATGGCGACTCTGCCACCCAATACAGCAAATGTGCAGTGACTTCCTAAATTATAAAACCATACCCTAAGCGGATGGTAATTTACCACTCATTGCAGCTCAGGAAATGATAGGCAATTGGGAAATGAGGAGAGAAAAATATAAACAAAGACCACAGCTAAAAAATGAGCAAATTGCACATCATTATTCTTAGTGAACATCCAGGCCAAGCTTTGATGCAAACAGAATAAATAAATGGGATAGATACACACGCACAAACACAAATCGGAATATAAAGTACAGAAGCAGCAGGAGGAGGCGACAAGTACCATCGGTATCATCATACATCTTCTGATGGCTAAGATTGGTGTGGTGGTGGTATATTGGCTCCTGCTGCAAACCCAAATGATAACAGCTCCAGTGAAGCACGCTATGACAACAACAACATGATCCTACATTGTGTGGTCACAAGGCATGAAAAGGGTGCAGCTGCCAAAAGGGAGAAAGAAAAAAACATACAGCAATAATGAGTTATTAAAAAGCGACCAAGAATATACAAAAACATAACAACTAAATCAGAAAGTAAAAAGAAACTGAAAAAAGGGCCTAACTGAACATTAACAAACGCAAATAGTAACTCAAGCTAATATGAACTTCAAGGATAAAGAGATATATTTCTTAGAAATAATAATTATGTTTAAAGAAAATGTCTTGGAAAACACTAAAATGATATGAGGAAGTATATGACATTTTAGGAACCCTCTGTGATATGCCTATACACAAAATAACTGTCTGAATACTTTTCCAATTTCTATATGCTCTAGATTGAAGTTTAATCTAGTGGATTAGGTGATTTGCCTTGGTTTAAGCTGATCGAACTTTTTTGGGGCAAGTGAACTGGATACAATTTTAAAAGTACTAGAAAAATTCTAGCCCATTCTTAAAGAGATCTTTATCCAACCTTACTTCTTAGGTTTATTGCTTAATCATGTACTTCTTCCATCATTGAGGACTCCCCCAAATTAAAGATTGTCTGTATAGATAAGGAACTATTCTTTAGTCCAGTGACTTCAACAAATGGCTTCTGAGGTAGTTTATCATGCACACGAACTTCAGTTCTATTTTTTTTTTCTTTCAAGTACATTTATCTTGCCCCAAAAGACAAGTTCATGTATGCTACTTGCTGCTGCCTTTTGTCAAGCAGACTTGTGCAGCAATCCACATTCTCTAATATTTAGGAGAAGCAACCTTTTGAAAGTGAATTTAACCCATCTGATGTTCAAAAATGCATTGCAGTTTGCCTGAAGCATAAAGCTATATGCTGCATATTCAACTGAAAAGTCAGAATCAGCACAGTTCAAGCTAGATGTCAGAGATGAATGAGTGGCCACAGAGTTGGGTCTCTCAGAAAGTTCAACCCGAAAGCTTAAGCAGATGCGGAATACCTTATCAACTCTCACGCATACAAACAGGATTGCGCATGCAAATTATACAATAGTGGACTTTGGCTCTGATATCATGTTAGAAAGTTTAACTCCAAAACTTAAGCTAATGGATGAAGGGAGACCACGTGAATATGAGGGTCGTTGAAAAACTTCATAGACAAGAGAAGTGAGATACGTCAATGTGTCAAATATGTACTTAATTCACAAAAACAATATGTGCAATGCCTAGAAATAGTGTCGGCTTTACAAAGGTGCTCCGTGCATCAAGCGATGAGCATTTGACAGTGCCAAATTTAGTTCTACCAACATATAACATATAGACATATCCTCAGGGCAAAGGGACAGAGCAAGATAATATACTCATGCACAATGGTTCGACTGATAGTGTCAAAATCAGGGGTACTGATACAGAAAAATTAGATACATCCTCAGGGCAGAGGAACAAAGCAACATCATGTACCAATGCACAATGTTTCAACTGATAAGTTTCCTCTCCACAGCATTGCGTCAGCAATTCGCCATCCTACTTACTGATTACTAGGGTAACAAATTCAATAAGCAAAGTCAAATAAAGCATATACTAGACCAATCAACAACTCCTTATGAACATGAACAAAAAAAGAACAAATCAAGTTCTCAGAATGGTAATTGTACATAATCAGCTGCTCTCAATCTGAGGCTTTATTCCATTTCTGGGACCTAAGATAAGACCTCCAGAAAAAGAGCAAAGAGACAGGAGCATAGCCCATCAAACTATACAAAAAAATTTTTGGCAAGAGAGTTGAATTCCATATGACTTAATGCATTATTTAATGATACAAGATGAATACAAGTTGGAAATATTGCTTGAATTGCACAAGAACTCTGTCGTAGAAAGTAGACCCAAGAAGACGATGTGCGCAAACCAGTGACCATTAAAACCAAGTCCGTGCTTCCATGAATAACAACAAGATGATGCTATTGAGCTGCACTGTAGTAATGAGTTATGATAGAGACAGATTGAGTATTTATAACAACCCACTCCTGCTGCCATTCCCCACTGAGGGGAGAATAAACCATCAACAATAGTACAAAGAGAAAAACAAAACAATCAAAGAGAAGCATCGAGATTGACATGCGAACCTATTTCAGCTGTCAACAATCGCCTTTTCCCTTGATTATGATAACAGGGCACTGAGCGTGGTTGGTGCAGTAGTTGCTCACGCTTCCCAAAAACATCCTGTCAAAGAACAATCGGTTCAAAAAAGTACAAAGAGTTCATACAAGATTACCTGTTGATCCATTTTTAATAACTTCAGTTTTTTTGGAAAGCAGTTTGTTTCATAAGGTATTAGTCAAGTCTCAATTCTTCATAGCTTGTTTAATATTTCATATGCTCATTTACATGTGGTTAATGTTTGTCTTGTTCCCCTTTCATCAATTCCATGTTCTGTTCTTAGATCAATTTGCACATGAGAAGGGGTGTTGATATTTTTATCGCTTGTTATTGGTGTATGAGTTTAATACATAAAATCTCCCCTCCCCTGAAACTTTTGCTTCAGAGATTTTAACATAATTCATAGTTACTTCATCGATGTGCTTACATCAACATCTTATCTACCATGTGCAAGGCTCTCATGAGGCGAAATTTCAAGAAATATGCTGTAAGTACATTGTTGGTGACTTCACTTCCCTAACAGCAAAGTTTTCAAATTAAATGATTAATCTAACATTTCACTTATGTCTCGACACCCCAACCAACCATTATAAGAATGCGATATCTCATATAAGACAAAACTCAAATGGTATTACTAAAGCCACGCATTTTATCTTACTAGGAGGTCATGTCCAAAACTTGTCCTTGGATAAGATGTTATTATGGTTCAATAAGGACGATAAAACTTACTAGTTCCATCCAACAAAATGAATTGAAAGCATGTGAAGTAAAGGAAAACACAACTTAGACGCGCCAATCGTGCGAATTTACATAAAACAGCTAATTAATCAACCATAGGATCATCTGATGTGAAGGACCAACCTTTTAATAGGGCCAAAAGCTCGGCATCCCATCACTAGCAGGTCCGCATTCAAGTTCTCCACAACTTCACAAATCTTTTCCTTCGGATCGCCAATTACAACTTCCGTCTTAATGTTCACCTGCATCGAAAGCAATATGCAGAAATTCAACAACGATTCCTCTAACAACGGATGCTAGACCTATCAAGAGAGCCAGAGGTCCACAAAGGCTACAGCATGGAAGTATAAGTTTCGGACATGGTCATAGAATCACTGCAGAGCGTTTCCACCAATTGACATGGAAGACCGGAACGCACACTGCCAGAGATGTCTCAACATAGTCGGAACTATTTAGAGTAAATTAAGGACAAAATCCCGGAAAACAGAAACTGCTGATTCAAACGCCACAAGCTACGCCGTAAATCCGTGCTATGTCGAACCATCGCATATCTCGCGCCGCATACTTAACAGAACACAACGAATGCAATCGAGCTCCCCAACAGAGGCAATCAGAAGTCAAAACAGCAGCCGCGATCGACACAGAAACGAAGAAGCGCGAGACGGAGATGCCTACGTCCTTATCGGAGCATATCTCCCTGGCGCGATCCAGTATGGCCTGCGTGATCCGCTGCTGGTGCGCCTCGATCGCCGCCGTGAAAGCCGGCACCTCCAAATCGCCTATTCGCATATCACCAAATCAGGCGATCGAACTGAAAATAGCGACAGAACGAGCGGAGAGGATAGGAAATAGTCGAGAGCGACGGGGAGGGGAGGGAGAAGGGAGTACTGACTGGGGCCGCCGAAGGGGATGGCGCCGGGGTTGAGGCCGGCGACGATGGACGGCGGCGACTGGACGTGGAGGACGACGAAGGAGGAGGAGGAGGAGGGGATCGGCCGGGGCCGGAGCTTGAGGTTGTCGAGGGCCCACCGGAGGGCGTTCATGCTCTCCTCGCTGCCGTCGACGGCCACGACCACGCACCCCAGATTGCTCGCCATCGATCGCTGCTGCTTCTTCTCCTTCCTTCTTCTTCTTCCTTCGTCCTTTTCACTTCGAATGCGATGAACGTGCGCTGCTCAAATTGGTAGTTTTGATGTTTCTTTTTTTCGTATTTATATATGTATTTTTTTTAATAAAAAAAAATGGCGGCGGCTGTTGGTATGCGCCAACAGTCTTTTGGCGGTTTTGCGTCTGGGCCCAGCTTGAAACCCAATGGGCCCAATTCTTTCTCCAAAAGATGTGAATTTTATTTTACGGCCAGAACCAAGAGTTGCAATAACAAGGCATGATTGGCGGATAGATCAGCCGCTCGTGGCGTCCTAGTCACTGTGTCAATGGGTCGGGTTTTGATGTTATCCGATCCGAAACACATTAGACCCACATCAAAAATTCAAGTCAGGTCAGGTCGGGTTTCCGGGTTTTCCTTCTTCTTTTTTTTCCACCTCCCTTTTCTTTGGTATAATTTTTTTTGAAGTAAAAGACCATTTAATTCCTAAAGAACAACAAATCTAAAAGATAATGCCTTCAGTCTTAAGGCTTTAGGAACTTTTATCATAAGCAGAAGTTGAAAATGAACTTACCCATAAGTGAGCAATCCACCATAAATCGTAGACATATACATTGGAAATGCAATAGGAATGACAGCTGAGGCATCATCCCAAAATTATCAAATTGTAAAAAAAAAGGTATAACATGGAGAGTAGCATTCCCATATGGAGAGACACTATTTGGGAAGAAAGCAAATTGGCTTTCTAACTCTTGAGAAATTGTTGGATACATACCAAAGAGGTGGAAACTCCTGGCAAACTGCAACTTGAATATGAGGAGACGGAACCCAACTGTAGGCAATAAGATAAGAACTTTGTTAAATTCACACACTACAACCATGATGTAGACATGTTCAGGACAATGGTTTCTTTCAAAGAAAGAGGTAAAATTCCATACAAGAATGAAGCATACAAACATTGGATATGTTCTCAAACAAGCAAATATAATTTCCAATGCGACAGATCTGGTAAGAAGAATTAGTACTCATGTCCTTAGACTACAAAGTTTGTTAGTGTTCTATTTTCTGCAGCAAACAAGGTTAAGCCTATGACAGTGCCATATCAATTTGCAATCAAGAGGCACCACTAGGGGTCCTTCAGAAATCGAAGAATCTATGCGCTTGGCGAGTAGGGAAGCCAGCAATGCTTGTATCTAAATTTAGCACAAAATTGAAAAATCTGAGAACCAAAAGATATTGTTAGGAGTGCAAAAAGAGAAATAGGACTTACATGAGTTGCACATTATAAAATACTAACCTCTAAAATGTCAATTATCAAGAGAAGTCAATATCGAGTTTAACTCCGTGGTCGTATTTGGCAACTCTACAATAAATTCACAACAAAAATGAGAACTAATGTATGCATTAAAATAAAGAAATGTATAAATATTTTAAAATCATATTTTCTCACCTGACTCAAAGATTTCAAGTGACTCTAAGTCCTCCTCAATTGAACATAAAAGTGGCGCAAATTGAAACCGATCTTAAGCACATATAAGAGCTTCCACCATGGTCGAGGTCAAGGAACTACGAAACATATCAAGCACACGACCTCCTGTGCTAAATGCCGCCTTCAATGCTATAGTCAAGATGGGCACAACCAAGTTATCTCGAGCAACGATAGAAAGTATAGGATATCTCGATGAAGTAATGTTCACATGCTTCCTCCAAGTACTTGTCCAGTTTAGATTTTTCATCTAAATATTGTTGTTCGGTTTGGCTAAAATATATTTCGGTCATAATATCAGCACCAATCACTAAGGACTTTGACATGATTACCATCCTTGTGCTCTTTAGTCTTAAGTTGCTTTGAGGGCATACGCCCGTGCAACATTGCTTAAACAATAATGTCAAAGATGTTATCACTTTTTCTTGTAAAGTTTCTGCCTCCTTGCTTTCATAAAGATGACTAATCATACACATCACAAATGTCTCACTTATGTCGCGGGTTAAATACATAAGCAATGAATAAAGTGACATTTATGTTGTTGTCGTGACTTAATCTCGGATGCATTACCTAGGGTTTGGCTAATGAATTATTAAGCCTAAATTTAGCTCGGGCTCTCCCAAGCTTATATCAATTCACGACTTAGGATTAAGTTCTTAACATGCAAATGATTTTTCAATTAGGAGTTGTCACTAATTTATTCTTAGGTGGGTCGATTAAAAACCCAAGTAAAGTAACGGGAGATTTACTTTACTCTTATGAATTAGAGATTGTGAGTTCAGGAACTTAATTACGGTAGATTTCTCTAATGACATTTTGGTACATTTCTCTTTTATTTAAAAAATGTTTTGCAAACAGCTCGAATTGATTTTAATTTACTTCCCTAACATGTGAGGTAATCATACATGTGCGCAAACTGAAAGAAGATGGAGTATCGAGAGAAGATCAAGAGAATTCTGGAGAAATTGTAATTCATTGTATTGTCTCAATGTACAATGTGTTGTAAATACAATACAAGGTTGATGTAATAAAGGCAAGAAAATGTTTGTATAAACGATTGACATTAATTCCTAACTAATTTATACACAAATATAATCAAGCGTGATTCCTTCTAAGTATATCTTCGAAATCCATCCGATGCATATCTTCCAACACAAACCACCGATTTAACATCAAAATAAAGCAATAAATAAATTATAGGACTTACCTCATAGTAACAAAAGCATCTACAATGTTATATTAGAATTCACATCAACGATCTTAGATATAATTTCTAATTAACACGCAATCACTTAATTCTTTATTTTCACTTTTTTTTAATGAGAATCATGTTTTATGCAATACATGTTACTAATCTAACATGACATGACATGACATGGCAATATGACCTAAATTACATGACATAAATATAGTATTTTTTTTTGTGTGTTTTCTTAATGAGTATGCAATTTATCCTAGAGAAAGAAACTAATTTATTCTAAGACAATGGTTTTTTTTGGCTATTTTACGTAAAATTTGAAATTAGAAAATAGCAAGAATTGTCTATCTTATATTAGGCCAAATCCTAATTTAAACTAGAATGTTATCTTGACTAGGTAATCCCTAACCTAAAATGCAATCTATCTAGGAAAAATTATCTAAACTTATAATTAATTAGAAAGATTATATATAATTAAATTAAACATGCAATCTTATCCTAATATGTAATGACGAGATGACATGCAAAGAATGTTCTAATTCTAGGTTTTTTTTTCTTTTTTTATTATAAAATTCGAAATTTAAATTGTTCAATAATTAAACGTGCAATCTAAATTAATGAAAAGAGAATCTAACATCCTAGATTAACGTTTTTGGTATTTTTTATTTTAAAAAATTGTAATAAATAAATTTTCTAATCTTAAACATGCAAACTACCCTAAAATGAGCAATATTCTAAGATGAACCTAATTCAACTCAAATCTATTTCTTTTTTTGGGTTTTCTTTTATG
This sequence comes from Eucalyptus grandis, assembly GCF_016545825.1. Taxonomy (NCBI): domain Eukaryota; kingdom Viridiplantae; phylum Streptophyta; class Magnoliopsida; order Myrtales; family Myrtaceae; genus Eucalyptus; species Eucalyptus grandis. The sequence continues at coordinate 4,514,557 of NC_052617.1, read as the reverse complement.
GAAACAATATCGATTCAAACAACACGATAGCAAATCAGCCAAAATATGATTGATATCCATCTAATAAATTGACGAATCATATCTGGCACATGAGATCGGATTGGCCAATTTTTAACAAAATCACGAATTATGCCTTGAGCGTGAGATCGCATTAGCGATTTTTCCATGCAATTGTGAGTCATATTTCGAGCGTGAAATCGGACTATCAATCGTATGCATATTGTGAAATTAGGTAAATTTCCAAATTTAAAAGGCTACTTGAGATTACGGATATGACTATATATCATGAACTTTGATCATGTGCATCGAGATATTTTAAATGAGGAAATGGAATATTTAGAAATCAAATTGGATAAATTTTTACCTAATTCGAATATTGGCTTCCAAATTTGGACTTTGTGATTGGATCGAGATCGCAATTGACTCCTTGATAGTGAATGCTGAGTGGAGGTGAGCGGTAATGTGTGGCGGTGGAGAGCGGTTCACGTGCAACAACACTTATTGCAATATGACCATTCTTGACAAAACTTGCAAAATAGTAGCAAATTATTTCGAGACGAGATAAAATCGGCAGCAACATCAGCGGAGGGAACGGCAATGTCAATGATCAAGGTAAGGAGGACCGTCACGAGTGGAACCTTTAGTAAGAAATCTCGCAATGACTCACAATCACGACAATGGATGCTTCTTTGCTAAGAGCAACCCGATCGATGCTCGTGGTGGTTCACAAGGCACGATGCAATAATTCACAACTAGGATGGTGCGCTTCTCGTTGGTTCGTAAGACACATGTCGGAGCACGCAAGGGCAAACGGGCAAAGGGAGTAGATGAGCAAGACTCTACTCTAGTTCAGCAATATTTTTTTTGCTATGCCTCGATCTCCAACTGTCACCAAGTGGATTATTTTGAGAACCTCCCGAGATCTGGCTAACTTTCTTCTAAAGTAATCCGACAAGGTCTTCTCTATGGGGGTGGATATTGCTAGAACAATGAAATAAGCACTAGGTGATGGAGTCCATCGGTTTGCCAAAACAATAGCTGCTTTTAGGCCAACAAGAGGAAGACGCTGCGGTAGATGGCATCAAGCAAAGCAAAGTCTTGGCCGTGCGTGTGGAAGCTCAACCATGACTCTCTCTCATGAACGTGCCCTCTCTCAATAGTGGTTGTGTATGGTCTTTCTCCTTTTATAAGCCAAGCAAGGTGTCTACTTGTGGAAAGAGCTGAAGCGCATATCTTTCTTTCCTTATTATCAATATACAAATATATTTGACTTGATTTCGTCCATACCCATGGACGCCTATAGATGGTCCCAAATATATTCTTGCTTTGATCTATTCCTCTTTCCTCCTCAAAACCTGTTGATCTTCTTTCTTTGATTTTCTTGGTCCACATGTTTATATCCACTAGCTCGATCAAATCCTCAACGGTGAACCTCCATGTATATATTCCTAAAATCTTCCAAAATTTAATCAGGTAATGACAGCTTGACAAAATTCTTTTAGTTCATGGGCCCAGTCTTTCATTTGAGTCCACTCGCCGCCAGTCCAAATTAAAATGTAATTAACGGAAATATGAACTATGTAGTAAATGCTTTTGATGCAATTAATTAATATTTTTGCTAGGGGTCAAGGTCGATCCCTAATTTTCCATTCGGTGAATAAACGATCGAATCGCCAAAATTTAGGTGTCAACAATTGTTCACGTTGCCAAAATACTTACATAATTTCATTTTCATTCTTTGAGTCATTTCTTGCAAGTTTTGGTCCTCATTTCTACAATATCTCTCAATCATCATATAAATCCCATACACATTCTTTGCCATATTATTTCTAACGACATAAGAAGAACCTAAAATTTTTATAGTTGTATTAAAGAACAACTTCAGAAAAGGAAGAAAGTAACGTGCATAATTCCAATCCTTACTAGTAAGCAACTTTTTCCCCTTGGAAAGCTCTTGGGCATATTTGCTATTCCAAAATTTCATATTACTAAAAACTCTTTCAAACTTCAAAACTAATTCCAACATCATACATGTTGAGTTCCAACGAATTTCCACATCCAAACATACAAGACTCTTCTACTCAATATTCTCTAATTCAACAAAACCTTAAAGTTTCTTAGCCTGCTATGGGAAGATCTCAAATACCGTATGACTGAACGTATTCTAGCAATCAAATCGTTTATGTCTTTTAACCCCTCTCTCTAACAATCAAACTTAATATATGAGTATAACACCTCACATGGAGTAACTCACCTCTCAATCAATAATAGAGAGTTCCAAGTGTTAAGTATATTTTTTAGGTATTGAACTCCCAAGTTATTTGAGTTAGCATTATCTACAGTGATAGAAAAAACACTTTGGATCCCTCAATTAGTCAAACATTTCTCATTTGCTTTTCCTATTATCTCAGTAGAATGACCTGAGATTTGATAAAAATTTAATATATTTTTTGTAATTTTTAATCGGTATCAACAAAATGAGTAGTCAGACACATATAACTTAAATTTTGACAAGATGTCCATGTGTCAGTTGTTAGAAATACTCTTTCATGTCTCGGAGAAATATTTCTTTAATTTACTTCTTTCATCCATGTATAAATCATAACAATTTTACCCTAATGTGTTGCGTGATGGGATTAAGAATTTTAGTTAGATTCTATTCACAAATTGACAAAATTTCTCATGCTCTACCAATTTAAAAGGCAATTCACTAAGAATAAATATGATCACTAATTCTTTTCTACTAGTATCATGATCAAATTTCCAAGGACCTGATGAACTATCACCCCCAATAACTTGACTTGAGGCATTTTTTTACTTTTTTTCCGATGTCTGCATATGGATATTTCTTACATCTAGCTTGATGATGATGCATTGAGTTAGTCCCTTAACCACTAACACAACTCTTAACACAACCAATAAGAGTGCTACAATATAAACATTCAGCCTTTTTTTTACCAGGAATCTCTTTAAAATGTTCTCACATTATAGATCTCCTTATTTTATTTGTGACATTAGAACCACCCACTGAAAATATCTAGCAATCCTTCTATTTATAACACTTAGAGCCTGCAAATTATTATTTCAATAATTGATAGTAAGCTAGCATTGGAAGGCGCTAAAAAAATAGTCATGGTTTCATCCTCTATTGCAGGTTACAAGCATTATTATTTCTTTGCAAAATTGAAACACATGGTTAGTTTGTACCTATGATTCAACACAATTTTTCAACTTTTGCCCCTAGTAATATAGCTCAAAAAATCTTCAAAAATTGAGCAACATAATCAACTTGAAAGAAAAACAAAAACCTGAAACAACAATGTGCAAAGAGCACAAAATTCTTGAATTTGAAGATCAAACATCAACTTGAAGACATGAAAACTAGTGAGTCAACATTATATGACTTGGATCCAATTGCCATTATGGTATTATGATCCTAAAAAAATACTACATTCACCATGTAAATAAAAGGAAATGTTTAATAAGAAACAAGCCAGTTCTCTGAATTTAAATAAACGGAAAGTAGGTCGTCAAGTGAAACAAGCAGTAGGATTATGACAACGGAAGGTAAGCCAAATATCTAAAAAATGAACAAGAAAATTCAAGAATATTTACTGGAAGACATGTAAACAATGTTTGAAAATGAAATGAGGACTGCATAATATAACTAATGGAACAAGTAGTAGGTTTAATGCAACTATATCGGCAAGAATTTCACTGAGTTTGCATATACTTAGAGACACGCACACATCTAAAATAACAACACAAATGTAGCCTTACTATCATAAAGTAGACTTGGCTTTCAAAGTAGGCTTGTCCTGACCCACTATTACTGTCAGCCTTTAAAAGGATTTTTGTCTTCAACAAATCTCTTTTCCTCCAAATGGGAAGATAGGATATCTGAATGAAAAATACACTCTTTTTTTATGTGAAATTTAGAATTGTCAATGCTTTGATTTAGGTAGAAAATATAAGTAAATATCAAACAAGAGGTGTAACATCCCATGACCAAAATGATAACTCAGATAAAAAAGTCCAACCTCAGAAGCATCAACCCTACCAAGAAAGCTAGGCCCCCATCTTCTACCTAAATAGTAAACAACCTAAAGCATATAACAATATCAGCACATGAATAAACTGATTTTCATGTATTACACTCAGTAAGAAATAGTTAAGACTTCAAGTCCAACATGAAAATACAGGGGACCAAGAAAATGCCCAATGAATCAAAATCGACTATGAAATTCTCTTCTAGAAGAATTATCGCATGAAACAAATATCATAAATAATCAGAATAATCAGTATCAATGTACCTGAAAGATAAAAAAGAAAATGAAGGAAAAAACATCAATCCAAGTTGGATTGTAACAATATCTTTTATGTAGCTTGTATTCACAAAGTTTTATTATAAAGGTACTTATGCTAAATAATCATTGTTGCATAACATTAATCAAGCGAGTCCACACAAGAAAATCTAAGCATACTCAATTTCCAAGGATCCCAAACAAACATCAAACCTAGCTTCAAACTAAGCTCCCAAATTTGCACCTCACACAAAGTGGATCTTGCTCTGGAAAAACAACTACGCTCAACTTTGATGAAAAATGATGAATCCCAAAATGAACATAGGAAACACAAGGATCTAGAAACAAGAGAAAATCACAAGTGCACGCAGATTCTACCCAACTACATCACCGCACAAATTCAAACACAAACCAATGCGTAAAGAAGACGAAACCTCACACCACAAGCAAATCAAAGGAGGGGCAGCGGAGCCCCACACACACACCCACACATTTTGATGAACATTGAACATAACCTAGAATGCAAGAGAGATCGAATACGCACCCAACAAAGGTGCTGCAGTTTCGGATTGAGTAAGGGAGTTGTTCTTCGAATTGACCAAGGGAGGGGGGCCTTCTCCTCCTCTTGCTACTACAGGGCAAGGGACTTGCTCTGCGAAACACAGAATGCGAGGAGCAAAGAAGAGGGCGGCGGCGGAATCTTCCAAGAGGGTGTAGTCGTCAATAGCGGCGGCAGTGGCGAAGTCGACGACCAGAGAAGGCGTAATCATCGCGTCGAGAGAATCAATAATGTGTTTGGGTACAGAGTGTTTGGGTTTGGGTGAGAGGAGAACATGTTTGTTTCAAACACACGAAACCAATAATGTTTTCAGGACTGAACAATGTTTCGACCCTAACCCAACTCAAAACATGTTTATTTTCTTGTTTCATGACAATTACCCAAACAATATTAAGATCCGAAACATGTACTCAACTTGTTTCATGTTTGGGTCGTGCTCGGGTCGGGTCAAGTTTTTGGACACCCCTACTACTCAACACATAGGTGGGCTTATTTTCTTGTTATGGCAATTCCCTCTTTGTATTCACTTTTGAGCGAATTTTTTTTTTTTTTTCTGGTCTCTAAGCGTTTGGATTCTTTAAAAATATGTGTCAATAGAAGACTTATGCTTAAATTCAAAGAAATAATTTTCAAAATATGAGTAGATATCAATATATATACAAAAGACTCTACTACGTTTGGGTACAAAAATCCCAATACCGTCCCCGAGTTCTTGACAATGAGTTTATATTCATTAAGGTCAAGCTTGGGTCCAAAGAGGGCAAGCCCAAGACTCCAGTGCCTGTACCCTGCTCCCCAATGGACACTAGCACATGGGCTTAGGACCCTAGTGCTTATGCCTAGGCTTGGTCCATAAAAAAAAAAATAGGGTTAATACCTTAGCACATGTCCCCAAGACCCCGATGCCTGTGTTTGGGTCCCCATCGCCCGGGCTCAGTCCATCCATGCCGTGCTCGAGATCATGGAGTTCGGGCTTGGGTCCTAGGGGCAAGGCTTGAGACCATAGTGTGCATGCTTAGGTCTCGAGCACTTGAGTCACCAATGCCCGTGCCCAAGTCCCAACACCTTGACTCGAGTCCATAGAAGTCAAGCCCAGATGCCTATTCTCGTATTATTTGCACTCTGGCCCAAATCCCATTGCCCAAGCCCAGGACTCCAATGTTTGTGCTCAGATCCCCTACACTCGGACTCAAGTCTTTGGTGCTTGAGCCCAAGTCCATCTAGGCCGGACCTAGCCTATGGCTAGGGTCCCTTGCTCCTGGCCTCAGGTTATTGAGGTTGTGCCTCTTTAAAGAATGAAAGTTCCGACACTTTCAAATAATTGATCGATCCTCTATTGTGAACTCTCCACAGTTTTATTAGGAAGCTCACCTTACATTCCTAGGCTCAAATTCCTCGTTAATGAGCGAGTTGGGTAAAATAGAAGTTGAAATTTATGGGGTGTGGCTCTTAGCATGGGTTGGGTATTGAACAAAAATCTGTGGTTGTATACTAAGAGAAAGTGAGGGTAATGAAAGTTTGGGTGAAAAATTTATAAAATTATGAAATTTTCACGCTAGAAAGTAGAGGAAAATCTAAAAATTTTGACAAATTTCTTTCCATTTTCTCTTCCCTTCCTACGTCCAAACATAGCTTAGCCTAAAACCACAAACACATGTTCTGTTCCATTAAGCAAATCTTGTTGGTTATGCCTATCTATGCAAAATTTTATGGGAACATAGTCAATTACTCTGAGAATTTAAACTATTAGGATGTATAATTATTTAATATTTAAATATTCTGATGTCCTCCTCATGCATAGGTTGTGAACTTTTGCCCGAGACTAATCCTGAAAACAAATAATACGGGAGACAAATAAGAGGTCTTAAAAAGATCCAAACTCATAACTTTTTATTTACATATCATACAAAGGTGAATTAAATAGTTAAATATTCTAACATTATACACTATTTCGAGTTGCCTGGCCCCTGAAATTCCTTCTGGAATGCCCATGCAAAGACTGCTCTTACGATAATTCAAAAGAACACAGCGGTCAAATTCTGCGACGTATACTTTTTCTAGCAATGCCTTCTGTTTGGACTCATGGATACCTGACGAATCCTTCAACAGCTGTGAACCATATGTTGTCCCTTCAGAAGCACTATAGTCCACTGTTGTTCTAGCAGAATGTTCAAAGGTCTTCATTTTTTAGTCAGAAAATGGATGCTCAAAGGTTGATTTTGGAGACTTATTGGAGAGGTTTGTTGAATCACCTCCCCCAGCTGCTATCGCATGAAATGTTTTTCTTCTTATGATTCGATATCATAAGATCCTCTCAAGCATGACCTTCTAGACTCCAATGTGGCAGGACATCGTTACGTATATCTAGTATTCCTTTTCTTCTAATGTTTCATGCAACAAATTACTAGAGCCGAGAAGGGACCGGGGAGAATTTACTCCCACCCGATGTGATCCTAACCAGCTAGTTGTGCTCAGACAAGTCAAGATCTCATGATTCATGCATGGAATTCACATTGCCTTACCAATAGTTGCATTGCCGAGTCTCGCCCCGAGAGAGAGAGAGGGGAACAAACTATGTGGTCGACATCCTGTAAACCTCTCGGCAACTGTCTCTCGGCACATTTTGGATCGTAGTCGATTAGGCATATGACGAAGGAATATTCCAAACAAGGACCCCATATTTCCATATACTAACCAACCTAAATATGCGAAACAACATCACAACGTGCACAATTTCTTTGTCCATTCGTTAGATTTTGTGGTTTCCCTTCGCCCTTTTGCACATTCCAAGAAGAAGAAAGACGAAACAACAGACAAAGTCAATGGCTGGACGTCCAACTATAAACCCACGAACCCCCTTAGTCTAATCCCACTAGCCACGACGGATGGCATTTGAATATGCAATTCGGCGTCAGCCATGAGGTGGGCTTTCTCCCGGCGCAGAGAAGAGGCAACGACAGCCTCAGTTCCATTGTCTCCTTCCTCGTTCGTGGCATCACGCTTTAGGGCCTAGAGAGCCTATATATGCAGAATACTAAGCATGGTATGAGTGGGGTTGGCTAACAAATTGCAAGAGTTTCTGCATTATGAGACAAAACCAAATGAAATCTACTCCTTTTGGCCACTTTTGGGCTTTCGGTGCGCGTTCCCCCTTGTCTTAAAAAGATGGTTTTGCTTGAGAATAAAGTTTGAGGAATAGAGAGATTAGGATCTCCCGCGGGGTCAACCTAAGTTGCAAACCCATCCACACCAACCCGAGTTGGCTGATCAGTACGAGCAGAAAATCGAAGCAAAATCCACCGTGGGGCCTTCCGAGTTTAACCATTGCGTCCTTTTGTTGCATGTAGCTAGGGTTTTTTAATGAGAAAGAGAGAGCATTCGAGCACATATCCGTACTGATGACCTCTGGCGGCTCACGGGAAGAATATATGGGATGGAGTGCGAAAGTGGAAGTGGGTAAAAAGGAGTCCTTGGCTTGCTGTAAAATTTCCAAAGTGGGTGGCCTTAGTTAGAATCCGAGCTAGTATGTTTGGGATGATCGCCTTTGACAATGGCAGCACGAATGCGGTAAAACATCTTTATCGCTCGCACACTTGTGCTTTCCCGATGATGTCGTGAAAGCGATGGGTCATTTTGTAAAGACAAAATTTGGCAACGATCAATAAATACTGTTCAATGTCAGCCAATTTCCCGCGTTCGCACATAATCGTGTGCATGTGGCCCTATGATCGTGTTTTGTTGTTTTGGAGGAAGAACACATTTAATACTTGAAAGCTAGAAATTTTGATATATTTCGAGTTATTCTCCTTAACAAAATGAGTTGTACACAAGATGTTGGTCAATATTTACTGCACGAAAGGGATAATACATGATGAGATTACATTGATCTTATCTACCACTAGCTATCGATTTTCATATTTAATGCCGACTGATGCGACGCATGAGCAATAAAACATCGGCAACATATATATAACCATTCATGGATCGCAGCTAAAAAGGGGTTGTGGGAAGATCCAAAGCTCGCATTAGACTTTTGTGATTGTGAACACCGAGCACTCAAATGAAATTCTTTACCCCTCCTTCCAAGCAGCTTCCTATATCGCTGTCTTGACCATGACTCTTGTCCACCAACATCGTCCCGCATGGCCCATCCCCATTTTCCAACTTATATCGCACGTACATATTGCTTCACTTTGACGCCATTTTTTCCCCTCTCTCCCGTGATTCAATTTCTTCCCCTTCTTTTGCTTGTCGAAATTAATTAGTCAAGCCGGTGAGGCGACCTAACAAAGACGCATCGACAGGTACCCAACTTGCTCACGATCTGCACAACAAGACCCGTCTTTGATCAGATTGAGAGGTAACCCTTGTCCGTACGTAAGTAAACCCAATGCCATCTGGTCGGCATCTCCCCTATAGCTACAATTATTTCTAAATGGATTAATATCACGAAAGCCCCAAATTGATATAACAATAACAAATTTATCAAAAATCAATATATTTATGATAAATTTATCCTCTATTAATTTTCATTAAATTTTAACTTAAATTACTGAATTTGATGGCACGTGACAATTAAAGAATGTCATGGATATACTAATTTATGATTTTATATGATATTAATTAAATATAATGGAATGTATATTTATCATAAATGTACTAAGATTTTTAGTGGTGAGATGAATTTATCATGAATGCATTAATTTTGAATTTTTGATGACCTCAGTTCTTTTTAAGTAAAGGAATCCATCTTTTCAGGTCGATTAAAGTAATTCAAAAAGTCTCCCATTCACGGCGCATTAGTTTATACGCACACCTCCTCCTTCCTTCCCAAGGAAGGCAAATTCGAGACGGCAGGCCGTTCCGACACGCCGTGCGTCCTTCCTAAGGTGTAAAACAAATGTAGACCTGAGAGCGAATCAGAGCCGTCGATCGCCGGACAACGACAGGCTCCCGAGTCCAGACTTTTGACTTGGGTGGCATCCGCGGAACGGAACCTCTCTCCGAGGCCGTCGATCTTCAGGACAAGGATTTTTTATGATGACGATGTTTTAAATAATTCCTTGTCCTTATCTAGAATTAATCCCGACAAGACAAGGACAAGACAAATTTAATTTATTCCTAAATTAACTTCGCCCTGCCTAACCCCGGCTTGTCGCTGTCGAAAAGTTTGGAAGCCCCACGGTTTGACGTCGGGCCCTGCCGAGCGATTGCTTGCGCCTTGGTTTATACCCCCGACGAGAAGTTAAACATGCCCTATGACAATGACACATTTATATTTTTTGATGTACATGTTAATATTACGAAAATTTTTAAATTAGTATACATATATGACGAAAATACTCCAAATTAATTTATTAATCACTATAATATATATTCGTAGCAAATTTACCTTTCATTAATTTTTATTAAATTAAAATAATGCAACGAAAAATTATAAATTAATACACATATTACGAACGAAAAGTAAAACTCTAAATTGGTATGCCAATTTGTCATATAATTTAATTCATCAATTTGATAATAAAATTCAATTGAAAATGACATATGGTAAATTTATCATAAATATATAAATTTATGATTTTTCATGATATTTATTCTATATATAATAATAATAATAATAGTGATGGTAATAGTAATAATAATAATAATAATAATAATAAATTTTTTTGAGGGACAAAAATCATAATTAGGATTAGCTAGTTTGGTTTAAAGAGTGTCCCTCAAAATTGGTTAACGCCATTTTTTCCTCGAGATATGTACGTTCTAAACTTTAAAAATTCCAATTTATTTCTTCTTCTTTTTGTTTTCCGAGCTACTTCAGTGTGATTTTTTCTTTGGTCTAAAGGGTGTCCCTCAAAATTGGTTAACGCCATTTTTTCCTTGAATGAACGTTCTAAACTTTGAAAATTCGAATTTCTTTCTTCTTTTCTCTCTCTTTTTTTTCTTCCAGCTATGTCGGCGTGATTTTTTCTTTCTTTCGGGCCGAAAATATGTTGGCGTGATTAACTGAGGATGACGCATAATTCTCAATTATTATGATCGGATCAAGATCAGAAAGGGGCCATGGGATTCAGATCTCGCTATAATTCTAGTGGGGAAAAGCAGGAGAATGATTGGTTGGAGTGACAGAATAATCACATGCATAGACGTACACACATCTTCAGTTTATTTATTTTTTTTTCAATTTTGTGGTCCGGAAAATGTCCTTATCCATTTTATTTATTATTTTCCCTTTGTTTGTGTCAGAATGCTGAGGATTACATCACATGCGCATGGAATTTCACACTTGATAAAGACTTTGTTGCGTGCGAAATATGGTTTAGCTAATCCCATGGTTCGTACCTTATTTTTCTAGACTCAGTCGAACGCCTTGTTAATTTCAATTGCGTGTTTGATCTACCTTGAGAGGTCGCCAAGTTCAGAACATTAAATTGACCTTACGGCAAAATCGGCATCTTAATTATCCAAATATTATATTTTAATGCTTGCTCATATGCGGATTTTCTATCCACGTTATACCATTTTCTTCACCTAGTCACGTGCTCATTTTATATGTTGCCTTCCTCCACTTACCAGAAAAAATTTACTCTATTAGGTGGTTCAGTAGTAGTTGTGATGATGGATGTACCTCAAGGAAAAAAGGTTCGGATTATAATAATCTAGCTAGGTAATTATTATTCGACCAAAAAAAAAACTAGGTAATTATTAATTGAAAAGAAGAATATAGGTGGAATCATGTTCCTACGTGAGATAATTGACTAAATAGGTCAAGTTAAGTGCCACGAGTCAAATCTCCATCATGCAGCTCTAGTTCTATAATAATTGATATAGCCATCACTCCTAATAATCTTGATAGCTAGCCCTAGACTATTTTGATTTTTGAATGCACGTTGCATTTAGCAATCCTGCACGACCAATTAGTTTCAATCATTGCATTGCATAAACATGCAAATTCATGCATTCTCGGGTTTGCCGACCATTAATTTTGTTCGTGGTGCTTCTTATCACAGGGCATCGAGTGAAATTTCAGGTTTACTCTAATATTATCGTATGTCTTTACACCACCAGTTCCCCTAAAAAGAGGCCAACTGCCTTGCAGTTTCATTCCTGGTATTGGATAATAAGTAAAATGTAGGAGAGCTCTTGGTTTTCAAAGGTAAAACTCAATTATACTTAATTAGCCATTTAATTTAAGTATGAAAATATGGCTATTCTAAGTCGTGTGACTTTTACTGTGATGCAATTTATCCACATACAAAAGAGAAACTCAAATTTCTTAAAAAGCAAACTTGAATCATCTCACTATAATTAGATCATTTTCCTTTTAGCCTGCAAATGATGATTGCAAGTGGTGATCCTCATGCTCTCCAGCCTTGACATTGTTTCATATAAAATTAGGAGACCTTGCAATTTAAAAAAAAAAGATTTAAGATATTTTTTTTTATCATCAAATCACTTTATATTATAATTCTAACTCACGACCATCACTTAATTTATACTCGTCAAAACTGCCTCATAAGAACAAAAAACCTCGTAATTTATGAAATGTTAACTTTGATTATCTCGTTTGCTAAATTGACAATATGATATTGTTTCGCTCGATAGTGCAAAAGGGCCGCTCTAAATCCCCACACTTTTGCTTGCCAATTTATAACCACATCTAAAACAAGTAAAAATGGAATAGAAAAAGAAATTAGGAATTGACTTTTTTAGGTGATTTTCCCCATTCTTAAGGCTTTGACCTAGGGTATTGGGGCAACAAGTTGATTAAAGACACTATTAAAATCACAACTCAATTCAATAAGAATCTTTGCAAGTTCCATCTCCTCACCCCAAGCTCGAGAAGTTATTATATTAGCCCCACTTAATAGATTCCAAAAGTTCCCAAATGTATGTTTATTTTCCCCACTTAGGAGCGAATACTTCTGTAGTTTCACGTCCTAGAGTTCAGTTAAAGTAATTTAAGGACTTACTTAGGTCCTAGAGGAAGGAAAAAAAAAAGAAGAAGAAAGAGAAAAAATCGAAACAAGAAACGACAAATGACCGGTCCAAACGAACCGGAACAGACCGGGCCGAGAATATATCGATGCGAGGGAGGGAGGGGACGGGGGCGCTCGTTTCCCGATGGCAGGAAAATTCCTTTCCCCTCCCCCGTCAATCGCTTATTTCTAACGTTCCCGAATATTAATTTTAAAAGCGTACGGAAAATATACACAGCAAAAAAGAAAAGAAAAAAAAAAAGAAAAAGGAAAAAAATAAATCGGGAAACATTTCCGATTCCGTTTCCCGGAAAAATTATTCCTACCGCCTTCACACGGACTCATCTCTCTGTCTGTCTCTCTCTACCCCCTTGGAAAACCAGCACCTCCGAAATCCCTAAATTACTTCCGACAACGAGGACGACGAGAATTTCTCTCTCCTCTGTCCGAATCCAGCAGCCCCGCTTGGACTTCCGACCCTCACTTCCTTCTTCAGCTGGCGAAGGAGCGCTTGCGAAGCATTGCAATCCCTGGGGAATTCCTCCCGCCCCCGATCGGAAGGCTCGATCCCGCATCGTCGATCGGCGCGCGCTCGCCGGCCCCGCCGATCCGCCGGAATTCTCCCCCACCCCGGGGAGGAGGAATCTATGTGTCTCCACGCGATTAGGAGGTTAGGGATTCTGGGACTCGCTACGTGCGCGTTGGGTGCGGGGTGAGCGCGATAAATGGTCGTGGCGTGGGATCTAGGGCTCGCTCGGGGGCTCGTCCTCTGCGTCTGCGGGCTGGTCCCGCTGGTGTTCGGGCTCGTGATCCGGAGGAAGTGGCGCCAGTCGGTGGAGCGGAGCCGCGAGATTAAGCGGCTGCTCGTGTTGGCCTCGGAGGAGGCCGCGAGGGCCGAGCGCGAGGCCTCCGTCGGTTACGGCGCGTTCTCGGCTCCCCGGGGCTATCAGTGCGCCATCTGCTACTCCCCGACGACCACGCGATGCGCCCGCTGCAAGGCGGTGCGATACTGGTGCGTCAATTTTTGATCTTGCGGCGGTTTTCTGTTCTTTTCTTTTCGGTTGCTGGGCAAAGCGTTGATTTTGGAACCCTGTGGGAATACTTTTGACCTTAATGTTAGGTTTTGAGAATGTGGCAAGGTTTTGTTGCGCTTATTTTCGTTGTAGGAGTAATTTTTTTTTAGGACTGGAAACATGGCATACATGCACAGATTGCTGGCGAAGCTGAATGAGATTTTTGCTTTTTCCCCTCAAGAATAGTTTGCAACTGTGAAGGTCGTGCAGATAGCGATTTTTTCTTTCATCATATTTTGGCTCAATAATTAGATCTACAAATGCAGAGAAAAAGGTTCCTCTGCAGTGAGTTCTATTTTGTTGCCATGCCCCGTTTAATGGGCAAGAAATCCATCTTATGTTCATATGTGAAGCCTGCAGTGTGCTGAGACAATCTTGGGTAGTATAAGTTTTGCATGCATCATGTCCTATTTAACATGCTACAAGTTTTGGGATTATGCGGATTTCATGGGAATCTTCGTATCTGTAAGATGTCTATACTTTTCTGGTTCATGCTGATATCAATAGGCAGATTATAAGCTGCCTTTAGGCCTCTCATCAATGGTGGCGCTTTTGTAGCCGTAGCTACTTCGAAGCTGCTTCAAGATTCAAGAAATTCTATCACCAATTTCTTTGTTTTAGTTAGAATTTATCGATATTTATGTTTTGCTGGTTCGTGCTGGTTTCAGTAGGCAGATTATAAGCTGACTTTAGACAGATCTTCTTTGGTTGCCCTCATGGGCGGTGGTGTTTTTTGTAGCCACAACTACTTTATTGCTGCTTATAGAAATTGTATCCCCAATTTTTGTTTTAGCTAGTCAAGATTTTGTGATTTGAAAGTGGAACTTAAATCATGTTGCCAACTAGAGATGATAATGTTATATCCATCTTTATTAAATTTAATTTGAAAATATTCTTTTTACTTCGTGTGAATGTGCTTGCAATTCTATGAAATATCTCATCTATAGAGGGTTCTTCCTCATAGTTGTAACATGTGTTTAATTTGCCTTCTTTCAGTTCTGGTAAGTGTCAAATCATTCACTGGCGACAAGGTCATAAGGAAGAATGCCGTGCTCCTGAGCCTGGGAATGACTATAATCCAAAGGTCACAGGATTTGAGGAAGATGTAGATTATGAAAATAAACTTGGGAGTGCATTTGGAGATGCTACAAAATCTACTGAAGGTTTTGTTGATGAACCAACGTTGGCAGACAGTAAATGCTCTACAAGCACATCACCTGACAAAGATAGCAGTATCAAAGTTGAGTCGGAAAGTTATCTTTCTGATTCTTCAAGTACCAAATTTTCTGGATTCTCTGCCTCCACTGCCAGTAATGAATTATCTGATGATGTTTCAACACGTGAAAGTGTTAGTTCAGGTGATTCCGGGAGTTCAGATGAGTATAGATCATCTAATGTTGGACAGAACATGCCTGATGCTATTTGTGATGATACTAGAGATGATGCTAAGCCACCCTCTCCAAAATTTGCAAGTTTAGTTGGTGCAGTCCATAGCGCTACTTTGGGCGAGTCAAATAAGAAGCGTGGCTGCAATGATGTGCAAGAACGATGGGATATAAAAGGTGGAAGTATCAAAAGGCCTAGTGATCAGATGGTTGAGCCATCTGTGAACTCTCCTAATTTTTGGCAGGGTGTTGTGGATCCTGCTGAGAAGCAAAGTGTCATCTCAGATAGAACTCTGCCACCCAAGTTTAATAATGCCAATTCAAGTGAAGTATCTTCTCAATCTCACATGCTCTTCTCCTCTAGTAAGTTCCAAAGTAATGAACAGGTCTTGCGTGGCAAAGGGTTTGAAGAAGAACACTCCGTGTCTCGTGATGCTCTTCCTCAGAACGAGTTTGACAAGGAACCTACTTTATTGGGGAAAGTGGTAAAAGGCAGTTTGAGTGCTAGCAAATCACCACCTTTGAACTGTGAGAGATCTAGTCGCATAGGGGATGATGACACCATTTCTGTTTCTGATGGAGCTCCTTACAGACAGGAATATACTTCAAGAAGAGATGCTTCTACTGTTGGTGTTAGGCATCCGATTCCAACTGTCAATAAGGCTGAAAGTGCCAAAGTTAAACAGAGTGTTGCTTTACCCTCTCAGTCGGCAGCTTGTTCTTTAAAGGCTCTGCAAAATGTAAAGTCATCTATTGATACTGCTGGAGACCAATCGAAAGGATCTGTGTTGTCCAAACGATATCTGGGCGGAGATGGAGGTGATGGATTTGGAAAATACAATGACAAGGTTCGACAATAATTATGAATTGCTTTTACTTATTGTGGATATCTGTTATAATGCCGTGAACTGCATTTACATTTCTTTTACTTTGCAGGGGCTCTTTCCTTATGATCTTTTTGTCAAGCTTTATACATGGAAAGAGGTGGAATTGCTCCCATGTGGTTTTGTGAATTGTGGGAACAGGTTAGTTGAAAAGATTCATAACTTTAGAAAGTAAACTTATCAATCAATAACAATTTTCGAAGCAATGTGGTAGATTTGGCTCTGAATGTTGATGTAGCAACTATCTGTTACTTTGATCAAGTAGCACCAACATGTTTTTGATCGACTTTTGGAGGAGGATAATTTTTCTATACAGGTGTATATTAGATATATATCTTGCGCATTTTAATATTCTCCATTTTCTGGTGAGTTTGTGTTCACGTGTCTCAGTATTGACATTCTCATTTTGCAAAACTTAAAGCTTTATTTGTTTTTGTGTGTCTTGAGATAAGCTGAGGGAGATATTTGATTGGATATCTGGGAAATTCCGTTATGTTCTTAAACTCATGTTGTTAAGAAATTAAAAGACCTTAAAAAACATATTAATATGCATTTATGTTGCACTTGTGCTCCTCTTTTGCTTAAAAAAGCTCTAAATTTTTAGCATAATTGGAACAGGTATCTTTCAGTGCGCTCTTTATAATGAACATATCCAGTTATATACTTGTGACATAGGCATGTCTATGTACCATTTGGGATTTGTTTTTGTGCTATGGAGTCACCGTCTGGCGTCTTGTGATTATTTTAATAGCATCTGCATATGCTCATCATCTCAATAAATAATGATTCTTGCTGAGAATTACCATGTTCTGAAAGGGCTGGGTTTCAGTTAGTCCCCCCCACCACCTTTTTTTATTTCCCCATATTAAGAATTTTAACAGATACTTTAAGTAGCCTATTTTTATTTGTGGTTTTCTGCAGTTGTTATGCTAATGCCGTGTTGCAATGTGTGGCTTTTACTCCTCCTCTCACGGCATATTTTCTCCAGGGACTTCATTCAAAATTTTGTAAGTTACTGAGACATTGTCCATTGGCATGTTTGATTAATTGAGAATTGTGATACTAATGACTGTCTCACTGTGTTAGGTCTAAAGAAGGAGTGGTGTTTCATGTGTGAATTTGAGAGCTTGATTCAAAAAGCCAAAGAAGGGACCTCTCCAATTTCTCCAATTAGGATCGTATCCCAATTACAGAAAATTGGAAGCCAGCTTCATAATGGGAGAGAGGAAGACGCCCATGAATTTTTAAGGTATTATTGAAAACATCCACTCTAGATCTGAAAATGCTTGTCTTGTTCCTATTTTGAAGTTCTTTCTTTTTGGCATACCAACTTCAGCAATTTTAATATGTCAGGTGCGCCATTGATGCGATGCAATCCATTTGTCTTGTGAAATCTGTGGAGATGGAGTCCGGTTCTTCAGAAGAGGAAACTACTCTGATGGGATTGACATTTGGCGGCTATCTTCGGTCAAAGGTGGGCTGATGCTCTTTTCACCAAGATTTTCCTTCCAGTCCTTTCTCTTTTTGAATTATAGCCATTAAAGTACTTACTTTTCTCTGCACCATGTGTGTGAAAATTCTTATATGGCCAAAACTCTGTCAACCGCAGATTAGGTGCACCAAGTGTCAAGTAAAATCCGAGCGGCATGAAAGAATGATGGATCTAACTGTTGAGATAGAGGGAGATATTGGAACCTTGGAACAAGCTCTTCGTCGGTTTACCGAAAATGAGACTCTGGATGGAGAAAACAAGTATTATTGCAGCAGGTTGGCATATTAGCTCACAAGAACAGTCTTGATGACATAATTTTTTTGTCTATAGTTTGGTAGTGGATAGTGTACTAAGGGACAAATAGATCTTATTAGGAAGACTATTCCTCTTTTACAAATTGTAGCTTTGGTTTATCCTCAAGAAGATGAAATAGGTTTTTCATTTTGGCTCTGCATCTGAATATGAAGGTGCTATTAACTTTATCAACAAGAAGGGTACAATGATTGATTGGTCAGGGATCATATTGTTTACTAATTATGAACATAATGGTCTTTGTATGATATTCTTTCATTGTGTATCAACCTTGAGCTGATATGCTTCTATGCTCTGGCCTTAGAGCACACTCGTAAGTGCGCTGCTATTTGCCTTTAATGTTGTTAATCCCTATTTAAAATGGTGACGGGCATGTAATACTGTTTTGTTGTTACAATTCTGCTAAAATTTGGTCTCATTTATTTATGCTGTACGATGCTATGGACACTTCATCTAATTCCATCAGTACTTTTTTCACATCTGCATAGCAGGTTTTGGGGATTGTACTCACTTTGTTAATGTTAATCAGGTGTAAATCCTATGAGAAGGCCAGAAAGAGATTGACAATATTGGAGGCTCCAAATGTGCTTACTATTGCATTAAAACGGTTTCAGGTACTGACGAAAGTTGATCAATCATACTGATGGTACTTTCAACTGGTGTATTTCCTTGGGTCTACTCTTGTGTGAAAAATTGATCCCTTTCTTTGATAACAGTCAGGAAAATTTGGAAAGCTCAACAAGTTGATTCGGTTCCCAGAGATCCTCAACTTGGCTCCTTATATCAGTGGAACTAGTGACAAATCGCCTATATACAGACTATATGGAGTAATAGTCCACTTGGATGTCATGAATGCTGCAGTTTCTGGTCATTATGTGTGCTATGTTAAGAATCCTCAAAACAAGTGGTTCAAGATTGATGACAGCACGGTACGTCCATGCATCGTTGCTCTGGAGAATTTAACATTATTTTATGTTGCCTTTTCATTTAACTAATTTCTATCGATTCATGGAATTGCATTTGGGTACGTTCTGAATGTTCTGACCTTTTTACTTAATATCTGCATTTGGAATTGTCCTTGACATAAAATCCAGTGCCTTTAACCATTCGGAAATGTACATGTGCTTGGTGCATGGCTATTTTGCCACAATTATTTAAGATTTCTTGTAGTTGCTTTCACCAATTGCCTGCCTTTTGACGAGCTTCTTGATGGTTTTAGTAGCTAATTGTTACTCTGTATGAAGCTTTATTCTGTTTGTTGAACTTATCTACATGTTGCAGAATATAGATGGTACTGAATTGTCGTAGAACTTATGTTTTGACTGTACTTTGATTATTCTTGAATAGGTAACACCGATGGAACTTGAGAGTGTCCTCTCAACGGGGGCATACATGCTACTCTATGCTAGGTAATAATTTCTATATGCATTTGAGCATTTGGGCATTTGATGAACAATTATGGTAGTGGCACATCGCTGAATTAGTTGAATTTTTGACCTTGTATAGGTGCTCACCCCGGGCTCCCAGATCGATAAGAGACAAAATAATCTCAACGGACCCAAAACATAAAGCAGCACTTGGCAGAAACAGTGGGAAAATTGCTGCATTGAGCATTAAGCTGCCCGGAAGATTTTCCAGTGATATTTACCCCAATTCAACGTCTTCCGATGGTTCGGCTAACATTGAATCTTTCTATTCGAAGTTCCATCAGTTGCAAAGGATACTGGAAGAAGATTCTTCGAGCGACAGTTCTTCCCTATTCAGTAGCACTTCAGATGAAGGATCTTGCAGTACAGAGGGGACCCGAGATTCTGCCAGCACAGACGACCTTTCAGATTATATATTCGTTGATGCCGTGCGAGGTTGTAGCAGCTCTTGGAGGAACTCCTCTGATTCTGACACTTCATCTTCTTCTTCCTCTCCCCTTTATTCGAGGCACTCACCACTAGCCAATCCAGAGAGACATGCTTCGGGTTTTGCTGAAACGAGCCCATCTCAAAGATACGGTTTGGATTCCAGTCTGGGAGGTGATGAATTTTTGAACTCGGACATTACTAAGTGGCGTAGTGAGTTAGAAACTAGTAGCAGCAGTAGTAGTAGATGTAGAGAGACTGACTCGGAGAGATTAGCCTGGTCGAATGGCTCTTATGATGTGAAAAATGGTGTCTCTTTAAGAAGATCGGCGAGAGAAAGAACAGATTAAGCCTTTTAAATACTTAGGATAGAGGGTGGGTAAATAAAAGTTCTGGGGAAGGTTTATCTGAAAGTGTAATCCTTTTGGCTGGTCATGTCTTGGTAAATATGAGTAAAATCACCATTTTGCATATACTCGGCCTTTTGCAGCTCACTTTTATTTTTTGAAAATCCGTTTCGATTTTAAAATTGGGAAGGTCATGAGATCAAGATAGTGCATAGAGGAGCTTTGCTCTCAACAATGAATCTGTGTGGGCATGATGGATAAGATCTGGAGTTAATTGCGAGTAGGTGCTGTCTGCTCAGAATGAAATGTCTTGGTACTTACCTATTGATCTTAAAGATTTGGTGAATTTTAGCAAGTTTCATTATGGTGCAAGTAAAGTATTTTTCGTATCCCCAGAATGAAATGTCTTGGTACTTACCTATTGATCTGAACCATTAGTCTCATTTTTCCGATGGGTTCCACCGTTCGGCCAAGGTTGGTCTTGGAGTATGAAAAGATTCACGCAAATACCGCGCCCGTCCAAATTGATAGTGTCGAGATGCCTGAACCAACATCGAGATTGAGGTTGACCTTAACTAGGTTGTTACTGGTGACTTCAGCTGAGATGAAAAATTATGTCACGACATGTGAGTTGCGACCATTGCCGCCTCCTATCGGGTGCCAAAGTTAAGATGCGTGTGCGAGTACCTATGCAGATCAAGAAGGGAAATCTTCCCAAGTCTTTGACGACCCACAGCCGACGTTAAGATCATGAATAGCGGCCTTAGAAACCGAAAGAAGGTGGGGGAAAACTTAAGAGTCAAAAGAAGGGACAGCCGACCCAAAAAAAGAGGGACAGTAAATGAGGCGGATCGGTCCAACCACCGCCAAACCAAACCAAACCAAACCTGCTAACTTCGCACCTTCCTTCTGTCCAAACAAACACGTGTGCGGACTCCCTATGAGCACGGCATTCTTAATGATCTTCAAAATGGCATTAGCTCCGGGCTTCTCGAGTTGGACTTAAGAAGACAACAGTGTGCGAATCGAATTCAGATCTTAATCGAGGAGGACGAACCGACAAACCGACAAAACCGTAGCGATCTCTAGGGATTGCACTAGGGGATGCTCGTGACCAGGTAGTGCACCGCCAAGAACGGGCCATGCATGCACGTGAAGAACTTCCCCGTCTGCTGCCAAATCACTGTGTGGGTCTGAACTCTGAAAAGAACCCATGGCCTGCCATGGACGACTTTGGAATTTCCGTCTTCTTTGCCTCCGGCGAGCAATTCAAGTCCTCCACGTGCGAATGAAGATTTGTCTTTGACTCGATCTAGATGGAGAATGGACATCGAATGGCCAGTTCCTGCATGTGGCCATACTTCTAGATCGGTGTGCATTATTTGATTGGACTGGCGAATTCAATAATGGAAGGTCGAGCATATCTATGACGCCCGCATGCATAGAAAGACAAGCCCGTTTCAGGAAATTTCTGAAGCTAGGGTGACTTATTCCTATGCCAACAGAGAGTAGATCCAGTGTACTTTTACTGTGTGAGCTTGGTCCATTTCTGTACCAATGTGGGTCTTCTTTTACTTTTTTGCAGAGGCAAATGACGTTAATGTTGGTAACAAAATCGAAGTTACACAGCCACTATAGGTATGTAAAAGTAAAAAAGGTCGTATCTTCCTCAATCCTTTTTCTTACTCTTCTAATTGGTGGGTTATGAACATAGATAGGACCATACTTATAGTCAGTTAAATTTGTCGAGCGGGTTATTCCATAATTCGTAATTTACCGATAGGAGGTATAATGCATAGGAATATATAGCCCAAAATCAAATGAAAGATAGGGCTCCATGGGAATTAATACTTGGTCAAATTATTGTCCAAAAGTGTCAAATCAACATAAAACTGTTGTAGAGAGATGATGGCATTACAAGTTGTTGAAGCTTTCAATGACGTAAACCTTGATTGAATGCTTAGGATAGCTGGGTTGATGCGACATGCAACGGCCAATCCTAAAAGATCGCTCTTTAGTTGAATGTGTCTCATTGGATCAATTCAAGGTAAAATTAAAACGATCTAAGCTAGAATCACAACGTTTTCCTTCTCTGCTCAAGAGATTGCAATTACATTTTAACTGGGATTTTACCAAAGTTTAGCCTAATAAAGAAAGATTCTTGCATCATCCAGGAAAAGAATAGAAAAGTGGATTTTTAAACCTATTTTTGACACGGAGGAGAGTATCTTGATAACACAAACAAGGGTTTGCAGTCGGGTGGCCTGCTTGCCAAAAGAGGAGCAAGCCGAAAGAAGAGCAAATGAAAAGAACCCGCGCATGGCGGAAACAGTGATGACGTTACGGCGCATGTTCTGTGCATCCTCCTATCTAATGCCTCATGCTGTTCTTTGGGTGGGCGTGCCTATCCCGGCATTATACGTTCGTGCACATGTCGACTCGGTCGTGTCTGTCCGCCATACATAGGCACGACTCATTTGCAGTTCGCGTGGGGGGACCATTGCCCAAGTCGAAACAAAGACCAACGTAGTTGGATTTGCATGAACCGTGCTTATAAGGTGTCTACCGATCGTGGAGTGACCATCATTTCCCACATGACATCCGTGGCAGTTGAAATCGATTCACGAAATGCTTGAATTTCAAGTATAACGCGCATGCCCATGTCGTAACCCTTGACTTCGAAAGTTCGTTTCTGGTGGGCTAGATTGATTCTTTCAAGCCTCCGGGATCCACAAATGCGAGAACCAATGTCCCCAATATAAAATATGAAGCGTGATCCGATGGATTTATTGATAAATTTTGATTTGTATCTATGGCTCCATTTGATACATGGAAAATGTGACAATCTCTAGAAAATGATTTCCAATGAGTCATTTTTTAGGAAAACGACAATATTTTTGTAGTGTTTAGTTAAAACTTGAAAATAAAATGAAAAATATTTTCTCTCACTTGGAAATAAAAATCTATTTTCTTAAATAGACTTACATTATTCAAGCTTTAGTGACTTGTGCATGAGTAGCCAGATAACCCGACATGGGCACCAGGGTCCCAAGCTCGAATTCCGGCTCCCAAGCAAAAGCATGGGCATCGGTCTTGAGTCCATTATGCATGTCCTAGCTCCCTAGCTCCCTAGCTCACTAGCCTAGGTGTATAGAGACCGAGCTTAGGTCCTTAGTGCCTAGGCCTGGGTCCATTGAGGCCAACCCTCGACTCCAGCACCCGAGACTAGGACCTCGACACCTAAACCTAAGTCAATTGAGGTTGGGCTTGGAGTGCTCACACTTGGGTCCATCGAGGCCGGGCTCCCAACTTGACACCCGAGACTAGTTCCCTTGCTTCTAGACTCGGGTCCATTGAGGTTAGGCCCGACATCTCGATGCCCGTGCTTGAGTCCATCAAGGCCAAGCCCCGGTCCCCAATGACTAAGCCTAAGTCTAGCATTGATGCACTGGGGAGCAGACCTGGGGGACCCTAGAGACCTAGGCCCAATCTTGATGGACCAAGCTCGGAAGTCAAGGACCCGAGCATGGGTGCTAGGGTTCAAGGCCCAACCACTATGGACCAGGGCACAAGCACTGGGGACTCGACCTTTCTACCAGAATGAGCATTGGAATTCTTGTACTCAAGTATAGAGTTTTGGCTCAAGAGCTGATACTTAGTCATATTTTGGAAAATGATTTTTGATTTTTTAAAAGAGAAAATCATTTCCTTAAATTCAATTTTTGCTACGAGAAAACTTTTCCATTAACTTAAAAAACATCTTTCATTAACTCGTTTTCTTAAGTGATCCAAATGCTGAAGAATAAGAAAAATATTTCTTATAAAAAAATTTCTTCGTGAAACAAACGGAGTCTACAATTAAATAGTTTTCGGATTACGAGTTTGGCTATTACTCTTTTTGTAATAATAATCTTTCACACTTTAACTGTGATTACGACAACTTTGTTCTTAATCGAAAGAATTTAACGGGACTGCGATGTCGGGCGAATGAAAAATAAGATCATTCTTTTCTCATATTCCTTGCGGGAGAGTTAAGCTTCTTAAGTGAGCATTGGAAAAACTGTTCGAGCTTCGAGATTTGTTCAATCCGTGTTTCTACGAGAGTTTTCACTCAATGATTAATCCGTGTTTTCACCGTGTCAATACCGTCTAGTGTCCTTCCATGTGCTCCATCCTTAAAAGAATATAACAAGATGTTCGGAGCTACGAAGGCACGACAAAAGTCGGATCGCCACAGGCCCACAGCATCCCATGCGTTGCGGACATTTGTCTAACAAAGCAACAGCAACTAAAGTCCCGAAGGGCAGAGTGTCAACCCAAATTTTTCTATTAAATTAATTTACTAGTAGCCTATCTTTGCGGCTGATACCGACAGTGATCAAATATAAGCATTTCTTATTTTACTTATTCACTAATATCTTTTTATATATATGAGCAAATGCTACAAAAAAATCACAAATTATGTCAACTATAACCAAAATATCTTCTCTTTTTCTTTTTCTTTTTTATGTCACAAGAAACCTCAAACTTATCTACTTTAATAATCTATATCATGCACGTATGTTTCGAGATAAATTTGTCATACACGTATAATTTTGAAATCTTTTAAGATATGAACAAAAACTTGGGGATTTTAGTGATACTAAAAAAGAGTTCATGGTACCGCCCATCGTGGCAGCGTGGATGGTAGGGCTGCTGGACTCCATCGCGGAGGTCCCAGTTTCGAATCCCCTGCGAAGCAGGGGGGCTGAAGTGCTGCTTGGTGATCTTACCCGGGGTGCGTGGGTGGTGGTCTGCGTTGCCTCCCGGGGTTTCTGCATTTGCCGGCCGTGCGCGGGTTCCACAGGTCAAAAAAAAAAAAAAAAAAAAAAAAAAAAAGTTCATGGTATTTATGTCATAATAAATATAGTTTTGAATTTTTGTATTAATCTATACATATTAATATTTTTCTTTTTCTTTTCTTTTTTTATCAACTCAAGACAAACATTCTCTTAAAACACAACCTGTTGGACAAAACTTCTTGAGTGTTTTGAAGTTGACAAAACGTTTCTATCAGTCTAGTTTGAAGACTTGCAAACTCTTCCATCAAATTTGAAGACTTTCGGACTACCAAACTCAAGACTCAAAGTCTACCATCATTGACAGTTTCTAGACCGTCGAAGAAGGCTTATCCAAAACTAAGTATTTCGTTGAGGATTTGATTCTATCGACTGAAGAAAATCTCTTGGCTGGATATAGCATGTCGGAATCCCTTATTCAAATTAAGATTGATTCGGGGATTTTGGATCCGTTGATTGACAAAGTATACTTGGAATGTTCTATTTATGGAAACCTAGATCCTGATTGTATGAGCGAACATGATTGGTGGGCTATCGTCATATTCCTTAAATAACTCGAAATCTTCTTAATTGATTTTGTCCAGGAAGATGTTCTAGTTGTTCGAGTGTGTGCGCGATGGAAGAATTCAAAGTCTGAAGCTCCTTGTAGTCAATTCAATTGTTGAGCGAAATCTTGTACTCAAAAGAGAGTTTATATCTTTGTGAGACCTTAAGGAGGTGTAGCAGAGTCTCTACACTGTGGAATCAATGAAGAGCTTCACTATAATAACTCTTTTGATTTAGAGTGAAATCTAGTCAGTAGGCTGTCAGTGCGGAAGAGTGACATAGGCTTGGATTAAGCCGAACCACTATAAACCCTGTGTTCATATTATCTTCCCTATACTCTTTTATTTTGATCGTAACTCAATTTGTTTACAAGAGTCTAATTTCCTTTTCATAATCTATTGTTGATTAGAATTGCACACTTCTCTCGGGAAATTTTTTTTTGCACCTATTCACCCCCTCTAGGTGCTCATATTAGCTTTCACACAACTGACCAGAATTCAAATCATTGGGTTCAAATGTCTGAGGTTGCGTGTAGAGCCATGCCTCATGAATCATTCATCTAAATTTTGCTTAGTCAAGGACACGTGAATCCCTTACCATCGTGTTCGGGCGGGCGTTCCAATTTGGAATGTCCATTCCGTCTCCAAATGCAATCATGATTCCTTTCCGTATTTGTCTAAACGCACATAATAAAAACGATTTCTTAATTGCTAGACGCAGATTGATGAATAAATCTTAAGCAGTGTAAATGTCAAAGACTTAACAAACGCTCTACAAGTCTTGGTCTTCCAATAGCTTTCGTTTTTACCCCAAAAAGCATGTCGTTTTGTCCTGGAGCGATGCCGAATAATGCATCGAGAGTAGTGTTCGTTGTTTTGTCTTCTTGAACAAGCTCAAAAGTAACTTTTCAATTTTCCTACCAAATTTCGAAATTATTATCTAATTTATGAGAACTATGAAAGACTTACCAACTAATCCAAATACAGATTTTGAAAGTCTTGAGTTTCTTCGTATGGAACAGACAAAAAGGGAAAGCGTGCACGGCGCAAGATTTAAAAATTAACAATCGGAAAAACCTAGACACGATCGTCACTTTTAACATCAACGCGACTTTCATCGTCTACTTTTTATAATATACCATTTTGCATCTTGTGTTTTCGCGCGAGACACCAAATTGCATCCCCCATTAATTTGAGACTTAGATTTACTTACAAGATCACCCACTTCTCTTCTCAAATTAGCCCTGCTCATCTTCTGAACTCCTCAACCTTCCAAAGCAGACCCTACTTAGAAAATTCGACCCTCCTAGTCTAACCAATTTACGCCGCTCCTGTACGCTACAAACCACCTTCAGTTGCCATCTGCGTCACCAATACTAAGCCATCCTCCACCCTGCCAGTCTATATCGTCATCCCCCTGCCCCCCTCCCTTAAGTCAAGGCAGCCGGCCATGGATGACCATCACGGCCATGGACAACCTTGACCGAGGTCACGCATGGTGGCTAGTGATCTCTAACGACCAAGGCTGTCCATGGAGTACATCACATAGCATATTGTTGACACCCAAAATTACCCCTAATATCACATGCTGGTCACGAAGGGATAATATGTGAAATGCCCCATTTTGTTCATAAAGTCGAGGGCAAACAACTTCCGTGGAGGCTATTTAGGTTGAGTCTCGATGGAATTCTAGAAGCAAATTCTAGAGTTGATGGCCAAGTAACTGATTGCCACGTGTTAGACTATGGGGATAGTGCACTATATTTGAAGATTAAGTGAAATTAGAGCATAAGCAAGAATAACTACTACAAGAAATATGCATAAAAATAGAGAGCCATTATTTACTTGATGAGCAAGTTATGCAAGTATAATCAATAAGTCATTAAAACAATTGCTTATGGATAAGGGTGTTAAGAAGAAATGAAAAATGTGGAGAATGCTAAGAGTAATGCCCAAGGAAAGGAAACCGACCGATGGTTACCAATCCATCTTATAAATACCACTAGGGGCGATCGAATCTAGGGTGGGGAGGGTCCAGACTTGGGCCCTGTGCCCAACTCTGTTATAATATATTATCCTTTTTTGGACCCTCTATCCGACCCTTTTTGTATTAGACTCTGTATTCAAACCACCATATTTTTTCTATCCAGTTTCAAGGTCAACTCTGTTTCCATTAGAACCTGTTTTGTAATTGCTCGATATTCTATATGGTCTTAAATTGTACATTAATAAGCGAGAACATTTTTAGGGGAAGTTGAGGTTGACACCAAATTTTGGAGTGGCTGAGCGAAGATTCACCAATTGACAAAATAATCAATGGGAACAATCCGTATAACGCACACTAACGGCTCATTTGCACAAAAGAGCCTAACAAATTTGAGATAAAAAAAAAATCGAAGATTCCAAACCTCAATAAAATTGGTGAACTTGGGATTTCTATTTACCACTAACTGACGAATCTAGAAATCCATCAAATCACACACATAAGAGAAACAAAGATTACAGCCAAGCAAAATGCCAATTCGGCCCCAAGAAATGGGGAACAAGCAAAATATTGAGAGGGGGGGGCGGTACCTCATACTCGAGCTTGTGCTTCTCGAAGTCTTCAAGGGGGACGTGGTACTTGGCAAGGCAAGTCTTGCCACGTTGGTTCTGCAACAGTATGAATCGAATCATAAGAATTTGACTGCAATAGATGTTGTCCATTGAATGGTGCGAGAGGGAGCCGGCGATGGACGATGTGATGGTAAGCCGGCGATGGATAGTGCGATGGTGAGCCAACAAGGGAGGGAAGCGAGCAAGGAAGAGGAACAACGGAGGAGTGTTGTGTGCATTTGAAAGAGCTAAGAGGAAAAAAGGCCGCATGACTACAAGAGTAAGAAAAAAATTAGGGGAAAAATAGGGTTTTGGAACCGATTCCAAAACCGGTTTGAGAACTGATTCCTAGGTGGATAATTACTCGGAACCGGTTCTCAACCCTATTTTCTAGGTGAGTCGATCCAGTTCTCAAGTATACTAGGTTCGGTTGCACACCCCTAAATACCATAGCCTATTTAACGAAGAGCCCCCTAAATAATACAACTATCTTTACTTTATCTCATTTTAGCTGTAGTTTTTAAGATTCTCGTCATTGCTTAAATTTCGGCATGCGTCTCTATCCAGTCCAACATTGTTGATTGGATTCCGGTGTTGTTTCACAAGTCCAGCGTCGTTGATTAAATCCCAACTTTGTGTTTTCTATCCATGGTATTACTGTTGATTAGATTCCAACTTTACGCCTAAAATAAGCTGTGTCATAGATTAAATTCTAGCATAATTTAAGTTTGAAGCATAAACTATCCAGCTACTAGTGTCTAGATTACATCATTGATAAGATTCCGGTATAATTTGTGCTCAAAAGCGGTTAATTTTTGAAGTATTAATATCAGAGTTATATATATAAGTTGAAATGAAATTTCCCTTTACATTTGACATTTTATGTCCAAGCTCAACACAGAATTCAAGTCTCCTATAATAAAATGAAAACATATCATTTGGTGAAAGATTGTTCACAAGAATCAAAATCGGTGAAACACATACAAAAAAAGAGGAGCGATGCATAGAAAAGAGAAAAAGATGAGCACCGGCGGCTAAGAGCAGGGTGATAGCTACCCACAATGGTGGAGGCCACGATCTGATGACGGTAGTCATTGAGGACGGAGGAGGCCGAGAACTATTGGGCATGTGGTGGGTAGAAGAGTTGAAAATGAAGGCAACGATTTGTGTTTGGTGAGTTGAGAATTGAGATGGTGTTTTTTTGTTTATTTCAAATTGAGAGTAATCGGGTCATCTCAATTATGAGATTCTTAGTAACCTTTTTAACAAACGATTCATAAGTGGAATCGAGACCAATTTTCAAAGGAGCACGCGGTTTTTCCCTAAAATATTAAATAAAATATTAAAGTCAATTCAAACAAATTCAAACAATTTACGCATCAAAAGTTTGAAATCGACCAATCTCCAAATGAGAACCATGAGTGAAATGGTGACCGTTATGGATAATATTAAAAGTCAGCTAATTTTGTATTAGGATTCACAAAATCATATAATTTCAACTTCTTAAAAAGATCTCATGAGTCATGTTTTATATTGATCTATTAGCTAAATCCCCAAACAATCCCAAACTCAGGTTCAGAATACCACCAAGAGAAAGGGACTTATAAGATTACAAGCCTGGTTTTTCTACTTTTCGGTTTGCGTGCCGTGAGAGGAAGAAGACAAGCGTCATGAACGCAACGAGAAGTTTTAATGCAAAGACTGGGAACAGGCTCGACCCCATCTATGCGTCCATCGCTTATCGCTTGGAGGAAGAAGAGATGAACCTCATGATGGTTCCATCGAGAGAAACGATCCAAAAACAAACTGGTATGGGCGAACGAGATAGAGGAAAAGATTGATGGGGACCTCCTGCATTGCGCAAGTTGCTTTCTGTATGGGCACCGGGCCGTCCCCATTTTCCAATCAAGGGAAGGAAAGGAAGCAGGAAGAGACAAATCAAAGTACAGATGGATGGCTTGATTGGTCTGCAATAGTCAGCCCAATTTGGTGATAAGTGGGGTTTGGTTTGCTCGTTTTCAATCTTTCACGAAGTGTGTAGGGATAAAGCAAAAGCTATCGCCACCTCTCTCTCTCTCTCTTTCCCTCTCTCTTTCTCCCTCTAACCTGCCCCGACAAAGGAGCTGGCAAGCACAGACCAGGACCAAACCCTAGCGCCTATGTTTGGTGACACCGCCTTTATCCTCCTCCCCGCGGGAAGTTGCAGATGAAGATGATCTCTTTATCTAGAGACCAGCCGGGTAGATTCTGAAAACCCTCTTGAAAAGGAAACCCAACCCCCTCAAAACATCAGCCCCTCAAAGCTTGGAAAGGCCGCTTTTGCTTACTGATGGCTTTAGAAAAGGAGCTTTGTCTTTTTTTTTTTTGGTAAAGAGAAAAGGAGCTTTGTCGTTCTTGCAAAGAATCAAGAATTGCGAACCCTAAACAATGCCAAGTCAAATTCTTGTACTCAAGGATTTAACCTTAGGAAGCGTGAAAATTGGATGAAAACTCGGGCTGTTCTCTCGAGTACCGGGATCTGGCCAAGTAAAAACTTCCTCTGATATGATGATTATCAACCTTAGCTTCGCAACGAGTCCTAAGTCAACAAATCCCCGAATGACAATCCTTCTCGCCAAAGAAAAATGGAATGCTTAAAAAGATCTTGTCAATGAGTATATTCGACGCAATAGTCAATAATATATCATTTTCAATACATTGATCGTGGTTGATACGATACAAATAAATGAAAATGACCCATTTTGAGGGTTGAGGAGGTCTTCTTCGTCAATAAGGTCCATACTTTTAAATCGAGAAAAGCAAAGACAGAAAGGAGAGAAAGCCGAAAAAGTACATTTAAGAAATGCTGGTACCATGTGAGGATTATTTTACACTAAAATTTAGTGACAGTTTGTTTGTAGATACTTCAAAAGAGCCAATCATCCAGTTTCCCACCAAAAAAACACCGAGAATAAGCAAAAAATTCAAGGTTTCCTGATGTCCTTAACTGACGACAAGAAACATAAACAGGGAGCAAAACAGCTAACGAAATGAAAGATTCAGTGCGCAGTCTCTCTCTCTCTCTCTCTCGCACAATTTCACTTCCCGAAGGAACAAGAGAAGATAACGAGTACAACATTGGACGAGCCAAAAAGAAAACCATCTCTCCACTTTCTTTATGACAACTAAAGTCAATCCAATAAGAAAAGGCAATAACCAAAGAGGATTCACAGTGCTGCAAAATCAGAACCCTGAAACGGAAAATTCGACTAAACTAACTACAAAAGACAGTTGATGAAACCTTAAAAAAAAAAAAAAAAAAAAGATAGTTGATGACAGAGGCCCCCCACCGCTCCAAAAAAGGGGGAAGAAAAAAAGAATCAGTAAGGCGGTGCTTGCCTCGGAGCTGAAGCCCAAATCACATCGGACGGCAAATGGCAACTGTACATCGATACTCCAGAATCCGCCGGCGGCGGCTGCGGATGCGGCGGCGCGCTCTCGCAGCCTCCCGAAGCCGGGGGCGAGTGCCCGTCCCCACCCCTACCGGACACCGAGCCGCTCCCGCCGCCGCCGTCCTCCTCCTCCGCGGGCAACCGGTGGAACGAAGGGTTGCTGAACGTCGCCGCCACCACGAAGACGGGCCCGGCGGCCACGAGGGGCCCGGCCACGGAGCCACCGAGCATCTGGCCCTGGGGGCCGGCCACGGAGATCTTGAACCCGTCGGGGACGAAGAAGGTCGACGAGGCCGCCTGCGGGGCGACGAAGGTGGCGGAGATGGAGAGGATGTCGAAGCGGCCGTGGAAAGTGACGGTGGCGCCGGGTGGGGAGGCGGAGGGGTGGCGGATGGTGAAGTTGGCGACGGCGCCGGAGCCGGCGAGGACGCAGAGGCCGATGGCCTTGCGGCGGCAGAAGGTGGAGATGGAGTGGACGACGTCGGTGCCGCCGGGGACCTCGAGGATGTAGGGGGCCATGGTGGGCTCGGGGTCGCGGGTGATGATGAGGGGCGGCTTGGGCTTGTTCTTGGAGCCCGGGGGCGGCCGCGGGGGCGGCGGACGACCTCGATGGAGGCG
Source organism: Eucalyptus grandis (assembly GCF_016545825.1). NCBI lineage: Eukaryota > Viridiplantae > Streptophyta > Magnoliopsida > Myrtales > Myrtaceae > Eucalyptus > Eucalyptus grandis. The sequence goes on along the minus strand of NC_052617.1, from coordinate 4,482,339 downwards.
CCGTCGCCGGCGGGGTTGGGGTGGTCGGAGGCGGAGGCTAGGTTGGGCTTGCCGGGGGAGGGGATGGGGGGGGCAGCGGCGGCGGGGGAGGAGGTGGTGGTGGAGGAGGGGTCGTCGTCGAGCTGGAAGTGGTGGGAGAAGGGGCGGGGTGGTGGAGGTTGGAGAACATGGCGGTCGGGTCGTGGGCGGGGAGCCGGTCTTCTTGCTGTGCTGCTGCAAGTACTCGCCTTTCATCTGAATATTCTCCTCCTCCTTCTTCTTCTTCTCCTTTCTCTTCGGTGGTGGTGGTGGTGGTGGTGGTGGAGAGATGATAAAAGAGTTTCAGAGGGAGAGAGAGAGAGAGAGAGAGAGGAAGATGAGGAATGGGAATGGAGGTGGATGAGCTTGCAAGTAAAGACTAATGGCGCCGCTGTTTGGGAAAAGAGGGTCCCACACTACACTGTACACGAAGAGAGAGAGAGAGAGAGATTAAGAAGATGGTGGCATCGAGTGCACAGAGTCCACCTTACCAAAAACAGGCTTTTTTTCTCTCCTTTGGCACCGCCTTCCTTCGCTTTGCCTCTCTTTCCAAAGAAAGGGGTCACTTCAAATCCAATCCCTTTTCTGTTCTCTCTCTCTCTCTCTCTCTCTCTCTCTCTTATATTGGATGCTCAGCTTTTAGCCTTTTGCGACATGGGGGATGTTTCCATTTGCCCCCTCCCTCCCCCCCCTCTCTCTCTCTCTCTTTCTCCCCCGGCGATTCGAGAGCGAATTTGACCGTCTCGTGCCGGCCCCGTCTCGCGATGAGGAAATTTCCATATGTTAACGAATGAAAAAATATGAAGAATAAAATGCCTTCTGCCGCTCATTTTTATGTTTGACCAAATTTGAGATGGGCCAGGATTTTCTTTTTCTCCCTTTTTACATTTCCGGCTTTGGTCGACACTGCTAGTGGGATTCGACGTTCCCTCCTCCTACCGCTGTTCCCATCGTTGGCGTCCATTTATGGAAACATCGAAGGTAACGACAGGACACGTCTTAACTTGTCTTTCCTCCTTTTAATAATTAGTCACCCACCGCGGGACGATGGGCTCGCTCTATGTTCATATCCTACATCATTATTTATTTATTATGCTGTTGGGAACGTCTCCAAATTCCCATGTCGTCGTGTGTTCTATTTGAAGCAACGTCTGTCCCTCCCTCGAAAGGGGTCTTTCTTAATTAGGTAAAAAAACCCATCTTGCAGCTCCGCCTTGGTTTCGCTAGATCGACTGGGGATCGGGGAAGCTGAAGTTTCTTGGGGCGAGTTCTGCTTCTTTTGGAGAGAGGAAATGTTCTTGCCTCGACCACCGGTTTAGACTCTCTCGTTCGGTGACTTGGCGTACCGGGGATTGTTGCGTGTCTGATTCCTCTTCGTCTGCAAAGTCTGTTCCATTCCTTTCTCGGATCAAATAAGTTTGGCTCGGGAGAGGGATTGGCGACTGTCTGAGCATGAGACTGCATAGACTTTTTGTAGATGTACTTAGGACTTTCCGTAGGTGTTATTGGGGTCTTGCTGATTGAATTTCATAGACTAAAGGTTTTGTTGCTGAGCTTGTGAATGAAATTCTAGAGGGTCGAAAGAAGAAGCGTGGGATAGATGGAAGAAGCAGGGACATGCACGCTATTATTGGAAGGACACGAATGGCACAGGAAAATTGCCCAATCCGTGCTAATCCTATTACATGGAATCAATTCAATCTTACACTTTTCAAATTTTGTCAATTTAATCGTAAACATGTTTAAGTTAAAGATTAAATTGACAAATTTGAAAAGTGTAAGACTGAATTGATATCCATACAATAAATTTATAAATAATTAAATAATTTTCCATGAATAGCATTTCTACGAGTCTGTTAAAGCAGATGGAATTATTATGATTTGCGCTTCCTTTTATGCACACGATGAAGAACTTTTATTGTGTACATGATCCGAGTGGAGTTTCTTTAAACAAACTTGGCGTTGATGAATGACAATTGTAAATCTGACCAATTCTAATAAATGGAAAACTCTAGAATTCCTAAGGTTGATTTACAAAATTGAATCGTTAAGTGATATGTCAAACCATCATTAGTTCTTGAATACAACCCAAAATTGAATTGCTAATGATGGTTGATGTAATTGTGCGTACAATATATATAGTGATGATTACGTGTAACGTATGAGGTGCTTCATCATAAATGAGACAGAGGGGTAACATATTTATCTTTTGCCAAATCTTTTCCGAACCAATATTTTTGTATTTTTCTTTTTCATGTAATATATTGCCCCGGACCATCACGAGAACCTCTTATTCCATAACTTCATGCGAGTACGGCCATGCAATCGCTATGAAGTCACCAGAAGGGTATAAGGTAAACCCGCCTGTAGTAGGCCACCTAACATTGAAATAATGTGATGTGAGGCCAATTACGTGTGAAAATGATATATACACTAATTGCTCGGGACAATTATTAGAAAAGTTTTAAACTTATTACACAATTCAATCATAAATCTTTGGAAAAATTCTAAATGAAGGCTCAAAATGCTCTTATTTTCTCAAATAAATATATGAAATGGACTTTATTTCAAATAAGGATCCGAAATGTCATCATTTTCTTTAAAAAAAAAAGCTTAAAGTATACCTTATTTCAAATAAAAGCCTGAAGTGTCCATATCAATCTTAAAGAAATGTCTCAACTCACTAATTATGAAAGGCAATTTTGTCATTTTTTTTCTTTTCATAAAAAAGGTAGGAGGGTGCTCCCTCCCACCTGTGGCCACCACCCCATTGGCGACGACCCTTGCCTAGGTCGGAGCAAGGGCGGGTGACCCTTGCCCAAATCGAGGAGAGGGTCCTTGCCTCTTGTCCACAAGGGTTGCTAGCTCTTGCCCAGCGCCCCCAAACCTAGGGCAAGGTTCGAAGGCACTAGGCGAGGGCTAGCGAACCTCGCCTAGATTTGGGAGATGGTCGCCACCCTTTCTTGCATTTGGTGAGGGCGTGCAAGACCTCATCTCTGGTCGATGAGCGTTGTCAGCCCTCACCCAAGCATTGGCGACCCCACCGGCCTTCACTACCACCCCAACGATGATGGGCGATGGCCACAACTAGGAGAAAGCCCTCTAGCCTATGTTTTTCCTTTTTAAAAGTTTTTTTAATTTTTAATTTAATTTAAATTTAACTTGTATTTGGATGAAAATATCATTGATAGGCCAAAATATTTTGTCAATCGACGAGACTAGGCCCTTTTTTAAAATAGCCATAACATCTTCAAGCTCTTCTTTGAGATTGATATAGGCACTTCAAATCCTTATTTAAAACAAAGTCCTTTGCAAGCCCTTATTTGAGAAAATAAAATCACTCCGAGCTTTTATTTGGAATTTTCCTTAAACCTTTCAATTTGATTAATTTAATTATAAAATTTTTGACAATTTATCAATTAGTCAATTCGATCAATTTTCGCAAAAAAAATGTTGACTTTAAGGTTAACCATTTTATGTGATATAGCCAATACACGGCATGGTCAATACTAACATGGACAATTTTGTAAATTTTTTTTTAATTTTGTTTTCTTTTCTTTTTCCTTCTTCCTCCGCCAATCGCCAAGCCCCTGCGATTGCCAACAACTAGCCATAGGTGAGAGCTAGTAACGCTCACCCCCATTGGATCTAGCGAGGCCGACCTCTCCTACCAAAGAGGTAGCCCCAAGCTTGCCTCAGGTGACCTCGCCCTTGTGAAGGCAAGCCTCAATGAGGTTGACCCTTGCTGGCTATTGCTTGTGGCCATTCATCGGCTATTACAGAGCCCAGTAACCGGCAAAGGAAGAAGAAAGAAAAGAAAACAATTTTGACAATTTTTTTTTTTTTTATAAATTTTAAAAAAATGATCCACGTTAGTATCGATAAAATTATATAGGAAAACTAATGTCCACATTAACCAGCTAAAATAGGTTAAATGGATTAAATTGACAAATTGTCAAAAAGTTTCAAATTAAGATTGATCAAATTAAAAGATTTATGATTGAATTGATACATATTTAAGGCTTTTTTTTTAATAACTTTCTCCTAATTGCCCCTTCTCTCAAGTCTTGCCCTTCTTTTCCTGTGTAATAAATGCACATGAGCAATGTGGATGACGAAGGACGCTGAGTTTCGTTTCGAGCCGCTGTTCTCGAATTGAGTGACGAGATAAGAGTTTCCTTATCAGTTACTGCTTTTGGTATAGGAAGCCCTTACTTATGTTAAGAAAATAAGACAGCTTGCCATGAGGGTAGAATCACACTAAAAACTACATTAAAATTTTCCAATTCGCATATACTAAGGTAAGGGTCGTAGAATCCATCTTCTTCCCTTGTAGGTTACGCTCCCACCCAGGCCTCTGCCGCAGAACCCCAAGTACTTAAACACGAAATGAATAAAACAACGTCGATCGATGGCTCGTGACCCCATTTCTGCCGCATCGATATTAGGATTTATTTTGAGGTGCTTTCAGAGCATTGTGATGACGTGCGTTCTGCCCAGTGTTATCATTTCAACAGGAAAATAAATTATAAATTGCCCGACACAAAATAATTTGACACAGGCAAACGGAAACATCCAATCGCCTATAAAACGTTCTGGCTAAGGCAATGAGTTGGACAACACTCGACGTACGGTGTCTCGACAAATTATGCGCTCAGAACACCCATTTTACTGTTTCTTTCCTCGAGTTTTAGAGCGGCAAAACTAGTGTCTCGGCAAGATTTCAAGTTAGGTTGTGAAGGGTCGAGCGAATCGCTCTTGCACAAATCCACACCTATGTTCAGGCACACAAAAGATGCCTCCACATTATCGTCAACATGATGGCATTCGAGAAACCCAACGAAAGGAACGAAGAGAGTGCCAAATTCTCATGTCACACTAATGTCCATTTTGACGGTGGGGGCCTCTCAGGGTCAAACTGCCTCTTCGAGTCCCAATTGAATACGATTCCCTCTTCCTTTTTCTCTTTCACTGAGGTATAGAAACAGTAACCTTGGTTAAAAATGGAATGGAATCCGCAGATTCCCCCACCTTTTTCCTTTGACAGAACACCCATGACAAGAAGAGCAGCCAACGAAACTAACTGATCGAGGATTTATGCGCGCGCAAAAGAGTGACTTTTGCCCATAACCAATCGCATGAGAAAGCAAAAGACCAATGTGAAATCATGGGCTGTCGACCTGTGAGCAAGAAGCAACGTCGCCGAAGATCTTCCGCTGTTTTCACTGTGGTTCTTGTTGTGATTGCGAGCTTACTGGCCAGCATTCTCGCACAGTACATGCTCAGTTTTCCACGATGAGGGTGAGGAATTAACTTTTCAAGAGATGCTGAAGTGATATGAAAGAAGAGGGAATTACCCCATTTGTTACGCAGAGGTTTTATCCGTGCAGAAAAGCCACTAACAATGTCTCTAGGGCCCTTAAGTGCCATCGAGACAGTGCAATAATGCGCATCGCATTTGTATAGGGCGACATGCGATTCGTGCTTCATGTACAATGATGGTCTAGTCGTCAACAACATCGCGCATCTAGCCAATAATCTTCCGACGTTTTAAACTTAACTTGCGTATTGCTCTGGTTGAACACGCTTCACAAAACCAGCAAGTGTCTCTTCATTGCAAAGTATGGATTGAGTTGGCCTCCCATGCTCGGTGTTATTCACAAAGCAATATCATAACAAGGTCATCTAAGCAGAAGGCATGGTATCTCCCAGTCCAACATTCACATACGTGATATGCCGTTCACTTCAAGAGCATGAGACATAAACAAAACGACAATATCTGCCATTCATTGGAAAGACAAATTATAGGAACAACAGAATATCAAACCTCACATAAGTAAAGAAGAATAACAATAACTCCACAGACAATCAGAGAAACACAGGAAATAGCTAGTGCAGCATAGAAAACTCAAATGGGTGGAGATAGCAGAACTACATTCCCCTCACAATAACCTCAAGACAGACACAATAACCTGTATCCACATAATATAAGTATTACCTACTAAATAATAACAAGTGAAGTGATGTCAAACTGAGGAGATTGCTTGCTCAAGGACTGGATGAGTGGGGCGGGAAAAGAGAAGGGATGGTGGGTAAATCTTTTGGGAGCTAAGGGATGGTGGGCAAGCTGAGCTTTGGCAACTCAGGAACAACTGGTATTTCATGCAGCTTTGGGACCTTGGGCTTTGGCGGTGGAGGCAACTCGGGCTTTGGTAAGGTTGGGACTTCAGGTTTTGGCAGAGGTGGTAACTCCGGCTTGGCAAGGTTGGGATTGTGGGAATAGGAGGTAGCTCAGGCTTGGGAAGCTCAGGAATATTGGGCAAGCCTGCATCAAGAAGGTGACGGGAAGCAAGGACTCCATCACCAATTATTAAGGATAGAGTGAGAAGCAAGAGAGGAAACAGAATGAATTTCTTGTAACAAGCCATCTCTGTTGCTTTTGACTTGAGACCTCTTGAAGATTGGAGTTGTGTTTAAGTTCAATTTGGATGTCAAGCCAATACTTCAGGCTTTTTTTACTGATTAAACTGTGCAATGCGGAAGTCATCCTCTCGTGCACGAAATGTCCTTTTTCTCTACTTGGTTTTTCTTTCTTTTTTTCATTTCATGTATCTCAGTGGACATGAGATTCAACATATACAACTCGCAACATAAGAAACACCTCAAAAATTCAGTTAAACACAATTCGTTAAATCCATCCTTCTTCCAAAAGGCTGATATTGATTGATACCCATAAAAGTAAGCAAAAGTTCACTCTTCTGAGAAGATTGATCATACTTTAAAATTAAAAAGAGAAAACACTGAGAGGATGATCAAAGAGATGGAATCACATACAGTGAAAGGGAAAGCAAAAAAACAAAAATGTAAAGTTCTGGCAGAAAGAAGCTCAATAACCTCACATTCGAGCCACATAGGAATTAGCTTGAGTGACGTATCTCACCCACCGATAAGGATTATAATTACTGGACTTCTTTGCAATTTGCAAGTATTTCACCTACAAGAAAGGTCCGTCCATAACACAGTGAGTCTCTTATGGCACTCCAAAAAAGAGAAAGCAATGCAATAGCTCAGGATGGTGATGCCAATCAATAGGCAGATTTAGGCAAGACCAGTAACAGGAAATGGAACTCGGCCTCAACTGTAGGCTAGCCAGGCCAAGCCCAGCCACCATGCCTACTCTTTACATAAGTGATCCTCAGAATTCCATGGAGAAATTCCTAGAACCTAATTATAGCCATGGACTTTTCAGGCCTGGCAAGGTAACACTCGGCTGAGGGCCTTCACCACAGCCAAGACCTTACCATCCTTAAAATCTGACATAGGGAAAACCAATCCAATAGCCATGAGGCCCCCAGGCCCCATGTGCAGGTGCAGTATTCCTACACCAAAATTCAGGTAGCTCTACTTGACTTGATGGGTTTCAACATACAGTAAAATAAACTGCCAAGACTGAAGCACAATGAATGCCATGTACACAGACTATATATATAATGCTCCATATACTATTCCACAATGGAATTGTAATGGGTAGATTCTGAACTTAGAAGTTGAAAGTAAAATCACCTTAAACACTTGCCACACGCATGTTAAGATTTTATTACCTGAAGCCCTGAAGCATTATACATAGGAATGGTGAAAGTCATGCTAACTGGTCCAGATTCCTTCGTGATATTTCCTATGAAGCAACCAAACACATACCATAAATAATCATTATTATCTCCAAAGAGGATATATCTATTGCAATCTAGAATCCTCATAGATGACAGACAAATCATACCATGGGATTCTTGAGAAAAACTTAGCTTGGCACGCAGCGTGTTTTCTGATCCACCAACAATCTGCCCCACACAACAGCCATAAGCTCATTAAAATGAATTCGGCGTGATGGAAATTCTGTGGCTAAGTTAAATGAATTAGATTCCTTGAAGACACTGGCAAGAAGGCACCTTTTTCAAACTCCATTCAAGTTTCTTGCTCACTTCTCTCAAATCTGCAGTTTGCCCAACTGCTCCAGGTTCCAGCTCAAAAGTAGCTCTGTAAACACAATCAATTTTAATCAACAAACATTTGATGCTGAATGCACCTTCTATAGTCCACCGAAACACCCCCCAAAAAAAAAAAAAAAAAAAAAGAGAAAAGAATCTCCTCTTTCCCAAAAGCGAAAAGTCATAACATATGCCCCAGGCCCAATGTGACCTACCAGATAAGACTCAGTATCCATTCTAGAGTATAATCTGCATAACTCTTCAAGATCATAATGATGAAACTTCCCTATTTTAACATACATCACCATCATAACACTAAGAAGTGGGATCGCTTAATTGGACAACAGGACCTAAAGTGGAGAATACCTTGATGGTGATAAAGGATCTGGCTAAGAGCTAATAGTGCATCCAACAGATAATTAACAGGTTTATCCAATTCCTCTTACTTCCAGCTTCTCAGTTAACTTGCATGGTTGGACTCCTTGGAATGGTCTTACTCAATATTATTCTTGTAGAATGATAAACTTTATAACACTATCACGATACGGCAGAATATCTCGAGGATGCTAGTAACAGAATGAGCTCCCATAGGCATTTCTTTCCATAAATCCAGCTATCTTCCAAAAGATCTCTATATAATAGCAAAATGCTGACGATATTGACTTATGAGGTACCAAACCAAGGAAGCAACTTTTCCTGTAACATTTTTAAAAAAATAAATAAATAACAGCGTTCAGAGGGAATACCTGGTAGTATATTTTGGAAGAGGCATCTGTACAACAATTGTATTTGCGGTAATACTTGAAGAGAACTCAGCACGTACTTTAATAATTACTTCAGCCTATATGATTAGTACAGCAGCACAGTTAGTAAAACTGTTGCTTTACTGAAACAAACAGATGCAGAATGGGGTCCACAGCCACACAAATAGTTTAGTAGCACCTTCATAGCTGATATTAAATGTACTCACCTTGAGATTACCTGCTTCTTCAATCAATGCGGTTACGCGAAATGGAGGCCTGAATTCCTGGGTCATACGATAGTTCATGACAGGAAATTCACCATCTGGCGGTACCTTAAGCAGGGATGAGGACAAAACATTAAGTTGGCTAAGCTTTTTCTTATCAAAATTTTTAACTGTGATAAGATCAAATGCGATTCTACTTGTTGATATTTGTAAGTAGTGAAAACTTCAGTGTTTTCAGCTAACAAAAAGTCAGAGAATATCTATCACAACATCTAGATTAAGCCAAAAACAAAAGGTAAAATTCTATGTAGACACGCCCTAAACTTCTCTCCCCTTACGTTAAAGCAGATCAAGTAATCCCAATGCACCATACCAGAGTTAGAGTCCGATCCATGTCAAAGCTGTCGAGGCGCACAGATTCATGAAAATTACAATCGTCTAGAACAACCGCTCCAGAACCTGCTGAACTTCTGTAATCTGTCACAGTTACAAATAAATGACATAAGTAAGGTTGGGATTGCTTGCTTAGATCAAGTAGCTCTAACTAGATGGCCATCATTATTAGCGACAGTAGCATCCTGAATTGCGATAGCAGTTTCTCTAAGAAAATTGTCAATGTTTAAAGCCTGAAAAAGAAGTACAAGAAATGCAAACAGAAGTATTTCTATGACCAAGAAGGTTGCACTCATGTCAAATTAGTCATGTATATTACAACTAAAAAGAATCAGAGCGTAATTCGTTAAGGGAAACCCTGGGAACTACCATATAATGATCTCCCGCCTCTTCCAATATTCAACTCCTCGTTCAAAGCCACTCGAATCTCCGGATTTCCAGATAGATAACTCTTCATTTGAATGGTTCCATCGATCTCAGAAGTCAGTATATATCCCTGCCAGAATTCAAGCATTGCACAGAAAGTCAAGTACATCTTATGGTTGCTAGCAGATCAGCACGTTTGAAATATTAGAAGCTTCATTTCTTTCAATTGACGTGCCACTATCCCTGCATGTTGATGGTACAGAGACTTGGATCAAAGTGCATTGACAAATAGCACAGATGTGATGGGTGATTCTGTTCAGCTGATAAGACAAATAGCACAGAAAAGGACGAGTTGCCAAAACAATAAATGACCATAAGTTGAATGAAGATAAATCATCTAGCCTAAGTAACTGACAAGTGGTGCAACTAGACAACACTATTGAGGTTCATAAAGCACAGACAAGATGCCATGAAGGTCCACGGAGGAGAATCATCATTCATTTAAACTATTAACAGAAGTATCATAAGCGACTATCAATAAGACAAAAGGGTGTCTCACCTAGATGTGAGAAGGCAAAGTATCTAGGATTCTTTTCATTTCCTTTCCTTGACTAATAGAAGAACATTTTTTAATGAATGTTGAATATTATGACTCAGAGAGGGTACAACAGTTGAGATAAGTATCTCCTTGGAGAACAAGATCAAGTGGAATATTCTGAGTGGAGAAAAGGCCAATCTGGAATATGAACTGTCATAAGTCCCATTTCAAGATGATTTTTTCTCCTTTCAAATAGTACAATATTTGTCATGAACAGAATTTTGAGGTCCCCCAAGCATTAAAAAAAAGACCACTTAAATGAAGATGACTGACGAATTCCCAGTGGAAAAGATACGCACACTAGAGCTGAAAGTGACGCTGATCTTTTCAATAATATCCACGAAAATTTCCTCCCTCTTCCTTCCAGCAGGCTCATTTGCAATAACCGATTTTGTCACAGCCGTCCCTGGCATCCTTTTACTTCCTTGCTGCAAAATGGTTTTTAAATGCAAATTCACCAACTACATGACAGTGAAGTTTCACTTTTCTTCAGAACCATATAAAACTATTAGAAACACGATACCATGAAAATGGCAGCTGGACCAAGAGGAGGCAGACGAGCAGCATCCACAGCAATTGGCTCATTAAATATATAGGATTTCAGTACTTCAGTCGATGTTGTTTGTACATAACCAAAATCCTAGGATAAACAGCGGTCAGAAATCATATTCAAGCAAATAGTCCTATCTTGCCATCAATGAATAATAGTTATGCTTCAGTTTACTTGAATATCAAAGAAAAGCCTTAAGCTAATACGTAGTAATCTGCTGTAAATTAGAGATCAATTGGCCCAATAACTACCAAGCCCTAAAAACTGCATGTAAGATATTGTTCTCAAAATACCTTCTAGCTTGTCATCAAAAGATCACTAAGCTTTAAAAAATTGACCTACATGAATGACAGCAATGATAATATTTAAAGGTAACTGTTCCATCTAGTAGTGCACCTAAGTTATGTCCATCATGCCATCAACATGATAGTGGCACAGGAAAAGGGTCTCTTAACATGAGATCAAGACAAAGAACCAAAAAAAAAAAAGAGGCAAAGAATCAGGCAAACTTACAATGACCTCATCAAGCAACTCGTAAACAAGCACAAAGTTTTTCCGCAGCGAATCCTCGCTAAGAACACCGAGGTAATCCTTGATGACACGTGCAATCCTCTGGAGGAGCTCCAAGACAAGAGAAGGAGATACATTGACCCTCGTGGTTGCGACAAACAATAAGCCGGCCACCTTCACGTGAAAGTAGTTTACACCGTCCACATTCTACACCGGAAAAAATCCAGAGGTCAAACGAGAGTATCCCGGACCGAACTCGATTGGGTTTCTCCGCAATGCCCAATGCATAAAACACGCCACCAACTCTCCCAAACCGAATGAATGAAACCCATGTAAACGAAACAACAGTATCAGCAAGAACTTCCCAATTCAGATAATCCACGGACCTCCAAAATAACAACAAGTGCCAACACTACTCTCCCGACACATAAACTCAGTAGCAAAACGATCGCTAGAGCGGCTCGAATTTCACCGGCAAAGAGACGAGAATACCTACAAAGACAGGTGGCGCTTGCGCCTCTTCTTGCCCATCCTCTTTCCAGAACTTCACCTTCCGAAAGAACGTCTCGGTGCTCCCCTTCTGCACTTCCCCGCGATCTAAAAACCCATCAAAAACAGCTCTTTCAGATCACAACAAATCCGCAAACGCAAAACGCAAAACGCAAAAAACACAACACGAGAACAACGGAAATGCGCCCCCTCCATCTAGTTCGCTAAATTCACGCGATTCGAATCAGATTTTGCGCCGAAAGGAGAAACCCGATCGACACCAGAACAGCAATCGAGCATCGCGATTGGCACAATTCGCGAACTCTTCGGACACCGCATCACCGAATCGAGAAAAGATTCGAGAAGAGAAAGGGCGACGAGAGGAGTTCGACTCGGAGCCAGATCCGCGGGCCGAGGCGGGAGTGGTCTCTACTCACAGTCGCGGAAGACTATGTTGTCGCCCCGCTGCGAGAGCACGAAGAACTGAGAGATCATCGTCGATCCTTCTTCCTCGCGAGCGCCCCGAGCTCCGTCCGTTCGCTCCCTGCGAAATTCCTTCTTCAGCTCGTCTCTGATTTCCTTCCTGTTCGTTATCGCCGTCGCGCACCGTGGTCTGGTCTTTGTCATTTTCAGTTTGGCCCCTAATTTAAGCTTAAGTTCGCCTTTTTACCCCCCCAGGAATGTGAAATTACTGTTTCTTGGAATTGCTTCTGCTTCGAGAAGTATGTGATTGCCCGTTTCCGTCAATGACATTGGTCTGTAACTTTATCATGAATATACCAAAACCAAAGTTTTTTTTTTTTTTATCGTTCGTGTTTTGCCCAAAATAAAAGACCCGATTCACCAGTAACGAATTGTATATCGACCTCAATGTGAGATCGCCGTCGGGTATTTGCCAAAATAGTACAATTTCGACAAACTTCTCCATAGTAAAATTGAAAATTTTAGGCAATACGAAATGCCATCTTTTTGGAGATCTTAAGATATGATAAATAATGCATTACTTTCTTTTAAATACTCTCTGATTTCCTGTTTGTTATCGTCGTCCCGCACCGTGGTCTTTGTCATTTTCATTTTGGCCCCTAATTTAAGCTGGAGTTGGCTTTTTCACCCCCCGGGAATGTGAAATTGCTGTTTTCTTGGAATTGCTTCTGCTTCAAGAAAAAGGTGACTGCCAATTTACCAGCAATGACATTAGTCCGGAACTTTATCATGAATTTTACCAAAACCCAAGGTCTTTTTTTTTTTTGTGTGTTTTGCCCCCAAAAAAAGGACCCAATTCACCGGATCATATATCGACCGGAATGTGAGATCACCGTTGGGTATTTGCCAAAATAGTGTAGTTTCGACAAACTTTTTCTCAGCAAAATTGAAAATTTTGGACAATTACCAATTACCATCATTTTAGATATCTTAAGAGATTGTAAATAATGCATTACTCTCTGTTAAAACACTCTCTTTTAGTTATGTTGTAATCCTTTCATTATGATAAAATACATCACGAGATATTCATGGATTAATCTGAACATTAAGCTAGAAATTGAGATTGCAAAGATGGTGAACTCCGAGGTCCTTATATAACTTTCACATTACAATTTACAGGTAAACAGATCGACTCATTGGCTTCCATTGGTCACTAAATCGTCGACTTTCATCGCCTCCTATTGTGTCAGGACAATCTGCAGAAAGTTCAACCATCTGTGCAGCCACATTCCGATAATACTGCACAGTTCATTTACATGCAATGCGCATTGCAATTTCCAGGACACACTGGAGGAAGATATCTCAGCGCCAGAACTGGTGATCTTTCGTTGAGTATCTCTTTCCTCCGGTGGCACCGCTTCCTTCAATGTCGAGACTCCATTTCTCGAACGTGCAGTCGATGAAATCATAGTACCCTCCGCTGATGGAAAGCAGTCCATCCTCGACTCTTTCTTTTATCCATGGATATGTAAGCAAGTTGTTTAGAGACTGCGTGACGGATTCCTGCAATATCGGTGGATTCATATACGAAGCATAGGTCAGAAAAGCAACAGCCTGCTGATAAAACTTCACTGTAGCCGGGAACTCGTATCTTCATAAAAGAAACCTTGCCAACATCAACTTGTTTGACATCCAGAAGTAGAAATCTTTTTAGTTCACCTTTTCACAATGCGTGCATTGCTGGTCAAAGCTAAGGTGTGGCGCAGCTGCTTCCGTTCGTAGCTTGGCAGCTTTTCCATTAACGACCCATCTCTCTACATAATTTCTGCAGAGGCGCATCATATAAGAGAATGGATTATGATGCATGAAAGCCAGGATTAAAAAGCGATTCTCATGAGCCTTTACTTTAACTTCTACAGAAAAGGAAGCTAGTAGTACCCTGTATTCGAATCCTGCATGCCCATGAGGGCTTCAATTCCAGCACATCGACTATGGCCTATGACTAATATATTCTCAACCTGAAACAAAACCGACAGAATTTTGAGTGTAAATCCATTAAAATAACTGGGTGCGATAGGTATATGAGAGTAGGTGAATGATCAAGATGCGCACGGCAATCCCAATCATCTGTCAAATTGTTTGTCCTACTTATAGAGTGAAACTCTGAAATCTCATACGTAACCAAAGTCCCAGGCATTGAATGAGCATCTATCTAATTGGAGGAAGTTTGCACGTTGATGAATTCGCTCAAATGGAGACATCAGCTCAAGGACACGAGTTATGCCACCGAGAAAAGAACATGAGTACAGTATTTTAGAGGTAGGCTTACTTCAAGAGATTTCACTGCAAATTCAAGAGCAGCGCCAGTTTCCGATGGTCCAAACTGTGGAAACATGAAATCACTTTCCTAAGAGGCGAAGAAGAAGAAAAGCACTTTCTTAACAGCATAAAAATGCAAAAGAGATGAGAGCAAACCTCAATCGCCGGAACAAGATTTGCGACATTACGCACCATGAAGGCCTCTCCTGGTTGGAGTCCGAGTACATTAGTCGGGCACACCCGAGAGTCTACACAAGCAATCACCAGGAACTGTCCCAACCACAATTTTAGTCCCAGTGAGACCGCAAAGTCAGTTTACACCAAAATCAAGCAGTGTTTGCATTGGATTCAGAAAGAGGCATAAGAGAAAGTCCTGTTTTGTCGTGCATCAGAAATATGAACACTATTAGTTCCTTTTATTCACCTTTGGTGACTGAGCTCTAGCGAGATTCTGAAAATGCGCCGCCTCCTTCCTGTTCAAGATGATGAGTTACCTAACAAGCACAGAGTAAAAGCCTCCTCAAGAGAACAAACCACAAAAAGGACATCAGCGCGAATTAACTGCCACGTACAAGAATTTGTTGCTCTTGAACTCTAGAAACCTCTGTCTGATCTCATCGAACATGTCCGAGCCACCATCAGCATTTGATTTTGCCACATCCTTTCCAGTAATTCTAGATGAACCTATTTCCTCCGGCAGGGGCACCTCGATTCTCCTATGCAGATACAGGTCACGATTTTCAGCATTCCATGTAAAATTTGCAGTTTCCACATTTTTCATAGATCAAACCGACAGTCAATCTCAGTTTTTAGCAGAGGAGAGACATATTAACTAATCCACGTCGATATGACTTGATTGCTGTGACCTAAGATATATGAGAATGTCAACCATAGCGTATTGTAAAGGATCCAACTACATACGCAACCTTCCATCTGGAAAATAAGGCTTTGAGGACAAACCCTTGGAAACAGCAAGAGAACATTATGCGGTCATCATACAAACGGGTCGTTGGTTAACAGAGTGATTAAATGGTGTATCGGCGGGTCATGACCACTCGCATTTTGTCCTAGGCTACACAATAAGCAGCACTGAGGTATGAAAGCGAGAGTCGAGAGAAGAAAAGCCGATCTACCCTATCTCCTCTGAAGACCAGAATTCAGAAATAACAGATCAAATTTAATCAGACTCCAAACAGTAGTTTTTGGCTCTTACTTCAATAATTCGACTACAATTGCTCAAGAACTGCAGACACTTTCTTTTTATGGTAAGAACTACAGGACAGACACAACATAAGTCACTCAAAATATGTGAAAAAGCAACCAGCAGAGAAGAAAAAGCTTGCACCATAGACCTGAACATTAGAACTTAAAACCGGCTCAAGCACGCGATAAGCAATAACCAACTCAAATAAGAAGACCAATTAAACATAAACAAACTCACTCTTTCGAAGGAGCCAAAGTAACCCGGGAGTCCTCAAAGCTCTCCAACGCGACCTGCATAATTAGTCGCGGATCAATCACAAGTCAACCCTCAATGAGTCAAAAAGAGACCAGAAGCTCGAGATGGAAAATGCGAGGCCCCCACTTCGCTGCCACCATTCCATCTCGGGGTCAAGCTGGCGAAGCAGCGGTTGAGATTGATCCAGCGGGCTCTGTAACCTGAACAAAAAACCATTCTCAAGATTAAGCAGAAAGATCATCATGTTTGAATTAAAGAGGGCAGGAGGAGGACTCACGAGTGCACCACGCCATCGTTTCCGGGCACGAACTGAATGGAAGTTGCTAGTTCTGTCGTTGCTCCGTCTTCGCGAGAGGAAAGAGGAGAGGAGAAGGAATGCGATTTGGTCACATGGCGAGCTTATCCGACAAGTGGACATGGATGACTATCCAAGTTTATGGGAGATGATCGTGGCCATTGCTTTTGTCCCTTCTGCGGTCTCGCGAGTGTCTTGTCCTCGTCACTATCTCAACTTTTCTTCTTCTCCTTCGTTTTTTTTTTTTTGGGGCTTGCGTGATGGGGAGGAAATGCCTTTATTATCTGTGAATAACATTATTTTTCAGGAGAGAAAGAAGAGAAAGAAGAGAAAATAAAAATAAACCGGGGGAAGCCTGCAGTCCGCGGTTCCAGACCGCACGCCTAACTTATTATTTAATATTTACCCGAAAAATAATTAGTTTAAGTGGACCCGGAATCCTGAGATTTACTGAAAAAAATTACAATCGAATTTCTAACGTTTGGGTCAACCTGAATTTTCGGGTCCGACTATGACCGAGCTATTTCACAAGTTGGATTTCTTAATTCTCATTCGGGATTGAGTGGGTCTGTTTCTTGGGTCGAAGATACTTAAAGCGGAATTGGCCATTATACCTAAAATTAGATAAAAAAAAATTATTTAAATTGTAAGGTTATTCATTTTTAATTGATTAACCTCTGCAAAGTTGTAATATAAAAAATTAACGGTCAACAAAAGTTATAAGTTGAGATGTACACGAATCGTTTCTTTCAATGAAATTTACGAATTTTAAGCAAATTTACGATAGTTATTTGATAATTGTATGTGCAGTTTTAAATCCGACTACATAGGAATTTTTGAAAATAACTTAAAAGTGAAAATTACAAGCTAAAGAGCAAAGCAGCCTGAACCCAATTGGGTAATTTACGGTAGGGAGCTTTTCTTCCTTTTTTCCAGAGTGGGCCAACGAACTAGACCAAGAAAAGTCAATCTCAGTCTGGTCTGATCAGGCCGAAAATCCCTCTAGGCTTGGCCCATTTGTACCCCGGCAGCCACCAGCGATCGCGGCTGCCACCAATGGTTGTGGCTAGTGGTCATGCTGTGCTGGTGCCACCATTTACCGCTCAAGCGAGGGTCGATCGGGCCTTAAATGGTGTTCCCAAGGGTCAATTGATCCTCGCTTATTGATGATGAGTGATGGCACAATTTGTTCTTCAATATTTGAGAATCACCGTCAATATTTTGATGTAAGTCCAGGATAACCTTTTGAATATTGGGTTAGTTTTGCCTATAAAGTGATAGGGGGTTGAGGGGTGACCAATCCAGTCAATCAAAAAATTGATTAAAAAAAGGTGCGTCTGGTCAACTAGCGAGGGGCAGGATCCTTGCCTGCTCACCGTGAGGGCTAATCACCATCGCCAGCGTTTGAGCAAGGGTTGTCAACCATCACGGCAAAGGCGAGATAGCTTCTTTATCGCTTTAACTCACCTCCCCCTTTGCTTCTCTTCATTGATCCTCTCAAATCCCTTTTTTTTGGGTTATTCCGTCTTTTTAGCATTTATTTTTTTCTCGATGTAGCACTCTTGCAAAGCACCAGCAGTTGTATATTGCCATTTTTATATTATTTTTTTGTCAGAAGTTGTATATTGCCATTTGAAAAGATGCTTATGTTGTATTCAACAGGCAACTTCTCTTCATTATTGGGAATTTCATAGCTCGATATCAAATGGAAAATAGCTTATTAAGTGATTCATAAATAATACAGTTAAGTAAAATGGTGACCATATTACGAGACTACTCGAAGTACTGCATTTGGAATTTGGCCCACTAGAAACTAGTCAAAGTCGTTACTTATTATATCAGAGGACGATACTCCAAGTAGATATGTGCTTTTATGGATGGACCAAACGCATACCAATACACAAATAAACAAAATGCAGCTCTAGGCAGACTTTTAAGATAATGAAAAAGATAATAATGGATTGGACCATGTAGCAAATATGAGGGGTTCTATAACGTTGTACAAGTCAACAATAGTAAGAACATCAATTCATTCGAGGAATTATAACATCTCAAAATCTCACATTGAATGAAAAAAATAAAAAGTCCATATTAATTGGTTTATAAGCGAACATTATCACATAATGATCACCATCTTATATAATTACTTCATGTTCTCTTTAATGATTAGTTTCAACTGGAACATGCCGAACAATTAAAACCACTCACACCATCTAAGTCTGCCGCGTCAAATTGAACTCTTGTGATTGTTCGGTACAATGTTCTACTTCACAAATTTTTGAAAAATCGCAAGTGAAGAGAGTAGCCACCGACACTGTTACTTTTTCGTTCGTACATCAGAAAAAGCAGGCTGCCACTCAAGAAAGCAGCTACAGAAAGCAGCCACGGAAGACAGTAAAAATTTGCGTGCCTGCCATGTCAAATTGTCAATTACATAACGCCAAAAAGCCTTCGCTTGGGAAGATTGTCTAGACTCATCACCGAACAACGGCGAATGCAGGGAACGTACGGAGTGCGTAGGTTGTACGTAAACTTTGTCAGCAATACATGCTCGGGGCAAGTAAACAGCCTAACAGGTGACGATTCAAATCTCTCATTTTCTCATTCAATGAGAAAGCTTCGAGATTTCGATCCAGACTTGTGCCCGGAGGGTCAACTTGGACTGGCTTTATGTTCTTTTCTTTCCCCTTTTATCCATGCAAGGAACAATGGGCATATCTGAACCGGCAGTTCCTGCATTTTTGGCCATCGCCAAGGTTCTTCTTTCAAACCAAGCTTTGATTCTTCTTTGCCTCCAATCTTTTCAGGCACCTCCAGCAAAACCACACTATAAAAGCAGGCAGCCGCGACTTGCCAATTCTGATGGAATTAACACCATAGCATCCGGCATTGGTTGCGGCTTGTGAGTGCGCCCTCTATCCGAGAGGGAGAGGGAGGGAGAGAGATTTGGAGAACACGGCAGAGGCATGACAAATGAAGACAGCTGAAACTGAGTTTCTAAAAATATGTGAAAAAGCAACCAACAGAGAAGAAAAAGCTCGCCTTGCAACCAACTAGATTGCCATAGACCTGAACATTAGAACTTAAAACCGGCTCGAGCATGCGATCAGCAATAACCAACCCAGATAAGCAAGTAAACATGAACAAACTCACTCTTTCGAAGGAGCCAAAGTGATCCGGGGGTCCTCAAAGCTCTCCAACATAACCTGCGTAATCAGTCATGGATCAATCGCAAGTCAACCCTGGATAAGTCAAAAAGAGACCAAAGGCTGGAGATGGAAAATGCAAGAAAAACGCAGAGGAGAAGCACCCACTCCACTTCCCGTTCCATTTCGGGGTCAAGCTAGCGAATAAGCGGTTAAGGCTGCATTTGGAATTCCCAAGAATAATTTTTTTTTTTTTTTCAGAAATATTTTTTTAATTTATATTCCTAATAACAATCCCCAAATATTTTAAAACATTTGGTAATTATATAAAATTTATGTTCCTAGAATAATATATTTAGTACAACCGCAAATATTTTTGTGACTTAAAATTTTTTAATTTATTAATAATTTTATTACTTTTTTTTTTTTTTTCTTCTTCTCATTCTTCTAACCGGTCACCGGCCCTAGCCATAGCTCGACAAGGCTTAGCCTCACCTGACCCTGTGAGGTCGGCCTCACCCACCCAAGGGGCATCGACCTCACAATGGTGGGCTAGGTCGAGCCTAGCTATGGTGGGCAAGGCTCGACCTCACCTTGGCTAAACAAGGCTCGACCTCGCCCGGATCTACAAGGCCGAGCCTTACCCAATCTTCGTGAGGCTCGGTGACGCCGATCTCAAGGTGGCCGAGCAAGGCTCAACCTCATTAGATCTAGGCAAGGCGCGAGGGGCCTTGCCGGTGGCTGCAATCTCGTCGGAGGCCAACGAGGCTCCAACGAGGTCACCGGCCATCACCGAGGCCCGCAACCACCCACCCAGGGAAAGAAGAAAGGAAGAGAAAATAAAAACTTATTTCTTAAGTTGTTCTTGGGAATAAAAATAATTTTATTTTTGTTTCTTATTTCTATTATAAATCTATTACTGGGAATACAAAAATTACCAAATGCATTTCTGTTTTATATCTGTTTCAGGGAACAAATGAATAGAAACACTTGTTTCAGGAGCATTACCAAACGCTACCTAAGATTAACCCAATGGGCACTGTAACCTGAACAAAAAACCATCCTTTGATTAATGGGTCCAAAACATTTTCAAGATTAAGCAGAAAAATCATCATGTTCGAATCAGAGAAGGAAGGAGGAGGGCTCACGAGTGCACCACGCCATCGTTTCCGGGTACGACGAACTGTGTGGAAGTTGCTAGTTCCGTCGTTGCTCTGTCTTCGTGAGGGGAAGAAGAGACGAGAAGGGATGTGATTTTGGTTACATGGCGAGCTTATCCAACAGGCGGACATGGATGACTATCCAAGTCTATGGGAGATGATCGTGGCCATTGCTTTTGTCCCTTCAGCAGTCCCACGAGTGTCTTGTCTTCGTCACAAGCTCGACTCTCCCTTGTCTTTTTGGGCTTGCGTGATGAAGGGAAATGCGTTTTTGTCTGTGAATAACATTATTTTGCAGGAAAGAAAGCCTGCAGTCCATGGTTCCAGAACGCATGCCTAACTTATTATTTAATTTTTACCAAAAAAGAATTAGATCAAGTTGACCTGAAATCCTGAGATTTACTTTAAAAAATTATAATCGAGTTTCAAACATTTGGGTCAATCTGAATTTTCAGGTCCGACTAAGACCTAGCTATTCCACAAGTTGGATTTCTTAATTCTCATTCGGAATTGAGTCAGTTCGCGTTCTTAGATTGAAGTTGCTCAAGGCTAGATTGGCCAGTATTGGCCAGTATATCTAAAATTAGATCAAAAAAATATTGAAATTGAAAGGCTATTCGTTTATAATCGATAAACCTCCACAAAGTTACATATATAAAAAAAATTAACAGTCAACAAAAGTTAGTTGAGATGTGCAAGTTTACGTTTCTTTCAATGAAATTTATGAATTTTAAGCTAGTTAATGATAGTTATGCGATAATTGTATGTGCAGTTTTAAAATTTGACGACAAAGAATATTTTTGGAAAAAATATAAAAGCGAAAAGTTACAATCTAAAGACCGAAGCAGCCCAGACCGAACCAAGCAATTATGGTCGGGGCCTTTTCTTCCTTTTCGCGGACTTGGCCAACGAACTAGGCCAAGAAAAGTCAAGTCCGGTCTGCTCTGATCAGGCCGGCAAATCCCTCTAGGCTTGGCCCGTTTGCACCCTTACCCGATGACCCTCTGGCAGCCACCAGTGGTCGCAGCCGGTGGTCATGCTGTGCTGGTGCCGCCATTCACTGCCCGAGCGAGGGTCGATCAGGCCTTTGATGGTGTTCAAGAGGGCCAGTCGACCCTCGCTTATTGATGATGGGTTGTGGCACCACAACTAGCCAAAGGCGTGCTTGCCCTTGCTTGCTCACCGTGATGGCTAGTCGCCACCGCCTGCGTCCGAGCCAGGGTTGTCGGCCCTCGATGGCCAAGGTGAGATAGCGGCTTCACCGCTTTCACCCACCTCCTCCTTTGCTTCTCTTCCTTAATCTCCCGATTCGGTTTTTCTGGTTATTGTCCTTTTAGCATTTTTTTTTTTTATGTACCACTCATTTGGTGCCGTATGTCTTTGAAAGTGCCAGCAATTGTGCATTGCCAATTGAAAATATACTTATGTGGTGTTCAAAGGGCGAACTTCTCTTGATTATCGGAAATTTCATAGTTCCATATTAGATGGAGTATACCCTACCGAGTGATTCATAAATAATGCACTTAATTAAAATGGTGACCTGATTGTGAGATTACCGGAGTATTATATTTGGGGTTTGACCCACAAGAAACTGGTCAAGTCATTACTTATTATATTAATGAAGATTCACCCGAGTAGATGTGTGCTTTATGGTGGACTAGACGCAAACTTGATCCACCGGGACGGGGAGGGATCGTGGGGACGAGAGGGCACAAACAAGGAGCTCTTAATGGGCTTGTAGAATAATGAAAATGGTAGGAATGGATTGGACCACATATCAACTGTGGGAGGATGTGTTGGGTTATGCTGGTCAAATCAATCAGAACGGCAATCCTTAATATGGGAAAGTCTGTAGCACCACAAAATTTCACATCATAAGGAAAAAGGTCATATCAATTGATTCATAAGTAAATATTACCCTATAATAATCACCATCTTATGCGATTTACTTAAAAGAGTACTTTTTGGAGATTAGTTTCAAGTGGGACATGCGGAATAAATAAAACCATTTTTCACCACTTTTAAGGTGCAACACGATGCACCTTTACCACGGCGTCAAATTGAAGTATCGATTTTGTTTGGCACCGTGTTCTACTTTACAAATTTTCCAATCCACTGAAATCGCAGGAGAACGGAGTGACCTCAAAGAAGCGATTAATGCGGTCACCTTTTCCGTTCGTAAATCAGAAAAAGCAGGCTGCCACTCAAGAAAGTAGCCATACGGAAGACAGTAAAAATTTAAGTGGCCGCAGTATCGATTGCATGACGCCGAAAAGCCTTCGCTTCCGGCGTTTGCCTGGAATCGTCACTGAACAACGGCGAATGCAAAGAACGTGCGGAGGGCGTAGGCTGGATGCAGGCTTGGTCAGCGGTATATGTTTAGGGCAAGTAACAGGTGACAGATCAAAAGCTTCGATATTTTGACACAGCGTACGTCTGTCCATCTAACCACACACTTGTGCCCGAGGGGTCAAACTTGGATTGGCATATGTTCTTTCCCCTTTTATCTATGCAAGGAACATGGAAGGGCATCTGAACCGGTACTCTCTGCATTCGTGGCCATAGCCGAAGTTCTTTTAAACCAAGCTTTGTCTCTTCTCTGCCTCCAACCAATTTGATGAGAATAGCATCGTGGCATTAAGCATTCGTTTCGGCTTGTGCGTCTGCCTCTATCGGAGAGGGAGAGGAAGAGAGAGATTTGGAGAACACGGCAGACGCATGACAAATGAAGACAGTTGAAACTAAGTTTCGAATGCAGTCAGCCTGATACGAGACTGTTTTGCACGAGTGTTCGACCAAAGGTTGGAGGAGTGAGCATGGATCTTAAGCTCTCAAAAGTAACCAGACCATCAACCTTAGCTAAAACAGAAAACAGTTCAACACCAAAGTCCTCCCCTATGACCCCAAGCAACACAGCAATCGCGGCAGACTTCAAAATCCAAGATGACTGTGACTGTATTGGAGAGGATTACGCACCATGAGCAAAGAGGTCCTTATTTACTTTCTCAAGAACATCGCTCGACATCTCGAGCTACAATGTTTTACATCATCCGACTGCAGCGCGGGACAGTATACATAAACATGCCTAATAATCTACAGACAAAGACCGGAAGACATGACTAACAAGCAACAACAATTCAACCTTTGCTTAAAGTTTCCCTCGCGCCGCCATCGCCTCAATCTCTGCTCGGAGCATCTGATCAAACCCTCCTCGGCCTCCAACATTGCTATTATCTATTTCACCTCCCTCGAGCTCTTGCCCGTCCCCATTTCCTCACCAAGAAAAGAAAAAAAGAAAAGCCCGCTTTTTGAAGCTGATGATCTCTTGCTGTACTTCGAGATTCATCCGGCGATCGGAAGCATTGCAAATTCCTCTGCTTTTTTACTTCAGCGGGATGACCCACATCCGCCGCGCTCCCCGTCACAACGGGTTCTTCCGCGGCCTCCCCCTCTTCCTCTTCGGCGGCGCCGTGGCGGCTGGCTGCTGCTGCTGCTGCTGCTGCGGCGGCGCCATCCCGGCATTCTTGTCTGCCGACTGCTGCGGGAACCAATTCGGCAGCCCGCCCTCGGTGGGTCCGACCTTATCTCCGTCCTCATCTCCGCCCTCGAACTTCCCGATCGTGAACCCTAGAGGGAACAACGCCCAGCAGCAGTGGTACGCCTCCTTCCCAGGCACCACGGGCGGCGGCGCCTCGATCGCCACCGCCTGGAACGCCCTCTCGCAGCTCTGGCACCTCAGGCAGCACTCCTCGTACACCGCCGGGTACTCGTACACCATGTAGCAGTACGGGCACGCGGTCCAGAAGCTCGCCGACCTCGCCGCCGCCGCCGCCGCCGCCGCCGCCGCCGCTGCTCCTCCCGCCCGCTTCTCGCTCCCCTTCCCGTGCCCGCTCCCGCTGCCGCCCGCCGGCTCCTGCTGCCCGAAGCCCCGGCTCAGCTGCCCGCCCCTCCGCACGGGCAGCTTGGCGCCCGCGGCCGCGGCCGCCGCCGGCGACAGATCGACCTTGGAGAAGAGGTTGAACTCCTTGTCGTAGAGGGACTTCTTGCCCGGGTCGGAGAGGACGGCCCAGGCGCCGGCGACGAAGCGGAAGGCCTGGTCGGCGTAGGGGTACTTGTTCTTGTCCGGGTGGAGGAGGAGGGCGAGGCGGCGGTACTGGCGCTTGATGAGGTCGTGGTCGTCGGATCGGCGGCCGATCTGGAGGACGGCGTACCAGTCGTGGTGGTTGTTGACGCGCTTCTCGGTGGCGAGGAGGACGTCGACGATGGCCAGGATCTGGTCGGATCCGTCGAGGAGGGGCTCGGTCTCCTGGGCTAGGACGGCGAAGTCCTTGGACCCGGTGAGGTCGCGGGCCACCAGGAGCTTCTCGGCGACGCCGAGGAGGCGCTCGGCCTCGGTCCGGCTGGGGCTCTGCATATTTTCTGGGGAAAAAAAAAAAAAACACAAAAAGAAAATGAGGGAAAGTGGGGGAAAAAAGGAGAGATTGATGGAAAAGTGGTTGAGTTGAAAAGCGTCTGTCCGAGGAGACGACGACGACGACGGAATGTCCGGACGGTAAAATTGTGAGTGGCGCCGAGTGGACGGAATTGGGTCTGGTGGTTTCGCCTAATCACGCTGGCTTTGGGCGTGCGCTACGCGTTGATTGCTATGGGTAATCTCGTCTTTTCAATTCTAACTCGGTTCAACGCCAAAACCAGGGGGGCCGGGCCCCGGGGGGAATGGATTTTTAACTTGTTGCCTTGCCTTCCAAAATTAATAACTTTTAAAAAATGAGCTAATATCACGAAAAATTATAAATTTGTGTGACGAAAAAGTCTAAACAAGTTCACCTTGATAAATTCACCCAAAATAAGTATTTTTATGATAAATTTACCTTTCGTTAATTTTTATTAAATTTTACATTCAAATTGCTGAGTTTAATTTATACATAACAGTTGACGAAAATACCAATTTTGGGTTTTACTCTCCATTTATTACGAGATGTATCGGTTTTGATCTTTTGTGATATATATTCAATTTAATGTAAGCTAACGGAATGTAAATTTATTACAAACATACTAATTTATGATTTTTTATGGTTCAAAAATTAGTTTGAAGTAATTTGAGTTTTTTATAGTCAAAACAATTAATTCGAGATAAAATTATCATGAGTTCAATTTGGACTTTTCCATGCTATTAATCATTAACAAATATAAAAGTACTATTGTTTAGATATTAAGGAAAAAACAATCAAAAACCCTAAAATATATTTATTGTAACAAATTTATCATAATTTTTTTTGCAACGTAAATAAGTACAAACTATACTCACTGTAATATATTTATCATAAATCTTTTTCCCGTGATATCAAAATCTCAAACTTGTATTTACATGACACGTTTGCCCTTCATTCAAGTTTAGTTGGATGATTATCATAGCAAAAACAACATCTTTTTTGTTTCTCTCTAGCCATGTAGCTATCATTGCCAATGCTATTTGGCTTCTGCCATCCATGAAGGTAGATTTTTATTGGTGTTTACTAACAGAATATTGATATGGTAAATGTGTCACGTAGATATAAATTTTGAATTTTTTGCACCACAAAAAATTTAGAATGAACACGTCAAGATGGATATACTTTTGGGGTTTTTAGACTTTTATGATAAGTTTCAAAAGTTTCCCTTTAGAAAAGGTCACAATTTAAGCTTTATGAAATTTGCAAAAATGTAAAACTTCAAAAGTTGTCAAATTTGGCAGGGTCTATTTATGCAATTTTCTCCACTCATATTTCCAAGTGGTAAGTCAGAAACATGCAATATTTTTTCCAGCCCAGCATTTAATCGGTGGTTACAAATCACATGTCTTAACCACATGCAAACTTAACCAAAATTAAATGTGAATAATGTCTACACCTATAACAAAACTAGCGTAACACATCTTGTAACCCATCGATTAAATATATGATTTAAGAATTTTTCTTTGTCTGAAAAAGAGGGTTATATTGCCCCTTAAAAGTAGGATAGTGCTATTTGTACTCCTACATGACTAAGTCCATCAAATTTTTACAATAAACAAAAAAAAAAAACATAAAATTACCCTCAATTGTTAAATTAAAATTCAATGTGATAACCCCAAATTTATTTACTTTTATTTTTTATAATTTTTAAAATTTATATATAGTGCATAGTTACATAATTAAGAATTTCACATGTTTGATTTTTTGTTAGTGTAAGTATCCCATATATATCAAAGGCGATATGCTTTATCATTGTTGGTATTTACTTCCATACGAATTAGTTTTATTGAAAAGGAAATTTTTGAGAAACCTAGTTCTATTCTACGTTAACATAGATAAAAAATTTCAGAGTCACTTGTTTGACTTTTGTCATGCATAACACCATCAAATCTCTACTTATTGGTTTTCTTTTATATACATATACATAATGGGATGATTTGATGAAGAAAAAAAAACCTTAAAGATTTTCCAAAATAAAATCACAGTTTATCGTCCAACATGAAACTTTAAAGAATAATACCAAAACATTGCATCAAATGATAAAAAAAAATTAAAACGCTTCTCATTATTTCCAATCGACAAAAATATATTTCATCCATTAAGTGTATATGGAAAAATATCGAAATGCCTTATTGTGCATAATGTTTAAGTGTAATCATTGATATTCCAGTAACGTCAACATGTTATGCATAAAAGTATCTCGCTAATAATAGGAAAAAAGATAAATTCTTTAATGTAGTAAATAAAAAAATTTGATATATATTTCAAAGCTATGAAATTAAAAAATTTATCAAGAAAGTGAGCTTTTGAAAACACAAGAACAAATAATAGATAAGTTGGTATAAAAGCAATAACGAAGTGAGACTTTTAAGCTTTTTACTATATCACATATTTATCTTTTTTCCTAGCTAAATTCTTTTATCTAGATCAAGGAAAACATTATAGGAAAATCTAAGAATACACTAAAAAAAAACTCTATAGACTAAAAGATGCATTTGAAATGCTTATTAACAGCAACTAGATTAGAAAATTTTAAAAAATGGACCGGGGTCTCACTTTCTGTTTTTAGAGAAGTATTGGGACATTACTTTAAATTGCAATTGAATGATTGAAGGCAATTTTATCTTTTAGCGTAAAATCGAGGTACCTATTTCACGATAAACATTATAATTATAAATATAATTTTTGGGGGGTGCTATTTCCACTTGCACCCGTCATCACCTATCTATCATCGATCGATGTTAAACCGCTTATTATCTTGCGCAAGAAAGTTCGATTAAAATTCTTAAACAACCTATTCACCCCAGTGGAATTGATAATCCCCTTGGCGCCCAATTGGGGTCCCCATGGTAAGCAAATGACGTGTGCTCCGGCGCCCATGTCAGAATTTTGACGATCCATGTCTAAACATAAATCTACCGGCAAGTACAAAAGTATACTATAACGCGTCGTATGTCGTGAAAAAACATGTGGTTTGGTACCCACCGGCGCGCCTTGAGATTTTCCCTTCGAGTGCGAGAAAAGGTGGGGTTGATGGGGCCAGGCGGATCCACCAAATGAAGCAGGACTGCTTGCCACTGGGCCTTTCGAGAAGCAGCACTTGTAGCCTCATAAGGCCGAACGAAGAGATCTTGGATTTGATTGCGCTGGTACACCGGCCAGACCCTGAGCCCTCAAATCGAGCACAGCTCACCAGAATTCCTAAAAGGAAAAGTTCCACTCTGTGAAATTGAGCTCCAAAGTTGATTGTCAATTCGTCCTCAATTGCGGCAACTGTGAAATTGGTCTCTTAGCGAATGTCCTACAAACATAGGTCCCACTTCTCGTTCTTACCTTTTGAAAATTCGTATTTTGTTTCCAAAAGGAAATTTAAACTCGAACATGATTAGACGTACTCTCCACTTTTGACTTTCTTTTGATTTGTCTCCCCGCCACTTTTCTTTTCTTTTCTTTTCTTTTTGCAGCCCTCCCTCTCTCTAGTACTCATTTTTCTTTATAAATCACTCATTCTGGGATTGTTCTTTTATCCTTGTGTTTTTTTTTTTTTTTTTAAATATCAATCAAGTGTCCGAAAGTTTTTAAACACTCGACCAATCTCCTTCTGGTATTAGCCCCCATGACACACAAATTTGTGCTCTCTTAGGAGAGGCCTAATTGGAATTTGCAAATACAGTGATTCAAATCTAAATCATAAATGAGAAGGACAAACATGCTTATTACTTCAGTAATGCTTAGGGTTGGTCACTTGCGTGGTTTTATGTAAGAATAAGTTGGATGCTAATTTGTTTTCATGATTTAGATCAAGAATTAAACAACATTGTTACATGAGGCTGGCTAGCTCTTCCGAACTGCCAAGGGGTTAGGCCTATGTATAATGCCCTTACTTTGACTTGCTTAGCTCTTCGTTCTTTTCTTTTTGTCCTTTGAGACAATGAAGAAATTAATATTAGATTAATAGAGAATGAGATTAGGAAAATACCATATTAACCTTTTAAGAGATGGCTCGAGTCAAAACTTGAATGAATGATCAAATATAGAATTATATATGTATCGACAACATAAAGATCGAGGATATGTCACTAGACTCATTTATGAATATTCACTCCTCGATCACTTAATTTAATTCACGAATTAACTCTTTTTCTCGAAATGGAGGACTAGGAGGACAAAGCTTGACCCTTTCATCTCAACAGTTAGGACAAACTTCGTTCCATGAGTCTCAACTTTCACAAAACAAGGATGATCATGGCAACAGGATTGTGGTTTTACTGTTGCACAATTGGTAGAATCCAAAAAAGAAAGAAACAAACAAAAAGAACCAAGGAGAAAAAGAAGTGAAAGAGAGTATTTAAGTATCAATCAACACACCTCATGATTCGCTCCATTAGATGCCATATCCATAATAGTGCTCCTATATCGCATGTTACGAAGAAGATACTAATTAACCCGAACTATTAAATCTTATTAATCTTGCATATGGACTTAGCTTAGTCAATTAATGACTAATATATTTTTGATCTACACATAAGAAGTGAGCATACAAATATCGCATGATCGAGAATTTCTTCA
Organism: Eucalyptus grandis; assembly: GCF_016545825.1. Lineage (NCBI taxonomy): Eukaryota > Viridiplantae > Streptophyta > Magnoliopsida > Myrtales > Myrtaceae > Eucalyptus > Eucalyptus grandis. The sequence goes on along the minus strand of NC_052617.1, from coordinate 4,452,599 downwards.
GTCTTGATTTGAAACTCACTTACCCAAATAACAAGTTCCTTAATAATTCACTAAAAACACATTTTGTGGGGGCAAATAATGAGGTCTTTCTAGCAAATAACGTAAAATTTAATATGCGCATTTTGTATAACCTATTTGAACCATCCGTACCATTTCATCGGTATCTCATGTAAAACCTGGCTAAAGTGCAATGGTTTCCACATAATTGTCACTTTCCACCCTTGTATTTCTCCATTCGAGAGAGAGAGAGAGAGAGAGAGAGAGAGTCTCAAAATGCTGCAAACCCCTTGTTAAAAAACATGGCGCTTGTGCCTTGGAGAATGAGGACTTCTTCAATGTTCCATTTCACTTTGCTAATGACCCAATACGCTGTACTTGCGCCTCGGACAACGATCAAGTTGGCACAAAAGAGAGAACAAGAACAGGAAGTGCTGTTCAAAAGTCCCATTCTCCTAAAGGGGGGAATAAATTAATTCCAAAATGGCCTATCCAGGAACATATTCTAAGGGCTATACTAGTGCGCTTTCGCATGGACGATGACTCAGCCCTCCCCCTCTCTAAAACTAGTAAAAAAGATGACTGGGGATCTGAAGAACGTGGGTGGGGAGTCCATGGCTATATATAGCAAAATATGCTTCCCGGTTTCCCTTCTCATTTTCTTACTTCATTGTTTCTCCCCTAATTTATTTGGAATTTGCTTGTCTCCCCACGTCGGATTATAAGCTTCTTCCGAGGTTCGGACTTGGTGCTTCGTGATTGACTGCCGGAGCACCTGAGGCATGCCTTGATTTGCTCGGGGTTGGTAAACCCTCCTCTTATCAAGATCGGTTTATTGCTTCGAGATACTATTAAAATAGGCTATAGTTATACCTTGTATAGAAAAGAACAAAAAATGGACCAACAGGACAATAGAGAAATGTCTTTAGCTCAAACCATTTAGTACGCAGAAGCAAATTAATTTGATGCTGGTGATAATTCATCGACACGCTTAACAATGTGTGAAATAAATAAATAAATATTTAAAATGGCAGAAAATAAAAAATAAAATTCCCCTCTCATAAAAAATAATAGGCGGCATATCTGTGGGGAATTTTAGTATGGCGTATTATTCTTCTTGCCGACAGCATGCTTTCAAACTGAAAATGAATGGGGAATATCGGATGCAACCATGCAGTTTTCTTGCCTTTTGGCCATTGGCTTGGCAGCCCTAGATGTTTAATTGCTACTTTTTTTCTTTCCCCTATTATCTTGTTTCCAACTTTTGGAGAAATTTGAGATTCCTTCTTTCCCTGGGAAAAAAGGGGGGGGTGCGTTGACCAGCACCGGGGCCGATATTCTCGAGGAGCAACTTTCTTTTTCCTTGGTTTCTTTTCTTATTTTGTATTTTTTGTGATTGACGAATGTTGACATGAACTAAGAGGTCGCTTTCCGGGACAACTACGCAATTAATATGCAGTTCCCAACTTTATTCGATAAAGCTTCATTCGTTTATTTCGTAAAAAATAATAATTTAAAACTATATTTTTCAAAAAAAATATATTCGGACGCTGCTCTTTACAATTCCCTTAGTGGAAGGTTTTGAGAGACGACACCTGTCACCCCTTAAAGGCGTCCTTTCATTGTTGTCGTTATATTTTGTAATATCCAACTCATGTAACGTTTTTCTTTATACTAAATTTTTTTGTTTAATTTTGCCAGTTAATCTTATCCTTTCCATCACTATCTTTTCACTTAATAGCCAAAGAAGAAGCGGAAAGTGCTGTTTTGCCTAAAACATTTAGTTTCCCTTTCATTTCAAAAATAGCTTTTATTCTGCAAGCGAAGCGCAATTACATGCTAGTCTAGTATTCAGATGAAATTTAGTTCGCTGCATTCAAACAGCTAGGAGGAAAAAGGACCTTCTTAATGAAAGGGTCAAAGGAATAGCAAACAGGTGAGATTTTCTTCATTATGAAAGTATCTTCTTCTTCTTCTTTTTTAAATAAAAATAAAAATTTCCAAAGGACATCAACAAAAAATGATGTTGATGTAGTTCGGTTTGGAGTATCAAGGCTATCAATGCCACTTCCTATATGCTAGATCCTTGAAGTAGCTATCAAATGACGTATGTTTTACAAGATAAACTTTGAGAAATGTTCATCTGATAAGATACTTAATGTGTACCAAAAGAGGGGAATTGCACATAAGATAAGGGAGAATCTTCATGGATCGACTTCTATGATTCAAAGTTTTGCGCTTTTCGTGACGGTAGTGTGAGACCACATAAAAGAATTGTGATTGGAAATGACCTCATGCTCGTTTTGATGGTCTGATTGGCTTTCGATCTACAACATTTGTGGTACTATTTTTCTTGATTGGCACAAAAAATGGCGGATGCATTGCTATTTAGGCTCGGAATTTGGTTTGAAACAAGAGTGCAAAGGTAGCTTGGTATAAATTAATTGAGATTAAGCCAACTTGAAGCAACCTTTCTAGTTGTAGGCTTGTACATATTGAAAAGATGGTCGTTCTAGTCCTACCTCTACCTCTATTTATAATGGAAGAACATCGCTTGACAATTTGGTCCTACCTTCGGTTTGAAAATTTGCATTCAAATCCAAGCGTCAATCCATCCTTTTCCCAATTTAGAATTAATTAGTATTTCATATTAGGTATGTTAGGCATTCGTTAACGAGACTTGTATGTAAATTAAAACTTTCAAGTTATCGATTTTCAGAAGTCGGGGACTTAAGGTTGAAAACGTCTTGATTCCCGATAATACATTTGAAAAGTAAAATATCGAAATCATAGCTTCTATCTAATATGACAAATACCAACCATAAGAAAACTTCAGGCGACTTCGAAGAGCGCCTTTATTTTTCCCCCCTCAACTCTGAAAAGCAAAAGGGGAATCAAGGAAAGGAAAAACGAGGAAGTACTTTGAGCGAATCGATATCCAGAGTTTGGAAGAAAAACGAGGCCTTCCTTTAGGCGACATCTATGACATATCTAGAAATGCATCCAATCCACCATATTTAAATGGAAAGCCTATGCGTGGTAGCATCTCGGCCACATCTTTTCTTTCGTCCTCGTGGTGCTTTGTTTCCTTCATTTGTGTCGAACCAAGAAAAATGTGCCCAATCAACGTTTATTGAACTCAAACCAAGAAGTGAGCCGCGACAGGACCACCTTCACTCGTTTCGGTTTCCTCCTTTAAACGCTGACGACACCTTTTCCAGTGCTTCGGCGCATCGAATGCCTTTTAAGATAGATTTTCTACCGTTACATATTCTAAGTTAAAAGGTGATCTGAACTTCAGCCTAAAATACAGGAAAATAGAAGCCATAAAAAATTTGTATTTGGAATCTTTTGCTTTGATATCATGTGAGATTTGTGAATTTGCTAATAATTGTTCTAAAAGTTTGAACTAATGAAAGATTTGTGAATCCAATAATAATTGTTTTGAAAGTTTAAACTATTTAATAGATGGACGATGTAATATTTAAATATCATAATAAGACAAAAATAATACGCTTTTTTTCTGGACTTGAACTCTACTTTAGCACATCAGCTAACCGCACGCAGATTAGACACCATCTTAGATTGGGTGAGTACCCCAATTATGAGATTATTTGAGTCATGTCCTTCATCGCTTGAACTGTTCATTCTTAAAGTTTGAACCGTCAAATAAAATGGCACGTGAGGAACTCTAAACATTTGATTATGATGCCATCTCGAAGTTGAGTGCACAATCATTTGTCCTTAATTACTTAACGCTTGAACGAAATCAGAATGTGATTTGCATCTTAACCTAGTAATATGGATTCAAAAACTTGTATCGTGCTTCTAACTCAGAAATTCATTTCTTATATAATTACTATAAGCCATTTTTTCAGGGTTTGATGTGGCCAAACTTTTAATTTATGAATAGGGCTATAAAGGTGGATAAATTTGAGACATGTCCCACTTTACAAACAGTAGGGCCATCGTGAGACCCATCGGCCACGTTTATTGCATCCCTACATATAATATAGTTAGGCATGTATCTTAAATGAGGCATGCTCTATCCTTTTATAAAACTCACGACTCTCCTCCTCTCTTTGATTCATGGACGCATGTGTATCGACTTTAGCTTTGGAAGGTCTTGGCAAATGCCTAGAAGACTTCCCTTTCTTTTGATGTGCAGTTTGTAAGCAGTGAAGTATTTTTCGGCAACCCACAAGCATGCATATTTCACACATCATCAATGAAAAAAATGTCAAAAAAATCAAAAATTTATTACACTTTAATCAATTCAATTTTTTTTTTATTTTATCAATTAATTCTTAAATATTTTTACGCATTGCTAATTGAGTCCATTCAGCCTATTTGATCATCATGGAGAAAATATTTAATATTTTTTTAATAATTTTCTATTTTTTCTTTTCTTTCTATTTTCCTTCTTTGTTATTTTCTTGCTATGATCGACAGGACTGGATGAGTACTTGCCGGCCATGGGCAAGGCCAATCTCACTCTCACTGGCCTCATCCAGACCTAGACGGGGTTGGCTTGCCCAAACCATTGTGATCTCATTGGCTATGGGCAAGGCAACCTTGTCTAGATGTAGGTGAGGTTAGTTGTCTATGGCTATGACGGCCTTGCCCAAATTTGGGCAAGGTCAAGCAAGGGCTATGATGCTCTTGCCTAGTGGCTAGCGAGAGCTTGGTGACCCATAGGACACAATAAGAAAACAATGAAGAAGGAAAAGAGAAAGAAAATAAAGAATATATCAAAATATTATTAAAAATTATACGCGTCAATGTTGATTATATCATGTAGGATAATTGCCATACACGTTAATGATTTCTGACTAAAATTGATAAGATTGACTAAATTGGTAAAGTATACAAATATTTAAAACTTAATTGATAAAATTAAAAGATTTATGTATGAATTAACAAAAGTGTAATATGCTTTGCACTTTCTGAATAATTTTTCTCATCATTAATAGTGAACTACGTGTTGCGATAAACAACACTCGTATATGGAAAATTTATTGCGGTATCTGAATTGTATTTTACTACTCCATGCGCCGATTTGTTGTTATTCAAGCACATGTGCATTTTTCGATGCAATTTTTTATTTGGATTTGCAAGTGCGGAGGGATATTCAATATAAAGGGTTTTTCTAGTGGTCCCACCAGGTTGCCCAGGTGATAATTGTATTTTACCTTCTCGCTTAAGATAAGGTTCAAATCACCATATTTGTACTTTCTCTTGAGCTGAACTTATATTGCTAGTAATTACTCGTTGTGTGTGGTACGACTACAGGAGGCTCTAGATTAGCAGGTTGCTTAAGGATTCTCGACTCTATATTGATATTAAAAAAAAAAAAAAAAATATATATATATATATATATATATAAATATTTTCCATTCTCTTTTTTTCTTTGCCAATAGTTAGTGAACATGATTAACTGTGACATTTAGGTATAGCTTGCCTTATATTCCCAGAGCAGCTCATACCCTTTATAGTTTCAATTTTTCTGACAAGTGAGAATTTGAAACTTTCGCATTCTACTTCAAATCCTAATAGAAAGAGCTTCTTTTACATTATACCCAGAAAAAAGCTCGGAAGAATGCCTGGAATTCCGGATCATGTTGGTAATGATTAAAACCTTTGTGAAATGATTTTACACGCATACATAAGACCCCCTTGAATTGAAAGGCAGTGTAGATGCTTCCTCTTTGTGCTGCATTTGCACGTGGAGAAGAGAGCTTTTCCACCAGTTCAAGTCCTGATAAAGCACTTTTCTTTCATCTTTTGGGTATTGTTAATACGCGCGCTCGGGAGAATGTTAAGTGTACTTAATTTATGATAATTTAATTTTTATAGCACCAATTGTGCATGACACGAGATCCGTTAATCCATTGAGAAATGTAAATGCCCTTAATTGATTGGACAATCTATGCCCTTATAAACTCATTAACGTTTTGTTAAAAAAACGTAATTTTCTCTTTTAACTAGTTAGGTTGGTGCCTGTCCTCGCACGCTAATTGTTGGTTTTATTTCCGTTGACTGTCATGGAGTAATTACATTGAATTTCTATAAATGAGGTTTATAAGTTTTCGTACCTTCATGATGTGTGCGAAATACTATATGTTAATCAATAATAGAGTAACGTCTACATTATGAATGCATCATGCATAATTCGCCTTGACATATTAAGAAAATCATCATTCGTAATTTACAACCGTATCCTATGCTAAGAACCGATATCTACAATGTTAAACAAATTTAAGTTTTTTATAATTCATTGATAGGAAATTATAATGCATTCGAGTGCAAAATATAAATCCATAAAAAGGGCATTTGGTACAAGGAAGATCAACCCACATCTTATGTTAATGGCAGTGTGAGTTTTACGTAAATCGAAAAGTATAATATACGAAATTGATGGAGTTTATCTTCTAAATGCACGAAAGACATATACTCGAAAATGTTTAAATTTATATAAAGCTAGCATGATTGTGTCCTGCTTTTCTAATTTGTCTGATTTTTGTTATGATTTTGGACTATGTATGGTCGGTTAGTTTCTTCTTAGCTAACCTTATTATGAATATGTTTTCCAAATTGATTGAAATTATTGTTTTCTCACCGGCTCCTAGATCATTTCATGCAAGTTTGGAGATTAGTCAACAATTTTTCTTCTAAGTAGGATGCACGTGCAAACGCCTATATGTCCATTTAGCAGCACTTGTGAAATCTAGTTGATGCTCAGACTGCCGTGGCATGTGGTTATTGATGTGGATTGTCTACCTAATTTGAATAGGAACTCTCCTCTGTCTTTCTTCGCACGCAACGCACCTGCCCTCTGTCTCATGTAAAGAAGGAAAACAGATGCGCGTTTTAATTAGCGGGTTTCGCTTTCGAACACACTGGCTTTTGTCAGGTCCATTTCCACTTAGATAACTTTACTCCGTCGGTTGATGGAAGACCAAGTGTCCAAAGCTCAAATCATGCAATCTCGGCCATGCAATATCGTGGATCGGAGTCGGATGTGTCTCTCCTACCCAACTTATATGATAATAATTCAAATAGTCCATGAACTTTTACTCAATGTGTAATGTGGTTCATGAACTTTTAATTTATTCAATATGATCCTTAAACTTTTAGTACATATTCAAATTAGTAACATTAAACATTTTCATATAAATTAATGATCGACTTAAAAGTGTACTAAAAATCTATGGATTATACTGAATAAATTAAAAGTTTGAAAATCACATACATATTGAGCTAAAGTTCATGGACCTCATTTAATAAATTATAAGTTCTTGGACTATATTGTATATTAAGTCAAATTTCATGAACCATTTGAGTCATTTTCCCTATTTCAATGTCCCTCTCTCGAAAGACACATAGAAAGTAAATGTGGGATCAATTTGATCTTGCGAGGAAAGAGTGCCAAGGTGCTTGTTTTGTGTAATTTTTCATGATGAAAATTTATACTTTTCATGCTTATCATTATTAAGGAAAACAATTAATTTTTATTCATTAAGTGGTACGTTGAAAATGCTTTTGGATATTTGAATCTCATTTGGAATAAAGAGGGTGAAGAAGTGAGTGTCTATTGAGATACAAGTTATGCCTGGGAAAATTATCTCCTTTTTTTAGATCGTTTTCCTAATTTTAAATGTAAGCATTTTATTTGACCGTAAATGTTTTTTTCATTGATTAACCATTATCAGCGAAAAAAAAAAATTTGAAAGCATGAAAAATTGATTTGCAGAAACTTCTACCATTGAAACAGACGCACTACTCATTTTATCTTTGCTAAATAAAAAAACACTCGTGACTCTTTTCAAATTTTGAAAAAAGTAATTAATTTATTAAAAGTCAGATGGGACCAGCTTAAGGGTGTCTCCAGGGCGTTCATCTCTAGAGATGAACCTGTTGATGCTAAAGGGTATCCAAAGTAAGGGTGAGTTCAACTGATTCAGAGGTATTTGGATTTATGCTGTGTGCTTCCACCTTTTAAAGCACGCTACATGTTTAGAACTATATCATGCAAATGAACCGGTAATAATTATGACAGGATTTCTTAGCAAGATGGATTCTTTCTCCCCTTAGAAAAATCGTTTATTTACCGTGCTTCGCGCATGCAAGGCTGCAACGACATGACTCTCGTGGTATCGTTAAGCATACAAATGGCATAAATTCACCTCTTAATTACATACGCATGGTCAAATCTGTAGGGAAGTGCTAGAAGATCGACTACTTTAAAGAATTCTATGCATTGATAATTAGGATAATTCGGGGCTGCATTGCAAAAGTTATAGGATCTGTCGTTCAATCTTGCTAAGTTAATATCCACCAACTACGCAATTTAGAAGCTAAAAATCAAATAAACTTGTTATACTTGGCCTTTACGGCCTACTTCTGTCATACAAACCAGCGCTAAAATTGGTAATTAGACGAGCTCTATTCACAGGTACCCCGAATATTCACCTATTCCTATCATGGATGTCGTGAAGCTAACGCAGAATATACAGTTCATGCTCGTTTCTCTTTCCACTTCTTTTCTCCTCTCTGTTTTCGCTTGTCAAATCTCACAGAATCTTTCACGAGCAAGCATGGTGATCAGGCAAACTTCAGGCAAAGATGCCCTGTGAAAGTTCTTCCTTTGCTCTAACCCCCTTGAAGGAAACACCCCATAATCAGCTCCCAGTAGGCAAGATTCTCAACATACTTAAGTTTTTAAGCATCGAAAACGACCTAAAAAGCAAAGGTTTCACCTTGAAGAGAATCGATGAAAAAACTTCTTGCTAGCTACATCCCCGAACTTTATCAGGGCTCGCTTTAATCTAAATCTAGGTTTTTAGAGTTCCGGGTAGTTATCTGGTCATGGGCTCATGGCGACAGTGAAGTGTTCACGGAAGAGATTGGGAGATGAAGATTTATCGTACTAAAAAGAAAAGCTATTGGAGCTAAAATTACTATAAGAATAAAAGTTAATAAATCCCAATAACGATTACCTTGATACGATACGAACCAATAAAAATAAGACAAAGTAGGCCCTGAGGTGGCATTCTTATCTACAGAAAATCTCTGTATGCATGGCCTCCAGAAATTGATGATAATCAGTACGTACTATCTTAGATGAAAATCTCATGAATAATTTTAAGAGGGCTTTCCAAATGAGAAATTGTGATTTATCATGTAGAAGAAAATAAAATATCGTGCTCACCTTAGAAAGTTCAACCAAAATATTTAAACTATTATCCTCCCTTGTGTAAATTGGACTTGAGTTTAAGATAATATTGAAAATATAGTCAATGATCATTTATGTGAAATTATTGTTAATCGTGTTAAAATTTTAAATTCATATATTAAGGTAATAATATACTATAAATCCCATATTCATACGGCATGGCGTGGTGAAATGCTTACGATCAAGCACTCTCAGATGCGCAATGACATGGTAAAGTTCTGCACATGCTGACGTGGCCAGCCAAGGAGTTACATTCAGGACAACTACATTAATTGCCTACCTAATCAGTTATTAGGGCGGTACACAGTGGATTCTAACTTTTCCCTAAGAAAATGGAGAATCCAGTGGAGATCGCTCGCTCAGGCTCGAAAAATACCGCGGTGAATTGACGAGGAGAAGGCGACTGGGGAGACGGGGTTGGCCAAGACATCACTAGCAAATATCACGAGCCAGAGAGAGAGAGAGAGAGAGCGAGAGAAGGGATAATCATCGCCCTACTGCGAATGTGATGGGAAGGTATGGCTCCACATGTACGGAAGCCTGGACTCCTGAACTGTGTACATAAAAAGAAACGAAACCTGAAACCCTATTGAAGTTTAATAATCGGAGATATAAACCTTAACCCCCCTTCACTGTCAGGAAGGAACAGTATTTTCCCCTTCTTTCTTTTTTGGGGTTTGCAAGAAAAGAACATAAAAGAAAATGGAGACCAGAAAAGAGAGGGAGAGAGAGAGAGACAACAGAAAGTGACTCGCCCTAGTGTAGGAGTAGGGAGAGGCTTGGATGCACATTCCATATCGCCTCCTTGAAGCCCTCCAACGGCGCAGATATTTCCTTGCTTTTTTAGGCAAAATGTTGAAAAACTGGTGATAATAAAAAGAAGCCCTGTTTAGCTATAAAGGGAAGCCCCATCCTTTCTCCTCCCTTTCTCTTTCTTACCTGTCCCCCCCTCCCCTCTCCTGGCTCTCGCTCTCTCTCTCTCTCTCAGTTCTTTCTCGGACGGGTGTCTGTGCGTGGCTTTTGATCGGTCATCACCTGAGGCCGCGTCTGCAAGCAAGGTAAAAAATAAGCCAGACTAGGGAAAAACCCCAGCTGTGTTTCCTCATCTTGCAGTTTGGTTTGCTTTCTCTTTTGAGGCTCGTCACTGTTTGGTGGGTTTTCTGGGTTGTTTTTGGAAATGGATCTGGTTTTCCTTTTCTGGTTACTTCTCTTTTTGGTCTAGGGTTTGTGTTTCTGCAAGATCTCCTCCACACAGAATCAATCCCCACTTGCCATTACTATTCTGTACAATTTTCCTATTTATGTTCAGTGTACGTCGAGACAATGTGTGGTTTTCATGGTTCGGCTCTTGATAAAGTTTCCTTCTTTTTCTCGCTCTTGGGTTTACAGTGAAGAAGGAGGACAAGGAATATGGCGAGAGAGAAGATCAAGATCAAGAAGATAGACAATGTGACGGCGAGGCAGGTGACGTTTTCTAAGAGGAGACGAGGGCTTTTCAAGAAAGCCGGAGAGCTGTCGGTCCTGTGCGATGCCGAGGTCGCTGTCGTCATTTTCTCGGCTACCGGCAAGCTCTTTGAGTACTCCAGCTCCAGGTATGTGATCTGTGTTACTGTCCTTTCCTTTCCCTTTTCTTTGTCGTTCCTTCTGGTTTCTCTCTCTATTTTGACTTCTTCACTTGACATTTTGACCGTCAAAGGTTGAGTGTTTGTGTGTCTTTCCTCGTTTGTCTAAGCGTATCCTGTGCGTGTGCTTGAGAGAGAGAGAGAGAGAGAGAGGACGCTCATGAATCACGATGACTATGAAATAAAATCAGGAGGCAAATCATGAGAGTACTAAAAACCGAAAGAATCAAGAGCTAAGATCTCCTCTCGGGCTGAAGTGTCAGCGGTGATGCATGCGTCTCTCCCACACCTCGTATAATATACCGGCTAATAAAATATGTACCTCAAATATATGTATTTTAACTATTTCGCTTCTCCTCAAAGGAATGATGCCATACGAGGATGCGATCTTGTCTCACTTATTTGTCTTACTAATGCTGATAGATCTCTAGGGTGTAGATTCTACAGTTTTTTTTCCCGAAAATTTGGCTTATCTCTTTCTCGCTGAGTCGTCAAAGTTACCCACTTTGGTATTCTGGTTTTCTGGCCTCGTCTTCTTCTTTTTCTTCTTCTTCATCGACCCACACACGCTTAATTAGGGTTGTGATTGATTTCAGCCACTCGTTGCTAAACCAGTCTTTCAGTGTATAAACCCAGGAAACCGTTGAAGAGTACTTTGTCTCTCACTCTGGAAGGATTTTTCCTTCGATCCGGTGGCGTGATAATGTAACTTAAATCCTCCCATGACGGGTGTCACTAATACATACATTCATACACACGACCATATAAGCGAGTACACACACGTATTTGTACACTGGAAAGTTTTGGAGGAACTTTGAGTTATCATTTCATCGGACCGAATGATTTCATAGATCGCTTTTGAGATGTGAGGAGACGGGGTCCTAGGTCTTGAAAAATCACAACCACATGGTATCTTATGTGGGGGCATACAACACACAGTAAGAATATACCCACTGAACAAGAAGGGGAAAAAGATCTAGCTCCAGTCACCTAGAGGTGCGTGTGTATCTAAAAAAAAAAAAAAAAAAGTGAAGCGTTTCCTTCATTTTCTGTCTCACTTTCAGAGATAAACTTATTTCATCCAGGAAAGCTGGACAAAGGACGGAGAGAGAAATCTTACCTTAATCATGGCCTAATTATGGTCCTGTAGAAGAGAGCTCAGTATTGCTGTTGCTCTTGCTGGCCTATATAATGAGGTCATGGATGATCCTAGGGTCTGCATGGGTGGCAATCCGTGTGTTTATTTTGGGTTATCATCATATGGTCTGGAGTTTACATCAAACTCAAATATATGACATGTTAAGTAATCGTGGCACGACCCTGATATCATAACATTACATGTTTATTAAGTGAGTTACATGGCATGTTTATAATGTTTGAGACATGAACCCTCACATATAAACTTCTAAAAATGTTTTCAAACATGTATAAGTGTGTCTAAACGGATTTGAATCGATCATATCAACATTAATAACATGTTAGTCAATATAGTTGAACTTGTCTAAATATGTCGACCTGGTTAAAAATAGGTCAACCCACATGAGGCAAGTCTAATATTCGTTTATAAATGGGTTAAAAAGGTGCAATCCGTTTTTGTCAGAATGTGTTTAATCTTGATCCGAACACACTTAAGTGCGTGTTATGAAAATTGATCTTGTCGAATATTGCCAATCCTAAAGCTTAACCATGACCTCACCAATGACGCGCCACTGATGATGGGAAAGTCCCCCAGGCGCCGAGGGTAGTCCTTTCTTAAGTGATATCTTCTGGTGTGTAACCTTGAAAAGATACTTGGGAAGACCCTACAATAATGCTTTAGCTTGTCCACTTTGGGCGCATTGCTGAGTACTTGACCATCACCACCTCGTTGTCCTTTCCTTTAGCTTCTCAATATCCAAAGCGTAGGTTTCACCAAAGCTAAATCGACTTGTGTATTAAAATGATTATTCAAATGTGCAATATTGAAAGCTTAATGTTGGGGATTTCTAAGCATAGAAGGTCCGCCTACTGAGGGCTTAATACATACCTAAAAAGGAGGGAAAAAAACACAGAAAACTAATGAGGTTAATGCTGGAGGAATAGAAATCGAACTCTTTGGGTTCACAAAGGGTGCGTAAAGCCACTGATTTCCATCACCCTAAAACTTTTGAAACTGCTATCAGTACTAAGAACTGCAGCCCAACTTCTTTCTAACCTCTTATGAATGATACTTCAACTCTTGAGGATCCATACAAAATCCGTCTACTCGAGACTATAAATGACTCGGGGCCTATTTTCACTAAAAGTAGTGCTTGGACTACTAAAGTTTTAATGAAAGTATGGTAAAACTATTTAAGTAGCTTGTAAACTATAGCATCCAAGACAAGGTTTTCTGCTTTTTTTAATTCGCCAATCGAAGCTTGTTCATAATATACTCTCTCTTGTAGCAAAAGAAATACATGTCTGTTGCGTGATCTAGTGCCATATATTGACACACTCGCGCACAAAGAACTCATTCGGCTTACGTGGGATACATATGTCTTATCATATGCATACAATCATATGGATACAATCATATAAGAAAGAGTGCAATGCAATGACATGGCGTCTGTTGCATGCTTAACTGCAAGTATTCTTTCATCATATGCATACAATCATCCAAGAAGAAGTGCAATGCAAGGACATGGTCTCTGTTGCATGTTTAACTGATTGAGTTTTCTCTTGTGCATACCCCTTTAAATTTAATTTTACCGGTCGCTGTCCTTGGTCCTAGCGTTTTCTAAACCATGTCAAGACAAACATCCGAGTATGTCTGGGCAAGTTGAGTTTGTAGGTTGTCTCAAGGGTCTTTCATTTTGTCCTCAAACTCAATCTTCTGCAGCAAGCTGGTTTATGTTCAACCAATAAATAGCTTCTCAGTGGCATCTTCAAATTTTTTGTCCTCCTTGCTGCGCTTATTTTCTTGTTTCCCTTGTTACCTCTTGACAACATTGACTTTTGACAAACTCAGGGTGACTTCTTTCTCTAACACAGCTTTCTCTTTTCGTGGACAAAAGCCAAAACTTAATGATATCTCACCTAGTACTTGTTCAGCCACTTCTGGTGCTAAATCTTTGTTGACCCTTCCCTTATGATCTTATCCTAGAATGAAGCTTGCTTTTATATCTTCTGGAGCAATCCAGCTTTGATACCCTTTGTTAGAAAAGTCTAGCACAATTGAAGTCTAGATATCACTTCAGGAGATCTAATAGGCAATGGCTACATAATATATAACTTCTATAACGTTTATGAGAACATAGTGATCTAGATAAGTCCCTTACTCTATAAATGGCCAACTGAATACACATTAAGATTGGACATAGTCACTCGAGATATGTATGATTGTTCACCAACTAAAATGATCTAGTGCTTGATAGAAGAGTTGGAAGGCTTTTTCATTCATGAAGAGGTTAAAGCACTTTCTAGTACTCTCAAATCCTTAAGATCATTCCTCTCAATTCTATCCCACTCATCCTGTAGAGTTTTAGACTTAATCTAACTTCTTTGGAACTCCTCCTAACCTCTATTGGTTGAAGTATTTAAGTATTAAATCTTGTATCCATCTAACTATTTGCCTCCCATTATATTATTAATTCATACGCTTAAGTGATGAGTCACATGTTCGTCTATGCTCATGAGCACATATTAGAAAGATTAAATTGCAAAGGGGAAGTGTGTATCGGAATGAAAGGTGAAACTAGATAGGTATTAGGAAAATGGAGAGATTGCACAAGAAGGAGAACGGAGATGAGGAAGAAAGATGGGCTCAAATGTCTTGGTCTTTATTCAATAGTTTCTACTCTTTACATAGCAGAATTCTCCATGGTTTGTGTAGGATGAGGTTTTGAGCATTTGTCAAGAAGGAAAAAAGATAGTGAACCTTGTAGAGAGAAAGAAAGAACGCCAATCTTGGACCTTCTGCTAAAAGTGTTAAAAAATGTCTAGATAACACGCAGTGCCACAAAGGTAATATTTGCACAGTATACGCTTTTTTATGAAGATAAAATACTCCTATAATTTAAACTCGAAGAAAGAGCATAATTTATGTTATAAGAATCTTTGGATGCATAGTTGGACTAAGAAAAGTTGACATTGTACGACCAAAGGACATCAATACAGCCACAGAGTTTGTGTTTAAATGTGTTTACATCTTTGAAGTGAAACATAAAAATGATAATCTAAATTTTGCGCATATATAGAATGGACCTTCTGCTAAGACACTAGAGAATAGAGCTGAAGATGTCACACTCTATTTTTTTCTTTTTTCTTTTTTCCAGATAAATTAAAATAGCAGTGGTCTCTTGAACATGTAATAAATTTGAGATTATGTCCTTTAAAAATAGAGAAGTTTCGCCCTTTTCTACTTCTGGAAAACTGGCCATTTGAATTTCGAACTTGGGTTCGAACCCATAAATATCTATAGTTAAAAAATTAATTTATCAGCTACATTGAGGTATCCGATAACTTAAATTAGTCATGGGATATAGATGTGCCACATGAATCAAAAAGTGAGAAATACATGTGGCTACATTGACTCTTATTTCTTTATTTTTTTCCTTAAAAAAATGGTGTTCACAATTTTTTTTAATTTTCTTAATGCTTAGAAGCACGGGGAAACTTTCACTACATTCATATATTGACTTATAAGTCTGCTTAAAAAAATTTCTTGATCTTTTAAAGTGTGGCTGATGGTATTAGAAAGACTGGACATGCATTGGTCCATATTAAGCAACACCTAGTAAACCACTAAAAGAGGTACCTATAAACAGCGATCTAAACACATATGTAAAGGCTGGTCACTTCATATTCGTCACAGCTCTGCAAGCTCTCTCTCCTAAAAAAACTAACTTAAGTATCGGAAGGCCATACCAAGAATAAAATCCAGATGCCTTAACCGGGAATCCATTGTGCAGGTCAATTTTCCGGTTAATGCTCTGGCCAACTTCGTGACTCCCAAATCGGGCTTCAACTGTAATAAACAAATTGCAAGGAGAAATGTGTTTTCTCATGCATAAATTCCCTGTATAATAAAGACTATCTTTCCAAATAATGATACTGCCTAACTTCAATTCCTTTCAAATATGACTTCAGGATATCATCAATATAATGTAAGCTTCAGTGAACTCCCTTGCCCATTGTAAGACTGGAGATAACACAAGTACGGGCAACAATCTGGAGGTGCTCATTAGGGTTTGTGCGATTAAAGTTAGGACTAGCAGAAAGAAGTTGCGTGATTCCCCTTTGTTGTGAATGAACTAGCTCAAAAAAATTGATAGAAGCATAGCCTTAAGAAGATAGCTCAAGATAGCTGTCTAAGCAGCAGTCTAGTTGCTATGATTCATTCGTCATTGACCTCAATGGACTGTCTGAATTAGCTAATCGGGTTGTCGGGGATAAGATTCTTTTTTGTGGAATCTTGGAGTGTTGAACTGGAGGTATAAGAAAACAAAATGTACATATCAATGCATAGGTATGGGCATGGTACAGCGAAACTCAGTGCTGTTTCATTGAGGATGCATCTAATTAGTGCTATCACGTTTCAATCATCATAAAAACGAGGAGATTATAAAAACGTTCGTTGGTGGTAGAAGTTGCCTTGACCGCCAACTTTACGGTTATAGACAAGGATCAAAGGATAGACATACACAGATAGTGAATTTGCATAAGTATACTTGTCCTGGAAACTGACGTTTGTTTTTGTCCAGCATGGGTGGAAGGAAGAAATTAAAGAATGATCACGGGCAAAAGCTTCTCATAAAAATTATAACACCTCCTCAGTGGAAGATTAAAGAATGATCTAAGCCATGATATTGCCAATACCAAATCTAGCAACCCTTATTTGTATATCGCCACTTGCAAGCTTCGTCATAGTTGTGTGATCTCTATCAAACCAATTAGATCGACCAACATGAAGATTGGTTGCTTGTCGTGAATTTGGAGTCTATGTGAACTACACTTATAGAAATGCTACTTTGAGAAGACCTTGGTGTATGCATATGATCACAGTTATTTTGATAGGCTACCAACATTAGTCAAGAGGTGTCACACTAGTAGAGCAATTGGTCCTTGAGAATTGTTCTGTATAGCGTTTCTTAAGTAGGTTGATATGATTGATCAGAGTTTTGTTTCTCAAATATTTTGTCATTGTTAGTCCTCTACAATTGTTGCATTCATGATGTTATGCATGCGACAGATTCATGGTTGCTGATCCGTTTCAACAGCTTAAGTTATGAGTTAATGGCCAACAGCTTAAGTTATGAGTTAATGGCCTACAGCTTGGATCGCCTTTATATTAAGTAATCAGTTTAACACCGGATGGCTCCCCGCTACTATTTTTTCCAACAGCTTAACTTTGTCGAAAGGATAAATATGAGTTTTATTTCATGCTGTGATACAAATTGTGATTGCTCCGCCATAATTCTGATTATGCTAATTCTACGTACCTTTGAATATTGAATGTGAATTATGCTCCTGGTCCACAAGCACACGTGTCAGAAGTTTTAGTTGATCCTAAAACATGTTTCACCTCCAAGTATCGTGCTAGCGACGATGCCCTGAGTTTTAGTGAATAAGTTCCACTCTGAGAATTCTCACGTAGTGTGGCAGATGATTAGTTGCTCCTTTTATTTAGTTTCATTTATGCTCAGTCACAGATGAGGTCTGCACGTTAGTAAATTTACAATTGTATTCTCTGTTTGAGAAAGACCTCTATAGAGCCAATGTTGACCAAATCATGCCCATCAGCCACACTTGGTCTCCAGAAGAACCCTAAGTTAATTGACCTGACACCTTTTTCACAAAGGATTAAAATCCCACAGAGGATCGATGATACTCGTTTTTTAGCAATTTTTTTATGGAAAAGCTCTTCCATATCATGTATATTTGTTGTTAACTTAAACGAGACATCAGTACTATGTCCAGCCATTTGTTCTGATTTATGTCCTGAACTGAGCATGTCCATTTTGAGTGAGTGCTCCTCCAAATAGGGTAGAATAACGACTGACTGGGTTACAAAGTAATGTATTGAGCGATGTGGCAAACTTTGCTCGAGTGTTGAATTTGACCCAATTAACTAAATACAAACTTAAAATCTACCAGATTGCATACTGTCATAGTTGTGCAGATCTGTCTCTTGCAAACTTAGCATTACTCGATAGGATAAGTGTGTTGAGGAGGCCCTTCAAAGTTCGGAATAATTGTTGGTTTAAATTTCATGTAGCTTTGTGACTAATCTTGCTTGGTTTTGAATGTGCGTTCTTTTCTGAAGTATACTTGGAGGTTCAAAGAAACTAGATATTAATCTTCTTAGCATGTCATGACATGCTATTCTTTCTGGAAATGTTAGTTACATATGCGTAATCCTAGTGTTGATTATGACTAAAGGAGTGATGCCTATTATTCCCATTTATGTCTAAAGCATGAAGGACACTCTTGAGAGGTACACCCTCCACCACAATAATCTTGAGAATATGGACCAACCTTCTCTCGAGCTGCAGGTACTCTCTCTCAGATCTGAGGTACCAATTTCTATTTTCTGATTGACAACCGAATGGTGTCTTGTGGTTTACCTTTAAAGTCCAAGCAATTGCATTTACATTTTCTGAGTTAACCATCATAAAATGTGTGATTTTGGTTAAATTGGTGTTAATTTATAGCTGGAGCATAGCAATAACATGAGGTTAAGCAAGGAAGTGGCAGAAAAGAGCCATCGACTCAGGTACACATTTTTAATTGGCCTACACGAAAAACTTGTCTTGATGCTTGTTGGCATTCCAATTGTGGATCTCTGGCTTCTGCATTGTAACAGGCAGTTGAGGGGTGAGGATCTTCAAGGACTGAATATAGAGGAGCTGCAGCAATTGGAGAAGATGCTTGAAGCTGGACTTAACCGTGTGCTGGTGACCAAGGTTTTGCGATGTCATTGTTGCTTTTTCACTCCTTTTTAACTCCATTAAGTTGATCATGAGAGGATAGCTGGAGTTGTTTTATCTATTTTTTACAGGAAGAACGAATTAGGACTGAGATCACTGATCTAGAGACAAAGGTCAGTTTGTGCATCAAGTGATTTTGGGTTGCAGCCTCATCTGATTTTTAACTCAGTATATACAGATTGAGGAAGTTATTTTGAAGAACTGATTTTGAGGCCATGCATATGAAATCATTGTGTCTGATGAAGATGCTTATGTCAAAGTATGGGGCTAATAAAATTTCAACACAAGATCAACACACGACATTGCTAGGCTTACCAGCATATTTGGCAAATCCTAATATTTTCAAGAAGGCAACCGTTTCAACTCTTAACACTTATTTGTATCGACTAACCAACAACTGCTGTGATAGCTCTGGTATGACAAGTTATATCCATCAATTATTCAGTATGCTTTGATTGACAAAATAACAAACTGAATTATTTTGGTACCAGACGTGATACAAGTGCAGGAAAATATTAAATTACTTATATGGTGCAAGCCCTTTCATGGTGCTGATATCTATGCATGATCTTCCCGACAGTTTGGTCGCTTTAACTATTGTAAAGTACTTCTATCTTTTTGCCATTTTGATGAATGCAGGGAGCAGAGTTGATTGAAGAAAACAAGATGTTAAAGCAGACAGTTAGTCATTCTTGTTCTGGGTTTATTATTTTACTTCATATATTCGACTGTAGACATTTGGAAAAAGGAATCGGCTGATCAATCTTGGTTATGTTTCAGATGACTACATTGACCAAAGGAAAGCGGCATATTGTCACGGAGCCAGATGTTGCACTTCCGGAGGAAGGGGTGTCATCCGAGTCTGCTACCAATGTGTGCAGCTGCAATTCCGGCCCTCCTTTGGAAGATGATGGCTCTGATACATCCCTCAAACTTGGGTAGAACGCTGCTCTCCTTGTACTTCATCTTGATTGACGTCACCTAATTTGATGCTTAAGATATTATTTTTATTTCTGAAATTAACTGGTTCAAATTCATGATGGGAGTATGCACGGCAGTAGGTACTTCTCCAGTCATCGAGTTAGGAATTGAAAGAGAGGTGGATTAACAGATTTAGCAGATAGAGATTTGTGATTCGGTCAGGTCTTTATGCACTCTACAAAAGTAGGCGTTAGATGTTGACTTTGTGGACCGAACTGCTAAAACTAGTGCGAGCAACAGGATGGGCTCAAGCAAACCCTAGCTACGTATAATGACTCCCACATACATTGCATTCAACAGTTTAAAAAGTGAGTCGTCTTCAATTCACTGCAAGCTAGTCATTGCTTTTGCACTCTAGATTTATATCTATTTCACATCAATCTAATGCCATTAATCAAGTTAAAAGTTATATCAAGTAAACGTCAAAGACATAATCTCTTCCCCAGGGATGAAACGATGCACATTGTTGATATGTTGAGCAATCATTTTGCAATTATAAGCAGTTACTCTAAATGCTTATATTTGGCTTGTAATTGGCTTGTAATTTTCTTGCAGGCTTCCTTTCTGAAAGCTTAACTTGGAGAGTAACTGATGATTCAAAGGGATCTCAGTTTCTTATAATTACAAGAACCTTCAATGTGTAGTCGTTAATGGTTATCTCGACGGATGTATAATAGTGCCTGTAACTATTTTTCCATTCCCAGAAGCTTTGATATGTTGTATGTATGCTTTAACATGAGTGATAAATGTTTAGTGAATATATATTACTATATAGTTGGCTCCACCTTTTGGAGAAATTTAAATATTATCAAGCATCGATGTATGCCATAGCAAACTTGGCTTTTCCATGCACCTTCCGAAAACCCCAAAGGACAGACGTCATATGTGGCTGCGATCTTGCAAAGTGCAGTTCCATGTCAAAGTAATGACTGCAGTTGTTGATAATCTGCAGCTTTGATTATGGTCGAAGCCTACAATGTTTTTGGAAAAGCACGCTCTCTCTCTCTCTCTCTCTCAAGCTTCCATTGCTCCATCCGTGGTCATTGCCTTGTACTCTATCCGTTCAAATAGTCAATTCTTGGGTTGTGTTTGATTTGAATCTGACCTGAGTTGTAGATGCGAGACCTGAGTTGTAGATCCCTTCAAACTTCTCTCTCTGAGTTGAAACTCCGGACAGCAAGGATGATGCCTCATACTGCATATGCCAATCTCGAGCTCTCAAGGCGAGAAATCAGAAAGGGCGGCAAATCTCCTGTTTCCCACCATTTTTTATTGTCTCGCTTGCCCTATTCAAGGACGTGCCAACAAGTCAATGGCAGGTTGATATGTGAATGAGCGATTTGAAGCTCAATGTCTTTTGGCTTGGTAAGTTAGTCATTTCATTTGGATGCATCAATATAGTTCATCTCAAGCAGATGTTTGTCTGGGGTGATCTGTTATCGACTTTTTTTTTTTTTTTTTCGATTTCAATGTTGTGCTCGCACTCTCTTCTCATGAGGAGGTGCCAACGCGAAATGTTTGGTGGTGATTCCTATTTGAAGCTAATTATGTTACCTTCCATTTCTTAGAGCTTGTGAGTTTCTGATTGATTTGGGCTGCTAAACAGGAAGGTTATGGAGTAAACCTGAACATTTTCTGTTGTTTTGATTCCATCGAGGTTCTTCTTTTAGGCTTATTCTAGGTATCCAGAAAGAATTCCTGGAAACATTTTTCCTTGAAGGGCCTATTCATGTGAATGTCAGTGCTTCGTTCATTATTTTCTAAATTTAATGTCTTACTATGTGGACATTCCCACTGTCTGCTTGCATACTTATGGTATGCTGTTCCTTGACAAGAGTCTGCTATACTATCACATATGTTTCGTGAGGAGGTATAGGCTTAAATTTCCTTTGTTGTTTGATTAACTTGATTTGCTTCAGCTACACCATTTCTTCCTGCTGGCAGATTACCCTAATTTTTACACCAGGTGGGGGCTTTTCTAAATGATCGTAGTGGAGTTGGTCCGACAAGATGCACATTCTTGAAGAAAATTGCAATACCATCAGAGCTTTGAATATGATCTGGTCCGGTTGATGCTGTTGCTGGTGGTCGATTCATCATGTTTGTGTTTTGCGACATGATCTACTTTCTTCATTTTCTGCATCACGGTAATCGTCTTCAAATGGGTTTTGGGATGTCACGATAATATTTGTTTGTCAAAGAACCTGTCTGAGCTCCTATCTTTCCACGGCTCTGCTTAATTCTTCAGCATTGCATAAATTCATTCCTTTGGTTTTAAGAAAATGATATTTGTCGGACGACATGATGTTTGTTGGCTTAGCTTTGTCTTGGCTTCAGACCGAGATGTCTCGAGACATAAAGATGGTGATGCATTGTTCCTCCATTTATTGGCTAGCTCTCCGAATATTTATAGTGAACCGTTCCTTGCTGGCTTACAGTGCAAGGAGAGAGATAGGGCTTAAGGTGATTCTACTAGAGGACTCACTCAGCAGAATTAGAAAGTTCAGGCTATGGCCTGGAGGGAGATCATATCTAGTCACTTTTCAGGCCTCTGATGCAGTTGCTAGCTTGCTTTACTTAGAGCCGAGGTTATTAAGCTCCCTCCTGTGGTCAGCATTCATTTTCAGACAATGCATGTTGTTGTTAGATATTTGTTCGTGAATCTGATTCCCACTCTCAAAGATTTTGCAGGCGGTCAATTTGGAGACGAGGAACATGGGAGCTTTGAGAGATTCTTTCTTACTTGCGGAATTGGCTTTCGATCTTAAAGAAGTGAACTTAAGGTTTACCGCTGAGTATCTTGATGTACCTTGGAAGTTCAATCCTTCAAGAGCAGTGTTTGATTTTTGATTTAGGTAGGTGTGATGGTTGTTTGAAATAAAATAAAAAACTCCACCGCAATTGATTTCTCATGTAATGAAGAGAAAAAAGGAGAAGCAACAGATATGATCTTTGTCGTTTGTTTATGATCGCTTTTTCAAGAGGGAAAATGACAAATGATTTTTGAACATTGACCAAATATGTAATGTTGTCCGTAAATTTTAAATATGTTTTTTTTTATAGTCCCTAAACTTTTAATTTGTGTTCAATTTAATCCATAAACTATATAAAAACATTCAAGGATTAGATTGAATATATATCAAAAGTTTAGGGACTATTGATTGCATGTTCGAATAAAGTTCAAAGATCACGTTATACATTAGATCAAAGTTCGCAGAATATTTACACTATTGTCTCTTTTTAACACCATAGTACTAGGTCAACGTTTCCTTTGTTTAATGGTACGTACATGATAAAATCTCATTCACACTTTCGTCGAACGGTCCAAACTCTTCGCTAGAAGCCAAACTGATCAAATGATCTAAACGATATGTTTTACTAGGAGAGGATGTTGACTGTGTATGTGGACTTAGATTTTAAACTGGCGCGGATAATTTGAAACTTGTTTTGGAATGTACCTGAATTCGAAATCTTCCATTCGTACATTGGAATTCTAAAATCCGTCTCCGTCTTCCATGTTCCTTAAATTAGTTTCATTAACTTCTCGTGGACTGAAAAATTTACCCTGTTATTTTTTTTTGTCTATTATTAGGCGTGCATGGAAACGCCCAAAAACGTTTCAGAACACTTCTGTACGGATTTTGTTAGGGGAACAAAAAAAAGAATAAAGCTGCTGGCGTTTGGTTGCGTTTTTGTTCTTTTTTTTTTTGTTCCAGGAACAAAATTGGAGCAAAAAAATAAACACAAAAAAGTTGTTTCTGGAGAAAAGAAACACTTCTTCGAAGCCAAAAAAGAACAAAAAATTTCTTCTCTCTCTTCTCTTTTTCTTCTTCTTTTCTTCTTCTTTTTTTTCTTCTTTTTTCTTTCGCCGGTCGCCGGCCTCGGCCATGGCCGGCGACCGGCCGTCGAGGTCGGCGACCTCGCGGCGTCGGCGAGCCTCGAGCTCGCCCAACCATGGCGAGGCCGGGTGAGCTCAGCTCGCCCGGCCATGGCGAGGCCGGTGACCGACCGAAAAAGAAAAAAAGAAAAATGAAAAATAAAATAAAAATGTTTAAAAAATTAAAAGAAACAAAAAAATAAAATTTACCAAACGTGTTTCTATTCATTTTTTATTAAAGAACAAACGTTACCAAACGCGTTCTTTTGTTCAAAAACCGTTCTAGGACGAAACACTTTTTTGTTTTTGTTCAGGAACGAGAAAAGGAACGGAAACATTACCATGCGGGGCCTAATTTTCTCATCCACATGGCCACAATTTAATTGCTGAAGCGTGGTAACTAGTAAACTTGAACACCATCAAGTGAATAGTTATGTCTTGAAAATGAATGATTTGAAACATATTTATTTGAAAATAATTGTTTATATTGTTTAAAATAATCAAATGATAGAAAATTTTCATTATTGACAATATATTATATCTAAACATTTTTGTGAATGATAAAAATTATTTTTATTCGTTCATTTTTATAAGTTATACAAATGATGTTTTAAAGAAAATATTTTTCTAATCATTTCTTTTCTGTGAAACAAATAGAACCTAAATCGTAATTAAAAAAGAAAAGAAAAAGGAAGACTAAAAATTCTCAACATGGGGTCATCATGAAATAGATTTTCTAATTGATTTGGGTGTGAATAATAACAATTAGGGCTACTACCACAAAAAAAAAAAAAACCACAAATTGGTACACTTGTCAAATTTACTTCAAATTAATTTTTTTTATCACGAAAAACCTTAAACCGGTAAATCCATGACAAATATATTCCAAATGACCACAAAAAATCTTAAATCGGTATACTTGTGACAAGCCAAAAACCCCAAATTAATACATTTGTGATAAATATTCATTCCATTAAATTGGAATAATGTCACAAAAAATCACAAAATAATATAACTGTGACAAATAGAAAGTAAAATTTCAAGCCGCTGCACCAGTCAACTGTCACATGTTATCCAACTTATAAATTTAACAATAAAATTTAACGAAAATTAACAGAAGGTAAATTTATCACAAGTGTATTAATTTGATATAAATTTGTCAAAAGTATACTGATTTGAGATTTTTTGTGACTAAAAAGTTAATTTATGGTAAATTTATATCAGTTTTGGGGTTTTTTTGTTATATCAACCCTAAACAATTTCTAGCTAGAAATAATTTTTTCTATTTCTATTCTCTATACAAGTTTTTGAGTAGAGATGTGTATTTGATAAGCCTTCTTAAATATCTCCATCCTATGCTCTTTTCCATTCATCATACTTCACTCTTTCGTGAGATAAAACATCCTTAATCAATTAAATTAAAAGCATTGATGTAGAAATTGCATATCCATAGGCGACGGGCAGTGAATTGGCTACAAGTAGTGAGGGAGAACAATGGAAAAAGTTTTATTTTTGTTGTTGTTCTCGAAATAGAAAAGTAAAATCTTTCTACTTCTCATTTTTGTTTCAAATTTAAATGTCCCGAAAATAGAAAAATGAAATTGCATTACCAAATGAATTTCTATTTCAAACATTTTCCTAATGATAGAGAATAGGAAAATAGAGAAATATAATGATTATCATGCATGCCCTAAGTATTGATCTCTCTCGCCCCCTCCTCATGCAATCCTCTCTGCTTGCCTTTCTCCATCCTTTTCCCCTCTTTTATTTTTTTCCTCTCTTTTTGTTAACTTCAGTCCTTTTTTCCTTATTACAAGTAATTTTTGTTACGTGTTGCCTATCTGTCAATTCCTCAATGCCACCCGTGCGAATAGTAAATTAATAACAAAAGGTAACGTAAGTTACTGTCCAAGAAAAGCACACGGAGTTAATGGAATGACTAATATGGAGGTCAGTGACAAATTTGAGGAGTCAAATGCATGAATCTAAAGTTTTAAATTCTAGTGCAATATTGCAACAAGTTTTGGACTCCGATTGTAATTTATTTTATGAGACAAATGGCATAGATAGTTTATGAACTTTGATTCAATGTGCAATGTGATTCATAAACATTAAATCCGTTCAATTCGATGACTGAATTTTAATCTAATGTGCAGTATCATTCTTGAACTTTTAATTTGTTTAATATGGTCCTTAAATTTTTAGCATATATTCAATTTAGTCCATTAGTTGTATAAAAATATTCAACGTTGTCAATGAACTTGAATTAATGGAATGATGACATTGAACATTTTCAAAAAGTATAAGGACTAAATTGAATATGTACTAAATGTTAGAGAGACTACATTGAATAAATTAAAAATACAATGATGATATTACACATTTAGTGAAAGTTCAAGAACCCCATTGAAGAAATTTAAAGTTAATGAATTACATTGTATTTTAGGCGAAAGTTCATGAATTATTTGTGCCACTACCCCTATTTTATGTGTTCCATGAATTTCATTCAATTCCCATGAGTTTTATTGAACAATCGTGGGAAAAATTAAATATATAAAAACAGATCAAAAGGAGATTAGAAGACTCGGCATATCAATCTATGGATAATAATTGTATTGACTTCTCTAAATATCGACTGTTTAAATAGTTAAAGCAAGGCACATCTCCAATATATTAAGTCAAAGGTTCTTTATGTAATTGTCATACACATTGTACTTAAAAGCAAGCAATTTTAAAATAAGAGTGCCATGTAAAACAAGCACATCATATGAATAATATAATTGATTGCTCACATCGCACTGCATATATTGGGCATTTTCCTACCTAGCTCCGTTTAAAGAGTAAATTTTGCCTAGGCTGGGTCCATGGACCTAAACAAACATGAAAGAATGTGAGGCACGCACCCAAGGTCTACAAAATCAGCGATCATGATGAATTCGATCCATGTGAATTAAGAATTTGCTCACTAATTGTTTGTGCGGAATCATGTTTATTCTTGTGTGCATGTATTTACTGTTAGGGTTGACTCCGAGAACAGAAGCAATTTAAGGACATGTTTAGGTCCGAAAGTATTCAATGATTACGTAATACTATATCTTAAGTCAATGTCAAGCACTGTTTTTATCACAATCATATCACAAATTGACGTATAAAAAAGGATAAAAATCTGTCTATACATTCCACAGCCATGTCGGACAAATTAATTTTTATAACTTGGGAAATAGCTGGAGGTAAATACGGTATAAGTGTACTAGTTCGGGATTTTCTGCGATACCAAAATTAATTCGAAGTAAATACGAGCAGTTAAAAATATATATATATATATATATTTTTTTTAAACTCGTTAGCTCCCTGACGTTAACCCTTTTTAATCTGGAAATGTAATTTGGGAAGAAGCAAGCCGGCGTCCCCCGAAGGTCACGTGCACGTCGCGTGACCTCCCCACCCTCCTCAAACATTTGAATTCGGATCTGACCGCCTCTCCATTTTCAATTCAATCCGCCCTACCCATCATTTCCCCTCCCTTCCCTCCTCCCCATCTCTCTTCATCGTTCAAATTCCCCCTCTCCCCCTCTCTCTCTCTCTCTCTCTCTAGCCCTGCCATCTTCATTCAGTCTGCTCAGCACAGTACACTCTCTCGATCTCCTCTCCATTTCGCCGGATCAATCGCATCGCCAGCTCCGGCGCTCCCCGCGGGCGTTGTTTTCCGGTTCCACCCTCGATTCCCGTTCTCCTCCTCCGTCGCTACTCGCTCTGCCCGAGCGTCGCCCGATTCGGTTTCGGCGAGAGTAACGTTCTTCCTGCAGTTCCAAGGGTCGGGGGGCTGGGCCTGGACCGGTCTCCTCGGCTTGCGCGGCATGGACAATTGCGAGGCTAGGCCGGCTCCCAACGGCTCGGCGGCGGCGGCGGCGGCCAGCGAGAGGGACTGCGTCAAAGTCGCCGTCAACATCAGGCCTCTGATTACCTCGGAGCTCCTCATCGGCTGCACCGATTGCATCACCGTCGTTCCCGGAGAGCCTCAGGTACTGCGCTCCTCCTCGTCCGTGTGATTTTCTTGGTCCGGATGTGGTTGTTTTGTAATTGCTGGGGCGGCATAGTTTTTATTGATGTGATTAGCGAGTGAAGATCGAGTTATTTTATTTATTTATTTTTTTGTTGGGGGTGGGGGGTGGCCGCGAGATTGCTAAAGTTTCTGTCTTGGCCGGATTATCCGTTAGGTGCAAATTGGGTCGCATTCGTTCACATATGACTATGTATATGGGAGCACGGGATCGCCTTCTTCGGCCATCTTCAATGACTGCGTTGCTCCGCTTGTCGATGCACTCTTCAGAGGCTACAATGCCACCGTCCTCGCATATGGCCAGGTTTTTCCGTCTAGATTCTTGTTGTCTACTTGTGGATACTTATTCAACAGGAAGACTGAAATTGAACTTATGTTGTTCTGAAGACTGGTTCCGGCAAAACATACACCATGGGAACTAATTATAATGGCGAAGGGAGCATCAGTGGAATCATACCTAAAGTGATGGACACGATTTTCAGAAAAGTTGAGACTACGAGAGATTCCACTGAGTTTCTCATCAGGGTTTCCTTTATCGAGGTAAATGTGTCAGTATCCAATGCTGGGGTTTTGGTTTTGGCATCTCCTATCATCAACTAGTGACTGTGCCCCTGTAAACAATGATATCTCTTGGGGATATTCTTTGCTGGTGGCGACGTGACTTTAAATTTTGCTATGGCAGATTTTCAAAGAAGAAGTTTTTGATCTTCTCGATCAAAATTCATCTACTCTCTGTAAAGGTGAAGGGGTGTCTGCAGCAAAGGCATTAGGACCTGCTAGAGTTCCTATACAAATTAGAGAAACAGTACATGGTGGGATAACACTTGCCGGAGTGACTGAAGCAGAAGTCAAGACAAAGGAAGAGATGGCGTTGTATTTGTCTCGGGGTTCTCTGTCTCGTGCTACTGGGAGCACCAACATGAATAGCCAGTCTAGGTAATGTGTTTAATTATTGATACTTTGGTTGATTTTTTCGAACTTACCATACATGAGTTTGTGAATATGAAACATATCTCTTCCATAAGTTCTGGTAGTAATATGGTTGAAGCTTGCTATATTTCGAATTAAGATGGAGGCAAATTGTTTCAGGCCCTTTCTTATAATTGTCATTTCACTTTCGTCTAAGTTTGCAATGAGGTAAGTTTTTAAAGCTGAAAATATGTTGTTTACACATGTTTCAGCCGATCACATGCTATCTTCACAATCACGATGGAGCAAAAGAAGATGGCTCATTTTCCCAGTGATGATGACTTTGGTGATGATATCTTGTGTGCAAAACTTCATTTAGTTGACCTAGCTGGATCAGAAAGAGCAAAACGAACTGGTGCGGATGGAATGCGCTTTAAAGAAGGTAGTACTCAAATGTTTCTAACATAGAGTAGTTTGATGAATCAAAGTTTCTTTCACCTGGTAATGTATTTATCAAGACTGGTTGGTAGCTTAAGCTTGATAATTTTTGTGTATCTTCACCCGCGGCAATATTCTTCTGGTGTTCTTTTGTAGACAGATTCAATGAATACTTTCTTGATTGTTGACTTTAAGTGACTATTGTGTAGGCATTCACATCAACAAAGGTTTGTTGGCTCTTGGCAATGTAATAAGTGCCTTAGGAGATGAGAAGAAGCGGAGAGAGGGAGGCCATGTTCCATATCGTGATAGCAAGCTAACACGCTTGTTACAGGCATGTATTGCATTTTTTGTCTTTTAAGTTGTGTCAAATGCTAACTTTGCATAGCCCTTCACTTAAGTGTTTTCATTGTAAGTATCGGTCCTTGATCTGCAGAGGATTACATAGCCTTTTACATTTGCAATGGTTGCTTGAAAACTGAAGTGATGTTGAAATGAGAATGAATCTTCTTGCTACCAATACCATCATTTGTGATATATATAGCTGTTGCAAAGAAAGCAATAATCCAGTTGTGTGGGGTTAACATAGAGATATAATATTAGCTAGCATTTGTAGTGACAACAAACAGCAACATGAGTAATTAGATGAGTTACAGGACTTTTGAAGGGCAAAACATCACTGAAACCTTGACGTTAGAAGCACTTAATGTTTTTCTCCCGTCCTATGAATGGAACCCTGTCGATTTATTTTTAATGGTCATAACCTTTTTTGACAATTGATTTTCGCAATTTGGCTATGTAGGATTCTCTTGGAGGAAATAGCAAAACATTGATGATAGGTATGCTACTGATTTGGTTTAGACTAGAATTTCAATCCTTTATGATTCTAACCTTTTTAATCCTCATCTTGACTGCATTTTACTGGTTATATATGTAGCTTGTGTGAGTCCTGCCGAAACAAACGCCGAGGAGACATTGAACACCCTTAAGTATGCAAATCGTGCTCGCAACATTCAAAACAAAGCTGTGGTATGTCTTCATGGCCCACCTTAACATGCTTTATGTATATTTTCATGCACCTCTATTTTTGGTGATACTTATCTTCCTTATTTGGTTCTAGATCAATCGTGATCCGATGGCAGCTCAAATGCAAAGGATGCGAAGCCAAATAGAGCAGTTGCAAGGGGAGCTACTAATATATCGTGGTGACACTAGCGGACCATATGAAGAACTTCAAGTAGAGTACTATCCTTAAGTGCTCTCACAGTCCTTACAATGTGGTTTAGGTGCTGATCTGCACTTGCTTATACAGATCCTCAAGCATAAAGTTTCTTTGCTTGAAGCAAGCAATTTGGAGTTACAACGGGAGTTGCAAGAGCGTCGTATGACTTGTGAGCATTTGATGCAGCGTGCTGTTGATGCACAGGTACATCCGACTGGTTTTCCTACACCAGAACAGTTATTGCAGAGTTTTTGCACATGCTTCATGAAATCTTCTGATTTATACTCCTTGGATGTGTTAGGTTGAAAAAGACAAATTGATTATGAAAATTGAATCAGCTCGAAGCGGCAAATCGTGGGATGAAATTGATTGTAACTCAGATCAGGTTTGCAAATGTATCTTCTGTTTTTTATTGTTCTGATTCTTTTCCTTGTAATTGGTTCAACCAAGTTGCATATGTTATTTAGGATTATGGTTTGGTCAAATCTTATGTGTCCAAAATCCAAGAGTTAGAAGCAGAATTGCTTCGCCTACAAAGCTCACTTCATGCAAAACGTTATGTTCTGGAATCCATTGATTCGGATGATGATGGATCTCGCTCCAACAGCACATTGGCTTCTTGCTTAAATGATTTTTCTTCTGGTTCCGAAGCTAAAAGTGTGGACTTTGCAGGTATGATTTATATGCTTTGTATGGGTTTCTGGGTTTCAAGCTAAAGATAATGCTTGTGTGAATACGCAGTGGGCTGAGCTAATACTATGCTGATCATTTTAGTTTCCGATTCCAAGTATCTGCTATTTTGTATCTGACAATATCAATAGAGACTTATGTAGTTTATTCTTGGTCATCTCCTACTGTTTTCTTTGAAGTAGGGGCTTTGTTTTGTTTAACTTATTTATTCAAGGATGCAGGTTGTTTTTCCTTAAAAGTGGGGTGTGCAACCTATATGCACTAAAAAAATTCTTTGCTTTTCTTATGTATGCAGATGAAATTGAAGTTGACGAGAAAGAGTTAGAACACTCTTCACTTCAAGAGAAACTGGATATGGAGCTGAAAGAACTGGATAAAAAACTTGAGCAGAAGGAGGTAATATTTGTTTGCTCTGGTAAATTAGCAATATGCCTGTCTTCTGTTTTTGCTGAGAATTGAGGAAAAAAAAGGTTTATCTTACTGCATCTTTATGAATGACTGGTAATGGTTTTCTATCATCCTTTTTCACCATTGGGCCCCTTACTTTAATGGAGATGAATCAAGAATAATTTCAGCCGACAGAGTAAGGAAAAAGATAATCCTGCATCTGAACGATTCGTCTGAAAAGCTTTGTCCATGGCAAATGTGATCACTGAACAATATTTCTTGCAGTGTTTTGTTGCCTTGCTAGAACACTTGGTATACTAGTTTGAAATTTCTATCTTGTCAGTTGATGATTTGCTTGGCGACAATTTGTTGGGTGTTCCACCAATCAGTAATTGGGTTCATCCTTTGCTTTGTTTTATGTTTTGAAGGCTGAAATGAAGCGGTTTGCAAATGTTGACACTTCAGTTCTAAAACAACACTATGAGAGAAAGGTTTTGGACTTGGAACACGAGAAAAAGTCTTTACAGGTTTGTCTTTGCTCCTGAATACAAAAGACAACGATTAAATGTAGTATGATACATCATTAACATCACAATCCTGCAGAAAGAGATAGAAGAACTGAGATGCAATCTTGCAAACATTTCATCTACATCTGGTGACAATGCTCAGAGATTAAAGGAGGAATATCTTCAAAAACTAAATGTTCTTGAAGCACAGGTGAACTTTGAACTGCAGTTACTATTCAATTTCCATCATGTCCTGGTCTAATTTGAAAGTTCTCCAGGTGTTAGAGTTGAAGAAGAAACAAGATGCACAAGCCCAACTTTTAAGACAAAAGCAAAAAAGCGATGAGGCATCCAGACGATTGCAAGATGAGATTCAGAGAATAAAAACTCAGAAGGTGCCAATTCTTACTAGAACAAAGCGATGTATTGGAATTCGTTGTTTTATTACTAATGTGAGAAATTGGGCTTTCTATAGGTTCAATTACAACATAAGATAAAGCAAGAATCTGAACAATTCCGACAGTGGAAGGCAACAAGGGAGAAAGAGGTCCTCCAGGTATATGCAAAATTAATGAATTCATAATGCTTTCAATTAAATTCATCAAATGTTTGTAAAATTGTTTGGATTCTTAGATTTCCAACTAGAACTAGAGAATCTTGAGATTTTAAAGGGGCAAACCAAGGAAAAAATTAATGTTTGGGACACCTCCAACTCTTTATGTGACCTCTATCGCCATTTGATCCCACAACAACACTGACCCACCCTGTATAATTGTTATGCAACCCGTGATAGCGATTTAACTCCTTTCTCCTTACCGCTTCTATATTTTAGAAAATGACATATCAATTCCCGCTAGGTCATGATATTAAGGGGGAGAAATAAATGATTTTTTTTTTTTTTTGAAATGGGACTTCATTTTGTTATTTACAACATGCAAGATCTAGTGTCACAATTATTTGTATATTTGTGAAGAAAGTTGAATGCATAGGATGAACATTGCATTATCATATGGCTTTGATAAGAATCTGTCTGGACATTGAAAATTTTAACGTTCGGCTTTGTAACCACCTGTATTAGAGTGTCACGTTCATCTTATTATTGGTTCCAAGAAATTATGTTTTTGCTACTCATATTAGGTCTCCCATAAATGCGTGTTTCTGTCTCACAGCTGAAGAAAGAGGGACGGAGGAATGAGTATGAGATGCACAAGTTATTGGCTTTGAACCAAAGGCAGAAGATGGTAATTTAGTTTCTTCTTTGGTAGATTCCTTGAATTTTTTCTTAATCAAGAGTCTATGATTCTCTTACTCTTTCTGTTATTTTGTGCTCGTGATCAATATCAGGTCTTACAGCGGAAGACAGAAGAAGCTTCTATGGCTACCAAAAGGCTGAAAGAATTGCTGGAGTCTCGAAAAGCTTCCTCTAGGGAGACATCTGGTAGGGAGCTTACATAAACATAGGCATTGTGCTCATCTTTTTGTCTTTATACTTTGTCAATTAATTTTCCTTTGATGTGCAGGTGCTGTGGGTGGCAATGGTCCAGGAATTCAGGTATTCTAAGCTTTCACATGAGTATTTTAGTGTCCATTTTACATCCTAACGTGTGATGAATGAAAGTTTATCTTATCCAAGAGGCCTACAGGCTCACTACACCTGGATAAGCCCAATTGAACCTTTAATTTCATAGATATCTAATGTCTTAGGGCATAGTGGAGTTCCTTCTCTAATATGATTCTGACAAATGGTATTTTGTTGAAAAAAGGCTTTGATGCGGGCCATTGAGCATGAGCTAGAAGTCACCATACGGGTTCATGAAGTACGTTCTGAATATGAACGTCATATGAAAGAGTGAGTTCAATTCTTACTTATCACGTAGGAACCAATTGAGTGTATTTCTCATCTTCATGATCATATGAAGTTTATTGTTTGTTTCGGTTCTAGATTTTCTTTTTCTTTAACAATCATTTATCTCAGTTGTATAGTATATTATGGTCCTTCAATTAGCTCTGTTTTTTTTTTGGCTAATGTGGTTCACTGATGCCATCATACTATAGTAGGTTTAATTCAGTATTCTGCTATACATGACAGAGGCAGTCGCTTCTTGTTTCTTGGGAAATGTCATTCTTGAATGAGTTCTAAGCACGCTAAATTATGGGTGTGTTCATACAAAAGCATATTTGGGTCTATATGCACATTTATATTAGTTCAGTCTCCATTATTGTTTTCGGATTTTGGCCAGTTAGTAATGATGTGGGACTTTGTCAGTTTTTGTGCTTTTAGATTGTCATTTGCATGCATGTGGCACAGTGTATTCCCTCTCCTAAATAAGTTCCATTCATTCTGTAGGAGGGCCAAAATGGCAAAGGAGATTGCTAGACTTAAGGAAGAAGCGGAATTGCAAAAGCAAGCAAACTTAAGGTTGGGGAAGTAGCAGCAAATTCTGTTTGCGATAATTCACCATTAGCTTGTTCATCATCTTCATATTGGCGTTGCTATGCTCTAAACATCTTTGGATGATGTACTTTGTAGTGATTGTCCACCTACCATGTCTCCCGGTGCAAGGAACTCAAGAATTTTTGCTCTTGAGAACATGCTTGCGACTTCTTCCAGCGCCTTAGTGTCCATGGCATCGCAACTATCAGAAGCAGAAGAGCGTGAAAGGGTCTTCAGTGGCAAGGGACGTTGGAATCAAATTCGTTCCCTAGCAGAGGCAAAGAACCTGATGAACTACCTTTTTAATTTGGCATCTTCTTCGAGGTAATAAGCACTAATCATACTACACATGTCAGATTGACTTAATGTAGTACTATATTGTGATCTTCTAGTAGATTCTAAAATTTTGTAAGTCATGTCTGGTAGGAAAGTATCATGTTCTATTACTTCTGAGATTGTTTGATGTTAGTGCATTTGATGTAGCTAAACTGTTTCCACCCTGCAATTGCTAAAAAAAAATACAAGCTAAACTTGACTCTTCTTGAATTTTTAAAGGTGTTTACTGTGGGATAAAGAGGTCGATTGCAGAGAGAAGGACTCACATATAAGAGATTTAAAGGAGAGAGTTGTCAAACTGAGCACTGTGATCAGACAGTTGGAAATGCAGAAGTCAGAACTTGTTCATCAGCTAAAGTCGCAGGTGAGAACACTCGAGCATTATATGCATTCAGTAGCTAGAGCCTTACGTGGACAGGTGTACTCGAACCAGCTAAACCTGATTTATAGCTGCAGTTTGAGTAACTAGGTAAATATGCTGCTAGTATCTTTAATGATTAGTTCTATTAAAGGAGCTAGATATTGATATGGTAGTTATTCTGAAAGTCTACCATAAGCATCTTGGTAAAGCATTCATCTGTTATCACAAGCTGACTAGTCTCATGGGAATGTGATTTGCTTCTATACGTAGCTATTTGTTAATTCTTCAGGTCAAACGATCCCTAATGCTCTTTTGTACTTGGATCTTTTGATAATATGAGTTTTTTTTTTTCTTTTTGTGCGTGTGATGTAATTGTCACTAGTTGATTATCGTGTATCTATTCTGGTCTTGATTATGCTTTTAAAGTGGTCTCAAACATTTGGCAGGACATCCTCTTGAGGAAGCACCACAAATCAAATGCAGCAGATTCAGGGGATTCCAGCCTAAACATGGGACCGCATAAATATGGCCTACGCAAGCAGGTTTGGGAGATGTCTGCCTTTTTCTTGCTCTATTTTCCATTGAAGTGTTAGGAATTAGTATTTTTTCTGAAGTTTACCTTGTAGTTTATGCTTTGGTGATTTGTGCTTTACGTGCCCGCATAATGTTGGGATTTTCCATCTCATTGATTGGCTTGTATTGATTTTCTTTCTTTCTTTCTTTTTGGTCAAATTGGGTTCTACTGACTGAGGGGGGATTTTTTTATGTAGGAACATAGGGCATCGATGTTTCTATTCGAGGACATGGACACATCAGAATCAGATTCTTCAGATGGTGATGCAGCAGAAGATGACGATGATGAGTGGGTTGTAGATGACGATGATGAAGACTGGGTAGAGTCAGGCAAACGGCCACTAAGGAGAAGAGCTAAAAATGGACGCCATTCATCTTCTGATACCCAAGAACCAGAGATTAATGAAGTGAATGACGTAAATATGGAGAGTTCTGGTGAAAGAACCTCTTCAAAGGGTAGTACTGAGGTTTGCTGCTCATGCAGCAAAAGCTCATCATGCAAAACATCAAGATGTGAATGTCGGGGCGCTGGATCACTCTGCGGCCCATCTTGTGGCTGCGTATCCGTTAAGTGCACCAACAGAGAGCCTGCATCTGCAAAAGAGTTGGAGGAATCTTCAGAACAAGATAAAAGCGGTGCCTTCAACAATGGGAACAATGAAGAAACAGGTGAATCTAATCTAGCCTCCCATGGGGCAAGTTTACTTCAGAGTGCATTTGGTGAAAAGCCTGTTGACTCAACTGATGATGCTGGTGCGAGGAGGAAACCTTTATCTGACATTGGGAACACCTTGGTATGTTTCCTTTGTCATTGTTCTTTTGCCATGCGATAGTATGCAGGTGGCTATGTATCCCCAAAAAAATACTAGTATCTCACTTCTGGCATTGAAATCCAAAGGTCACGCCCTATCTGTAACTTGTTTTAAAACGATGGCAAGATTATCATCTTTAATTTTACGCTAGTCTAGATAAAGGGGAAAGTCTTTGCTTCTTGTCACCTCTTAAACTGCTTTAATTCGAGACTCTAGTCACTTTAGTACCACCACACACTAACTGTTACATGTCAACATTCTTGCTCATTTCACATCCCTCACAGGCCAAAACAAATGCGCCAAAGCCTAATCGGAGAAAGAAATGGGGGAAAGCTGTAGTCCAGCTTGTTCCTGTGGCCCCACCTCCTGCATTGCCTGAGACAACAATGAAGGCATCTGAGAAGCCAGATGATGGTATATCTCTCCAGGGAGACATTCCTTTGAAGTTACCTAGGGCTATGCGAACGCCGGCTCCAAGCGGCAGTAATGTGCTAAGAGAAAGGAATGCTGATCGGAGTGATGAGACAATTCTCAGCAAGGAGGCTGGTGTAGCAGCTCCGGAAGTTTTGGTGCCGCAGGCAAGAAACTCAGATGAGAAGGAGAATCATGCATCTTGAGTCAATTTTTTCCTGTTGGCGATTGATAATTCGCCAATAGCTCCCTCATACAATGCATCCCATGCTGTGATCCTCATCGATTTGGGAAGGAAATAGACTGCATCACCATCCAGTGATCCTTGTCGATTTGGGAAGGAAATAGACTTTGTGTATTCTGTTTATGTTTTGTAAAGCCACATTGGTTGGGAACTTGAGATTTGGTTACCTAACCCTTTGCTCGCCGGAGATTTTGTTGCTAACAATTGATTGGCTCGCTGGTGTACGATATGTTGGACAAGTTCGATGATTGAATTCTGGATTTCTTTCTGTGCTGGTTGTTCCGTTGTGCTTGTCCTGCGATAAATGGAGACCGTCTTTTAGAGGAATGTTGCGCACATTCCAAGTTCCGATGTCATCAGATTTGTCTATCTGGTTTCCATCCTTTATATTGATTCTCAGTGCATGGAGCATGTGATAGAACGGTCAGAAATTGCGGTAAAATAGTGATCTTCATACATTATTAATTTTCCTGTCAGGATTAGAAATATGGGAAAAAGATGACACGAGGGAGAAATGCTTGTAAATGCATCTTTTAACCATTCTTGATTTCTCTTCTCATCTTCTATTGATTTTCATGTAAAAGAAATCTTTCTCAATGAATTTTTGAATTTTCTCAATTTTTGAAAGTCTACCATAAGCATCTTGGTAAAGCATTCATCTGTTATTGGACAAACAATAATTTATAGGAGAGATCATCTTGAAAGCTAGCTAATCAAGTGATAGACTCAAAAATTATATTAGAGCCACACACGATATGATGTATTACCACTATAAGACAGTCTAGTACATGAATATGTTCCTTAAGATCGCTTTCTAAAGGACATCGAGAATAAATATTGACTTTTTAACATAATTTTATTTGGGAAACACAAATCCACATATATTTTTATGCGCTATGATGAATTTCTTCATTTGTCCTTACTAGCAGAGGAAGTCTCTATGTCAGAAGCCGTCGCCTTGTCAGTAGGGCAGGGCAAAAGTCCCCACGTTTCATTAATCTCCTTCCTGATCTGTGCCATTTGAGCATGGGGTAGGACCATTGTCACTGTCCTTCCAAACCCACCACCCTTCTCGTTCCCATTTCCTGGTCCTGGAAGGACCAACACCACCCCTTCATCTCCAACCCCACTTATTGTGTAATTTGCAAAAATTGGCTTCCGGCCCTTCAACTCTAGCCCATATACATCTGCACCCTCTAAATTCACAAATGTCAAATTTGCCCCATATGCAATGTAGTCCAGCTTCCCGTCATCTTTCTCCACCATTTCTTCAATCGAGCCATTCTCATTCACGGCCTCGGCAATCAGTCTCGCAAGATCGGATACTTCTGCTTCCGCTGCCAAGAAATTCACTTCAGCCCTGCTCAAACCCATGCCATTTGAGGGTAACGGATTTAGTTCTCTACGGACATTCTTCTCACACACAGTTACAACTTTCGGCCCGTTGTCTCCCCTTATCTTCGACAAGGATTTCCAGATCAAAGCGGACAGCAGTTCGAAATGTGATGTTTTAGATTCACCAAACAATCCGTATTTGCCCATGATGTGATCAAGTTGTTGCATGGTGATGTGAATTGAATAGGTCGCCAACTTACAGTTATTGACGACTAACCAACAGTCCCCAACTGGGTTGACCCTTTTAATGGTGGATGGCGCCGTGCCGAGCCCTGACTCAGCGGGGTAGGCGGGCCTTTCCGGAACCAGTGTGTGGAGGGGCTTGGGTGGCGCGTGACCCGCCATCATCTGGCCCCACACGTTGATGAAGGACGAAGCTGCGAATGCATCTCCGAGGACATGAGCCCAGCTCAGACCCACACAGATTCCTCCGCATGCGAACCAAGTGAACTGTGTCTCCAAGACAACATGTCATCACTCACACATCTGCTACATCTACGACACTTTTCAAAGTTTCCAAACAAACAAGTAAAAGAAAAAGATAATCGCTTCCACCAAACCAAACAAAACGAAGGAGGAAAAGCATTCCGATTGATAAAACAAGAACCTTCCTTTTCTTCTCCCTTCTTTCCCTTCTAATCTTCTATTTGAACAAACAAAACAGAAACAAGTAAACAACCCTTAATCTGAATCGAAACCAAAAAGAGCACGTTCGTTAAGTACGACACGAGGAAAATTTTCTCTCTTCTTCATGGGAAGTTTACAATGCAACACCAAATCGGATAACTGATAGACGGAATGCGTCGCTAATGAATGCTCGAGAACGACCCTTGACAAGAACTGAGCACACGTCCTCGGCTAGGAGGTACCACGTTGATAGCACTTGCTACTTACTATAGAAGCACAGGACCAATGAACTGGTGCAGGAATGCTGGGGTGCCAATGACCAATTTTGGTTTAAAACTTTTTCTTTCTTGTTTATTTCGGAATTGTTCATTTAGGGACCAGCCGTTGTTTTGGTAACACTTCGAAAGGGGTCATAAATGAGAACCCGCCATGCTGCTTTCGCAATATCAAGTTGCAGGACAATCACTCCACATTCAAGGCCTCGATAGAAACCTATCTCTACGATCACTTCCATGCCATTGCTTTGATTGGCAAGACATGGAGGTCCATGCCGTTTTAATGAAAAATAGATGCTGATTAATGATGATAGATAGAACGCAAGAACTCAACAGAAAGGAGTAATGATCATCTACTTCGTTTGTTTCATGAAAAATAACTTTCAGGAAAACATTTTTGGATTTTTCAACTTTCATTTCATGAAAAATGAATTAGTTAGGAAAAAATATTTTCATCAAGGGAAAAAAAAATCTTCTATGATTAAGGAAAATATTCAACTCTTGAGAAAGAGGAAAACATTTTCTATATCTTCTTTCACCCTACTTTCCTTTTATTTTTTTCTTTTATTATTCTAAAAATTGATTTTTAATTATTTTTCGTTTTCTATTGTTTTCCTTTTCTTCTTCATTGGCTAGTCGCTAACCACAGGTGAGCTGGAGCCTCGCTTGATCAAGCAAGGCTAAGCTCGAGCCCCACGAGATCCATTTGCTCTCTCGCAAGGCTGAGCTCGCTCGCCGAGGTTGCCAGACATTAGTGTGGCTCTAGCGACCTTCGGCGAGGCTCGAGTCTTGCTTGAGGTGGGCGATTTGGTGGACTTGATCTTGCTAGCATTAGATGAGCTTGGCTTTGCTTGATCGGGTGAGGCGAGGCTTCACCACCGGGCTGCCCAAGCTTGACCTCGCTAGAATTTGGCGAGCTCGAGCCTTGCCGGCCCTATGGCAAGGCTCCGGCTCGCCTGTGGCTAGTCGTTAATTGCCGCTATGGCCGGTGACCGGCCAATGAAGAAGAAAAGGAAAAAAAAGAAGAAAAGAATAAAATATAATTAAAAAATTTATTTTTTAAAATATAATAAAAAATTATTGAAATGAGTGCATGGATGAAAAGATTTTCTTTATTGAAAAGAAATACAAATTTTCTAGTATATTTTCAGATTTAATTTGAACAACAAAAAATATGGTTATTTTCTAGGAATTTGCTTCTTGGAAAACATATTCTAGAACGTCATATTTTCTGTAAAATGAACGGAGCCTAATTTGTATTTCTTTGCCATTTCACTTGCCAATTGTACTTTTCCTCTAACCCCTTTTGATCTAATTTGCGATTATGTTGATTAATCAATATTTCAAAGTCGATAAGTAGATGGTTCGTTTGTTTCATGGAAAATGAATTTGTATCACTCACAAAAATAAATAAATGAAAAATAGTTTTATTGTCCATGAAAATGTTTGTTGATAATAAAAATTATTTTTCATTGACTAATTATTCTAAGTGAAATAAACGATTATTTTTAGGAAAATATTTTTTTAAATCATTTGCTTTCTATGAAATAAATAGTCTTAATTTCTTATCAAGATACTATGATGACCAAATCCTACGGAAATAATTACTGAAAAAGTCATATACCTATTACAATTATGCCAATTTAGTAATATTTTTTTTTTTTTAACCAATTGAGTCATAAATCCTTTGTATTTATGCTAATTCAGTTGATTTTCTTTTCTTTCTCTTTATTTATTTTTCCTCTTTCTTCCTTTGGTCAGTTGTTGGATTGAGTGAAAGTAATAAACAATTATTTTTATAAAAATATTTTTTAAAATTTTTATTTCATTTTATTTTTTAAAAAGAGGAAACCTTATTTCCCAGTGGAAATACTACGATGACCGAGTCCAATGGATGGAGGCATTTGACGGAAGAGGCAGGCAGGGGTTTGCGTTGACAAACTGTAAGAGGTCAAAATCGCTGAAGAATCTCTGCCTCGACGAGGCATCCGCAAAACCTCCTATCTCTTGCCATCCGAGTTCTTTTGACGAGGGATCAGCCAAAAGTCCTTATCTTGGTCCATCAAATTATTCAACTGTCAGAAAACTTGAAAGATGAGTGTCAGAAAACTTGAAAGATGAGTGTGCGGTGCGAATGACTGGCCAGCCCAGATTAAGGTAAGCTCACATTACAGAATGAAAGTAATGATTGGTGGGCTAGATTGACATGTTCCATGGTGCGAAGTGGAGTCTTCTTGCACGAATTCAATCTACTGGATCAATCATCAACATAAGATATTTACAGTTCTAAAATAGAAGGCTGACACACAGTAGCTGAATTACCTGAACATAAATCATGGGAGAGAAGCCAAGTGCAGGGCCAAGAACCTCAGAATGGACCAGCAAGTCCTGGAGCTCCCAGCCACCATCCTCCTTGGTAGCCGCCAACCACTCGTCGAGTGACCTGTCGCACTGAGCCTCAACGATGCGGATCCCGCTGTCGTTGCACTTGATGACAGGCCTCTCAGTCTCGGACCACCTGATCCTGCCAGATGCCGTGGGGTAGAGCTCCAGCCAGTAGGCCATGGGCTTCTTGAGGTCGAAGTTGGTGAGCCCCTGGGCGGCGTCGCTCCTGAAGAAGTAGAGCCCCCTGAGGTAGTGGAGCTTCATCGCCAGGTCCATGCTAGTCAGCTCGTGCACTGTGTTGTTGGGTGTCACCTTACCCGGCACCACCGACGACAACTTCACATTGTGCACGAGGCTCTTCACGTCCGATGCAACCATTTTTGTGCAGAGAGAGAGAGAGAGAGAGAGAGAGAGGGAAGTGTTTAATTTTTCTGCTTCATGGGAAGGCTGCTCTTAGGACTTC
Source organism: Eucalyptus grandis (assembly GCF_016545825.1). Classification (NCBI taxonomy): domain Eukaryota; kingdom Viridiplantae; phylum Streptophyta; class Magnoliopsida; order Myrtales; family Myrtaceae; genus Eucalyptus; species Eucalyptus grandis. Next base: position 4,410,410 of record NC_052617.1, on the reverse strand, counting down.
GTCTAATATAAGGGTCAAAGAGATGGGGACAGAAAGGGACATTGAAGAGACGATTTTATGGTGCCCTCTATCTGGTTTCTTGGAAAAAAGTACCAAAATAATCCTAAACCTTTTATATTGATACAAATTCAGTTTTAAACTTTTTAATTTAACAATTTTAATCCTAAACCTTTTTACATTGGTACCAATTCAGTCTATTTAGCTAATTTTAGTTGGAAATTACTGATGTGGCCATCGGCGATCTTATGTGGTGCCACGTTGACAAATTTGATAATTTTTTTATATTTTTCAGATTTTTTAAATTATTTTTTTCTTTTTCCTTTCTCCTTACCCCTTGGTTGGAGATGGACGAGGTCACCGGTGACCATCGCCGGCCACAAGCTGATTGGGGCAGGGTCGCCGTGCCCTCGCCGGCCACAAGCGAGGGCGTCGACCCCCGCCTAGATCCAAGTGAGGGCCCTTGCGCCCTTGTCGGCCACAGGCGAGGGCGCGGTAGCCCTCGTCGACCAAGGGTGAGGGCCTCCACATCCTCGGTGAGGGTTGCCACAGGTGAGGGCGCTAAGGCCCACTCTTATGGCGGGCGAGAGTCGCGACACCATAAGTGAGGTCGTTGTGGCCCTCGCTTGGATTTGGGTGAGGGCCACTGCGCCCTCTCTTGTGGCCGACGAGGGTGCAGAGGCCCTTGTCGGCCAACAGGTGAGGGTTTTGGCACTTGCTTGGATCTGGGCCGGGGTCGACGCCCTGACTTGTGGCCGGTGAGGGTGCGACGGCCCTCGTCAGTGGCAGGCGAGGGCACGGGGCCCCTCGCCTTGACCAGCTTGTGGCCGGTGATGGTCAGCCGGCTGACGACCTCACCAGCCAAGGGGTAAGGAGAAAAGAAAAAAAAAGAAAAAAGAAAAAGAAAAAAAAAAAAAATAATTTAAAAAATCTGAAAAAATAGAAAAAATTATAAAATTTGTCCACGTGACATCACATAAGACTGTCGGCGGTCATATTAGCAATTTTCGGCTTAAATTAGCCAGATGGATTGAATTGATACTGATATAAAAATGTTTTGGATTAAATTGATCAAATTGAAAAGTTTAAACTAAATTGGTACTAATGCAAAAAGTTTAGGACTACTTTGGTACTTTTTCCGGTTTCTTGCATATGAAAGAGAAATAGTGCATTAATCATCGGCCGTGGTGGCTCCGCTAGGTAGGCTTTAGTCCTTTGAGGGGAGGTCAGGATTTCGAAACCCTTGTAAAGTTACAAGGGGGCTGGCGAGCTATTAGGTGATTGATGCGTGGCATTGGGGTGATGGTTTCCCCGCTAGCGTCACCCGGGGGGTTTACGTGGCGGCTGTTAGCCAAAGTAGTTTCTCCAGAAAAAGAAAAAGAGAAACTGCGCGTTCAGATCTTGCAGCTATTTTATAGCACTTCACGATGGAGATATGACGATGTAATGATTAGTGTTTTCTTTTAAGTCTTTTCATTCTCTAATCACTTTGATTTAATATACAATAAATCATTTTTTTTATCCAATCATTCATAAAAATCCCTCTTTCTTCCTAATTCACATCATCTAAACATCATGTGAGGAGTGAGAGTTAGTTTGTCTAGACTTTTGGAAAGTCGGAAGTATTTTTCTCATTGTTTACTTTTCCATCAAAATTCAAATTATTACCAAAATTATGAACGAACTATATGTAACTCTATGTAAGGCCATTTTTAAAGGTTTCTACTACGGATACTAGAAAAGGTGAAAGTGTGTAATTATATCATGAATTATATGTCTTTAATAAAATTGGAAGTTTGGATTTAGTAAGGTATAGGTAAAAATTAAGTTAAGGCATCATCGAATTTCTAAAACATATGTGAAAGTTTGATAGGGTAAAATATTTTTATGGTTTAATAAAAGAGTACTCCAAAAGCACTTGTTAAGCAATCGATAAAAAAATCTTTATAATTTTTTAGACGTTGATTACTCTCGTGTTATGTATAATCGATACTTGAAAATTGAAATATATCAAGTCAAGTATATCTAACAAATATGTTTGAAGACACTTGATAATAAGACCTATTTAAATATCTTACACTCTCCCTCACACATTGGCAGGATTCTGGTTTAATACTAAACCATGGAAATTTGTTGATGGATGCAACTAGAGGTTTAGAAAGATTTGTACCTAGGACTTCATACTATAATACCACTTAAAATTTTATAAGACTAGTATAAACTATTCTAATAGCTTAAGGCTTGTTTAGATATTATCTAAATTTAAATAAAATGTGAAATGTGAAATGTTGTATGCGAATTCTTTATGTGCTAATATTTAAGACATTGTGAAACTTTCGAGCATTTGGGATTAAGGAAAAATCAAAGTGCATCGATTGCTACATTGAGCAAAAAGTTAAAAGTGAAATTTTTCTAGATGCAACCTTAAGTTATTAGATAGACACCCAATTTGATACTTAAATATTCTGAAAATTTTGCGCTACTTGTCTAATACCCCTTGCATTTCAAAACTTATATTCTCCCAAACCTAAAAAGACCCATTTGTGCTCATACATGCGAAAACTCTCTCCCACTTTCTCTCCTTACCCTTTCCCTCTCCTTTCACATAGCAGTACAGACGATTGAGAGCCCCTTGCACAATGTTAGGCCATCGCTCGATGCCACAACCCGACCTTGATGGTGATGATGACACCCTCGCCCTAGCCGTGGCTTGCGCTCCTCTCCCTGCCTCTGGCTGTGGTGAGATTGGTCATGACTCATGACAGCAAGGCCAGGAGACCTCGGCTTGAGCCCGCGGCTTGTAACCATCGAGGCTCTGTTAGGTCAACCTTGGTATCGCGAGGGCCGCTGCTTGCATTGAGCCTCTATAGTAGGCTCGCAAGCCACGCAAGATTTGTAGCAGAGTACGTGGCATGACCAGCTATCTTCCTTTTCCTTTTTCTTCTTTCTATTTCCCTCCATCGTTCATCAGGGTCAAGACACCTTCGCTTGTAGCTGGCGATCGGCAAATGGAATAGAGAAAAAGAAAAGAATAGAAAAAATGGAAAAAATTAAGAAATTTTAAAAGAATTAAAAAAAATTATTTATATCAATACTGATCATGTGATATAGAACCACCGATCTTGACTAGATTTTTACATCAGTGATTTTTATTCAAAATTACCGAAATGACTATATTAATAAATTGTCAAAATATATAAAAGTAAATTGGCCAAATTGTAAAGTTTGGGAATGAATTGGCATTCTTACAATTGGTTTGGACTTTTTTTTGGCAATTATCCTTTAGAGTGTGTGACTTTTGGGTTTTTGGGGGATTGGGTAATTTTGGGAAATAAAATTGAACTTATATAAATTATATATAGTCGAGAGATGCAACTCAATATATATATAGTAAAAAGCGAAGATAATAATTGTAGAGTTTGAAATGTAGGAAATGCATTTGATGTCAAAAAGTGGGGTTGGCAGTACATGAAGTAGTCCATACGGTTAAACATCAAAGTGAAGGCCCTTATCCAATATAAGGACAATGAGAAAGGAAGGAATCTCGAGAGTTTAGCCATGGGCCATGGGAACAGTTGATTGAATTACTTTTTATCGTTCCAGAACACCATGAAAGCTGCTCCTTCATCGTCATTCACTCGACAAAAATGCACCGGTAACGATCACAATCGGACATATAGTGATGGAATTTATTGCTTCCTCGCTGCGATATTGAAATAGCTCGACAGCTTTCGACGTGTTCCTGATCATATGGTGCAGATCGATGCTTTTTCCCTGATATAATTGATTGAGATGTAAGTTGGGTATTCTTCAGACGTGGACATGTAATTAATTGGCGGTCACTTCATATGGAGGGAGAGTGACGGAGCTTTCAATCAGGGAGACTATCCATCAGCCCCTTTCATAATCGTTGTACGATATTCTGTAGATAGATCACTGCTCAGTCTCTCGTGGGAGCATGGCCGCCACCAATCTAAGGGTCGTCAGCAGCTAAAGCTAGCTGGCGCATTCATGCCAGCTCCCTCTTTTTGGTAAAGGTCAAATCAGTTCAATCCGCCCTCGCCTTCGCTTCGTGCAACGCCCAAACTCTCTCATTTATGTGCCTCCCCTAGGTGGCGAGACCAAAGCCTCCCTCGTTATCTCCTCCTCCATCTTGTAGAAAGGGACTCCTTTACTTTCACCATCTCATTTTCTTGTCTCTACCACCATAAAAAGGGGAATGCTGACAAAGAATAATGACTGTTGTGCCTCCTATAGTGCTTCCGTAAATTTCAAATGCTTTTAATGTGTAAACTAAGAACAGAGATGCAATGAGCTTAGAATATCATAAATCAAATTCATTAAATGTTTGTAAAATTGTGTGGAGTCCTAGATTTTCAACTAAAACTAGAGAATCTCGAGATTTTAAATGGGCAAGCCAAGGAAAAAATTAATGTTTGGGACACCTCCAACTCTTTATGTAACCTCTGTCATCACTCGATCCCATAACAACAACGTCTCATCTTGTATAACTGTTATGCAACTCATGATCGCAATTCAATTCCTTTCTCCTTACCGCTTCTATATTTTATATCCATTCCCGCTAGGTCATGATATTAAGGGGGAGAAATAAATCAACTTTTTTTTTTAAATGAGATTTTATTTTGTTATTTAAAACATGCATGACCTAGCATCACGATTATTCTTATATTTATGAGAAAAGTTGAATGCATAGGATGCACACTGCAATATCATATGGCTTTGCTAAGAATCTGGCTAGACATAAAAAATTTTAATGTTCGGCTTTGTAACAGCCTGTATTAGAGTGTCCCGTTCATCTTATTATTGGCTCCTAGAAATTATGTTTTTGCTACTCATATTAGGTCTCCTATTAATGTGTGTTTCTTGTTGCACAGCTGAAGAAAGAGGGACGGAGGAATAAGCACGAGATGCACAAGTTGTCGCCTTTGAACCAAAGGCAGAAGACGGTAATTTAGTTTCTTCTTTGTTAGATTCCTTGAATTTTTTCTTACTCAAGAGTCTACTATTCTCGTACTCTTTCTATTATTTTGTGCCCGTGGTCAATATCAAATCTTACAGCGGAAGATAGAAGAAGCTTCTATGGCTACCAAGAGGCTGGAAAGAACTGCTGGAGTCTCGAAAAGCTTCCTCTAGGGAGACATCTGGTAGGGAGCTTACATAAACATAGGCCTTGTGCTCATAATTTTTTTCTCTATCCTTAATCATTTAATTTTCCTTTGATGTGCAGGTGCTTGGGGGTGGCAATGGTCCTGGAATTCAGGTATTTTAAGCTTTCACATGAGTATTTCGGGGCATGAATGATAACTATTTAAGTCAAAAATTGATTTTTGGAAGAGAAATGATTTTTGTTTCTATTTTTGGATGAGTTTTAAGCAAAAATACACATTTGATAATGACATAAAATTTCTCTCTTCCATGTGGTGATGGTTGACGACCGATGGTGATGGAAGGGGACTAGTGATCGACGGATGGGGGTTGGCGATTGACGGCAACAGCGAACGACAGCCGGCACCCAATGACGACGGTGGCGGCGGATGACAACCAACAACCGACGGAAGATGATCAATGGTCGACATCCGTTGGTTGGCGGATGGTAGGTGACAGATGGCAACTGGTGGCCGAGAAGCAGCAGCAAACAGCAAGTGGCGGCAGGCGATAGTTGATGGACCGCGATTGGGTGGATGATAACGACGAATGGACGGCTAGTTAGTAGCAATGATGAACGATAATAAGAGTTTTTATTTCTAATTTCTATTCAAAAATAGATAAGTAAAAACATTTTATTTCTGATTTTTGTTTCAAACCTATTTTTGGAGTAAAAAATTATTTCAAAAATAGAAAAATGAGATAACTTTACTAGATAGATTTCTATTTCACAAATAAGTTTGGAACAGAAAAATAATTCTGAAACAGAAATAGATCATCACCAGGTCCATGCTCATTAGCTCGTGCATCGTGTTGGTGGGTGTCACCTTAGCCGGCACCATCGACGATAGCTTCACGCTATGCACAGGGGTCTTCACGTCAGATGCAAGCATTTTTGTTCAGAGAGAGAGAGAGAGAGAGAGAGAGAGAGAGAGAGAGAGAGAGAGAGAGAGAGGTGTGTTTAATTTTTCTACTTCATAAAAAGGCTGTTCTTGGGACTTCGTCTCTATTTATGGGTTAAAGAGATGTGGTCACAAATGGACAATGAAGAGACGATTTTGATCTTTGTTTGGTTAATAGCGGATGAAAGAGAAACGGCGCATTCAGGATCTTGAGCTAACTTTTATATAGCACTTTACTCCGGAGACATGTTGACGTAATGATTTCTTTTAATTTCTCTCTCTAATCACTCCGATTTGATATACAATAAATTATATTCCTTTGATCCGGTCAATAATAAAAATTCCTTCCAAACATCATGGACGTCTAGACTTCTAAAAAGTCGAAAGCATTTTTTTAGTTACTTTTTCCATCAAAATTCAAATTATTATCCAAATTTTATTAAATATTATGAATGATTGACATATCACTCTACGTAAGACCATTTGTAAAGGTGCCTACTATGCGACGTTAGAATAAGTGAAAGTGTGCACCATCATGAATGATATGTCTTTAATCGGGTCGGAAAGGTGGATTTAGTAATGGATAAGTAAAAATTCAGTTGAGGCATCATCAAAGTGCGAAAATATAGGTGAAAGTTTGGTGAATGGATTTTGTTAAAAAGTGATCTAAAGGCACTTGTTAATTAACCGATTAAAGAATCTTCATAGTTTTCAATACATTGATTGCACTCGTGTTACGTATAATCCATACTTGGAAATTGATAAATACCAAGTATATTTAACATAAATGTTTTAAGACATCCGATAATAAGAACTATTTGAATATCTAACACTCTTCCTCACACATCAACAGGATTTTGGTATAAAACTAAATTGTGGAAATTTATTGATGGATGCAATTAGGGGCTTGAAAAGGTCTGTACCTATTACGATACCACTTAAAATTTTGTAAGGCTATTACCAACTATTGTAAAAGCATTTTTAAAAAGAAGTAAGCAATTTTTTTTTTTTTGTTTTCTTGCTGAATTTTAAATATCATCTAAATTTAAAGAAAATGTGAAATGTTGTATGTGGATTCTTTATGTGTCAATATTAACATTGTGAAAATTTTGAGTGTTTGGGATTAAGGAAAAATCAAAGTGCATCAATTGCTACATTAAGCAAAAAGTTAAAAGTGAAGTCTTTCTAGACTAGCCAATAAGTTATAGATGAGGGCCTAATTTTTTTTTTTTTTGGGTAACCGAGGACTCCACCATGGACCCCCATGCCCGAACGGCTCTTGAGGGCCGGGCCCCTATACCTCGGGGGAAACTAGCCCAGCAACCCACCGCCAGGGCCTCCCACTTAAATCGCTAGCAACTGAGGGTTTCGAACTTTCGACCTCTGCGATGAGAAAGGAACTCTCAACCAACGCAGCTATCCACGGATGGGTGATGAGCGCCTAATTTGTCACTTAAATATTCCAAAAACTTTGCTCTCGACATCTAATACTCTCGCCATATTTCAAAACCGACATTTCGTATCTCCAAACCTAAAAAGACCCATTTACCTCCAGACGTGCCCAAAACTGTCCCACTTTCTCTCCTTACTCTCCCCCTTCTCTCTTCTTACCCACAGTAGTACAATGTTGAGTCACTGCTCGACACCCCGACCCGACCCGACCCGACGGGGATGACGACACCCTTGCGCTAGCTGTGGCTCGTGCCCCTCTCGTTATCTCTAGTTGTGTGAGATCGATCATGGCTCATGACAGAAAGGCTAGGTGAGCTTGGCTTGAGCCCGCAGTTTGCAAACGTCGAGGCTCCGTGACGTCAACCTTGACATTGCGAGGGCCACAGCCTACAGTGATCCTATGCAACAGGCTCGTGAGCCGTGCAAGATTTGCAGCAAAGCTCGGCCATGGCTATGAGGTTGAGGTTGTTTGACATCGATCTAGTCCTTACCCAGCACGGGGATCGCCACTAAGCTTGGATCTAAGGTCAGCAACAGCCTTGGAAGCAACAATGATGGCGCCTACAGTGGAGAGGGGGAGACCAGTGGCTCAGCCCGAGGAAGCCTTTCTGGTGGGGGGGAGAGAGTGTGAGGAAAATTGCCAAAAAAATCGTAATATTTTTGTAGATATCAATTCAATTTTATATTTTTCAGTTCCTTCAAGTTAGTCTTAAATCTTTTGACGATGCATTAATATAACTACTCCAAATAATTTTGGTTAGAAATTACTAACATGGAAGCCAGTTGCCTTACATGGCTTGGTCATCGTTGTCATAGATAATTTTGCAATCTTATAAAAAATTTCTAAATTTCTTCATTCTTTTTCATTTTCTTTTCTTTCCTTTCCTCTTTCTCTTTTTTCTTTCCTATTTCCCTCCCCAAGTTTGGGGTTGGGACACACTTCTCCTGGCCAACTTCGAGGCTAGGTGACAAGTGAAGGGAAGAGAGAAAGAAGAAAAAGAAAAAAAAAAGAATAGGAGAGAAAAATGGAAAAAAAAAAGAGGAAAAAAAGGAAAATTTTAAAATAATTGAAAATTTTAATCACATCAATGCTGGCTATGTCAAGTAGAATGGTTGACACTTATTAAATTACTATGTTAGTGATTTCTAACTAAAATTGGCCGAAATGACTACATTGACAAATCACCAAAACGTATAGAACTAAATTAATTAAATTGAAAAGCTTAAGAATGCATTGGCATTCGTACAATTGGTTTTATACCCTATAGAGTATGCGAGTGTTATGTTTTTTTGGATATTAGGTAGTTTGGGAAATAAAATTGAAATTTTGTAAATTATATATAGGTGAGAGATGCAACTTGATATCTATAGTAAAAAGTGAGGATATTAATTGTAGGTTTGAAATGTAAGAAATGCATTTGATATGGAAAAGTGAGGTTGGAAGTTCATGAATACATACGTTTTCTCTTTAGGGAACGTCAAAACGAAGTTCCTCCTTATCGAATACAAGTATAATGATAAGGGGAGTTATCTCAGGGGTCTAGCTGCAAAGCTGTGGGAACAATTAATTGAAGTACTTTTGTCGTTTCAAAACACTATGAAAGCTGCTCCTTCATCATCATTCACTCGATCGAAATGCGCCGATAACTATCACAAGCGAACAGATCGTGATGGAATTTGTTGCTTACTCACCACGGTATCGAAACAGCTCAACAGCTTTCGACATGTACCTAATCCGACGGTGCTATCTATGCTTCTTCGTTTTCCCGGCATAAATAATTGAGATAGATGTGTCCAGCTTGTTAAGCTGGGTACTTTTCAGACGTGGACCTGCAATTTCTTGGCTGCCACTTCATAAGGAGAGAGAGTGGCGATGAGCTTGCAACGAGAGAGACTGGCACCAGCCCCTTTCGCAAGCGTTATACGATAATCTCCACAGAAATCACTGCTCGTCTCTCATAAGAGCATGACCTCCATTAATCGAGGGTCGTTGGCAGCTAAGCTAGCTAGCACACGCCTCCATCCCTCTTTTTGATAATTGCATCGATGCGACTTGAGAAAAGTTGGATCAGCTCAATCCGTCCTCGCCATCGCTTCGTGCAACGCCCGAACTCTCTCATTTATGTGCCTCCCCTAGGTGGCGAGACCAAAGCCTCCCTCGTTTCTCCCCCTTCATCTTGTAGAAAGGGACTCCTTTACTTTCACCATCTCATTTTCTTGTCTCTACCACCATAAAAAGGGAAATGCTGACAAAGAATAATGACTGTTGTGCCTATTATAGTGCTTCCGTAAATCTCAAATGCTTTTAATGTGTGAACTAAGAACAGAGACGCAATGAGCTTAGATTATCATAAATCAAATTCATCAAAGGTTTATAAAATTGTGCGGAGTCTTAGGTTTCCAACTAAAACTAGAGAATCTTGAGATTTTAAATGGGCAAGCCAAGAAAAAAAATTAATGTTTGGGACACTTCTGACTCTTTATGTAATTTCTGTCATTACTCGATCCCATAACAACACTATCCCACCTTGTTTAACTGCTAGGCAACCCATGATCGCGATTTATTTCCTTTCTCCTTACCACATCTATATTTTCAAATTTGACATATCAATTCCCGCTAAGTCATGCATGATATTAAGGGGAGAAAAAAATGAACTTTTTTTTTTTTTGGAAACAGGATTTTATTTTGTTATTTAAAACATGCAAGACATAGGTCATGCATGATATTAAGGGGGAGGAAAAATGAACTTTTTATTTATTTATTGAAAAGGGATTTTATTTTGTTATTTAAAACATGCAAGATCCAGAGTGACGATTATTCGTATATTTATGAAGAAAGATTAATGCATAGGATCAACACTGCAATATCATGTGGCTTTGCTACGAATCTAGTTGGGCATTGAAATTTTACCGTTCAGCTTAACCACCTGCATTAGAGTGTTACGTTCATCTTATTATTATTATTATTATTATTATTATTATTATTTTATTATTATTATTATTATTATTATTATTATTGGCCCGTAACTAAGGATCCGCTGGCCCACCTTTCGCTTACGCTAATCGGCAACCCATAGTTCGTACAGTGCATGGTGCATCTTGGACCAAGCGTCAATACCTCGAGCGAAGCTAGCACAGAATTACGTTCATCTTATTATTGGTTCCTAGAAATTATGTTTTTACTACTCATATTAGGTCTCCCATAAATATGTGTTTCTTGTTGCATAGCTGGAGAAAGAGGGACGGAGGAATGAGTATGAGATGCACAAGTAATTGGCTTTGAACCAAAGGCAGAAGATGGTAATTTAGTTTCTTTTTTGATAGATTCCTTGATTTTTTCTTTATCAAGAGTATACTATTCTTTTACTCTTTCTATTATTTTGTGCTCGTGGTCAATATCAGGTCTTACAGCGGAAGACAGAAGAAGCTTCTATGGCTACCAAAAGGCTGAAAGAATTGCTGGAGTCTCGAAAAGCTTCCTCTAGGGAGACATCTGGTAGGGAGCTTACATAAACATAGGCATTGTGCTCTTCTTTTTGTCTTTATTTTGTCAATTAATTTTCCTTTGACAGGTGCTGCGGGTGTCCATTTTACATCCTGTTTAACGTGTGATGAATGAAAGTTTATCTTATCCAAGGGGCCAACAGGGTCATTGCATTTGCACCTGGATAAGCCCAATTGAACCTTCAATCTCATAGATATCTAATGTCTTAGTGAATGTTCGAGTTCCTTCTCTAATATGATTCTGACAAATTGTATTTTGTTGAGAAAAGGCTTTGATGCGGACCATTGAGCACGAGCTAGAAGTCACCATATGGGTTCATGAAGTACGTTTTGAATATGAACGTCATATGAAAGAGTGAGTTCAATTCTTAATTATCACGAAGGAAATCCAATTGAGATGTATTTCTCATCTTCATGATCATACGAAGTTTATTGTTTGTCTGGGTTGTAGATTTTCTTTTTCTTTTACAATCATTTGTCTCAGTTGTATAGTATATAATGGCCTTTCAATTAACATCTTCTTTTTTTTTTTTTTTTTTTTTTGTAATTAATGCCGTTCACTGATGCCATAGTACTATTGTACGTTTAATTCAATATTCTGCTATATATGACAAGAGGCAGTTGCTTCTTGTTTCTTGGTGAATGTCATTCTTGAAAAGTTCTTCTAAGCACGCTAAATTAGAGGGTTTGTTCATGCGCAAGCGTATTTGGGTCTATATGCACATTTATATTAGTTCAGTCTCATTATTGTTTTAGGATTTCGGCCAGTTAGTAATTATGTGCTACTTTGTCAGTTTTTGTGCTTTTAGATTGTCATTTGCATACATGTGCACAGTGTATTCCCTCTCCTAAATAAGTTCCATTCATTCTGTAGGAGGGCCAGAATGGCGAAGGAGATTGCTAGACTTAAGTAAGAAGCGGAATTGCGTAAGCAAGCAAACTTAAGGTTGGGGAAGTAACAGCAGATTCTGTTTGCGATAATTCACCATTAGCTCGTTCATCATCTTCGTATTGGCGTTGATATGCTCTAAATATCTTTGGATGATGTACTTTGTAGTGATTGTCCACCTGCAGTGTCTCCTGGTGCGAGAGATTCAAGAATTTGTGCTCTTGAGAACATGCTTGCGACTTCTTCCAGAAGCTTAAGAGCATGAAAGGGTCTTCAGTGGCAGGCAAAGAACCTGATGAATTACCTTTTTAATTTGGCATCTTCTTCGAGGTACTAACCACTAATCGTACTACACATGTCAGATTGACTCAGTGTAGTACTATATTGTGATCTTCTAGTAGATTCTAAAATTTTGTAAGTCATACATGTCTTGTTGGAAAGTACCATGTTCTATTACTTCTGAGATTTTTTTATGATAATGCATTTGATGTAACTGAACTGTTTCCACCCTGCAACTACTAAAAAAAAATACGAGCTAAACTTGACTCTTCTTGTATTTTTAAAGGTGTCTACTGTGGGATAAAGAGGTTGATTGCAGAGAGGACTCACATATAAGAGATTTAAAGGAGAGAGTTGTCAAACTAAGCACTGTGATCAGACAGTTGGAAATGCAGAAGTTAGAACTTGTTCATCAGCTAAAGTCGCAGCTGAGAACACTCAAGCACTATATGCATTCGGTAGCTAGAGCCTTATGTGGACATTTGTACTTGAACCTGCTAAACTTGTGTTATAGCTGCAGTTTGAGTAACTAGGTAAATATGCTGCTAGTATCTTTAATGATTAGTTTTAATAAAGGAGCTAGATATTGATATGGTAGTTATTCTGAGAAGTCTACCATAAGCATCTTAGCAGAGCATTCATCTGTTATTGCAAGCAAACTAGTCTCATGGGAATGTGATTTGCTTCTATACCTAGCTTTTTGTTAATTCTTCGGGTCAAACAATCTCTAATGCTCTCTTGTGCTTAGTTCTCTTGTGATGTAATTGTCACTGGTTGATTATCTTGTATCTATTCTGGTCTTGATTATGCTTTTAAAGTGGTCTTCACTTGCAAACATTTGGCAGGACATCCTCTTGAAGAAGCACTACAAATCAAATGCAGCAGACTCCGGGGATTCTGGCCTAAACATCGGACCACATAAATATGGCCTGCGCAAGCAGGTTTGGGAGATGTCTGCCTTTTTCTTGCTCTATTTTCCATTAAAGTATTGGAAATTAGTTTTTTTTTTTCTGAAGTTTACCTTTGTAGTTTATACTTTGGTGATGTGTCCTTTATGTGCCTGCATAATGTTGAGATTTTGCATCTCATTGATTGGCTTGCACTGATTTTTTTTCTATTTTTTTTTGGTTGAAGTGGCTTGTACTGATTCAGGGGCGATTTTTTCTGTAGGAACACAGGGCATCAATGTTTCTATTCGAGGACATGGACACACCAGAATCAGATTCTTCAGATGGTGATGCAGCAGATGGTGACGATGATGAGTGGGAAGTAGATGATGATAAATGAAGACTGTGTAGAGTCAGGAAAACGGCCACCTAGGAGAAGAGCCAAAAATGGACGCCATTCATCTTCTGATACCCAAGAACCAGAGATTAATGAAGTAATGGCGTGAATATGGAGAGTTCTGGCGAAAGAACTTCTTCAAAGGATAGTACTGAGGTTTGCTGCTCATGCAGCAAAAGCTCATCATGCAAAACATCGAGATGTGAATGTTGGGGCGCTGGATCACTCTGCAGCCCATTTTGTGGCTGCCTATCCATTAAGTGCACCAACAGAGAGTCTGCATCTGCAAAAGAGTTGGAGGAATCTTCAGAACAAGATAAAAGCGGTGCCTTAAACAGGTGAATCTAATCTTGCCTCCCATGGTGCAAGTTTACTTCAGAGTGCATTTGGTGAAAAGGGTGTTGATTCAACTGATGAAGCTAGCACGAGAAGGAAACCTTTATCTGACATCGAGAACACCTTGGTATGTTTCCTTTGTCATTGTTCTTTTACCATGCAAAAGTATGCAGGTGTCTATGTATCCCCAAACAAACACTAGTATCTCACTTCTGGCATTGAAATCCAAAGTCACGCCCAATCTATAACTTGTTTTAAAACGATTACCAGATTATCATCTTTAAATTTTATGCTAGCCTATATTAAGGGGAAAGTCTTTGCTTCTCGTTACCTCTTAAGCTGCTTTTAATTCAGGACTGTAGTCACTTTAGGACCACCACACACTAACTGTCACATGTCACTTTGGTTCTGATTTCTTCTGCACATTCTTGCTCATTTCACATCCCTCACAGGCCAAAACAAACGCACCAAAGCCTAATTGGAGAAAGAAATGGGGGAAAGCCGTAGTCCAGCTTGTTATTGTTTCCTGTGGCTCCGCCTCCTGCATTGCTTGAGACAACCTGAGAAGCCAGATGATGGTATATCTCTCCAGGGAGACATTCCTTTGAAGTTACATAGGGCTATGCAAACGCCGGCTCCAAGTGGCAGTAATGTGCTAAGAGAAAGGAATGCTGATCGGAGTGATGAGACAATTCTCAGCAGGGACGCTGGTGTAGCAGCTTGTTGGATATTGCGGAAGCGTGTGTGTGCGCAAGTGTGTATGAATTATGGCAAGGGAATACGAAAAAAACTTTATTATGATAGTTGGTTTTACAAGAGGAGAGAGCATTTCTAGTTTTTTGCTTACTTCTACAAACAAACGTCCACTTCTCCTATTTATAGGCGTGAATCCACCGCCATAATCTACCGGCTTTGAGTACAAGAAATAATATAAAATTGCAGCTTGCTTCTTTGTCTCTGCTTGTTGTGGCTTCTCCCGATTCGTGTAGTTCCTTCTCCCTTATTCTCCATTTTTCTATTATTTGCAACTCCCAGCCACTTTTGTTGACTTTTCAACCAACTTCCAGCTGGCTTTCTTCCTTCATACGTATACTTAATTCATAAGCAAGTGTAGTCTAGTGTAGTCTAGAATTTTCACAAAATGGATCATATTTTAACACTCCTCCTTGATCCATTTTTGTGATACACCAAGCATGCCTCTCAAAGTCTCAAATTTTGTTGATGGTAATGCTTTAGTGAATATGTTTGCAATTTGATCTTCAGTTTTGCAATACTTCAACTTGATCTCTCCTTTGCTTTGCACTTCACGAATGAAATGATATTTTATATCAATATGCTTCGTTCTTCTATGAAAGACTGGATTTTTTGATATTGCTATTGCAGACTTGTTGTCACAAAATATTGGTGTTGATTCCATTTGTGGTTCTCCAATGTCTTTTAGAATTCTTCAAAGCCATATTGCATGACTGGTAGTTGTAACAGCTGCAACATATTCTGCTTTTGCAGTAGATTATGCCACTGAGTCTTGTTTTTTTGAAGTCCATGAAAATATTCCAGAACCTAATGTGAATGCATAACTAGTGGTGCTCCTCCTGTCATCAGATGATCCTGCCCAATCACTATCAGTGTAACCGATTAGTTTAGCTGTTGCACTAGGTCGATACCAAATACCATAATCAGTGGTTCCTCGTAAGTATCTTAGAATTCTCTTGGCTGCTCCAAAATGAATTTGGCTTAGACTCTGCATGAATCGTGATAGTAAACTTGTTGCGTACATAATATCTGGCCTTGTAGCAATAAGATATAGTAGACTCCCAATTAGACTTCTGTAGAGTGAAGCGTATGCTTTTTCTGCTCCATCTTCTTTCAGTAGTTTCTCATTCATCACAAGTTGTGTTGCCACTATTTTGCAATTATTCATCTTGAATTTTTCAAGGAGCTTTTCTGCATATTTCTTTTGCGAAATGAAAATTCCTTCATCTTGATTGACTTCAATACCGAGGAAATAGTTCATCAAGCCCAAGTCCGTCATCTCAAATGTCTTCATCATTTCTTCTTTAAATTCTCGGATCATTGTCTCATTGTTCCTTGTATATATGAGATCATCCACATATAAAGAGACAATAAGTGTCTCAGAATTACCTTGGGTCTTGATGTAGAGCGTTGGCTCACTCATGCTCCTCTTAAATCCTTGCTTGGTGAAGTATTTGTCAATCCTGCTATACCATGCTCGTGATGCTTGTTTTAACTCGTATAGGGCCTTCTTAAGCTTTAAGACTTTTTCTTCATTGCCTTTGACAATAAAGCCTTATGGTTGAGCTACATAAATTTCTTCTTGGAGGTATCCATTTAGAAATGCTGATTTTACATCAAGTTGATGAATCTTCCACTCTTTTTGAGCTGCTAAAGCAATGAGTGCTCGGATAGTATCAAGGCGAGCAACAGGAGCAAAAGTTTCAGAATAGTCAATACCTGGTTGTTGCAGGTATCCTTTCGCTACGAGTCTTGCCTTGTGCTTCTGAATTGATCCATCCGCATTAAGCTTTGTCTTGTAGACCCACTTTACGCCTATGATTTCTTTGTCTTCGAGACAATCACCGAGCTCCCAAGTTTCATTTTTCTCGATCATTTTAATTTCTTCCTCCATGGCTTTAATCCAAACTTCTTCTTTGGAAGCGTCTTCATAGTTTTCTAGTTCTAAGGACATAAAATTGCATGTTTCATAGACTTTCCTTAGAGACTTTACCCTTAGTATAGGAGACTCAGAAGTAGATTCCTCTCGTGTTGGGCTTGGAGAGGATGGTGGTGTTACTTCTTGAGCAGAGGAATTTAATGTTCCGCCTTCTTCTTGATGTGTTGTTTCCTCACGTGCACGAGGTATGTCTGGTAAGTTGACATACTTCTTCTCAACTTTCTCTTCATCCCAATTCCAAGCAGCATTCTCGTCGAACTCGACATCTCGACTGATCATGAGCTTCTTAGTTTTTAGGTTGTAAACTGGATAGCCTTTTGATTGATCGCTATAGCCAATGAATATTCCTTTTTCAGTCTTCTCATCAAGCTTGCTCCTTTTTTTATTAGGGATGTGAACATAGCAAATACATCCAAACACTTTGAGATGCTTTGCTGAAGGCTTCCGTCCACTCCATACTTCAACTGGTGTTTTATTTTGAACAACTTTAGTTGGGCACCTGTTTAACAGGTATACTGCAGTATAAACTGCTTTTGCCTAGAAAGTGTTGGGAAGGCCTTTCTCCTTTAGCATGGATCTTGCCATCTCCATGACGGTTCTATTATTCCTTTCTGCTACTCCATTTTGCTCTGAAGCGTAACCAACAGTCAGTTGATGATGGACTCCTTCATCTTCACAGAATTTGTTGAACTCCCTTGAATTATATTCCATGCCTCTGTCACTTCTTAGGACTTTGATTCTGCGGCCACTTTGATTCTCGACACGGTTCTTGAATTTCTTGAAAATAAAGAAAACTTCCGATCTTTCTCGAAGAAAGTAGACCCACGTCATTCTAGTGTAGTCATCAATGAATAGGATGAAATATTTATTCTGGCTGGGTGTAATTGTCCTCATCGGACCACACACGTCTGTATGGACAAGTTCTAATGGCTTCTTAGCTCTCCATGTGCCTTTAGATGGGAAGGACTTCCTTTGCTGCTTTCCAAGAAGACAGCCTTCACAAACGTCTGAAATTTCTGTAATGGTTGGAAAATCTCTCATCATATTTTTCTGATGGAGAATCTTTAACCCATAAAAGTTGAGGTGGCCAAATCTCCGATGCCATAGCCATGAATCATCAAGTTGAGCCTTCATAGCTATATCTTTGACATATTTCCATCGAATAGGAAAATTCTTGTTCTCCATTTTCACATAGGCAATAACATGATTTTTATATTTATCATAGATAGTGCATGTATCTCCTTTAAAGTATAAAGAATAACCATTCTGAATCATTTGTCCCACACTAAGTAGATTTTGTGCAAGACTAGGAACCAAATATACTTCATGAATGTACTTTGGTCCTTTCTTAGTTTCAACGGCTATAGTCCCTTTTCCTTTCACATCAACCGATTCACCATAACCCAATTTCACTTGTGTTTTTACCGAAGTATCAATATTGGTGAATATAGATTCATCTCCCGTCATGTGATTGCTACATCCACTATCAATATACCATGGATCATTCTTCTCATCTTTTTCCTCTTGGCCTGTATAGAATAAATTATCTAAATTTTCTTCTTCCTTTTCTTTTCCTTTTTCTTCTTCAACATAATTCGCTCTATAATCTATTTTAGAGTGACAAATTTTTACAAGAGCGACATTGTGGTTTATTTTAAACCAGCAATCCTTCTCCAAATGATTATTTTTCTTGCAAATACCACAAACTGGATATTTTTCCTTCCATGTAGTTTCTCCTCCTCTTCTATTTTTCCATGAGCTTCTTCCGCTATTTCTAGGATTATGAGACTGTATGTTCAATTTTGACTGAAAAGCACTTTCAACTGTATCTTCTTCCTGTACTTGCAATCTTTTTTCATATGCTTCTAAAGAGCCAATTAGCTCACTCACTAAGAGGGTTTTTAAATCCTTCGATGATTCTATAGTAGTAACAATAGAATTGTATTTTCTAGTGAGTGTCACCAATATTTTTTCAACAACCCTCTGATCAGTAATATCATCTCCATAAGATCTCATCTAATTTACTAATTGTTTCAATCTACCACAATATTCTTGAACAGTCTCATAATTTTTCATCTTAGAATTCTCGAATTCCCTTCTCAAAGTCTGAAGTTGAATAGTTCGTACTTGTTCAGTGCCTTGAAATTCTTCTTGTAATGTCTCCCAAGCCTTCTTCGCAGTCTTCACTCCAATTATTCTCGGGAATACTGTTTTCGAGAGTGCTTGCTGAATAAAATATAGTGCCCTTGCATCCTTTTGTAGTTGATCCTTTGGAACACTTGCACCTTCTTGCGAAATCTCATAACCACTTTCGACGATGTCCCATAAGTCTTGGGCCATCAAGAACGTGGTCATTTTGATGCTCCAATAATCATAGTTATTCCCATCAAAGATAGGAATAGAAAATGAGGATGAGGTCAAATTGGCCATAGTTTAGTTGTTTGGAAATTTGGATGGATAATTTTGGGAACGGATGGTTAGGACAAATGCCCTATACCAACCAAAAACGTGGCTTTGATACCACTATTGGATATTGTGGAAGCGTGTGTGTGTGCGCAAGTGTGTATGAACTATGGCAAGGGAATATGAAAAAACTTTATTATGATAGTTGGTTTTACAAGAGGAGAGAGCATTTCTAGTTTTCTGCTTACTTCTACAAACAAACGTCCACTACTCCTATTTATAGGCGTGAATCCACCGCCATAATCTACCGACTTTGAGTACAAGAAATAATATAAAATTGCAGCTTGCTTCTTTGTCTCTGCTTGTTGCGACTTCTCCCGATTCGTGTAGTTCCTTCTCCCTTATTCTCCATTTTTCTATTCTTTGCAACTCCCAGCCACTTTTGTTCACTTTTCAACCAACTTCCAGCTGGCTTTCTTCCCTCATACGTATACTTAATTCATAAGCAAGTGTAGTCTAGTGTAGTCTAGAATTTTCACAAAATGGATCATATTTTAACACAGCTCCAGAGGTTTTCGTTCTGCAGGCAAGAAAGTCGGATGAGAAGGAGAATCATGCATCTTGAATCAATTTTTTCCCATTGGTGATTGATAATTTGCCAATAGCTCCCTCATACTGTGATCCTTGTCGATTTGGGAAGGAAATAGACTGCATCACCATCCAGTGATCCTGGTCGATTTGGGAAGGAAATAGACTTGTGTATTCTGTTTATGTTTTGTAAAGCATCATCACCTAACCCTTGCTCGCTGAAGATTTGTTTGCTAACAATTGATTGGCTCGCCTGTCAGAAAAAAAAAGGGAGCACCGCCTCTCTCTCTCTCTTTCTCTCTCTCTGGATTTTTCCAGATTTCTCTCCCTTTCTCTGCTGCACCAGAATTTTCTCCCTCTCTCCAGAATTTTCTCTCCCCCTCTCTCCAGATTTTTCTCACCGACTTTACACCCTATAAATAGGGGTTCTGCCCCTTGTGTGAGCATGTGTGTGAAAAGTGTGAGGAGTGTGTAATGTGAGTGGAGTGTGTACGTGAGTGATAGAGTAAGTGGAGTAGGTGACGTGAGTGTAGAGTGATAGAGAGTGAGTGGGTGTGTGCAAGAATTGTGTTCGTGTGAGGTGTGAGAGGTGTATGAGAGTGGTGTGTGTAGAGAGTTTGTAATATTGTTTATATAAAATAAAGCAATTGTTTTACTTGTACATCCACTTGCTCCACAACAAGTGGTATCAGAGCAGGTCGTCGGAGGCCGTGTGAAGATAGTGGTCGGGGACCATTGTAAGTGAGTAAGGTGATCAGGGATCGTCGAGCCAAGGAGCGAAGAAGCGAAGGACATCGGAGTTCTGCCAGTGCACAATCTGGGATTGTGGAGTCGGTTGGTCCGGGACCAGGCTTACTTGGTATAGTGCGAGGCATTATACTCAAGTCACGATGGCGAATTTCTCGAGTTCGGTAAGTGGCATCGAGAAGCTCAACAACTCAAATTATAATAATTGGAGTACCCGCATACAATATTACTTGCTAGGACAAGATTTGTGGGATATTGTTGGCGGGAGCAACACCACCCCACCCACGAATGATAGCGAATTAAGAAAATGGAATATAAAATCGGGTAAGGCTCTTTATGTGCTTGCCGTGACTATTGAAGATGAATTACTGCAACACATAAAGAGTGCGACAACCCTGAAGGAGGCCTGGGATAACTTGGCGACGTTGTTTGCAAGGACAAACGATGCCAAGTTACAATGCCTGGAGAACGAGCTCCTCTCAATCTCGCAACAAAATATGACGGTGAGTCAATACTTTTCTAAAGTTAAATCTATTTGCGAAGAAATTTCAAAATTAGATCCTCGAATGCCATCTACGAGACAAGAATGAGAAGAATAATAATTCACGGGTTAAAGCCGGAATATAATGGTATAGTTACGGCCACTCGTGGATGGGCAAATGAGCCAACTCTAAGAGAGTTGGAGAATATATTGGCCAACCAAGAAGCCTTAAATAAACAAATTTCTAAGGTCTCAATTAAGGAGGATGAAAGTGCCCTCTTTAGTAATAAAAGAGGGTTCAAGGGCCAAAATAGAAATAGAGCAAGTGCAAGAGATGGCAAACCATGGAAAAAGTCATGGAGAATGGCAAAAGTGAATAGAAGGAACTCGACCTCAGCCAGGGGGAGCTCGTCGAGACCGCGATAAGGACGACAATGAAGAAAAGAAGAATAGAAGGCGTAATGGATGGTGTTACACGTGTGGCAAAGTAGGTCACTTTGCCAGGGATTGTCGATTCAAAAGAGTTGAAGGAAATGTCGCAGCATCCATGGAAAATGATAGCGAAGAAGAGTGAGATTTCCAAGCATCCTTTGTAGTGGAGGAACAAGAAGAGCTTGCAAGCTCCTCCATCATAGAAGCTGCGATGGCCCTCATCACGGTAAGTGATAAATTGATTGATTATGAAGAAGATTGGATAGTCGACTCGGGGTGCTCAAATCACATGACCGGAGATCAAGGCAAGCTATCAAACATGTGCGAGTACAAAGGTGGATGAGTAGTTGTCACCGCAGACAACTCAAGGTTGCCGATTACCCATGTGGGCCAAACGATGATGACACCCTGATTTAGTTCGCATCAAGTCGAACTGAAAAATGTGTACCATGTGCTAGGAATGAAGAAGAATCTATTGTCTGTGGCACAACTTACAGACTCAGGCAATTATGTGGTGTTTGGTCCTAGAGACGTTAGGGTGTACCGCAATTTGAAACCAATTGGTACACCAATCATGGAGGGGCATCGATTAGAGTCTGTCTACGTGATGTCAGCTCAGACGGCATACGTGGACAAAACTCGAAAGAGCGAAACGCCTGATTTGTGGCATGAATGGCTTGGGCACGTGAGCTACCATAAATTAAAGGTGATGATGAAGAAAGGTATGCTAAAAGGTCTCCCCCACTTGGAAGTCCAAGAAGATGTCATCTACGCTGGATGCCAGTATGGGAAGGCACATCAGCTTCCATATGAAGAGTCCAAATTCAGAGCTAAGATGCCTCTCGAGCTTGTCCACTTAGATGTATTTGGACTAGTGAAGCAACCATTAGTTAGAGGATCAAAGTACATGATAACATTCATCGATGATTTCTCCAGGTACGTCTTGGTCGACTTCATGAAAGAAAAATCCGAAGCATTAAACAAATTTAAGGAGTTTAAAGCAAAAGTAGAATATGAAGTAGGCAAGAAAATACTATGCCTTCGCACGGATAATAGGGGAGAATACACATCAGATGACTTTACAAAATTTCTTCAAGAATGGAAGATACGTCGACAATTTACTTGCCCAAATATGCCACAACAAAATGGAGTTGCCGAAAGAAAAAATCAGCATTTGGCGGAGACATGCAGGAGTATGTTGCATGTGAAGAGTGTTCCACCCAAGTTTTGGGTTGAGTGTATGAAGATGGCAGCGCACGTGATCATCAAACTACCTCAAGCAAGGCTTGGCTTTATGTCACCTTATGAGAAGTTGTGGAATCGCAAGCCCACGGTAAGTCACTTTAGAATATTTGGGTGTGTATGTTATGCATTCGTGCCAGACCATCTTCGTAACAAGTTCGATAAGAAGGCAATTCGCTACATATTCGTGGGCTACGATTATCAAAGAAAAGGATGGAAGTGTTGTGACCCTACAACAGGGAGGTGTTACACTTCCAGAAATGTGGTGTTCGACGAACTATCATCTTGGTGGTCACAACCTAATTCAAAACAAGTTGAAGAAGAGATTCGTGGAGGAATGGAAGAAAATGACAAGATTGATAATGGGCAGGCCAATTGAAGAAGGAAATGATAATGTAATTGGAAGAAAAGAAGTCAGAGCACAGTCACTAGAAAAATCAAAGAGCCCATGGCGAACTGGTGTACATCCAAGAACTACAGAAGAGTTTCGACCAAGTCAGATGGAAGAACCTGAAGAGGAGGAATCTCAACTAAGGAGATCAACAAGACAAAGAAGACCAAATCCCAAATATGCAAATGCGGCACTGACTGAAGATGTCGGAGTAGTCGAGCCGTCCACATATGAGGAAGCTTCGCAAGGCGTGGAATGGAGGAAAGCCATGGAGGAAGAGATACAAGCACTAAGAAAGAACAAAACATGGGATCTAGTGCCGAGACCTAAAGAGGTACGTCCTATATCTTGCAAATGGGTCTATAAACTTAAAACTCGACCAGATGGGTCGATAGAAAGATATAAAGCACGACTAGTTGCTCGAGGATTCTCTCAAAAGTATGGCCTAGATTATGATGAGACCTTTAGTCCAGTAGCAAAGATTACTACAATTCGAGTCTTACTAGCACTTGCAGCAAGCAAGTCGTGGAAATTATGGCAAATGGATGTGAAAAATGCCTTCTTACATGGAGAACTAGATCGAGATATATACATGGAGCTGCCAGATGGTTTCAAAAGTAAGATTCATCCATATTATGTTTGTAAGTTAAAGAAAGCTCTCTATGGCTTAAAACAAGCCCCGAGAGCATGGTATGGGAAGATTGTTGAATTTCTGGTGCAAAGTGGCTACTTTGTAGCCCCGGCAGACTCGAGCTTGTTTGTAAAGGCAGAAGATGGCAAGCTTGCAATAGTATTAATCTACGTGGATGATCTAATCATCACTGGAGATAATGAAGAGGAGATATGCCAAATCAGAACCAACCTCTTAGTGCGGTTTCAGATGAAAGAGCTTGGAGAATTAAAACATTTCTTGGGACTCAAGATTGAGAAGACCAATGAAGGATTATTCCTATGTTAGCAGAAGTATGCATGAGACCTCCTAGACAAGTTCGGGATGCTTGATTGCAAACCTATTTCTACTCCAATTGATGGAAATGTAAAGTTATGTGCAATTGAAGGACGAGAATTGGAAGACTCAACTATGTACAGGCAGTTGGTGGGTAGCCTTATTTACCTAACCATAACACGGCCTGATGCAGTGGGAATAGCAAGTCGATTCATGGAGAAGCTGCGAAGGCCCCACTTAGATGCAGTCAGGCGCATACTAAGGTATGTAAAGGGTACATTTGATTTTGGGCTTATGTATAAGAAAGAAGCATCATGTGAAGTTGTAGGCCATTGCGATGCTGACTTTGCTGAAGATTGTGACACGCGACGATCAACTATTGGATATATGTTTAGCCTCGGATCAGCAGTAGTGTCATGGTGTAGCAAAAGACAGGCAATTGTATCATTATCTACGACAGAAGCTGAGTATAGAGCAGCAACAATGGCAGCACAAGAGAGTACATGGCTAGTACAACTAATGGAGGATCTCCATCAACCAATAAATCAACCTACACGAATATATTGTGATAATCTGTCAGCCATAAGCTTAGCGGAAAATCCAGTTTTCCATGCGAGGACCAAGCATGTAGAAGTGCACTATCATTTCCTACGGGAAAAAAGTATTACAAGACGAGATAAAGATGGAGTATGCCAAAACAGATGATCAAATTGTAGATATCTTCACCAAAGGTCTTGGAGCTGTAAAATTTGAAGAGTTTCGAAGGCAACTTGGTATGACCATGATGTCCATGCTAAGAGAAAGTAGTCGGTGAGGGGGAGTGTCAAAAAAAAAAAGGGAGCACCGCCTCTCTCTCTCTCTCTCTCTCTCTCTCTCTCTCTCTCTCTCTCTGGATTTTTCCAGATTTCTCTCCCTTTCTCTGCTGCACCAGAATTTTCTCCCTCTCTCCAGAATTTTCTCTCCCCCTCTCTCCAGATTTTTCTCACCGACTTTACACCCTATAAATAAGGGTTCTTGCCCCTTGTGTGAGCATGTGTGAGGAGTGTGTGATGCGAGTGGAGTGTGTACGTGAGAGTGTGAGTGGGTGGAGTAGGTGACGTGAGTGTAGAGTGATAGAGAGTGAGTGGGTGTGTGCAAGAATTGTGTTCGTGTGAGGTGTGAGAGGTGTATGAGAGTGGTGTGTGTAGAGAGTTTGTAATATTGTTTATATAAAATAAAGCAATTGTTTTACTTGTACATCCACTTGCTCCACAACATCGCCGGTGTACGATATGTTGGACACGTTCGATGATTGAATTCTGGATTTCTTTCTGTTCTGATTGTTCCGTTGTGCTCGTCCTAAGATAAATGGAGACCGTCTTTTGGAGGAATGTTGCGCACAGTCCAAGTTCCGATAAGTTAATCAGATTAGTCTATCTGGTTTCCATCCTTTATAGCTTGATCTTAATTCTCAATCCATAGAGCATGTGATGGAACAGTCTGAAATCGCGATAAAATAGCGATATTCAGACACCATTAGTTTTCCTGTCAAGCTCAGAAACATGGAAAAAAAGATGATTTATGAAGCAGAAACGCTAATAAAAGCATTTTTTGTCCGGTCTTGATTTCGACTGGATTTTTTCATATAAAAGAAATCTTTCTTACTGGATTCATAAAATCTTCTCAATTTCTTGTCACAAATTTAATTCATTGACATAGAGAGAAATCTTTCTCATTGGATTACTTGAACCGGAAGAAACTCTTGAAATATAAATTATATGTAATACTAAAAACTAGCATTCCAAAAAAGAAAGACTAAAAATAATTCTCATCTTATAAAAACAAATCTACTTACCAGGCACTATATATAAATCAAATTGTGCAAACACTAATTCCTTGGAGGGCTCATCTTGAAAGCTAGCTAATCAAGTGATAGACTCAAAAATTATATTAGAGCCACACACGATTTGATGTATTACCACTATAAGACGGTCTATTACATGTTTATTTTCCTTAAGGGCACTTTCTAAGGGACATCGAGAATAAATGTCAACTTTCATCATAACTTTTTTAGGAAAACACAAATCCATATATATTTTTGCGCTATGATGAATTTTGTCATACGTTGTTGCCAGCAAAGCGAGTCTCTGTATTGTTTCAAAAGCTGTCGCCCTATATCATTAGGGCAAAAGTCCCCACGTTTCATTGATCTCCTTCCTGAGCTCTGCCATTTGAGCCTGGGGTAGGACCATCGTCACTGTCGTTCCAAACCCACCACTCTTCTCATTCCCATTTCCTGGTCCTGGAAGGATCAGCACCACCCCTTCATCTCCAACCCCACTCATCGCGTAACTTGCAAAAATTGGCTTCTGGCCCTTCAACTCTAGCCCATATACATCTGCACCCTCTAGATTCACAAATGTCAAGTTTGCCCCATATGCAATGAAGTCCAGCTTCCCATCATCTCTCCCCACCATTTCTTCAATCAAGCCATTCTCATTCACCGCCTCGGTGATCTGCCTCGCGAGATCAGATACTTCCGCTTCTGCCGCTGAGAAATTCACTTCGGCCCTGCTCAAATCCATGCCATTTGAGGGTAATGGATTCAGTTCTCTACGGACATTGTTCTCACACACGGTTACAACCTTCGGCCCACCGTCTCCCCTTATCTTTGACAAGGATTTCCAAATCAAAGCGGACAGTAGTTCGAAATGCGATGTTTTAGATTCACCAAGCAGTCCGTATTTGCCCGTGATGTGATTGAGTTGTTGCGAGGTGACATGAATGGAGTAGGTTTCCATGTTACAGCTATTGATGACTAACCAGCAGTCCCCAACCGGGTCGACCCTTTTAACGGTCGATGGCGCCGTGTCGAGCCTCGACTCAGCAGGGAATTTGGGCCTTTCGGGAATTGGCGCATGGAGGGACTTGGGCGGCGCATGACCGGCCATGATAGTGCCGAACATGTTGATGAAGGAGGAAGCTGCGAATGCATCTCCGAGGACATGAGCCCAGCCCAGACTCACACAGATTCCTCCGCATGCGAACCAAGTGAACTGTGACTCAAAGAAAAACATAACAATCACACATCTGTTACGTCAACAAACCCTTCTCTAAACTTTTCTGAAGAAGCAAAAGAAAAGATAATTCGTTCCCAAACCACATAAAACGAAGAAGGAAAAAAGTATGCCGATTGATAAAGCAAGAACCTTCTTTTCTTCTCCCTTCCGTCCCTTCTAATCTTCTATTTGAACAAACAAAACACAAACAAGTAAACAAAAGAGGAAAAATTTCCCTGTTCTTCATGGGAAGATTACGTTGCAACACCGAATAGGATGAATGTCTAATCGGACAACTAATGGGCGGAATGTGTCCTCCCTAATGAATGCTCGAGAGCGCTCCTCGACAAGAACCGAGCACACGTCCTTGGCTAGGAGGTACCATGTTGATAGCACTTCCTATTTCCATGACCGATTTTGGGTTTAAAGCTTTTTCTTTCTTGTTTATTTCGAAATGTTCGTTTATGGGCCGACCGTTGTTTAGGTAAGACTTAAAAAAAGAGGTCATAAATGAGAACTTGCTATGCTGTTTTGACATTAACAAGTTGCAGGACCATCCCTCCACATTCAAGGCCTCGATAGTAACCTACTTCTGCGATCGCTTCCCTACCATAGCTTTGATTGGCAAGACATGGAGCTCCATGCCATTTTAATGAAAAATAGTTGCTGATTGTTGATGATGGATAGAAAAAACAAGAACTCAACAGAAAGTAATAATTGTCGTCTAAGTTTATGTTTCTTTGCCATGTCTCCTGGCAACTGTATTTTTCCTCTTAACCCCTTTTGATCTGATTCGTGATTATGTCGATTAATTAATATGTCAAATTAGATAAGTAGATGACCCATTCATTTTGCGAAAATAAACTTGTATCACTTACTAAAATGATTAAACGAAAAACATTTTAATTGTCCACGAAAATACTTAGATAAAAATTGTCTTCGATAGTAAAAATTATTTTTCTTAGCTAATTATTCTAAATGGTATAAGCAATTATTTTTAGAAAAATATTTTTAAATCATTTATTTTTTGCGAAACAAATGAAGCCATAATTTCCTATCAAAATACTATGATGACCCAATCCCATGGGGAGTGAAATCAAAAAAGTCTTATACCTATTGTGACTATGTCAATTCATTATTAACTCTTTTTTTGGGTTAATTGAGTTCTAAAATTTCATATTTATGCTAATTTAGTTCATCTAATTAAATTGGGTTGGCCCGCTAGCGTTGACATCGCACAATCTATATATGCTAAGTAATATAAACGATTATTTAAAAAAAATATTTTAAGTAATTATTTTTTCGCGAAATAAATGAAATCTTAAATTCTCGTGGAAACACTATGATGACCGAATCTTATTGATGGTGGCATTTCATGGAAGAGGTAGAGTTCGCGTTGACAACTGTACAACAGTACGAGGGCAGAACGGATAAAGCATCTCTGCCTTGATGAGGTATCAGCAAAAACTGTATCGTCATCGGAGTTCGTTTGACCAGATATCAGCTAAAAGTCTCTTTCTCTTGGTCCATCAAACTATTTAAACTGTGAGAAAACTTGGAAGATGGACTGTTTGGTGCAATGGCTGACCAACCTAGATTAAGGTAAGCTCACAAATAATATGTTACAGAATGAAAGTAACGATTGGTGGGCCAGATCGACGTGTTCCATGGTATGAAGTGGATTGCACGAATTCAATCTAAGGTATCAATCATCGACATGAGATAGATACGGTTTTAAAATAGAAGATGGGCGCAAAGTTACCTGAACGTAAATCAGGGGAGAGAAGCCAAGATCGGGGCCAAGAACCTGAGAATGGACCAGCAAGTCCTGGAGCTCCCAGCCACCATCCTCCTCCTTGGTCGCCACTAGCCACTCGTCGAGCGACCGATCGCACCGGGCCTCGACGATGCGGACCCCGCTGTCGTTGCACTTGATGACGGGCCTCTCACTCTCGGACCACCTGATCCTGCCGGACGCTGAGGGGTAGAGCTCCTGCGTCTGGCCCATGGCCTTCTTGAGGTCGAAGATGGTGAGCCCCTGGACGGCGTCGCTCCTGAAGAAGTAGAGCCCCCTGAGGTAGTGGAGCTTCATCGCCAGGTCCATGCTTCTCAGCTTATGCTCCGTGTTGTTACCCGTCACCTTAGGCGGCACCATCGACGACAGCTTCACGCTGTGCACGGGGCTCTTCACGTCCGATGCAACCATTTTTGTAGCGCACATAGAGAGAGAGAGAGAGAGAGAGAGAGAGAGAGAGAGAGAGAGAGAGAGGTGCTCGATTTTTTTACTTCATAGGAAGGCTGTTCTTAGGACTTCGTCTACATATAAGGGTTAAAGAGATGCGGACAGAAAGGGACATTGAAGAGACGATTTTATGGTCATCTTTGTTTGCTTTCTTGCATATGAAAGAGAAGCGGCGCGATCTTGCCGCTAACTTTTACAGCAGTACGCTCCAAAGATATGATCATGTAATGAATGGTGGTTTCTTTTAATTTCTCTCTCTCTAACTAATCCGATTTGATATACAATAAGTCATTTTCTTCTTATCCGGTCATTTGACGAGTGACAGTTAATTTGTCTAGACTTCTGAAAAGTCAAAAGCATTTTTCTTTTTGTTTTACTTTTCCATCAAAATTCAAATTATTATCCAAAATTATGAATGAATTATATGTAACCCTATGTAAGACCATTTTTAAAGGTTTTTAGTATGTAAAACTAGAAAAAGTGAAAGTGTGTGATAATATCATGAATTATGTCTTTAATCCGATTGGAAGGGTGGATTTACTAAGGTATAGATAAAAATTAAGGCATCATCGAATTGCTAAAACATATGTGAAAGTTTAGTAGGGTAATATTTTTAAATGAATTCTGTTAAAGAGTGCTCCAAGGCATTTGTTAAGCAATCGATTAAAGAATCTTTATAATTTTTTATATAATGATTATCCTTGTGTCATGTATGATCCATACTTGAAATTTGAAATATACCAAGTAAAGTATATCTAACAAATATGTTTGAAGAAACTCGATAATAAGACCTATTTAAATATCTTACACTCTCCCTCGCACATTGGCAGGATTTTGGTTTTAAACTAAACCGTGGAAATTTGTTGATGAATGCAATTAGGGGTTTATAAAGATTTAAACCTAGGACCTCCTACTATGATACCACTAAAAATTTTGTAAGACTACTATAAACAATTCTAATAGCTTATTGCTTGTTTAGTTAAGCTTTTTAAATAGCAATAAGCAATTTCCTTGTTTTCTTGCCAAAATTGCAGATATTATCTAAATTTAAAGAAAATGTGAAATGTTGTATGCAAATTCTTTATGTGCCAATATTAATATACTGTGAAAGTTTCAAGCGTTTGGGATTAAGGAAAAATCAAAGCTACATTGAGCAAAAAGTAAAAAGCAAAATCTTTTTAGATATACCCTTAGGTTACGAAATCTTGGAATTTTTCTATATCCTATCCACTATTTGGTGAATCACAGTATTAAAGTTGAATATATTCACATCATATCATATACATTTCTTTAATATAAATATCATATCATTGTAAATGAACCTAAAAGTTCATAAATGGAGGTAGTGAAAATCTCTTGTGACACTATTCCTTAATTTATTTTTATTTTATTTTTCCTCTTTTTTAATTTATTTTCTTTATTATTTCTTTTTTCCCCTTTCATCATTCTTTAATAAAATTTTATCAAATAGTAAACTGTACTAACATACCTAAAATACAAAAATACCTAAAGTATATAATAAATATAAATATATAATTTATAGATTGAATGCTTATTATAAGATAGAATTAAAGCTAAATATATAAATTAAAATAAGATTAAATTAAAAAATAATTTTTAATTTTTAATTTCTTAAATCAGAATTCAAATATTATTTATATTGAAATATACTTTTAATTTTGTTTATTTAATAAGTTTGTTATTTGAGAAAAATAACTTTCTATTATGGATAATATAAATCATATCCACCTTTATCCCACCTCCCACATGGGATAATTTTAACCGGCCTATATCTCTCTTATATCTAACTTTATCCTATCCTGAGCAAGTATCAAATGTAGGATAGAATAAATCATATCCTATTTCGAATTTTATTCTGACTGCCAAATGCACCCTTAAGTTATTAGATAGACACCCAATTTGATACTTAAATATTCTGAAAATTTTGCTTTCCATATCTAATACCCTCCTCACATTTCAAAACTTACATTTCGCATCTCCCAAGCCTAGAAAGACCCATTTGCGCTCATACATGCGAAACTCTCTCCCACTTTCTCTCCTGACCCTTTCTCTCTCCTTTCACATAGCAGTACAAATGATTGAGAGCCCCTTGCACAATGTTAGGCCATCGCTCGATGTCCCAGCCCGATCTTGATGGTGATGATGACACCCTTGCCCTAGTTGTGGCCCGCGCCCCTCTCCCTATCTCTAGCTATGGTGAGATCGGTCATGACTCATGACAGCAAGGCTAGGCGACCTCGGCTTGAGTCCACGGCTTGCAACTGTCGAGGCTCTGTGAGGTCAACCTTGATGGCGCGAGGGCCGTGGCTTGCATTGAGCCTCTGCAATAGGCTTGTAAGCCAAGCAAGATTTGTAGCAAAGCTCGACCATGGCTACTAGGTTGAAGTTGTTCAACATCAATTTAGTCTTGAGTTGGCGTGGTGATTGCCATCGAGCTTAGATTTAAATCCAGTAACAACCTTGGAAGCAGCAACGGCAGCACACACGGTGGACAAGGGAAGACTAATGGTTTAGCTTGAACAAGCCTCTCAGAAGGGGCAGAGAGTGCAAGGAAAATTACCAAAAAAGTTTTAAATCTTTTTATGGATTACAATTCAATTCTATGATTTTCTATTTGGGCAAGCTAATGCTAATTTTTTTGATGATTTGCTAATATAGGCATTTCAGTTAATTTTAGTTGGAAATCGTTGACATGAAAATTAGTTGTCCTACATGACATGACCAACTAATTTCTTTCTTCTTCTTTTTTTCTTTCTATTTTCCTCCACTGGTCATTCGGGTTGATGAGATATCTTCACTTGTGGTCTGCGATTGGTGAAGGGAATAGGGAGAAAAGAAAAAATGGAAAAAAAGAGAGAAATAATTAGGAAAATTTTAAAAAGATTTACAAAAATTAATCACATCAATGCCGCTAGCGTCACATACAATGGTTAATATTGACTAAACTTTCACATAGCGATTTTCATTTAAAATTGGCTGAAATAACTATATTGATAAATTGTCAAAATATATGAAATTAAATTGGCTAAATTAAAAAAAAATAGAAATTATGGACATTTGTACAATAGGTTTTGGACTTTTATGGCTATTCTCCTGTAGAGTGTGTGCGCGTGTGTGAGTGTTGGGTTTTTTGGGGATTGGTTAGTTTGGGAAATAAAATTGCAATTCAGTAAATTATATATAGGTGAGAGATGCAACTCAATATCTATAATAAAAAGTGAGGATATTAATTGTAGGTTTGAAATGTGGAAAATGCATTTGATATGGAAAAGTGAAGCTGGAAGTTCACGAAGTGATACATACGTTTTCTCTTTAGTGAACGTCAAAGTGAAGGTCCCCCTTATCGAATATAAGGATAATGATAGGGGGAGCAATCTCAGGTGTCTAGCCGCAGGCCGTGGGAACCGTTGATTGAATTACTTTTTATCGTTCCAGAGCACCATGGAAGCTGCCCCTTCATCGTCATTCACTTGACCAAAATGCACCAATAACGAACACAAGCGAACAGATCATGATGGAATTTATTGCTTGCTCGCCACAGCATCGACATAGCTCAATGGCTTTCGACGTGTTCCTAATCAGATGGTGCGGATCGATGGTTCTTCGTTTTCCCCGACATAAACGATTGAGATGGATGTGGTTAGCTTCTTAAGCCGGGTACTATTCAGACGTGGATGTGCACTTTCTTGGCAGTCACTTCGTATGGAGGGAGAGAGAGAAAGAGAGTGGCAATGAGCTTGCAACGTGAGCGACTACCGGCCAACCACTTTCGCAATCGTTGTAGGATAATCCCCAAAGAGATCACTGCTCGGTCTCCCGTAGGAGCATGACCTCCATTAATCGAGGGTCGTTGGCAGCTAAGTCCGTGCCACCTCCCTCTTTTTGGTAACTGCGTCGATGCGACATGGAAAAAAGTCGGATCAGCTGGATCCGTCCTTGCCTTTGCTTGGTGCAACGCTCATGCTCTCTCATTTATGTGCGCCTCCCCCATGTGGCGAGACCAAAGCCTATCTCGTTCTTATAGAAAGGGACTCCTTTACCTTCACCATCTCGTTTTCTCGTCTCCACCATCCTAGAATTTATGATACAGTGCCAGTGTGGCCCATTCTGCAAACCTAACTTTAATGGTCCCTGTGGCCAATTGGTTGGAAGTGTGGATCGACCGGTGAACCGTACCTTTCATTGACAATATTGGCTCGGTGCACAGGCACAGTATACAAACTGTGCGCGTCATAATTGACAAAACTTAGATCATGGTGCAAGAAATAATGAAACGTTATCTTGGATTTTCAGAGGTGACTAACTGGAAGTAGAGGGACCCTTATTAGTATTACATCACAACAAGTTCACCTTCATTGAGTTCGGTCACACTTTATTATTGTACGGCTCTTGCTAGCTGGAATTAGTTCATCCAATTCAGTGCGAATTCATCTTTCATAGATGTGGTAATGGGATGCTTGATCGCCATGGTGATTTAATCATTAAGACTCGGGATGACTTGGGGCACAAAACATTTAAGGTGAAGGAAGAGCATCATAACTTCTAGAGTCCCTCATTGGATTTCTAGTCAAAATTGGCCTAATAAATTCAATTGGCAAAACATGAGAATATTTCAGACTTAACTGATAAAATTAGAATTGAATTGGTAAAAATACAATCTCAAAATGCCCAAATCACTACTCAAGCGTGTGAGCCTTTGTGACATTCCAAAATATAATCGTATGAGATGTGGATGGCACCTAACTCTGCATATTTTCTTTAAAATATGTTGGAGCATGATTTTGAACTTTCCTACTTAAACAAGAGAGCTCATTGCTAGCTTCTTTGAGAGAGTCTTTGATATTAAGTTATGCATTTACTACTTAATATGTTTTGAAGAGTATTAAGTCGATAATAAAGTTACTATCACTAAACTGTTAACCTATGTTGACAAAGTGATCACGATTGGATACTATTCTACTGTCATGGATTGAAACGAACATAAAAGCAAAAGGAATATCATCACTAGATATGTTTTTTCCTCCCACAACTAGGCTTCTATTTATGGTTTAAGTTGTTAGGATTAACACGTTTCCAATGGATCGAGAATAGAAAGTTGTCTCATCAATTGTCGAAGTCGACACAATTTCGATCAATTCAAACTACTTGGATTTGTGCTGGTAGTCCAAGAAAGAAGCAACTAGCGGCAACTTCCTTTTCCTTATAAACGACACGTTAATTTATCTTTTTATTTCCAATGCACTTTTTCTTGTGTTATATACGATTAGTATATTGAAAGTGAAAATGTTTCCTTGTTAAGTATAGTTAACAAGTATCCTCACGGGACTTTTTTTAATAAATGATATTTACGATATGTAATTGTTTTCTTATTCTTTGTGTAAGAGTGAAAGAAAAGATAAATGATTATTTGTAAATTTAATATAGCTCCAAGGGTGCTCTTGGCGAGTTACCACAAGGATGCATTTATGTTTTGCACTACCATCTTCACAACCCTCACAGTCTACTACTTATTACCACTAAGGAAGTTCATTTTCAATCGTCAATAGATTCATAAAAATATGCCCTCCAATAGAAGAAAGTACTTTGAGAATTAAAGTCTCTCATAAAAATTTGCCCTCCATTAGAAGAAAGTACTTTGAGAATTAAAGTCTCCAATAATAAATTTTAAAGGTTACGGATCGCTTTGACCCATGCATGAATATGCAACAACGGATTGGAAACGATTACAATATAGTTTATATAGATATAGATATTGGATCTGATGGGCTTTTGTGTTGGGATTTGCAATGCATCCAAAAGCCCAAGCTCAAACAGCGGTGTGTTTCTGGCCTTCTCACAGTTCAAATTCCACATTAATGTCCCACATCTATGGCAAGAACATGCTTGTACAAAGTAGAGAGTTCTAGAATGTTCCAAATTAGCTCAAAGGGAAACTATTCTTTCGCCTTTTGCTTGCTAGCATTCCGGAGGTGAGCCACCCATAAGATCAAATCAAAAGTTTGGGTCAGACTCTAGTCTCTGTTTTTGCTACTTAAGAACAATAAAAGTTGGTGTGTATAAGACTTGAGTCTCTGTTTTTGCTACTGAAGAGCACCCACAAATCGAATTGAAAGTTTCGGGTTATGTTTCTTGTGTTAATGAAACATGAGTCTCTGTTTTCACTATTTGATGATGTGAGTTGTGCATTTACTTTGACATTAAGTTTATAAAAATGTCACGGATCGGTGGGCTGGTCGATTTAGTTTTCTTGGCTATAGGATTTTCTTTTAGTCAATCTTACTCAAAATATTCAGACAAGAACAATCTATAGATACTAGACACCACCTTAAACTTGTTTTTGCCCTAAGCTTGACTCTTATTGAATATTTAAAGGTGCTTATTGTTTGATAAAGAGGTTGATTGCAGAGAGGATTCACATATAAGAAATTTAAAGAAGAGAGTTATTAAACTAAGTATTGTGATAGACAAAACTTGCTCATGAGCTAAAGTCACAAGTGAGAACACTCGAGTTATACGCATTAATTAGCTAGATCCTTTATGCTAACAAACTTGA
Source organism: Eucalyptus grandis (assembly GCF_016545825.1). Classification (NCBI taxonomy): domain Eukaryota; kingdom Viridiplantae; phylum Streptophyta; class Magnoliopsida; order Myrtales; family Myrtaceae; genus Eucalyptus; species Eucalyptus grandis. The sequence goes on along the minus strand of NC_052617.1, from coordinate 4,374,825 downwards.
TGTGGAATCAAACCGGTCAAATTAGTTGCAGTCTAGGTAACTTCGACAATTATCTTGGGAAAATTTCAAATGGGACTTGAAGTGCACTCATTTTCTTAAATAAGAATTTGAAATGAATATTCTTTGAAAAAAGGGCTAGGACTTTATTTTTTTATATTTAAAATAAGGGCTTGAAAAGAACCTTATTTCAAGTAAGAGTCCAAAGTGGCCATATTGGTTTCAAAGAATGACCTAACCTCATTGGCTAGTCAAGGGCATTTTCGTCCTTTACTTTCTTTCTTTTTCTTTCCTTTTTCATTCTTTTTAAAAAGAAGAAACTCAAAAAAGATTAAAAAAATCTTTAAAAAAAAAAAAACAAATACAAATGAGAAGGGATGTCCTCCCTCGCCTGTGGCCACTGGCCCATTGCTAGTGGGGCATAGGCCACAAGCGGAAGGGTGGTCCCAGCCCTCCCATATAGGTTATTATTATTATTATTATTATTATTATTATTATTATTATTATTATCTTTTTAAAAATTTAGCCTTTTTTTTTTAGTTTGTGTTTTTCATAAAAAGGAAAAAAGAAAAAGAAAGAAAGATAAAAGGAAAGAACATAAAAAAAAATTTCATGACGAAAATGTTATTGACCAACCGATGAGGTTAAGCCTTTTTTGAGAATAATATGACCATTTTATGCCCTTATTAGAAATAAAATCCACTTCGAACTTTTATTTCAAACAATAAGGACATTTAAATGGTTATTTAAAACAATGTTCATTAGGACCCTTATTTGAAAAAATGATGACATTTCAAACCCTTATTTGTTGCAAACAAACTAACTTTACAACTTGTTCAACTTTCGGGGGAATCGGATTTGCTTATAGTTCTGAATGAATACAAAGGAGGGAGCCACCCTATTTATACCAAAAAAAAACTTCTCTGATTACAACCGTTCATCTCCAACTCAATCTGACAATAGAGATTGATAAGAAATCTCTAGAATGCAAGTATATTTCCCGTTTTAACCCTAAAGAATACCCTTGTGTACATTTCCCATATTATCATTAAGAATATTTCTAGAGTAATCAAGAAAGATCCTTAGACGTTTCCAAACTTGCCCAATTATCTTGGATAATTCCTCGCAACATTATGTTTTGAGACCTCAGGATGTTACACCAGCATGGTACTTGCCCTCGTTAGCTGCACTTTTGGAAAGTTGTTACGACCTTTATCATGGAAGTCTTTTAGGTACATCTAAGAACAACAAATGATTAAATATCTTTCGATTGATCATTTTAATAGGTTGAGTAAGAGAATGGAACCTCTGTGAGTGCCTTCTGTTGGTTTTAAGCTCATATTCTGAAGCATGAATCATGCAGGGAGTTTACTTTCTGCAGAATGGTTCTGTTTAGGCAACTGCAGAATCAACTTAGCTTGCCTCCCTTAGTAGAGTAGGGGCTTGGATTAAATATTTTTCCCTTTTGCACTTGATATGTTTTTAGATAATGTGGAACTTCGGGGGATGAAATGCGGAGATGCCTTTGAGAGCTTACATTTGCAGGGCAAGGAACCCCGTCGTTATACAACATCAGCTCAATCATCTCTTCATCAAGACACTGCGGCCGGCCAACCAACTCCTTTGCCAGGAGCTGGCCTCGTCATTTCCCTGTATCCAGCCTAGCACACTAAGAAAAGGGCATCACGGGTAGGGGTGTGCAACCGGACCAGGTCAACCCGGTTCCCGGTTCGGCCCACCCGGAAAACAGGGTCGGGAACCGGTTCCGGTTGAAACCGGTCCGGGAACCGGTTCCCAAAGTTCAGACCCTGTTTGAACCGGTCCGGGAACCGGTTCCGAGGGAATACCCACCCGGGAACCGGATCGACCGGACCGGTTCGGGAACCGGTTTGAGAACCGGTTTTTGGGCCCAAAAATTCCGAAAGACAAAACCCTAGTCGTTTCTCTGTATCTTTAGTCTTCACTCTCACGCCGCTCGTCGCTCTCAGCCTCTCACCCGCCGATCCATCCGAGCGCTGCGTTGCCGATGCTACCTCCGCTCGCCCACCTGGTCCCGGCCATCCTCGCCACCCCGGCGCCGTCGGCCTCGGACACAAACGTGACGGCGCTCCTCGTCTCGAGCGGCGTCATCAAGACGCACCATTCGGTGCTGGACAAGGGCTTGACGGTGTTCGCACCCAACGTGAGCTCGTGTCGCTCCTGCTGTACCACGCGGTGGTGGACTACACCCCGATCGGGTCCCTGAAGACGAGCAACGCCCTGATCAGCACCCTCGCCACAAACGGCGCCTGGAAGTATGATTTCACCATGAAGACCACCAGCGACTCCATCGCGCTCGACACTGGGGTCGACTCCTCACTGGTAAGAGGCCATTTCTTCAACTTTTTTATTAGACTCGCCCTTCTGGCATTACTGTACTCTATAGACTCGCTGCTTTGACATGATAATGAGCTAATAGAATCGTTATTTGTTTCACCGGAGTCTGGACTTGATGCTCTATCAGAATTAATCTCTCCCCTAGTGTTGCGTAGCTCGTTTCGTAGACAGGAATTTACCCATCTCAAATAGGCTAATTCCTCGACTTCATTTAACCGACTCATTTGTAAACCTTCCACTTGTTTACACAGGTATTCGTTTGTATGTCTAAGTAAAGAAGCCTCTTCTTTAATCTTTGCCACTATGTCACTCTAAATAAACCAACAGGAGCATGATGAGCACATCACAGGAGTCAAGTAAAAAGAAGAAAAGCTCTGTACTTGTAACAGAAGATAAATAGGGCAAACACAAGCAGAAATGGCAATATAAAAAGATTCTTTTCTTAATTAGAAAAAATTGCAGTCTCCTGTATTTGTCCCAACATTCGACCGAGTTAGAATATATACAGAGGCCAGCAAAACGGAACATGTTAGGGAGTCGAATTCGCACAATATGTCGGGATCTTGTTTCCATTTAGCCGTGTCTTGATCTTGCTTTTTTTAACATCGTGGTTTCTTCTTTTGGTAGGATTTGAAATTGTGTATTTATGAGAAATCTAGTTCTTTAGCATTCTTAATTCAAAGTCCTCTGTGGTTGGCATAGAAAGTATGTTGGATGAATTTTTAACCATTATTTTTCTGGCCATGCAAAATTTATACCTTTGAAATCTTGTCATGGTTTGGCTGCAGGATGAGATGTTAAGACAGAGATTCATGGTTTACTAGCAAGATGTGAAATGTGCATGTTCAGAAAAATTTTGCAAACCAGGTTCCAATATTAACAGGGGTAACCATGTTCTTGTTCTTGCTGCTGTTTCTGTTGCTGTTAACATCAAGTCAAGGAGGGCAAGTGGGTTGTGGTTGGCTTTGTCAGCCTGATTTATCGTTAATTGTTTTGCTAAGATTGAGGTTATCAGAAGAGAAATCAGTGTTATGTTGCCTGACATTGGTGTTTTATATCCTAGAAAATTTGACTTCAAAGATTGTTCTTTGTTTGGATACTTCATTTTATCCGCATATTTGGATACTTCATTTTATCCGCATATCGGAGTGTTCATTGTCCTTTGGATTGGAGTTGTTCTAAGCATCCGATTCAATCTTGCCACTGAAATAGGACCCTGAAAAGAACTCTTTCAATCAGATGTTCTTTGGAGAAATAGATTAGCAAAGATTGACCGGTAGTCAGAGAACACGGGTTATTAAGCTCTATGACTAAGAGTTTACTGGTTCCCTAAGTTTGCCCTCAGAGGTCAGGATACATTAGGCACCATTTGTTTTACTTGATATGTCGTGATTTCGATAGATCTATCCTTCACTAGCGAGGATCCATATCATTTTGGAGTATTCATTGTCTATCTCTAGATCAGAGATTGTTCTGAGCTTACATTTGATTCTTGCAATCAAATTAGAATGCTGAAGAAACACCTTCATGGTTTACTAGCAAGATGTGAAATGTGCACGTTCAGAAAAATTTTGCAAAACAGGTTCCAATATAAACGGGGTTAACCTGTTCCGGACCGGAAAAACGGGGTGGGCGGGAACAGGGTCTAATGCAAACGGGGTAGGGAACGGGGGTCCAAAAAAAGAGAACCTAGGTTATAACGGGGGTCGGGAACGGGGGTCCAGGTCTAGACCCTACCCACCCTGGACCCGATCACCCCTAATCACGGGGATCAGAGGGGGTCCCCACTCTTTCGAGTTGGCCGGGGTTTCCCTTGGGGATCCTATCCTGTGTTTCTTCCCCTCACTCACTTGCCTGTAAATGGCTTGTGGGGAGAAGACACCCTGGGATATCCTATTCAGGGTGGAGCAGAACCCGTCGTTATACTGCATCAGCTCAATCATCTCTTCATCAAGACACTGATTTTATTGGATCGATTTGAGAGGACCTCCTCGGAAATTGCACTTGCTTTAGCGCTTCCGGACTTTTTGCACTTGCTGCAGCTTCTCGGTACTCATTACTTGATATAAGATTTGGGAGTTCACATTCGTGCGAAAGAAATGCTTGGGCTAGTCTATGCCGCGCATGAGTTACGTGACTGAACTCAAAGGGGGGTATTTCTTGAAATGGAGTTGGAAGCAGAGGTGCATCTTTGCAGACATGAAAGAAAAATTGGGAAGATTGTTGAGTCCCGTCTGCCATGATTATCTGTTCGAATATGTGAATGTCCAAGCAAAGAGCTACCTCCATGGGTATAGGAATAGAATACTTTCTTCTTTTTTTGGTGGGTTTAGATGCAGTTTCATGAAATTTGGGATGAGCGGTTGGAGGTCTTATTCAGTCCAAGAACTTACCTATCAAAACAAATTCCTCGACTTTTAGAAGCTTCTAATATATCTTGCATACATTAGAACATTTATCACTATCTCAAAGTTCTTTTTAGGATTTATTCGAGACCTGGCCAATTTCCCTTTTGAGTTGTTTCATTTTTAGTTATTTGTATGACAAAGAGATCTCCGACCTCACCCTTGGAATACCTACAAGACGAGTTAGCTTGTTCGTGGCTGCATTCACCCCGATAGTGATGGCGGTGGCGCCGGGTGGAGAAGAGATCGGTTGAGAGGCAACACTAGACGAGAATAGAGGTGATCAAGCCCATGAGGGCGCGAAGTAACTTATATAGAGCTACCGAAGAAGTTCAAGTATTAAATTGAAATGGGTTTAATAGGTTATAAATGAGTTTATAAAGCATCTTTATTTCGTAAATCTATTATATAGATCCACGAAATTTAGCATAATTCATTTAAATGTTTTGGGATTATTCAATAAATGGACCCATTTTTTACGGGTCCGGTCAGAAGACACTCGGATTCAAGTTCCAACAGCTTCCTTAATCCTCTCTCCGTTCACATTTCCCGCCGCCGCCGTCGTCGTCTCGCCGCCCGCCGGAAAAGATGCACGGCCGGCCTCGGACGGCGCCGAAGCCGGAGGACGCGGCGGCGTCCGCCGCCAAAGCTCAGAAGCTGCGGGCCCTTCAATCCCAGTTCCTCTCGTATCACCACAGCCGCATGTACTCTTCTTCTTCTTCTCTCTCTCCCTCGCTGAATTCTCATTTTCCACTTGCGAGATCGAAACCGTCGCGCGATTAGGGTTTTTTTTCCTCGGAATCGATCGATTGGTGATGCGATGTTGCTGTGGCAGATACACGGAGGAGGCGCTCGACGCCAGCGCCAAGCTCCTGGAGATCAACCCCGAGTACTACACCGCTTGGAATTACAGGAAGCTCGCGGTGGAGCACCGCGTCGGGGAGTCCGGATCGTCGCCGGAATACGTGAAATCCATCTTCGACGAAGAACTCAAAGTGGTGCGTTCTCTGCTGTTCTAAGCTTTTCTAGGATGTTTCGAGAGGATCCGAAGTTGGTCCTGCTGCTTGTCCCGCATCTGGGCTTTTCTTTGCTGCTTCGAGACTCAGGTTGATGCCTCAAAATTTCGCATTTTGAGATTAATTCGCGGGATAATGCTTTAGCGATTAGTGGATTTCCGGTTCTCCTCCTCTTGAATGCGATGTGGGTTCGTTTGAGGTTGTGAGTTTTGCCTGCTGTTAGGAATCGGGAATGCAGAATTTGGCTCTTACTCAATCTTCAATGAGATTGTCTTCTCTTGCTAGCTCTAGGAGCGGAGTCTACGTATACCAAGCCTCTTTAGCTTTCATCAGATTATGGTACAGTTGCAGGTATGCCTTGACAGCGCATGACTTGGATGTGTATGAATTATTTTTTGTAGGTCGAGAATGCGCTGAGACAGAACTTTAAATCTTATGGAGCGTGGTATCATCGAACATGGGTGTTGAGCAAAGGCCACTCGTCTTTAGATCATGAATTACGGCTTTTGGATCGGTTTCAGAAGGCCGATCCTCGGAATTTCCACGCGTGGAATTACAGGAGGTGGCAAATTTCATTCTGCAGGATATGTAAATCACGATAAGTGCATCGCTCTTATTGTCTCTTCTTTCGAAATTTATTGCCAGATTTGTGGCAGCACTGCTGGGCAGATCCGTGGAGGATGAGCTGCAGTACACAGAAGATTTGATAGGAAACAATTTCAGTAATTACTCTGCTTGGCATAATCGTAGGTAAGCTTGTACGGTCTCCGTGCAGCATATGTTGACTGTTGTCAATTACACTGCTAGGAAGGTCATTTATGAACTTATAATGGACTTTTACTGGAATTATAATATAATGAATGGTGGGATCACTTGTTTTAGCTGACTATTTCTCCAAAATTCTGAGGAATTCGTTTCTTTTGTGATAGGGACCATGTCACTCCCTTGCACTTCATATGAGTTAGGTAATTATAAGAATGTCAACTAATTAGGGTCGTCTTTATTTATTTATTTAAACATGTGATCCTCAAAATTAACCCCTCAGTTTATTCTTCTTGCTGTGCATCTACCATGTGAAATTTTCTCTGCCTTTTATGCAAATTAGAGAGAGAAATACAATTGCAAGTTGATTTTAATTGCATTTTTTCAAACTCATGACCTCATCTCTCACCTGGTAAGAGATTTTTGCAGTATGCTGTTGTCAGAGATACTGAAGAAAAAGGAACAAGAGTCATCTTCTCAAGATGTCATAAGCAAGGAGTATGAGTTTGTACTCAATGCGTTATATACTGACCCTGATGATCAAAGCGGTTGGTTTTACCATCTTTGGCTTCTTGATCAAACATTCAAAGTCAAGGCTCCTTTGCTCGTATCTTCTTGGCCTGTTCCTGGATTCGATCTCGTTGTGTCAAGAAATGTGTCGTTTGCTGATCATCCTTTGTCTTCATTCTCTGAGTTTACTGTTGCTTTAGAAAGATTTCCTGTTGTCCTGTATTTCAATCAGAATGTTGAAGGTGTAAACTCGTCAACAGTTACCATTCAATCTACATTTGTTCAGAATGAAGATGTTACATGGAAGCCATTGTCACTCCAGAATTCCCCGGTTTCTAAAGTTTGGGTAGGATATCTTGATTTATCTGGTGTAGATCATCATTCTTCAGCACCCTATACTGTTGAGATCAAGCTTGGACATCATCAGGGCATCATGTCATCAAATGGTCTACAGCTTAGTATTCCTTTTGATTTATCATTTACAGTAAGTGTAAAGCCATTGGAAACCCAATCTTCTAAAGATGAGAAAGTGGCATGGGAGGAGGACAAGTTTTGTGCTTGTGAAACGCATTTGCAAGTCGCCATTCCATGTCTTTGTTATGATGGAATTACAGTGGACAACAAGTATGAGCCAACAACTTCAGATTGGCAGATTGGAACTATAGCTGAAGAGATAAGTCAAATTAGAAACTTGTTGGCCATCTCAGATAGGTAAACCTGATCCCAAAGCTGGAAAATTATAACTCTGATCAGACTAACTCTGGTTAACTAATGATCTGTCTATTATGCTTATTCCATTTTTCAGCAAAATTGGGAAAATCACACTGGCAAGATTGTTGATGGCTCATGATGCAATGTCATCTCCATATGCTACGAAAACTGTTCATGCTGAAGAAGTTCTTGGGTTATACAGTGAGCTGATGAAATTGGATCCATCTCACTATCAATACTATAAGGATGAGAGAAGCTTAGTTTTGTTGCAACAGGTAATTTACACTTTCTTTGAATTAGATCTTCCAGGAAAAGCATGTCTTTTCATTCTCAGTAATGGGAGGCTGCACATGCATTTGTATCTTTGAAATGACTGTTGTTTTGAAAGGATGACCTACTTTTGTGTCTGTCATTGCCTCATTGCTTATCTGATAGTTCATTGCAAAAGTCAAAAGGCAAGAAGCTGGAGTTCGTTGGTATTTATTATAGTCTAAGAGATAAAGTTTCTCCTGTCAACTATTTGGATTCTCATGCTTATTCAAGTGTAACCAAGGTGGGTATAGCTTGTTTCTGGCATATGAATTGGTGTTTCCCAAGAATATATCATATTTATGAGATATTGTGAAGGGCTGCTGTTGTTTGCACATTATTAGGCAATAAATTTCAATTTTTTCACATGATATGAAATTTGCAATGGCATTTGGGAGGTGTGCACAAGTTTCAATGAGACTGATGTTTGACTGTAACTGAGGATTACCCCATTGTTCTGTGCTACTGTGAATGAGAATAAAATGAGCTAAGAGATTAACATTTTTATAATTCTGTACGTGATACTGCAGCTGCTTTCCAGCAGGGAGACGCTGTTGAGGTACTGCTTTTGCTACAGAGGCATCACTTCGCCCAGTGCTTATGGACCCATATGTCTACGTCTGAATAATCAGTCAATATCTCGAATGGGATCATTTGATAAACTGTTATGGGTTCAATTGCTAGACCTTAGTGACAACGAACTTCATTCAATTGAAGGTGAGATATTATAGTTTCTTTTTTGACCTTTTTCTTTTCTATTCTCTTCTTTTTTTTTTTTTTTTCTTTTTTTTTTTTTTTGGGGTGAAGCTAACATTTCCCTTGCTTGTCTTTTCCCATCTACATGAGCCAGGGTGAGTGTGTTCATTTTGTTTACAGTTCTCTGCCCATCAAATCAGTGGTTCATCACTTTACTCGGCACGTGAGTTAACTACTGAGCCAGTACCTGTGCTTAGGTTAAACTGGGTCAAAATGTTGTTCAAAAATTCAAATCGTTTGGGCTATTCAGGTTTCTTTATCTTATCTAAGTGGAAAAAGAATAAAATAAAGAGTAAGCTTTGCACTGGTTCTGTTTCAGGAATGGAGGCTTTGCAGCTTCTTCGTTGCTTGAACCTGGGAAGAAACAAACTGCGGAGTTTCACTTCGTTGGACCCTTTGAGATATCTGCGATCCTTGAAGGTGCTGAATATTTCTCACAATGAGATAGGGTTACATTCTATAGACACCACACGCTACTCGTGCTCTGCTTCTCCTCTGTCCCATAATGGAGAAATTATCTGGAGTGATGATGTTTTTCCCCCTGAAGATGCCGATGTGACAAACTATTGGGAAGCTTTTATGGTGTTCAAAAGTTTGGAGTTGACACAATTAGATATTGTAGGAAATGCGGTCACCAATGAAAAGTTCAAGTCATTTTTGCTGAAGATTCTGCCGAAGCTACAGTTTCTGGATGGTCAGAATTTGCATCAAATCTGAATTTACTCACAGTTCCTGAGGTTCTTGCTTTTGCCTTCTTTTCTATACGGCTAGTACATCTGCGGATCTCTTTGTTCTTTACTGGAACTCATGGGGACTTTGCATTTGTTATACAAACGTACCTTCTTAGTTTCCTTTTTGGCCATTCACCTTCTTATCAGACATTCATTCCCTCGATATAACTCATTTCTACGCTTGGGTGTGTTCAGTGACGAAATTTAACAATTCAAACATTTGTAAGGGGAGAAAGATTACAGCACATTGTGCGGTAGTCTTGGTGATAGATAATTGTTTGCTATCAAAGAAATGTAGATGGATGATAGCTCATGACTACAAGATTAATGAAGAGGGCCGACATCTCTCCCCTGGTGAGTGTTGGTAGTTCTGTGCCTTGAATCAGGGAATGCCGCCGTTGCTGGATTTAACAATGAATAATTTCGTAACTTCACAAAACGGCTAACCAGTCAATGTGCCAGACACCACTCCAACTTGTACATACAAATCGTCACCTCGATTAAAGCGATTGAACAGGAGGGCAAAATTGGGTGGCAACAAGATATTTGATAAATGAAGGCAATGGAATGCAACAACTACAAAGGGCAGGCGACCGACCCAAATTTAGGCGCGTACGTCCACTCCTTGGGAGTTAAAATTCACTATGACAAAAGAACCGAAGTAAGTTGACGGACGAAAGTCCAAACTATCCTTCAACAATCGAACCCTCCTCGAATAATAACAGCAAGCAATTCTACTCTGGTAATGGAAGAGCTCTTTTTCACCATTTTTTTTTCCGCACATGATGTTTTAAACTTCAGAACCAACACATCTTCATAGAAAGCAACTCAAAATTAGCCATTGAAGCTGTCTGGGGACCCAAAACAGAAGGAACCAATGCGAGAATGTCATTCCTCTTTCAACACATTCCATGAAAATGCAGTTTGAGTCGTTTGTCTACTGATTCATTATCCAACTACTCACGATGCTTGGGTGCCAGCAAGTGTAAAATGAGCAGTAACTGTCCAAGCCAATAAAATAAGCAATGGCTATGCAGAAGAATTGACCAGAACTTCCAGCTACTCTTGCAGTGTTTTCCTCAGGGTGTCGTTGCGATGCTGTGGTACAGATCATTCCAAAAACTTCTTTCCATAGCATGACAAGTGTTGTGCCAGATACCCAGAGGTTCACAAATTCTTGAGGAAAAGTAAGAAATGTTTCCTAGTATTGAAGTTAAGATGATAGAAATGGAGTAAATTTGGAGCAAGTCATCCAGCTCTCATCATGAGAAACCTTTCACATCTTTCAAGTTATGGAAAAGCAAAAGGAGATCGAGTATCATATGTAAATTGAGCCACAAAAGGCACACAACAGTTCTCCACTAACTTATGCTTTAAAATGAACCAGGAGCACTCATGATTTGCAGAGAAAAATTGCCTTCCTTCCAAGCCATATTGGGATGAGGAAGAAGCAGGTAACATAGAAAAGAAGCTGCACGATGTCCAGAAAGGCAGTAGGGGACTGCTAGCAGCTGGAAGGAATGTATGCAGGGAAGTTTTCAACCGTGCAACGTCTAAAGGTGGCTAAAACATATCCCAGAAAATTGTAGGTGCTTCACCCATGATGAGAGAGAAAGCAATAATTTCATGCGTAACGATAGCCTCGAACTCATCAACCGGAAGATGAGGGTCTCAAGTTATATGATCTGCTAATCTATTCCTGATGTCGGAGTTTCATCGGTGAACTTCCAATTCCACTTCAATTAAAACATACAAATACCTCTCTATTCCAGATATTTGAGATAACTTCAATGGCAGTCATAACACCGACCAATTCTTCAGATAATAGTAGTATATAACTAATATCGAAAAGCAAAATGCCCCACGATTCATTATTAAAGAGTTGGCTGTTATCCAGTGAGGCAGTGCTGAGGTAAAGAGCAAATATGCTTTAAACCATCCCCAATAAGAACTTAGTAGTACCCAATCAAGCAAAAATACAGAGACAACAGGCAACAAATTACACCACCTGAAAAATTTGATTAGTGTATCCTATTACCCCGATTATCCTACTGATCGATGAAAGTATTTCACAAAAGAGATCAACAGTTTCCACTCAGATGCCATACTGCTGAGACCTCAGAGAATGGTCCATGATCTTATGCGCTGAAGAACAATTGCACAACCTGCAATATCAGAAGCTGAAAATGACATTTTCATGTCATATTCCAACGCAAGTTCCATTTTTCGCACTTAGAAATCACATGAGTATGTGCCTTAGGCTGTGTAAAACATGTTGATCGATATTTAGCCGTCTGCAAGGGAAGAGAACTGTGAATGTGGGATGTCTTGTTAGCTCCACAGCACCTCTCCTTTCCATCTCCATTAGTGGACTACCTTAATACCTTTCTTGAGGGAATTGGGCAGGCTAAAATGAAGAGCTACTTGTTTTATTTCGAATAACTAATTAATCATCAGAAAGGTATATTCTTGTCATTTTGCAACTCAGGATATATGAACTTATGAAGGAGAGTGGAATTGAGTGAATTCAACAATCTTAACACATATGTTTTACACATGCCCAATCAACTTCTGTGGCTCTTCACATCCTCTGGTGAAGATATGACGAGATTGCCTTCAGTCTTAACCAAATGACAACGATCAATTCAATTACCTATCTTAGCACAATTCGGCCTCATATGGTTAAGCTCAAACCTTGAGATTTTTAACAGTACAAGAACAAGTAAGCATTCATATTGTGCGTTTCAAGTCGAAATTAAGTGAAACGAGAAACAATGCATCTCTAAAAGCTTCTTCCAGAAATTAAGATCATCCATGTAAATTTGAGTAGGGATTGGGGAGTTGGATTAGAACAGACAGGTCCCTGCTCTTTTACCACAGGGAGCAAGCTGCTAGACAAATTTACATCAATGCACTAATTATTTAGTTTAGTCAATAAGGATGCCAAGGCGTTGAGGATTTTAACTCTGAAACAAGCTGCAATTTGTCTTGCTTTTCTGAAACGGACATGATGAGAACTGATAATTGGCAGCCAAAAAGAGGTGGAGATAGAACAAAACGACCAATCCAAATCCAAAGCTCCAACTTTCCAGTTCCAAGCTCGCATGTGAGCATAACTATACTTGTCAGAAACTATAAATCACACCTATGAAAGAGAACAATCTCATTGAAAAGCAAAACTTCATTCATTCATTAGCGTTGCAATACAATTCAATTACACCGAAACCTAACCACTTCGCTGACTCAAAGTGCAGCCCCTCCTTGATTACAACATAGAAGAGAACCAACAGAAGAGAGAAATTATAGTCAATCAGAAAGGAACCACGCGTTGCAAAAAGACGAGCTATGAGCCCAACCGGTCAAGAGCCTCTCGAGCGGCTGCGAGCGTCGGCTCCATCTCGAGCGCCTCCTGGTAAGCCTTCACGGCCTCCTCCTTCGATTTCTTCGCCTCGTGGCACTGCCCCAACAGCAACAGCGCCTTGGCGCCGCAGCTCAGCTTCACGGCCACAGTCAAGTCGTCGATGGCCGAGTCGACGCGGCCGCGACGGCTCAGCGCGAACTTCAGCTCGGCCCTCCGGAACAGCGCGTCCCCGCGCTCCCGATCGCTGAGCGACCGGGAGGCCAGCGGGGAGAGGGCCACGTCGAGGGAGTCGAGGGCGGAGGTGCGGAACCCCTGCAGGTCGAGGGCGAGGGCCTTGAGGATGTGGGAGGCGGCGTCGCGGGGGTCGAGCAGGATGGCCCGGTCGGCCTCGGCGGCGGCGTCCTTGGCGAGGGAGGAGGCGGCGGAGCGGGAGGGGGCGGAGCGGGCCTGGCCCAGGAGCTGGGCGCCGCGGACGAAGTGCTGCTTGGCGCGGAGGCCCTTGCGGCCCCGGAAGCGGAGCTTGGAGAGGAACCGCTGGGGGATGTCGTGCATCGCCAGGAACATGAAGACGGTGACCAGCATGATGCCGGCCTGCAGGAGGATGTCGTACCACATCTTCGCGCGGTCGCTCTCCGATCGGGGGCGATTTCGCTCGTCCGGCGACTTGCTGCGACGAGATGGAGGGAGTCAAGTTCGTCGCTCGAGATCGAGAGATCGAGAGAGAGAGAGAGTCCACACGGTAAGGAATCAATCGCCGTCCCGTTTCGCTTCTTCTTTAACTGAATGAAAGCCAGCCCCGGCGGCGGTCAAAGAAGGATCCTGTCGAGACGGCACAATAGACTAGGCGGGGGACTCAATGCTTTGCTCGGACGAACTTTCTTTTCTTTTTTCTTTTTTCTTTTTTTAATTGGGGTAATGTGGACTTGGCTTGGTGGGGCCCAATTTCCTTCTATCGTCCTTCGAATATAATATATATATATATATATTTTTATAATAATCGATCCATTTTAAAAGTGTGTATTTATATACTTATTTATTAATATCGACCTTTCATTTAATAACTCCGGAAAGTGTGCTGTCGTTAGCTTGGCGGTCGATCCCATTGTGCGCGTGGGAATCGCCGCAGCTACTCATCCATTCAATAGGAACGCCGCCCTATGACCCAAAAAAAAAAGAGGAACGCCACCCTAGACAAATGAACAAGGATGCAATAAGAAAGATCCGACCGACGCGTGATGGTCAATTTGTGAACTCAAATTCCATTTTGTTTTTTTCATACTTTACCGACAGAGACTTCAATTTCATATCAATCAATCAATTTCTAGTGCAGAGCCCAGCTAAAATTACGTTAAACCAGCTAAAACTGGCATTAATTGAGATTAAAGTCGCCCACCTCAGGAATATTTGAGTAAAAGGTTTAAACTGGGGCCTTTCCTTCATGTGGAAAATTCCCTAATTCCGGGGCTCTATTTGAGCAAGAAAATGAATTTTATAACAATTTCGAAAGTGCACATGCTAATATGATGGCGATCGGGTGTTCAGGTGTTCTGCTGTCTCCTGTTCATCGAACTTTGCAAACCGCATCCACGACTCACTCACAGGCCACCAGAAATCACCGTGTTGCTAAACCGAGCGAAACTACAATAATCTGCTGAAGCAGCTTATCATCAAAACCAGAATTCGACCGAAGTACCTCAGACTCGATCGATCCGGACTCTAAAGTACAGCTTGCAATAAAAGAAGCAGTGCTCGTGGGAAGAGGCTGAACCCCAGAGAATCATATGGATTAAATCAAATGCGTACGGCAGTTGTTCCCTCGAGGCAGTTGTAGTGGATAGACTTTGAATAACAGCTAGGCCGGAGAAATATTTACAGTTACCTACCACCAAAATGTATGGAGTCCAGGAAACGCCGAGGATCAGAGTTACTGCACTAATTAGACATAACCCAGATCCAACAAGCTTCGAGATGCAAAAAATACTTAAAGCTTCTATGTGGTCCCACTTCCCATTTGGATGAACTGCACCGGAGACTTCAACAGCTTCTTCAGCGAGTTGACAATGCTGGCAAACGATGGGCGCTGAGCAGGATCGCTGTCAAGGAAATAATCAAATGTTTAGACCAACAAAAGTTAGCAGCTAGGCAATTCAGGTAGAAACCAAGAGATTATTGGATGTTTCCAAGCCAGACAATACTGGTTGTTTCCAACCATCGATGTTGAGATGAACCGCCTTGTGAGACAACAAAACAGAAAGGGAAGGAGAAAAGGAATAAAGCTCCAGTCTGGGAAAGTTCTTCTCTTCTTGCACCAGGAAAGCATCTAGAGGCAGTCCACAGCGATAATATACGTCCGCAAGCGCACACACTATTTTCCCCAATCAAAGCGGCATGGACATTAACCGACACGCTACTATGAAAGACGTTCATCCAGTCCCTCAACAAATTGCTCTTTTATATTTCACCCTCTTTTATCATCTGGCATTTTTTATTCCTTCCATGATCTAGACTCCATTTCCGCTCAACTCAAAAAGGTGGTATTTCTAGTTACACCTAGTCCAAAACCAAGGCTAAGTTCAGCTCACTCTGAGAATGTCCGATGACCTTGTAGAATAATTACATGGTGAGCACATGGTGTGGCAGGCAGCCGCAGCCACAGCCACAACTCTTATACTTACAATGGCAACCTTGGGGAATGAACAAAAGAAATTCACAGATGTATAATACAGAAGTTTGAAATCAAGCAAGTTGAATCTTAAAAACCAAACAGGGACACTTTACTTATCGCATCCATTGGGACAAAAAGAAAAGCTCTAATGAGAAATTTAACCCTCCCGACAAATATATTCATTTTCATATGATGTATGAGCCAGGAAGTTTAGAATGTGCTAGTGTCTATTATTCTTAGGGGCAGGCTTCATTCTGCCTAACACAGAGAATTTTCAGACACAGAAAACCACATTGATCTCTCCCCCTCCCTCTCTCTCTGTAAGTCCAGTGAAAATCGAGCTCTTTATACAAAATGGAAAAGGAAAATCAAAAGGCTTAAAGCTCTTACTCAGCCCAGCAAGATTCCATCAAAGAAGCCAGCACAGGGGAGGTATTCTGTGGAATGGCTAGTCTTCTGTTCTGGAAAGCAACAGCCCCGACGACCTGTGGGTTTGCACCATCAAAACCAATCAAAATGAAATTAAACAAATTAAGAAAGAGAAGCTTCACAACGTCTATATTCCTATAACTTTTGAGCGGTGGCAATGAAGACTGCAATAACCAAAACAAATGGATGGAAAGAAGATATAGAGTGAACCACCTAACTGGCAGTCCATGGATATAAATATTATGTTAATACCTGGGGAGGGCTGAGTCCACTCCAAGGCTGTTGCAATGTCACAAGTTCCCATAAAATCACTCCAAAAGAATAAACATCAGATTTCTCATTCGAACGCTCACCCCGAAGAAATTCTGGAGCCATCCACTCGGGCTGAAAATAAAAGCAAGATGGTCACACGCTAATTGATGCACTAGGAAGTACATTCGCAACCTACAAGATTTTCCATGCAAAATATGATCCAAGGAAGAAACGGGAAAAAACAACAATCACAAGAGAAAGCCAGACAATGTGAATCAGTCATTAACTCCTCACTGGGAAATGGAGAAACCCTCAATGTAATTGAAGCATAAGTCAAAACTTAAACAATTTCTGGAAGATGAAGAAATGGATTTGCATCTTTTGAAATATATATTTCGATGGTTTAAAATTTTTGTTGTTCCTGCTACAGCCAAATGGAACAGCTTAATCAACTGATATAACCCACTTACTAGCACAAGCAATACTTGATGCTTTCTACTATCTTATGGCTGTTTATCTGCCTAAAAGAGAATTCTTTCCCTGATCTTCTTATGTTTATGACTAGCAGATTTAAAGGCAATAGAAAATGGACAATAGATGCAACAGAAATGGAAATCAACATGTGAATGATGCGGGCGTGGGAGCATGTGTGTGCATGTTTATGTGCATTCCTCTATGCGCGTGGGTGCACCAAGCACGCACGCACGCACTGCGTGCGTGTGTGTGTGTGTTAGTATGTGTGAGAGAGAGAGAGAGAGACTCACTGTTCCCGCAACAGATTTTGATGATATAAATGTGTTTGCTTTAAATCTCGACAGGCCAAAATCAGCTACCTGTAAATCCAAATAAGAGGTTAGAAGTAAGCCACCAGGTGGAACTTTAAAATCAGAAGTACGATGATAATTTGGATGATTACCTTCACCGTCCAGTTTTTATCAACCAGCAGATTTGGAGATTTTAGATCCCAGTGAACAATGGGAGGACTCAAATTATGGAGATAATTTAACCCCTTGGCCTGTTATAAAACGTGATGGTGAGTTAATTTTCCCCTGAAAGCTTCATAGAAGTAGAAGCAAGAATTTTACATATAATACAGACCACATCCAATGCCATTCGTAACCGTCTTCTTTGATCCAGCATCTCCCCAGAAGCTGGTCTGTGTATAAGACGATAAAGACTACCCCTGCTCCGCAACATAAGAATCATGAGATGGTAAATGACAGAGACTCCTTAAGATGGATCGTACCAAGCCAAAATAAGTAAAACCTAATAGATTACCTAGGAAGATACTCTGTCACTATCGACAGATTCGGGCTCTTTGTGACTGCTCCCATGAAAAGAACCACATTTGGATGCCTCACGCGTTTCATTATTGCAACCTTAAAAGATATAGATACACAAATCTTAGTTTAGGGATGATGAAAACATACATAATGATTTTGAACAGAAAACCTTTGCATAATGCACGTAAGATTATTCATATACAGGTATTCCTCAGAGACACGTGCATCAACCAGTAAAAATGAAGAGATAAAGCAATTCAAACAACCAAAATAAAACACAAGCAATTCTCCCTAGCTCACACTTTGAAATGGCCATTGCAGCCACATGGCTTACTTTTGTAATTAGTTTAATATTAATTTTTAAACTTCCTTATAACCGAGAATTTTACAACTGCAACTTGAACTGACTTCACCTTTTGGAATTAAAATACTCGGAGATCTTTTTCTTTTTCTTTTTTGGGTCAACATACTCGGAGATCTTTGAATGCTTAGTTTTTTTCCATGTTAGTGAAAATCTTCAATTCTGAAACTTCTATGATGTAATTTATCAAATCAAGATTGCAACTTGGAATGTCTGCATCTTTTTTAACTTTGACAACTCAGAGAGCTGTGAAACCAGTGCAAGATGAATATTTTGATTTAAACTAGGATAAAAGCTACAGAACAAAAATGAATTTGCATAAGAACACAAACATCGAATTGTCCTAAAGTCCTACAAAATGTGGACCATAAACATGTATATTTTTCTAGGTTAGTTTCAATTCAAGAATTTTAACTTCAAAAGGTAGAACCATGAGAAAAAAAATATTAACAGCCACGCGATGTAGACCCAGTTAGCGAAATATGCAGAAAGCATATACCACTCTTACTTTCCCTTGGATCTAATTGACCTCAGAAATCCAGAACCAGAACATGTGCTCTCGAATGAATATAAAATGAATATCAAGGAAGGGAAGAAAATGAGAGCAATAGAAAGAGCGACAGCAACAGAAAAAGACATACTCTTGAGGATGACAGTTTGTCATGAAGACATTAATTAAACAACAAAAAAGCTAAGGTGAGACAACAGATCGGAAAGGTACTTACCTCTCGTAGAAACTCCTTCAACTGATCATCATGAAAATCCTGCAATGATAGAACCTTGACAGCAACATCCTGCATTGTATGAGTGGAATCACTATATGAAGCCAGCTAAGGGCTTGGCCTACATAAACTAGCCCGGTTTGTTATGGTTCCTCTTCCTAAAACAGTGTTGTCCATTGGCAATTTAAAAAAAAAAATAAAGGAAAAAGATAAGAGAGAAATCTTGTCTCAGACTACTTGTTTTCTTGTACTTGGATCTCCAAGTTTTTGGAATGTTCCAAATTGCACTTGAGCATCCAAATCGGGGTCAATACCAGCAAAAACATCTCTGAACAAGGTTCTAGCACCATGCCAAATGTGTCCGAAGAAGAAGAGCAGAGCAAACGAAGCATGTCATGTGTACTATTTATCTTAAGTTCTCTATTTTAGAAAACAACATTGGTCCTGGCCTGATAGGATAGCATCCACACATGCTCCAAGAACAGGATCATCAGTGATTAAGTGAAAAATTCAAGTTCCTAAAACTTGCTGAAACTCTAGATTTCCCAATTGCAGTTCTAACCTAAATAATATGATAAGCACGGACTTCTTCTGCTGGAAAAGGACCAAATAGAAATCTATAGAACTTATGAGCACAACAATCACAGAATGCGATCTTCTCTTAGGCAATCAGAATTTTAGGAATAATAACTGTGTACAGCATTGCAATAAGAATAAAAATTGAGCACAGGATTGCAACTCCTAGCAGCATCAACTATAAATAATCTTAATGAAATAAAGCTCTATATGCAGATAAGGATGCTAACCGATCCATGCCACTCTGCCCGATGCACAGTCCCAAAGGAGCCTGCAAGCCAATCAAAGTATTTATATTCATGCTACATTTATGTAACCGAAAAGTGCAGAGTGGACAAGAAGAAAGAGAGCCAATACCAGCGCCAACACGTTCCTTAATATGCAACTCTTCCCATGAGATCTCGAGCCAATCCATTGCAAGCGAAGGTTCAAGATTCACATATCTTGGAACAGTAATTGCAGCAAAGTCGCCTTTACTCCCCAACTCCTCCAACTCCAACTGATTGGAGAGACTTACATCAGGTTGCTTGGTTGTGTCCTTGGAACTTTGGTTTCCAGCTATACTGATCTCTTTTTTGCAAGTTTGGTGCATGATATAATTTCCCTGAACTTGCTTAGGAGAATCGATTGTTGATGCTCCAGTAGAAGCATCCAGAACTTCAGACACGTTTAACTGGAGACTGGATCGTACTGGATTATCATACATGCAACAATTTATATTATGTTTTAACTGCAAAGGCATTGCCAATCTTTCTGCTCCTGAACAAGCCATCTTCCCTTTATCACCTTCTTCCCAAATGCCTGTAAGAGATTAACAGTGCAGTTTTACCTTTCTTAAAGCAAGCATACCTTTTTATAATGCATAACGTGCAGTGGGTTGACATTAACATCAATCAAAAGATGTTGCTTAGGCAAGTTATGATTGTTACATTCAACATCCATTTGAAAAGCAAGACTGCAACAACAGTACTAATAAAAGGGTACAACTCCACAAAGCACCTCAGGAGCAAGAACCAGAGGTGAGAAAATGCAATCACAAATTTCATTATCTAAGGACGTGTTTGTTTGAGTGAAAGAACTTGCCACAATATAGTTTTCTAAACTTTCACGCATGATTTGCTAATCAATCAACAGAAAACCATTTACATTCAAAGAAAATTTGTGAGCTTAAAGTTAGGATATAAATTCCCTAACTAGAAAAGGGGTAACATTTCCTGGAAAAGGATTTCCCGGAAAGCATTTTCTTTTATCAGGAAGTTTTCCCCAAAACAAACACATCCTACATGGTAGAGGAAAAGAAGGGGGATGGATGCTGTCAGGGTAGATGAGGCTATTATCTGAACCAAATTGAAGACTTCATATGCATATGAAAAGTACAGAATTTAAACTTGAATGATTTCATCATGACCAACAGCTATTTCAGCCTGCTGACAACCATTAGATAATGAAAGAAGAGTGATCGTCTGTTTTTCTATACTTACTGAAACATTTGAAATCAAACAGAAGCTTGTGTAGGAAATATGCTAACCAAAGGAAATAGTTAAGAAGAAATGCGAGATGAGAACTAACCATGTTGATGAGATTAACTCTTTACAGGCCCTAGGCCTGAGGTTGAAGTCTCACCCCTCAACCTACCCCACCTTTTTTTTTTTTTCGGACAACTACCTTAGTACCCTAAAAAGACACAAAGATCTGAAGTTTAACTAATCACAAAGGCAGAAATATTTAGTTGATTTAGTTGACCAATTTATTCAGTTATTCAGTGAGGGAGAAAAGCCAAAATCAAATCGATGAGAAGTAACCGGCAGGTTAAATAAATTTCACCACAGATGCTCTCAATTATTATCTACATTACAAAAAGCTAATCCACTTCCCTAACATGTTCATACATCCTTCAAGATTTCCTTCATTGAATATAGATATTGTAAGTTCGAGGTATTCAAAACTGTATACCTGAATGGGCATCATCAGGAAGACCACATCGTGCAGAGCTTAAAATTTGACATGATGAGGCTTCATCCATATAAGGTTGTTGAAAGTCTCTCAGATGAGAAATTTCAAGTGGTGATGGCATCAAAGAAAAAAAGTACCCATTGATTGAAGAATCAGGACCATGCACATTTCCTGGTTCCCCGACAAGATCCACCACATATTCCCTGGAAGAAAAAACATAAACCACAATAACCAAACTTTAATGGGGGCAAAAGTTGAAAAATAAATTTTTAAACACTTGCAATGCCTCAATTGAAAGTCACCCTAATGAGAAGTTCACGACCCATGAACTACGAACTATAATGATGACATATGTAGAAGAAAGTAATCATCCAATGGACAACAGTGGAAACCACTAAAATGGTTTTAATGAGTTAAAAGTTCAAACGAAAGTCATTCTTACGATATCCATTTAACAGGAAGAAATCGAGAATCTTTCAGTCAGATAAATTACCTAGATAGTTGCCTTTCATCTTCAATTTTGACAAGACAAGATGACTGATGATCTGTCTTACAATACATGCAACCTCGAGCTATCCGACAAGGTAACCCAATGTTGTCCGCCAATTTCTGCAAGTGCAATAGCCATTGTTATTTTTGTGAAGTTAAACACATATCCTCACAACTAATTACCAGGCCCAATCATCTCTGCACCAAAATAAAAAAAGTAGAGTGAGAAACAGACAGGGAGAGGGAGGAGGGAGGGAGGGAGCACCTTTGTCTTAATTTAATTTCACCAAAGTGTGTAGCTAAAAGAGACCATGGTAAAGAGGCTCTAAATTATCTTCAATTTCCCACTGATACAAGCATCTACATAGTGCATCTATCGTGCACTTAAATAGTACAGGACGTTAAAATTACTAATGCTTCTGATCTCTTTTCTTAGTGATGACCTCAATGAAGCATTCAAAGGGTCATGATTGAGTCTAGATGTATCTCAAAAAGTTTAAGTAATATATCTTAAAACTCCCGATGCAGAGTTAAACCACAATATTGCACTATTTCTAATTAGATTATACTTCCCCAGAATGAAAAGAGGAGTTTCTCCCTGAAATTACCCATTGTGAACTGCATGTCCTATAACGATTCATTAATTCGCTGGGCCTCGCTGCAAGTAACTCCACTAACAGCCTCTAACCATCATCCTAACCAACTGTTCTACCATCATGGCTGTCACTTAATACCTCCCTATACATCGTAAGTCAATTGCATAGTGGCTTGTACTGTCCAACAATCACTGATGGCAGTAAAAATCAACAAGTAGGGTGTCTAAGCTTCAATAACCCTATTTGTGTTGTACAGTGAATAGTATTTTCCAAAAGTAGTTACATGGCTATCATAGCATTCCTACTTTTTCTTATGGCACAATAGTGCACTTGTTACAACTAAAATGTTCTTGTTACATAGAAGCTATAGCAGTGATTTCAGAAAGCATCCTCTGAATATTTTGCTTTAGGAAAACCATGTTAATAGATCTGCCAAATGCAATCTTTTCTCATGCAATATGTCAAGCTCAAGATTAGTGCAATCTTGCAGCAATAAAGAAGAGTATCTTTAGCAAACACACTTCTACCATAGAGGTTCTATGAGGACGATGGAATTGTTCACTTTTTAAGTAGGACTTACAAATAAAGTATCCTTCTTACCTTGAAAAGGATGGCTCGATGTCTACAGAGACCCATAGACAGGCTACCAATGGGAAAAACTATACACTTATTGAAGTCCTTCAATCTCTTGCTAACCACTTTCCAGCGCTTGTGGAGATCACCTTGCTCCCCTGGGAAATTTCCCCTATATAATTTAACAGACTTTTACAGACTAAACATTAGAGAAGCTTTAAATGGCTTGATCTTGACGGTGCCATGCTCTCTTCCAAGGAAGCGTTGCCTTCTATGAACAAAATCACTTAATTAGATGGCAGCAATGGAGAAGGTTCAGACATACCCCATCGAGATGGCAACGAGCTTGCCTAGTCTCTTAACCAGGACTAAAGTATTCTCTGAATCAGAAAACAATTCTTGTGCTTTATCTTCCAACTCCTTAAGACGTGAATCCCCGCGTTTATCAATAAGAACAACTTCCATAGAAGGCTCGCCGGGTTCCACCTCTTGGAGCGACATCAATGATGGCAGCCTTCTTCCCTCCTCTAAGTCGTTGCACATTATCCACAGATATGGATTCATGCCCAGTATGTTATAGAACCCATCAGATATTTTGTCGGCATATGATAAGCACCCACTAACCTGGAACAAGCAAAAGATCATATCCATCATGAGGTTCGACATTGAATTTAAGTTGTTGTTCAACTTTATCCCAAGTCTAAACAAAACCGTAGGCGCTTTAACAGAATAACAGGTGAAGAGTAATCCAGCATTTAATTACTTGAATGAAAGCGGAGGACCTCAATTTCGGAAGCCTTGACCCGGATTTATTACAATGTGCATGTAAAAAGATGAAATTTATTTCCTACGAAAGACTCG
This sequence comes from Eucalyptus grandis, assembly GCF_016545825.1. Lineage (NCBI taxonomy): Eukaryota > Viridiplantae > Streptophyta > Magnoliopsida > Myrtales > Myrtaceae > Eucalyptus > Eucalyptus grandis. The sequence continues at coordinate 4,351,131 of NC_052617.1, read as the reverse complement.
GACTAGTAAGGTGTGATGTATACCATCCCCTCCTAAGACCAAATTGATAAGCATGTTGCGAGAAAATTGTTTCAAAATTGTCTCAATTAAATTGTTTCTTATATTATCTTGGAACTGAAGACATATCAAGCACATGCGTAATCTTCTAAACAAGTTCTGGGGGGTAAAAAAAAAAAGGAAACAGCAAAGGCCAAGCATACCCAGAGACGATACGAGACGGTGTCTGCATTGGTACAGTCCTCCTGCGTGCTCGCTTGCAGAGGTACGGGCTCAATAGAGAGACTCGCTTGCGAGGTCAGTCTCCTAGCCAGAGTGAGTTGCAGGTAATAGCTCTCTCTGGTTCTCTGAGCCAAGCTCTTCTTACCACGCCCCTCCTCCTCCTCCTCCTCCTGCCGCCTCGGCCGAGTTGACTCGGTTCGCAAAAGCGAGTCCTTAACATCGCTGGACGCATTCCCGTCCAAAGTCGTCCCCGAGAAAAAGCTCGCCGCATAGCTACTCCCGCTCGACAGCCGCGACAAGGACACCTGCCGGTCGAAGTTCCGGTCGACGCTCCGGTCCCGGATAGCGTCCGGGACGGCGACGTCGATCGGAACCGGGGCCGGCTCCGCGGGCGTCGGGGGCAACAGAGGCTCGCGGTCGCAGTCGTCGCTGGAGGAGGACAGCCGCGATTTCACGTGCCAAGACGACGACGAAGATCTGATCTTCTCTCCTTTTCTCTCAGCGAACCAGTCGCAAAAAGTCGCGAGCTGTTGCCTCTTGCTCTTGTGCTGCTTGCCGTTGATGCCGACCGTCTCGCCCGTGAAGAGATCGGATGCAGGTGGATATTTCGCGACCGCGCGCTTCGAGAGCGACTTGCCGTCGCTTTCGACGCTAAAGCCGTCCCTCACGGCCCCGTTGTTGACGATGCTCGCGAAGCCCGTGGACGTGGCGGTGGTGGCTGGGACGGACGAGGTAATCTTCTGCTTTTCGTGATCCGACAGCTGCTGGCTGTTGGCAGATGCATCGCCCCCTCCTCGCTGATGCTGATGCTGATGGTCCGGAAATTGCCTCGGGAAGAAGTAAGTCGTCCTGTGAGGCATTTTTCCACCCTCTCACGAGCCTCACGAGATTCGGAAGATCAGTCAACACTCAACGCTCCCTCTCTCTCTCTCTCTCTCTCTCTCTCTCTCTCCCTCGCGGCGACTCCGCGCGGTCGAACCTAACCGACAATGGCGACGAGGAAACGGCCGGCGAAGCGAAGCACGCGAACAGCCAACACACGACCCCGATCGAGGAATCTTCTTCGACGACCGAATGAGTACGTATTCCTGAAGGCCTCGACTGACCTCGCGGAACCGGGGGGCCGCGTCGGGACCGGTCCGGACCGACGTGACGGCGGCGGCGACGAACGAGTGCGATCGCGGCGATCTCAATGCCCGAGCTATGCCGCTCACCGACTGCACCGCGCGAAGAGGCCGGAGAAGACGGAGCCGAGCCGAGACGAGCCGAGCAGAGACTCCGGTCGGAGGTGGACGGGGACCTAGAGCGACGCGGCGATTCGCGGCGGCGAGGAGATGGACACGGCGCTCTCGTCCGCGCGAGCGAGAAAAAGAAGGAAGACTGGGGAGGGGAGAGGAGGGAGGCGAGGTGATGTTGTCGTTGCCGGGCGCGAATTCGCGAGCTTCGTCTGTGGAGTGCACACGTAACACTTACAACGCGGGCCGTTGCGACACGTAGGGGGGGGGGGGGTGCGCAGTGCGCACTCTGGAAGGCGTTTTCGGGGGATAAGCTGCTGCGAGAAGAGGAGCGATTATAATATTCGGGGGCGCTTAAATACGGTTGGGGCTCGGGACTCGGGAGGGAAAAAGGGGGAGGGGAGGCCTGAAATGTCGTTATTGCCCCTTTCGTGCCCCGACGAAGAGGCTTTTTATCGAACGGTGGAGATTCGCTAGAGGTTGCCGAGTTGGAGCATCCTGCGGCTGAGGGGGATCGTCACCCGACTTTCCATATTTGTATTAAATTGTCGGCTTCACGTAACTAACCGGTCGTACTATTTTCATGTCATGCATTGCATACGGCTTATTTTGTATTTAGAATTTCGAATGCCCCTCTTATAATTAGCGCCATACTCTCTATCTATCAATCGTCACTTGATGCGTTGCGTCGAATAAATAAAAAGGAAAATTCCTCTTAAAGGATTTGCGTGAACCGGATGTCATGTTTTGGAAATGCACGTAAAGGCAATATATTTGTGCTGCTTAAATTGAAATTTGCTCCGGATAGAATAGAGGCACATCGGTCTTCGTAAATATCATAAATCATAAATGGGTTATTTTAGCTAACCAATTGTTTAGCTATATACAATTGTCGCCACTAAGGCCATCCTCACTTTTAAAATATTTTTCCAATCATTCTGAGGATAATATTTTTTGAAATATTCATTTTTCGTAAAATAAACATGCTCAAAAAATAATTTATGGATAAATTTTTGCATGCATCATTATCCTGACCGAGACGAGCTTGACCCTGGTGAGTTGCATAGATGTCCCTTCCAGCGGGTCTAAGCAATGAAGCTGCTTCGCATGAATATGGAGAAACAAAGAGTTGTGTACGGAGCTTTAGCTGCCAACGTCGGTCATCCATTTCCTAGCTATTAAGGGGTGCACAAACTAAAATGGTCTCGTGGTGGCTGATGATCTCACTAACGTTGTCCTTAGAGCCAATGTTTGGTCGTCAAGCATGGAATTTGGAGAGAATCAAATAAGATGAGATGAAAAAACCTTATGAACACATATCATCAAATATTTGATATAAACATAGAATGATATTTAAACATAATTTAGTCAAATTAAAAAGAAAAGAAAAAGAAAAGAATGAAACAAAAATAGACCTGGGGATTATGGCCGCCACTACCATGGTGGTTGCAATTGACATTGGCAACCATAGTGATGGGGATTGCCACTGTCGCAGTGGTGCAACACAATGAAATCACGGAGGATCACGGGCAACGGAATGCCAAGAAGCTAAGGCATCATGGGTAGTGGTGGTGGCACCCTGGGAAAATCGAGGCATCACAACGATGTTTCCTAGGGTGCAACCTCCACTGGGTGGTTGCCTAAAGACAAATTCCTCATGATGGCCATGCGCAGTCTCGTATCTTCAAATGTGAGATCACAAGAAAGTGAGGGGAAATCGCAAGCAACCACTATATGGGGTTGCTTTAGCATTGTTTTTGTGTTTTCTCGTATTTTTCTTGTAAGAATTCTCTTTATCCAACCCGAGTCTATCCTCCCAAGTCCCAAATATCTTATCAAGCTATTTATCTAGACACATTTGAACTCATCCTATTCAAAAGACATTGTGACTGGATGGGATAACGTGATATATTATCCATGTTAACCCATTTCGATACTACACACGATTATTTAATAGCCAGAATTTTTAAATCAATTTCAAATGATTTCGTATGAATTCACACAGGATGAAAGCACAAGGTCGTCATTCCAATCTTTTCGGACCCTATTGGCTTTCCCTGCTGCACATTTTCGTGTCACACGTCAACACACCACGCTCATACGCGAGCGTTCAATCATCTTCCGATCACCCCGGTTAACGGGGACGCGACAGAATTTCACAACATACGAGGCAAGATCCCGGTCGCCAAGCCCGCCCAATCTTATATATGCTTTCATACGAGGCGCGCGATGCACACCGTCCACATTCCTAGACGATGATAGGCTGAGGCCCGCACCGTCGAGCTCCGCTGGTTGGCTGCCCGGGACGGCAGATGACGGTGGGCGTGTCGGAAGGGGCTCGGCTGGCGCCGAGACATGCCGTCTGTCAGAAGTCCTCCTCCCCCTGTCCCCGTCGCCTGCCTCCCACCTCATTCTCTCCTCCATTCGCGTGGCCCCGTCGGCTTTCTATTTGAAGCTTTTTCAAGTACTTAATATTTCGCTCGAATCGAGAGCTTTGGATTGCACGCGACGCGAGGGAACCGTGCGCCAGGTTCCAGTTTCTGCCTTTCTTTTGTTTTAGTTATTGTTTTTGCCTGGGGTGGTGGGACTGTTGGGTCCCTGAAAGGGTACGTTTGTAGAACCGAAGCAAGCCCCCGAAAGAGTTCGTGCTTTTTTTTGCGGTGATCGAGGGTATTAGGCGACGAAACGGTGCCGGTTCTTGCGGTTTTGAATGCTCCGTGGCCCGTGGAGGCCGTGCAAATGTTAGTATCATGCTCGTTGGGACTGAACATTAGACCTTTCGAGCGATGGTCATGCGGAATGATTTCATTAATACGCGCTCTAGTCGCCGAGCTGTATACATCTACAGCGCGCCGGTTGGAACCGACAAAGGTGGATTTTCTTTATGTGGATGTTTAGCAAGTGTCGTAAGGTGCTTGTCGACAAAATATATGTGATATGTACACATTTTTTTGGTTATTTTATTTTTAGGAATTGTGATATGTCTAACCCAAGGCCGACCCTAGCCCAAGTGACACCACAAAAGAAAAAAATAATAATAAAATAAAATTTATCAAAAAACGTTAATATCAACACCAAGGATGCCTGACCCCCAAAAAAAAAAAAAAAACTAGTCATATCACAGAAGATAATCTGCGTCCACGTTAGTAATTTTTTGTGTAAATTGGCTGAATGAATTCAATTGACAAAATATGAAAATATTTAAGATCAAAATGGACCAAAGTGAAAGGTTTCTTAATGTAATATGTTTAGAATCTTTTTTTTTTTTTGTACCTTTTCCGAAAAGAAGGTGTTGCCTGTCCATGCCTATTTTCCCAAAAGAAGAAAGGAAGGAAATAATGCAGGCTTTCTCTTTCTCCACCATTAGAATGCCGGCCTATTTGTAAAATGTGCTAGTGGTCCATCATCACATCACCTCCAAAAGATTAACCGTAGTCGATAAACAGACAGGAAAGCCGATTTAACAAGCTACAATGACCGCTCAAATTGCGTGACATTATTAAACTTGTAACCATCCAACATCCAAAAGGAGAAATGCCCGGTTGCACACAGCATGGGGACAGAAAACTGCGGGTCAAATTTGACCGTCCCGTGGCGACGACCGGTTCATCAGAAACGATTGACTTTTCCCGCGACTGCTTTCCCTTTGCCAGCAAGCTAATCCCATCCCATTGGTCGATCAATTAAGAGCCGAATTCAACGTACCGAGCACGGACGGGCGGTAATCGCCATTGAAAGTGACAAAGATGGTGAAATGTGGTCCTCCTCCGACGTTAATCATTGTACCACGCCCGATTATTTTAGCCTGCTAATGACGCTTAAAAAAGAACTTAAGATTCTCGATCCCTCCAATCATCTTGTAGTCTGGTGGCCCTACAGGAGCAGCAGCCATCTCTCGTTGGGTGGGGTTCTTGATTGGTGGGATTTGGCACATGACTTCGGGTCTCTTTTGGGGACAAAAGCTTGACCGCCCAGGCGGCTTATTCTATTAAAGGGAAGGGCAAGTTCTATTTGAAGAAAGGAAGGGTAGATCTCAAGCAGGCGCTTTCTGAAAAGTAAATAGGCTCTGATCCTTTTTCCTCTTTTTTTAAGAGAGTGGATGTTAGCAATTATTCTAAAGATGCCGATTAAGCGTGCATTATAATAAGCGATGATTTGATGATGAATTTTCCAAAATGTGTGTCACGGAAAAAGTCGGTGCTTTGTGAGTTTATAAGTTTTTCATACGTGAGCACTAAGCAAGTACTCTCAGGGCAATCAATAACAAAAGTCCTCTACGATGATTCCAACGTTTAAGGGATTTCGGCTCCTTATTGGAGGATGATAAAAGACGCCTTTCTTTTCTCCTAGGAACCATCTTACGCACGCAATGAATAGCTTGAATGATCCATGGCGAGTAATTGCGTAGCAGATTGGCCGAATGTGGTGGTTGGTTGTGACCGGTGATAATGGCCGATCCATGCTTCGATTTAAGATAACGAAAGGGGGCAAGTAGGACTGTAGGAGTGAGATGGGACTATGTTTGAAGAGTGATGCGCACTAATCTCACGTGCTGAGGCTTTCTCCGAGGTTAAGCATGATTGCTATTAAAAGAGATAAGAAGTCTCCGAAGCAAGCAGAGTGGCAAAGCATCAAAGGATGTATTATTACGCAAAAGCCAACGTTTGCATGACATGACATAAAATTTATGAACACCGGATGGACTTTTACTTTTTATTTGTTTAGTTAACATAAATTTTGCTACACAAGGCACGTTGACTCCTTAAACCCCCCCCCCCCCCAAATAAAAAGAAGGTTGACAAATAATTGTTAACATAAAAATGGGCGTATATCCTTTTTCATGATCTTCTGAAATTCGAATAACATTTTAGCTTTTTGCAAGAAAGTAAAAAGTTAGTCTTTTGGGATTAAGTTCATACATACAAAGCAATGGCTGATTCATATTTAGCTATTGTGGAATTAAATAGGGAACATGTTTTCAGTCATGTTGTGAACATGATCTGTCTATATTGACTTTTAATCTTAACACTTTGCTTAATCAAAATCCTACTGCTCATGGATTTTGACTATTGTCAAATCTGAAACATCAATAACTTTGACAAGATATAAATATTGGCATGTAAACTAATAATTAATTTTTTAAAACTTCCTTTAAAATGTAGAAAATATTCTGAATTTTGACAAGCATCAAATTTCATAATCTATCTCGCCAAACCAATTGCATCTTGACGGTTCACGCCTTTGCATGGCCAAACCAAACTTCATTTTGTTCTTATTTTACTTGAAGTGGGAAAATTGTCCAAAAAATTATAAATTTATTGTATGATGGCTAATTCAAGTTTTATAACTTTTTTGTCTGGTCCTATCCTATATCTATTTTACACCTATTGTGTATGCTATGTGTAGGTTGTAAGACCCTACTCCTTTACCCAAACGTCCCCACTTGATGCGGTTATGGGATGGGCGAGAGTTGTTTTGAGTGATTATTGAAGATGGGTGAGTGTATGGGGATGGATGTCGATGGGTAAAAGCTAAATAAGGGATAGAATGCGATTGGAACCAATGACTATAAGATGTGCCACCAGCTGAGGATCAAGAATGGGATAGATGAAGCTCACCAACAAGGCCTACAGAAATCACCAGCCAATGATACAGGACTTTAGGATTGAAGAAGCTCACTACCAGGGCCTATAAGAAAACCACTAGCCAATGATACAATGCTTTTATGGCTCATCACCAAGGAATAATTCACCTTCCAAGGTTACATAAATTGAGAGTGATCTACTCTGCAAAGATATTTGCTCACGTAGAGGAAAATCTCAAATATTCATTTACTCAAATTTACTGTCTTACATTTGAGAATTCACCTCATTGTATAAAGGGAATATTACCTAGGAAATACTCTAAACATTAAAAACACGGAAACTGCCCAACATTAGTATCATGAAAATTAGAAAACACAATAAATACTTAGCAACTAGAAAATGCATTAAACAATCTAGTGACCTGAATTTTGACTCTTTGAAAGCTATAACACCTTAAGACTGACTAATGACACTTGCCTAGATGCAAAGTAATTAAAAGTATGCTGTAAATTCGTTCGTCATCACAGGTAACCCAATTGATACCTTGAAAGATCATCAACACCAAAAGAAATTGTCTAGAACAGTCTTTGGTTGCTAGATAGTCGATTATAGTCTTAGAAACGATAGCAAGCTTGTAAACTGATATTGACAACCATGAAATCGACAACTCTCTTGCATAATGGACAAAGCTTGATCCTCATGCATCATTACTCTACCTCTCAAGGAGGTGAGGAATTCCTCACCTCCTCCTTCCCAAGTGAAAAGGGTGAGCATTAGGGCAACCTCCAGTGGTTAGTTTAAAATCTTTCAATCATATTATTTAGTCATAATTCTTTTGATGATTTGCTGATGTAGTTCTTTAGGTCAATTTTGGCTAGAATTTGCTTAGGTGGATAATGGTCATTTTACATGGCATGATCAGCATTGATATGGATTAATTTTTACATTTTTTTTTATTTTGAGTTTTTTCTTTTTTTATTCCTTCTCTCTCTCTTTCCATTTCCTTTTGCGTCATCAGGCCTCGGCAAAGGCCTCACCTCCCCAGCCTCTAGTGAAAGGACCCTCATCCAAGGTTGGTGAAGGTGGCCCTCGTCGGTGTCTTGCAACCTCCACAACCATCATTGAGGTCGATGGAGGGAAATAGAGAAAAAAGACAAAAGTGAAAGGAAAAAAATTCAAAAAAATTCAAAAATCTTAACAAATTTTTTCAATGTCAATGATTTTTGATTTAAATTAGCCGGAATTGCTATATTGACAAATTGGTAAAAGATTTAGAACTACATTGATAAATTGTAAAAAAACTAAGATTAAAAAATGATTAACTGGTTAGGCTACGCATAACAACGCTTCTTGGCTGAGGAAGAGTTTTTTTTTAGAAATAGTTCTTTTCTATTTCTATTCCGGGGAACAATTTCTTAATAAAATAAGGTGTTTGGTAATTATACAAAATTTATACTCCAGAAATAGAAAAAGAATAGAAATGCGTTTGGTACGAAACAATTTCTTTTTTGTATTTATTCGTTTTTTATTCTTACTCATGGATCATCGATCACCAACCGCTAGCCACCGCCACCACCCATCGCCGCCCGCCGCCACCACCGCACGATCGTCGGCCGGCCGTCATCGCTAACCGCCACCGCATAGCCCATCGGCCGCCGCCGCCGCCGATCGCCGCCAGCCCATTAGCACCATTGCCGACCATTGATGATGGCGTAGCGACCAGCGAACGATGGTGGCTCCAGGCAGTTGGAGGTGGTCTCGACAAGAAAGAGGGACAAAAGAAAAATAAAAAAGAAAATTGCCTTATTTCTAGAAATTGTTCTTGAAAATATCAATCAATTTTTTTTTTTCCTTGTTTCTACTCAAATCTATTCCCGGGTTAACTTTCTATTTCGGAAAACAGAAAAACAATTTGGCGTTACCAAATGGATTTTTGTTCTTTTTTTTGTTCTAGGGAACAAAAAGCATAAATTGGGAGAAATAGAATCGTTGTCATGCAGATCCTTAAAGAACATCACTTCACACTGATAAAATTTATGTGCTCTTGATTCGTCCTTATATAAATTAACATTATCATTTAGCCCTGATTTAAGTAGCATCAATGCCCACAAAAAAAAAAAAAAGATTTCAATTTTGCTACCACGTCTATACAATTTCATTCGTTCCTTTTAGTACCATTGCAAAAAATGTTCAATCAAGTACTTTGGCGGCATGAGACTGGGAGTTTTTGGGTGCCTCCTTGATCTTGGAGATGTCATATGAAAAAGTCGTGTTAGATATTATTGCAGTTTGGATAGAAAAGATTGGCTAGGGTTCATCTAATGGGCAAGGGTCGTACACCCACTAGACATCGAATACGCCACGAAATATATTTAAATCAGCTTATAAACAAACACCTCGAATACGCCATCTCTGGCCCACCCGCTCTGTTCCCTTTTAAAGGTTTTGGCCAATTGGAGAAAGGGCTTTCCTATTTTCCTTTAATTTAATCCAATTTAAAATATAACAAAAAGATAAAAGAGGAAGGAAGTCACTTACCCAATAAAGAAACATCGAGTGGATGACGACTAAATTGTACATTATTCATTAGGTGGGTGAGCCATAATGCATTATTGATATCATAAATCTAGATTGAGCCAAGTCCACGTGACGCGTGCTCTACTTATAAGACTATTCGATTTACATGGCTTTTTTTTGGGGGGGGGTCTTGTTGGTTTAAGTGGATGAGGGTTGAGCCAGCAAGTTTTTACAATGAATTCTACACCATCGACTGATTGGGTGGTGGTCGATTGATTTGCATTTATTTCATCAAATTAGATTAAAATCTCATTGCAAAAACATCCGCAAATAGCATGAAAACTCACAAATACAACAAGTATCGTATCGATGCTGGTACTATGACCGATTATGTTCATCTAGAGCATTTGAAAGTGTCTAATGCTCAAGATTTCTCGACTATTATTGGTGGAGCGAAATGATTTTTTTTAAGAGGGAAGGTTTCCTCTTTGTGGGTGTTTCTCATGCGTGTTGAGCAAGTAATCTTTGGCATTGGGCCGAATTCAGCACTTAGGCGAGACTGCGGGGTGGCGCATAAGTGGGCCCGGCGGGTGCCGGGTTGGTCAATGAAAAGCGAGAGTTGACCTCTCGGACAACTTGATACTTGATAGGGCGACGTTTTCCTAGGACTCGTCGCTTTCCTCAAGACAAACGAGGCACGAGATTTGATGACCAAACATGACGCATTGGATGATAGAATATTTTACTTTTTTTTTTTCTAAAAATTTGTTTTCTCCCCTTCTTCCATTGGCCCGCCAGGCAAAAGAGTATCTGGACGAATAATTTTCTGCACCCTTTAACCTAGGAATAATTTTACCAATGAGTGAATAAGTCTACGGACGATGAAAAGTGCCTGCGGCGGCCCCATTCCACGATATTTTTTCTGTCCTCTAGTTTAGTCCTTCACAAGCCGTTTACTTCCTTTTGACGTCGTACTTCTATCTGGTCATACGAGGTGATTTTTATTTCCACCAAACAATGCTTTGTTAGGTTTTCATTTGTTATCACAAATTTCTCGAGGAGAGAGAGGGGTGGAGGGTTTATTTATCTTGACATGAGTAATGTTTAAATTAGACGAATAAATATTTATCTAAGATGAAATAGAAAAAATGTGCCAATTTTTTGCTCTTTTGACATGGTACTTTAGAATGCATACGTATCGATTAACGAGTTTAGAAGAGAAAAATTACTCAAAAAATCATAAATTTATTGTACTCTTGTTAATTGATTTCCAAACGTTTCAACTATATTAAAAGAGTTTCAAATCTTTTCGTGTTTTACAAATTGAATACTACACTTAAATAATGTGCCATTTCCACGGAGAAAGTGATTTGGGGTCCCAATTTTTTCCTTGGGCGGTAGCAATCTGCTCATAATAGCCCCCCCCCCCCTTTCAGGAGATCTTTATCGTACAACCCAAGACAAATCCACTTTCCCCGCCCCAATCAAATGCCTTTTCTTTCACGGCATAGGGTTTTTCATTGATATCATTCTGGGCATAATTACAATTCAAATCACTAAGTTGAAATTTATTTTTTAATATATAAAAAAATGATTAATCAAAACTTAAATCATAGCACTATGATTAAAACTCATACTCAACTGTCACTCTCGTTTCTTACTGCAAAAGTCAATTATAAGAAGTGTAACCTAAGATTATATTTAATTTTTGTTGGTTTGAATCGAAATCGATCAAATGAGAAAAATGTCATGATCCTAGGACCAAGTTAACGAATGACATATGTTAATTATTTGATTTTATTTGGTCCAATTCTTTTTCTTTTTGGTTTTTTTGGTCCCCTTTCTTTTCTTTTCTTTCAATTCTCAATTTTTCTTCCGTACCCTCAGTATCTTATCTTAGATATTCATTGTAATTAAAAATTAAATTTATAAGTGTATCAAATTTATATAGCTACTACTGATTTTTTTTTTCCTCCCATTTCACTTTCCATTTTACCATTTTCAATAAAATTCAAATTCTACATGACTTACGTGCACTAGGAATTAGAATATATTTTTTTTTAAAAGCATCATTTAAATTTTCAGTAAATACGCGCAATTTGCGGATGTGGGAGTGGTTGCGGAGAGATAGGCTGGTGATGGGACAAAAGACGTACTCCAGATGGGGCCCATTTAAGCATCCGATTTATTTTAATCCGATCGGTGGATTATCGTTTGGACCCTCCTTGTCTCGAACTCGCTATTGATTGGTCCGTTTTAATTTCCTTTCCTCATTCAAAACGCAATGAAGCCTCTTTTGCGGATGTTCCCTTTCACGTAACGGTGGAGTTTTTTTGGCTTATATGTCGAAAGAGTTTGCTCGTCTTTCGTGATGAGCTCGAGTTTTGTAGGAAATACTCAAAAAATGAAAGTCTAAACGTACCTGTATAATTATCGGGAAAGTTATTAAATAAATTCTAAATCCATTATAATGAATGTTGATTCGATTCTATCAATCATTCAAGTAAATAAATTAATGAGAGTGCATGAAATCTGATCTAACCCTTGGCTAAGAAAAGGTGGAGAGAGAATGTGGAATACTTAAAGTTGGATTGAATTGAAATATTAATACAAAACTTTAGCATCCAAATTTTAAGGATTAATGGCACAAGTGCTGGAATTATTTGTATTTCTTGATCATTATAATTACGGTATAGTTTGCTTTAGCTTTCAACAATTTAAACTTTTAGAGTAAATAGTTAAACACTTGAGTTTATATTGATAGTAGGTCTTTGCAAGAAGGGAGATGTAAAATTCAAAATCTATAAATCACTGCACTCTAACTGCTTAAGACACCTTTTGGAATAGAAAGTCTTGCATTCTTACTACCATATTGAATATTACCGCATAAGTCTATTTAATTTTATTTTCTAATTTGAATTTTTGAGCCGAACCTCCTGTTGCAGTGGTGATTGAAGTCAGCTAACATCGACGACAGACATGAACATTTGGAGCACTAGACATTGAAATCATTCAAGTAAATATTGCTTCAGCTTCTATGGAAAGAGGCAGTGTTGAGCTGATCTATGTAGCACGGACACTCTTCGGAAGCCTTCGTGTCGTGTTCAACACGCCGACACGTGTCCGACACGCGGTCAACGAGTGTCGAAAAATCCGACACGTGGTCAACTCTTTCCGACACGCTCCGACACGCGAGTCCAGAATTCTGACACGCGATTCCGACACGTACGGGGTCAATTTTAAAAATTAATAATACTTGATGTGTCAAAATATAAATATACACAAATGAAGTAATAAAATTGTTATAAATATACACACATGGAGTCAATTGTTTTTTTCAGTTTTATTTTTTTAGAATTGTTTTATTTTTTTAAAAAGTCTTTTGCTCTGAAAGAAGTAATAAAAAATGCTATATATGATAAATAAATAAATTTAAAAATATCATTTCAGCATTTTTCTTTAAACAATGTTTTTTTCCTCTAAGTTTTGTGTATTATTGTAACAAATTAAAATAATGAATGATATTATTTAATATTAGGCTATTTTTATTATTATATATAACGTGTCGGAACGTGTCGAAATTCTCTATTTTTAAGAAATGACTTGTCGACGTGTCGTGTCGTGTCGTGTCACGTGTCACGTGTCCGTGTCGATGCTACCATGCTTCGACAAGCATGGAAAAGAACAAGCTCCTTTGAAGTCGGCGGCACAAAACAAATGCATCCAATAAAACCATTAAAGTACGTGTACAGCCATAATTTGATAGAAAGGTTGAAATCCTTATGCATGTAACCCCGAAGTCAATGACAGAGGTTACATTTCCTTGTCGTCATAATTACCACTGCCACCGTCTTGGCCGTCACTAGGACCGTACTCAATTGCACCGCCTTCTTCGACTACCATGATAATAAATTTCTGTCTATTCGACTAACCGACGACTATTGTTACCGCCGTTGTAACCACGCCACCACCACCCCTCCCGCCTTCTACACTTTATTTATTTATTTACGGCCTTTCAGATCATGTATTCCATTATACTCGAAGAATTTCCTAGTACAATAGACTCGTCCATTCGAAAAATAGAAAAGTAACTAATGTATGTTTAGTATGCGAACTTTCATCTTGTTGTATTAGGAGGCCAAAATGAAACATTCATTTGTTTTCTAACTGATGATAACTAACAAATGTCAGTGGGCAATGATATCTTCTTCCTCACGTCGCGGTGTGGCGGTGTCTAGGTCGGGAAATTTTCATCTCCCGGACAAATACACCTCCCCAGACGATCTTAAGGCACACTCCCAAACAATGGCAACGTGATACTTTTAATTACGAAGAATCAAGAGCCGCGTGGTAAAAGCCCTTCTTATTATTTCCCACTAAATTAAATTAAATTACACGCATGTAAATGCTGTCGCACTAAGCTTGAAATCTAATCATAAATTGTCAAGGCAAAGAACTATACTAGACATGATATGACGAGAGCTCAGGCAATTGGCTAAGTCATTAGCCAAAGAATGATAATCTATCTAAATGCACATGATATGGTCAGAGAGATGCTGTTTGTCCATATTACTTTTTTCAGCAACTTGCGTATAAAAATAATGGAACGAGGGGGAGCATCCGGATAGGAAGGGAAAGCATATCCCGACGAGCGATCCTGATCGTATTTGATTAGTGGCTCGCCATCGAACTAACGGGAACCACATCCTGGAACAAGTAACATTGACTTTTTTTTAGTTACTTTAATGTTCGTAGATTAGGATGTCAGGTGTTGGCTTTGAAATGCTCGACCTTGGTTGCTGAGCACACGGGCGTTCGTCCCTTTGGAAGCACTTTTCTATGGCTGGAAATTTGAGGGTGTGATCATTGAAACCTGTGGAGCGTGATTGCCTTATTTCACTGAAAGCTTCATGTCGATGAAAATCATTTTCAAGAAAAATGGTTAGTTTTGATTTATTTTGTGGTCTAAGGAAAGTGAGTTTCCTTCTTGCCTAAATAAGAGCTATTTTCCTCCAATTCAAGCCTGTTGTTTTCAGTTTATGGAAAAAAATTTCTATGGATCAATTGGTTTTTCATTATTCAAATACTAGAAAGTCGAAAAACAAATTTCCGAAAATGGTTTTCCTTTTAAACAAATGGATCCTAGTGGAAATAAAGTGGCTCGATGGTTGACCACGAAAAAGAGACACTGTATTTCTTAAACATAGTTGGTGTAAATTAAACGTAAACACTGAACAAATTTGAGTGAACACGTTTAGGATGAGATGACTATTGAGATTGACTTGCTTAGCTTCTAATCAACCTCAAGTTTGAGCTACTTGAGCATCTTGTTGGGCCAAGCTCGAGTTTGTTAATACTCAGCTTGATAGGTTTGTAAACTTAGCCTAATAGGGCTTTCGGCAATTATAAAGCTAGATAAAGCACACTTAAATTTACATAATGTTCAAGCTTATAAGTTGATTGTAATCGAGACAAATCAGGTCGAAGTTCGGAGTATCTCGATCTTCTACTCTAGTCGAGCTTGAGCAGAAAATCAATATTTGATCAAGCTCGAGCTCGAGCTTGAGTTGGAGTTTCCAGTTTCGAGTATCGAGGACGTGAATTTAGTTGAGCTTGAGCTTGGCAGCGCCAACAATCGGCTCCATTGCACACTTATTGGGTTTGCCAAAATTATTAGGTCCAGTAGCACCATGATGGGCCGGGCTTTCACTCTACTGGGCCCACTAAGTAAGAATAAGGTATCTAAAAGGGATCGGAGATACATAAATGGGCCTCGTTGGATTATCGAGATGTGCTCCCTATAAAAAGCAAAATTCTTAGTTCAAGGCAAAGTATAAAGGATTCGATAACAGTTGAATATTGCACATAAATTATAATGTTTTTACTATACTCAGAGATTATAAAAATTATCAAAAGAAATGCTCATTAGAAAGAGTTACATTGCTAATATGCACATAAAATCTCATTGAAATTAGCTGTATTATTGAATTAGGGAAAAAAATTGTGAATTTGGAAAAATCCTAATCGAAACTGATAATAAGCAAGATAAATGGGAAGTGCAACAAAAGTTATCTTTTTCCTTGTGGCTTCAAATGTTTTAGATTTTTTAAGGGTCGTATTTATGGATCGATTCATTATTATCGGAGCTGTTTGAGCTATTTCCGAATATCAATATTTTGCAAATTTCTTAATTGCTAAACACGATGGGATTATGCGAAGCTTGCGAATGCCTCTTCATCCGTACCCTCTATTTTTTCACTTCGTGAGAGCTTTCATAAGCCGGGCGTGATGGCCTGTCGGTAGAGGGGAACTCCGCAATTGGAAATAAGAAAAAGTTTTAAGAGAATTAACGCTTTTCATTCCCGTCCGACGTCGCTGCGGCCGCGTTTAACGGCCAAGCTAATTGGGCTCAGGCTCAACGAAAGGGCCATTATCGGAAATAAAGATAACTCGCGGGGCTAAAGTCTAATTACTCATCATTTTCTCCCTTATTCCTTTCGTCATCATTGCCCGGCATTCCCTTTCGCATCGGCGACGCCACTGAAGAGAAAAAGCTTCGACGATCTTCGGAGGCAGATCTCCGCCCCGGAAAACCAAAAACCTAATCCCCTAGGGCTCTCGTCGGAGGACTCCGGCGACCTCAATCCGATCAGGTACGTCGTCCGTTCCCGTCTTCGACTAGCCCCCCGCCCGCCCGATCCTTCCCGGGATCGTCGTCCGCGGAAATCGTCGGCCGGCTTGTCCGGGAGGTTTGAGTTTCCGGTTGTCGGTCGGTCGCTTGACCTTCGATTGGATGCTCTCAATCCGGAGCGACTCTTTCCGTTGAAGCTTTGTCGATCGCTTCGCATTCTGAATCCGGAGTCGCATTACTCTGTGAAGTCCAGAGAGGGACGGGAGATTGCTACGTATCTTGGCGGATACCGTAATCCGTTCGATTCGTCTATTTAGATGTTTTGGAGTGAGCTCGAACGTTGTCTCTCTCTCTCTCTCTCTCTCTCTCTCTCTCTCTATCTCTCTTTCGTGTCGTGTCGCATGAGGGGAGGGAGCAACGGTAGTCGTTTCGAGTTGACTTGATTAGGAGAAGACGTAGTCTTGCGGTTGTTCTCTGAATGTTTTCGGCCTAACCGGTGAAGTTAAGAACTTAAGAGATATAGCTACTCCATTTTTTGTGCTAATTGGCAGTCATGCTCGTGCGCGTACATTTCTTGTGTTCAGAGTTTCGGGAGTGTGATGGGTTAACTCTTTCAATGTACAGATTGATCGAGCTGTGGACTGTTGCTCGAACAGGAATGAGTATCTCCTTGCCGATTATCAGAAGGTGAAGTTTCAAGTTTGGTCGAAAGCATGAACATAGTTAAGGGTGTTGCTGATTTAATTCGAAGGACTTCGAGCGGACAAACTGGAGACTCCAGTTCTGGGTTACAAGGGGAGAGGTTTCCACCTCCGGCGCCAAAAATCCGCTTCAGGTACTATCGCCTAATCTATTAAGAGTCTGTCTTCTTTTTCTTTCTCTCCCTTTTCATTTTGTAAGTCCGAGCACTTTAATGGACTCACAGGATAAATTTTATTTTGGACAAACAAGTATGATCCGTCAGGAGTAGATTGTTTCTTAAATATGAAGAGTGAGATGGGACTGAAGTGCTTGTTTCTCACCTAAAGAAAGGTGAACGAAGTGTCAGTGCTTATGATTGCAAACTAAGCTAGAGAAACATATTGAAGGTTTAGAAAAATGCACGCATCTTGCATGGGATGTATTAGCAGTATAATTGTTTATATGGCATTCTGGAAGGAGGGAATGGGGCTTAAACGGATTCGCAACTTTACTCTGGTTTTGTTGAATTTTTGATGTAATATTCGTTGAGTGGGAATGGATATGCAAAGGAATGTCAAATTCATTGATCCTACCAAAAACAAAAGTTTAATTTCCTCTGTGTCGTACTTCTCTTTCTGTTTTGATTCTTTAAAGGGGTAGGTTTAGCATTTTGACATTTAATGAATTAATTGTTTTGATCGACATGGATTTTTCTTGTCGCAACTTGCGCCATCATGATCCTTATACCCCATTGAAAACTGCATTCAAGGGGCATTGTTCAAATATTTTCACTGACAACTGAAATGGTGACATAATTAACCCTATTGTGTACTCATGCAATTAACAGATTGAACATGAAAATACTGCTACTTTCTCAGTTTGGAAAATGTATTGTACATAATTTTTAATTGATAAATGAAGTCAACGTGACTTCTTGTTCTTATTTCGAAAGAAAAGCTATAAAATAACTATTGTTATGTATTCCTGTAAAACAGCAAATGACTAGCATGCTTCATAATGTAGTGTGACATGATGAAGCAAACTGCCTATTCATTGTGTACCACTTAAGGAGTGGCATTACCTTATTTCGTTTGATGTATCGTAGCATATCATAATCAAGGTTTTAGGTACCTATGGTCAAAACTGTACAAAGGAACAGGAACTTTGAGTCCGTTCAATTTCTCATCTCATCCAGCCTTGATTTTAGTCCATCCTACTAAATGTGGTTTAAACCTTCTAGCAAGGCTGGGAATCAAGAATAAGTTGGAGAATATTATGTTAGCACAAGTTTTCATCTCTAAGCAAACTGATATTGCTTGTGAAAATTCAGTTTCTTGGTTTTGATATGATTATGACTGGCACCTGAATTCTAACTTCCTTGATATTTTTTCCAGTGAAGTTGGTGATGAAGCAATCTTGTATACATTGTGGGAGAGATATGAGAAGGAAGTTGATAAGGTAACTAGAAGTTTCTCAAATATTCTCAGATAGTCTTTCTAGGTATTGTTTTGCATCTTAGATCCTTTCTAGGTATGATTTAGCAATTTCTAGTTGTATTTGTTCTATTTACATTCATGAAATGGAGATGGTTCATACTTAATGACAAGATATCTAGGTCTCTAAATGGATGCAATACTGTGCTTTAGTGGATGAATGATCTTTGTCAGGAGATTGTTTTTGTGTGTTTTGCTATCTGCATAAATAGGACTGATGTTTCTTTGCCCCTGGACCTAAAGTCCCAGTATTGACTGGATATCCAAAGGGCTACTGCCTAGAGACTTAAAAAGATAAGGTGGTTAACCAACGATCCGTTATAAAACCTCTTGGACTTTCCTTATTTTGGAAAGCCCTTCTATCTTTTCTTTCCAAATAGCCCTAAATGAAGGAGGGATTAAAGGCAGAAGAGTTTTCCGACCTCTGGATGAAGTCAATAATGCCAAATTAAGAGTTCCTCTGTAACAGGTCCTGCCATGACCCAAGGAATGTGTTAGGATGACAAGGCTGAATTTCAAAATTTTTGAGAAGAAGATAAATGGTTCTGCTTACGGCGGAACGGCTGCTGACCAGCAGTCAAGCTTTTCTATTTATCTTTTCTGAATTTGTCATAAGAAAGATAACCAATGCGGGCGATTTTGTTTACCAGCAATTATTCGATGGTTAAGTAAAAAATACCAGTTTCTTTTATATCCTGGAGCTGATATAAGTTGATTTACTGAGAAGTTTCTATTTCTATTGCAAAGTCTTAACAAATTTTCCTTTCCCTGCTAGTATGCTGAGCGCAATAAGCAAGTTACCAAAATTGTGTAGGATTCTAATTATACTACCTTTGGACTAAAATTTTTCCCCAGTTTTCATGTACACAACATTCCTGGAATGTCTGCATCATTATGGTTTTGGTGTTTTCCCTTTTGAGCAGATTTTATGGGCACTTTTGGACAGCTTGATATATTCACCCTCCCCTAACCTAAGTATTCATTATGATTTTTTCTTGTCCAAATGATTGTATATAATAAATATATTCTAGGATGTCTAGTTGGCTTCAGACCTTTTCTTTGCTGTATTGGTATTTATCTGGGGCAACTGTTTATTATCCCATCATTGGACCCTAGGTGGAAAAGAAGAAGTTGTTTCAAGTATTCCTGAAGCAGTTCCTGACTGTATATGAGAACTGGGAGCCGGTTAATTATGGTCAGTTTTCAGAGGCTTCTGTTTCAAGTGAGCCATTGGGGGAATATTCATCACATGTCGATGACATTGTTAGCGGATGCTCAATTGGACATCCTGCTGGAGTAATATCAATTTTCATTCAGGAGATTGCACAGTTAACTACACTAATTAATGAGCGTAAGTTGAATTTTTACTCACGTATCATTATGTGCTCTATGGAAATGCTTCTGATGATATATATATTTTTCCATCTCTCAGAGTATGAAAACTTTGTGTATGTATAGTAATCATTCTTGTTGTATGGTAATCATTCTTGTTGATCACTAGTTAAGAAAATACTGCTTTCCAATTATTTTACTTCATCATTTTTGGCCAGCATTTAGTTTTCTTCATTGAAATACAGGGTTTTTGCTACTTTTTTGGTGTGACTATGCCTTTCTATGACCTACATGCTCTTTGGTTTCCGTGGCCTACTCAACTTTCTTTAACTGGACAACTTTGTGCATGCTGTTTGCTGATCTTCATGTTTGCTTTATAATGAGCAGCATTCTCATATTGTGCTCATCCCTTATGGCGACTGAGATTGTTGTCACATAAATACAAAGTGGAATAGTCTTAAGATTCCAGATTGATCTCACTAGTTGCGTGCACAATGAAGTGTATCTTAGACTCAGGTGTAAATGGAACTTTATCAATGAATGCTTCTGATCTGGAAAGGTTGTTTTGCTCCCAAATTGATAAGAAATTATGCTCTGCCTGCTTCCTTTTATTTGCCTGTGGAGCATATAGCTGAAGTACTGGTGTTTAGCATCTATAGCAGTTAGCTGAATCTTCTATGATATTCGATGTTTGTTTTTTGGTCATTTGTTTATTTACTGCTTGAGGTAATCAACCAAAGTTAGGCATATAATTATTGAGCTTCAACTGGGTTATTCTCTTCCACTTCTCTGATTGGGGTGAGAATTAGATCAAGTGGAGATCAGAAATTTATCAAGTATAAGATGATATAGATGAGATTCTACTTTGTTAATTTGGTATAAGTCTAGAGTAGGGCAATTATAAGAGTTGAAATTTGAGTTTACTGAACGTTTTGGATCTCCAAGATCTATTTTGGGGCTGAAAAGGCTGCTGGAAATTCTGTAACTGTAGTTGAGAGGATGATTGATTTGGATTTTTCTGTGGTTGTAATGTCAGAAGGGCTAAAGTTCATCTATAATGATGTGAACTTGATCAGGAACCAAATCTTGTGCTGCTAGTCCCTGGTAATTGGGGTACTTTAGAGCAGTTATCTAGGATAGCTCTCTTAAAGTCATGATTTTGTAATAGCTTCTCATTTGATGTATGGCACATCCATTAAGGCAATGCAACTGATGGATTGATCAAAGATCATTTTCTCTCATTGCATGAGCAATCACGAAGTATCCTCTTTGGCTATTTTTCTGTCGACAATATTTTGGAAGCATTATTTGGACGGTTTACCACAAAAGCTTATTGTGTTGTATGCCCTATTGTTGTTCTGGGATCTGTTCAGTATCTTTTATGTACCATGCATCTCTTTGAACAACTCTAGCTTGCTTGCCTATGTCGAGTGTGATAAAGACAAAGAGTCCCAAAGTAGAGAGGCGGCAGTTAAGTTATGATTAATATTATTTAGGGATAGCGCTTAAATCTTCTTTAGCATGACATCTATGGTTTGGTTTCTAAAGCATCGCAATTATGAGAAGAATTGCATCACACAATTAAAAAGAAAAGACTTTCTAAATTCAATAATTTATCATATCTCTGTTGAATAGAAATTACCATGATATTTGTGAACTATTTTGAAAATCCTACTACTAGTTGAAATAGAAACCTCTATACAGAAAAAGTAATTCACTTGTCTTGTTATACTCCTAATTTAATAAAGAAAATAACTCTAGTTACTATCTAAACATAGAAGAACTCAAGTTACTATCCAATCATTAATTACTAACTTAACACTCTTTCCATAGGTCTTTAAACCATGTTTGAAGCATTCTGCATCAGAATGTCAAGAGTTGAGTTGGTATTTCTTTGGGTGCACCTGCAGTGGACACTTAATAGTGGTGATATTATATCTACAAGTACTGAGCAAATTTCTACCCATGCTTCTTACTATTGGCTGGTTCTTCGACAGTTTGACAACTGCTAGGTTCCACTTCAGATGAGATAGCTTTTCGGTCTTAATCAAATTGGGTCAAGGGCATGCTATGAGGTCTGTGGCAATCACATTTTCTTAAAGAGAAACCTATCTTGGATTGATAAGTATAAACAGAGATTAGTGCTTGCTTGCCGTTAGGTCTTTAGAAATTCACTGACAATAATCTAATTAGCAACTTTATCTGTCATACTTAAGTGATTCTGTCAGAAGATGTACTCCTTTTCATCTCAAGGCTCAGTTCTTGTGATGCATTAGGGTTTCTTCTGTTTATATTTACCATGTGCATTGCTCTTTATCCCCCAATGTACGGTGCTTTTTATCTTATATTATGCAAGCAATTTGCGGTTATAAAAAGCGAATGACTCTTTCCCAAATAAATTCAGTGAGTTCCAGCATCATGCAATCAAACATCAACTTAGTGGGGCCTTCTACAAGCTTCATTGTCACATCTGAAGGCATACCTGTCTTGGTCGCTCTGTCAATTGTTACACGTTCAATGCATAACTGCAGAGTCTTTGACTACTATGGAGGGGTACAAAAGCTTACGGCATTGATGAAAGGTAGGATAATACAAACTCTTTGTCATGTAGAACTGCTGGGGATGTTTTTGTCTCGCTGTTACCGGCTATGTTGTATCTTTGTTTTTAAATACTTTCTTTAAGCTCTTTTCTTGTAAGACAATTGTCTAGTGGACCATGATTGCTGTGTGACTGCTGATCCCTAGTGAGAATGATGTGCTGCACTGTTCTTTGTCCCTCAATCTCTTTCTGTCTCATGTTTGATTATACCATTTTTCTTATTTTTGCATGGGAGTTCGGGAGAGTTAATTTTGTGCATGTGTAATATGTCCCAATAATTTCTGGGCTTGAATTAGTATTCCTCAAATCTCTTCTCGAATCCCTTAGCCCTTTCCACCTTATGGTGAAAGTTGGAACAGGTTAACAGTTTGTCTTTACTTCTCAAGTATATGAAAATATTATTGTCACTTGCAATATTTAATGAAGTTGGCTTCTTAGGGTATGAACTTTGGATGGGATTCCTTATGTGAGTCTTTTGTATGTTCTCTCATCCATGGAATTTAATAATGTGGGGTCCCTTTGTTGCAGGTGCTGTTGTCCAGCTTAAGACAATAACTGGCTCACTCTCTGCAGATGAAAATTTCTCCAACTTTACATTAGAGAAGATCAAGCTTTTGCAACAGATCCTTGTACATGTTGTGTCCATAATTTATAGTTTCATTGATTGGATTCCACATTCGTATAAGAAGGCTCAGTTTGACAGCAGTATCAGTTGCTGTAATCTGCCTCGGAAATCTCCCTCTGTATTTGATTCTGATAGTGTCATGAACATTCCTATGTCCGAAACAAGGTCACTTTGGCATCAGAAGGCCGTAGTTTCTTTGATGGAGGCTGGTGGACTTAACTGGTTAGTAGGTAAGGTAGGAGATTTCGAGTTTCTTCACAAATTTAGCATGGTACGGGCATAGAAAATTTCTGATTTGTCATGTGGACGTTCAAGGTTCTCGCTGCTCATGTGACTCGCATAATTGCATCTGGCTATGTAGATTGTCGTTGTTCAATTTAGAGATATAGTTATAGTATTGCATTCTTGGTTTTTGTAGCCCATTCATTTCTTGTGATTATAGAGTTTGAATAGCTAAGGAGCATTGTCATAAACAGAGTCTTTCTTCCTTAGATATATTGTTAAAAAACTTTTCCTTTTGCTACTTGTGAGACTTGCCATTCTTAATGAATGACCTTGTGCTTTGAGTTTTGCAACATTTAAGGTAAATTTGCTTCAGCTGGGGTGAAACAAATGGTGCAGATGCGCGTACTGTCAATCTTTCTGATTGCTTTCTCACATAAGATTCCTTCTTGATCGTTTCCTGTAAGAACTGCTTTTCAAGTGGGATACAATAAGTTGAGGTAATGGGAGTGGGTTAGGCTTTCACTGGAAATACAATGTCACTACCTCTTAAATGTGCAGACTTCTGGTAGAGTGCTTATCTCTGTGGTTCAGTTGTTGATTCAAAAAGATCCCTTTATGTTTCAGATCTCTTGCGTGTAATCAGAAGGTTGAGTATGAAAGAACAGTTTATGGATGTCAATCTTCAGCATTTGACCTTGAAAAGTCTTCTATCTGCTTTATCTGGGAATCTGAGGGGCCAGAACCATTTCAAAAGCATAGGAGGACTTGAAGTTTTACTGGATGGACTTGGACTTCCAACAAATAATGTGTATAATTTGAAAAATATCTTCAATGTCATTGAGAAAAGGTATATTTACTTACTAGCAGTGTTATTGCTAAGAAATGTTCTTTAGGTCCACTTTAATATCATTCAGAAATGTTCCATTTACTCCTGCAAGCCTTACTTGGTGATTATAATCTTATTTTCGCTCATTAGCTTATCATTTTTTTGAATCTGTGAAATAAACAGCGAGTTCATTATCAATCAGTAACATGCTATAACGATGAATTTGTTGTGTCAGCTAACGTAAATGCTTTGATTGATAAAGATATGTTGTGTAGATCTCTCTCCCCCTCTTCTTTCAGTTTTAGAAGAAAGACACATGATTCGAGATAGAAAGGAAAATAAGTTAATTGAAATAAGTCTATGCCTGAAGGTGACATCATTCATAGCTCAAAAATTTTCATTAGCCCTTAAGAGTCGAGGCTGAAATTTCGGACATTAGAAATGCCAAACTAGGAACAGCACTTGATATATTAGTGCCCTCTCTGTATAACCATCATTGGAAGATTTTATGCTGTCAAATGAATCTGTAATGCTTCTGTACCTAAAATAGCACGATCACGTTATTGATATATCAAAATGCACGCATTCTTATTACGTTGATCCAGAGGTATTACTAATACAAATGTATTCATATACACATGTATTTTATGATGTGTTTTGTCTACTTCTACTTGCCAATTGAAAGAAAAAGCTTGTCTGCTTCAGTAATTTGTTGTTCGTATTGCTTTTGTTGATAATATTTATCTCCTGACAGTGTGAAGATGATATATTTGTTATCTAGTACTAGAAAGATTATAACATCAGGGGCATGTGTTGTTAGTTTTGGTGTTTTGAATGTTGGAGAAGGATTAGTTGCAGCCATGTTATCTATATGATGCTTCTTGGCCAACTAACTTTTACGAAAGTCAAATATTCGACAAGAATGATGATTGAGCTCTGTAATAAGTGGGTAACTGATATTGCTGAGGCTGATTTAATATCAGGACGTACTTGGGCATGTCGGCTAGTGAACAGTCATTTTCAATTGTCGCTGTGTTAGTATAAGAAAGCCAAAAAACCTTTTGTGTGTGTAAGTCTGTGCTTTGGAAATAGGAGGTGAGCATTAGTGAGTGGGCTGGCTACTTTGTTGTGACTCAAAGCTCATTGAAGTCATAGAATCATTGTCTCTCAAATTCAGGAATAAAGCTGTGTCTCTTGACTTCTTTAGTGTCAAGATGTGGGCCTCTTGCACCTGTTTGTGCTTTCAAAATTGCTTAGCTACTAGCTGAAAGGCCCATACTATGCACAAGAAATATAGATGAATTTTGTTTTCCTTAAGAATGAAATGGAATCTATTAACGAACACAAATTTTTCAGCAATAGCTATAATATGATTTCTGAGATCATTTATACAAGAAAAAAAGTAAATAAGGAGAAATTAGGCTTCTGAGTTTTTAAGGTATGCAATATATGTGATACGAATGCTACAATCATGAAGTTTCGCAGAAATGCTTGTATGTTGTCATAATTTGTTTATTCCAAAGGTTTGCAAGAAGTTATATTATGACTAACTAATCATGCACTCTTGTATAAATATCAATTGGTATAATTAACCATGCCAATTATTCGATAGTGGGATGAATCTCATGTTCATACGCACGTTATTGTACAAGATTCTTATCATATCATAGAGTAGGAGGTGAGGCATTGGAGTATGAATTACACCACTTAAATTGATGCTTGAAATGGATTTCAAATGGCTATAGGGTTATGTTGTTTACTTGCTTTCAGTGACACTGTAACCAACCTTAAAAAATTTGATTAAGTTATCCACTTGGGTGCTGCGTGATTGTGTTGGATGGATAGACATTTACTTAATGAAATTCAGCATAAGTTGGTTGATTTAAATTCTCAAATGAAAATGATTCAGGGTTGCTTTTAGTTATTTCAAAAGGACTAAGTGCCAAAAGCTGAATAGAGGATTATATGAATATAGTTGGTCAATCAAATCGAAAGGGTTTTCTGGTTTTCTCTTCTTCCGGAGTAAATATTGCTAATAAGAGAATTGAAATCAGAAAACAAGTGAATGACACACATTGTTGACTCAATCCTTTTACTGATACACAAAAACCTGCATAATTTACAAGTGAACCTCAAACTCCATGGAGCATCAAGGGTACTTACGGTGAAGATTTTCTATAACTGAATAAGATTGACAGTAACTGAAATGCGTAGCCTCTATGACGAAGCGGCGGTTTTATCTTTATCCAATGGAGTTGCCATTTGTTTCTCTTGAAATATCTGTATAGAAATGTGCATCAATAATTGTTATTGGATGTGGTTCTGAGATGGTAATCTTCAATTACTGCATATTGATTTATGCTTCAATGTTCTAACATTTCAATTATATTGTAGAGATGAGAATCCTTTGCTGCATTTACTTCGGCTTCATATTCTTTCACTGGAAGTTCTCAGGGAAGCTGTGTATCCTTTATTCAGAATGAATGCGAGGATCTTCTTCATTTTTTTTTTTTTTTTTGGTTGACGTGTTATAGGTGCAGAATACAAGGACCAAGAAGGGAGGGATGGGGGTTGAATTGTTTATTTTGTTAAGTTGGTGTTTATTTCGAAAGAATTCGCATAAGTGTGGTAATTCAGACAATTCAAGCAACAATAAGACAATAAATAAATGAGTTAACAAGAGTGAAGCTTAGATTGATGTTAATAAAGGTTCAGCCACCTTTAGCTACTTTATTTCTTCCAGTTCTAGCAGCCCAATTATGCTTGAATTCACTCATTACACAAATTTTACATAATTGCCCACAGTTTGGCAGGACTTTTTCCTTCCTCTGATCTGATGCCCCTTAGCACGCTGCCAGTACCACTCAAACTGATACCTCATAATGGGAATGCACCTTTTTACTGCACAGTTGAATTACTAGGTTTTCCCTTACACTGATTTGTGGATTCCATGGCAGAACTTACAGCCTCTGATATAGCTCACAGGAGAATTACACCCTCTACTTTTACATTGTGGTGAACTATCTTTCAAATATCAATCACTCTACCCCAATGTTTACAAACAAAAATGAATACTCAAGAATGAGTTAAACAAATTTGACAAACCGCCAGCATAAGGATTACAAAAGAACGGATGTATGAGGTGCGAGAGTAGAAAAACTGCCAGTGTAGCAAAACTTTTCTCAACTTGGAAGTCAAATATCTGTCTTTGAATC
The DNA here is from genome assembly GCF_016545825.1 of Eucalyptus grandis. Lineage (NCBI taxonomy): Eukaryota > Viridiplantae > Streptophyta > Magnoliopsida > Myrtales > Myrtaceae > Eucalyptus > Eucalyptus grandis. The sequence goes on along the minus strand of NC_052617.1, from coordinate 4,323,948 downwards.
GCTCGTCTTACTCTTTTTGAATTTCCATGAGAGTGACAGTCCATATCTCATTTAGGTGTAATAGACTCTGCTTATCTCAGATTGTCCTGGTTGCTAGCTGTACACAATCATCTATTTGTGTGGTCATCCATATATTTTCCATTTCCAATAACTTAGTCAAATAACCTGAGATTTTCCTGCAAACCAAGGCTGTGAAGATCCCTGACAGATGTTATTTAATGCCATGAGCTATTATCATGTTTCACAAACAAGATTTGGTCGGTGAAATTTCCTTCTGCCATCTGCTTCCTTGTCACTAGCAGAACTTGGAATTTTGTCAAGTTATATCTTTTTAACACTCAGTGTTTTTCCCTTTCACATGCATGTCTTTATTTTTCTGTAATGTTTTAATGATATTTTGCAAATCTAGAACATGATGGCTTTTGTATTTTGTATTTTTTTGGGAAAGGTAGCTTTGTATAATTTATGCATTTAATGCATTTCTCTTTTCTCAGGTGCAAATTATGTGCCAGGACTTTCAACTTCTGCCTTTATGCTTCTGTCTTACCACAGTGTTTATTGCATTCCCTTGAATAACTAATGATAGCTCTTTTATAGCCAAAAAAAAAAAAAAAAAAAAAAAAAATCATCATAGCTCTTAATGAGAACTTGTGATCATCACAATGAACAAGGGTGCTCAACATTGGTTTCGAGATATTTGTGACAACATGCCTCTCCTTAGTTCATGACAAACATGTGAACCTTGTCTTTTGTTGTGTAGTCCTTGACTTGGTTACAACTAATTTACTGTTCTTCTTCAAATGATGCCGTTTGCTTTGATTGTTCCCTATGCTTCAGCTTTTGTTTACCATGAAAGAAATTATGTAATTGATACCACGCATTTGTATATCATTAATTGTTTGTCACTCGATTCATGTTTGGTTCTTCTCTTGCTAGTGCTTTCATTAAAACTGTTATGAATTTGCACCTTAACCATCGCACAGCTTTGGGAATCTGAGCAACTTGCAGTTCCTTTGTGAAAATGGAAGAACTCATAAGTTTGCAAATAGCTTTTGTTCTCCTGCTTTCTTTTTCCAAGAACACAAGCAACAGGACAAGGTGTTGCCTCACCAAGATAATTTGGAAAGTGATAAGCAATCCACAACAAATCCTGCATCTCCCATTACACTTCCATCCGATGGCTTCAGTTCTCATCTATGGGTTGATTATATAGTCAAGTTGAGCATCGTGCTATGCTCTTTTCTGTATGCTCCAGAAGATGTTAGTTCTCATCATGTCCAAGGAGCACTTAATCGAGCTGCAATGCCAGGCTATCCTGCATATGGTGAACTTTCAGTCAAGTGGGTCTTAAAGGTTCTTCTTACGGTCTTCCCTTGCATCAGGGTTTTCTCAGATCAAACTGAGCTGCCAAGCCATTTAAGGTAGATAATGAGATTTATAAAGCTGCTTGTCCTCTATATGATTACTTTATTTATGGTGGTTGACATCTCTATTTGAATCTTATGCTTTCAAGTCCAATATTTGAACCTGAGACAGTGGTCTAGTAAAGATTCAGATCCTGATTAAGAAATCTTGGGATTGGTTGATTCTATTTCGAACTTTGATGTCCACATGGACGAAATAGCTAACACGGACTATTACTTGTTTAAATTTTTATTAATAATTACTCAAAAGTTTGGTTGCAATTTGTGAGTTTGCATTCTTTATGTGGTATCATTCCTCTTTCTTAATTTCCTTGCCTGTCTACAATCTGCAGGATCTTCATTAATACTTTGCAGCACTTCACTCTTAATGCCTTTAGGAAAGTTCTTGTTTCATTACCTGCATCGATTGAAGTATTCAGAGATGAGGGGTTATGGGAGCTCTTCTTCTCTGAAAATTTCTTCTATTTTGGCTCCGCCTTCCATGAATCATGTACAGAGATATGCAAAAGTCACGAGGGTTCTTCAGCAATGTGTGAAGTATCTTCCTCCAATTTCACTGTCAATCAATTAAAAGCCAGTCACACAGAAATTCTTCAGATGGAAATTATTTCATTTGTTGAATTGGCTGCAACATCCCGTGAAAGTGTGCACAACTTGGTAGTTCCCTTTTCCCTGTCTTAAGAATTTTATATGATACATGTTTCTATCCAGCTGATGCCATGTATATAGCATACAATAGTGGAATACATTTTGAATATCTGTTTTAGGCATCTGATGCGGTTCACAGCTAGTAATAGCGACTAAGTCTTAATGTCAAATACAGGTATCATGTAGCAATTAATATGCTTTCTAATGGCCATATAATCTTGAAGATTGGACAAATGCTTGGAACTGTCAGTGTTCATGATTTAGTTTTCCACATACTCTGATTATTAGTAGTACACATTTTAAAATAGGATAGAGTCCTTTATGGAAATTTCTTTAGCTTTTTCTTAAGTTTTTCATTGCGGTAAACTGTTATTGTTTTTGTAGTTATCTATGCACCAGTACTGTTGCAACTCCTTATGTTTTTCTTTCTCTATCTCATGCTGTGGCAGCCTGAATTGTCAGTTTTGTTAGATGCCCTTGAACAGTCTGCTTACAACTCCAGACTCTCTAGTGCTCTTGCAAGGAGTCTTCTTCATATATTACAACTTTCAGCAGAGAAAACTCTTGCTTCATTTAAGGCACTTGATGCAATTCCTCGAATACTCAAGGTGGTGTGCATTCAAGCCCAAGAACTTCGACGGTCTAGAAAAACAGGGCCATCTCTTGGGAGTAAGGAAACAGTGGTTCCTGCTCATAGGGCTCAGGAATCTGATTCATCTGATACAGCACAGAATTGGCAGAAAAGTATGGAAACGGCCATGAATATATTCTCGGAGTATCTATCGTCAGATGATGAGGCAAAGTTATCTATTTTGGTCGGCAGCACATCTGTTGATTGTTTATTTGATTTATTCTGGGAGGAGGATTTGAGGCGCTGTGTGCTTAATCACATTCTGGACCTCATGAAGGTAATATTATTCTCTGTTTAGTGGACAGGCTTCAGTACTTTCTATGGCTCAGAGACTTACAAAATTTTTTTTGCCTTCCCAGATTGTTCCATCTTCTGTGGAAGATCAAAAGGCAACCTTGTACTTATGCTCTAAATATTTGGAAACTTTTACTCAAATAAAGGAACAAGGGAAAAGCTTTGTGGAGCTGTCTATTGATCTATTGGTTGGAATTAGAGAAATGGTCCAGAGTAATTTGGAGGTAAATCTGCTTGTTCCTTTTTTTTTAATGTTCCCTGTCCAGTCAGTTGGCTGTATTTGGGACAACCTCAGCGCCAGGGTGAGAAGGTTTGTGGAAGTGCAGTAATTTTTTCCCTGTCAAGTAAGCAAATGGGCTGTTTGTTGTCTGACTGAGGAACTTGTTTGTCTTCAGTATTATCAGGCTTTGTTTCGAGAAGGACAGTGCTTTCTGCATGTTGTTTCATTATTAAATGGTAATCTTGACATGGTCAAGGGAGAGGAGTTGGTTCTGAATGTCCTTCAGACTCTCACTTGTCTTCTCGCTGGTAATGATGTCTCAAAGGTAATGCTTTGTATATAGTTGATAATGCATTTTTACTCTTATCTCATATGGTGCTTTGAAGTTATTTTGCTAGTAATACCATTACTTTGTCCCCTAAATTTTGGTTGAAATATTCCTTCCATTAGACAAGCTGCCAGGGCATGGTGATAAGCAGAGCATTTGTAGGTTTTAGCTGGTCATATCATCTCGAGACTTAGCTCTGTATATTTCCTTTAATAATATATTTTGGATCATTCCATCTTTAACGACTTTAGCCTACGGCCTGTAACGTCAAGTCCTAACATCCTCCTTTGTTTATCCTACCTCTGTGCAGCTACATTAGATATTGATTTTCCAGCAGGTAATCTAAAGATGACAATGGTGTAGATTATCATTTCACTTTATGCACTCTTGGTTGTTCTTTCACATTGTTGGATCCAATAACATATTTGTGGCTGTGTTGTGTGGGAAGGTTATAACTTAAAGTTAATTTATGATCTTGTCGAGAAATCCCTTTTTGTTTCAAGAGCAGTCCTGGTAATTTGAGTGCATAACTTTGGATATGCCTTACTTCATGAAGTATGGAACATGGAATAACTGCAGTGATACAGTGAGATTGTGGTGCCTTTGTTTGGGCTTGCTAGAGAGATGCACTAAGTGGATCTGTGCCTTTGGAATAACTTTTACAAGTATTACAGTGCTTGTTATCTTCCATCTTTAAAATTTTCCATTTGGCTATGGTACTAAAACGTTGTCCCTATCGACTTGAATTACATTAGTCCCTCCAGTCAAGTGACTCCAGGTCTGCAATGGAGAAATTGGATAAATTCAGATAGGCTTTTTGTGACATGCTCATATATTGGTTATTGCTATTAAAGAGTTCAAGGTCATTATCTTCATCAATTTCAGAGATGCTGTTCCTGTGGTTATGGCAACTGTAAAGTAGGAATATCTCAGGGATAAATTAGGAATTCTGTGCTTTAAGTAATAATGTTAATCTAATTGGGCAGTTCTTTGGAGAATGAGGATACTTAGAGTGTTTTCATTATCTACTGACTGATGCTTAATGTTTTGGCTGCATTTAGTAGTGATCTTACTCAAAGAAAGTTAATGATCTCATAGATAGTAGGTTGAATTGTTGGGGTTTACAAAAATTGAATTGCCTTTCTAGGCAAATTGGTACTCCTACAGAGGCTGTACAAATTGCTTAGTCATTTTAGCTTGAAGGCACAGCAATGGCGTTTCTGGTTCCTTATTGATGGAAATATTTGCAAAAACTTCCTTTGAAATTAGTAGCTTCTAATCCTTCCTTATTGGAAAGAGCCTTCAGGAAGAGTGTTGATTGTTTCTGATCCTTTCAATAAAACTGAGGTTTGATGGAATCATTTGAACATCGAGTGTGGTGAGGACAACAGTTTCACAGTTCTAGTTCATACTTTGCCCATTTATTCTCATGCGAGCACATCATTTTTGTGAAACCTGCGCACAGTATGGTGTGAAATTTTCAACCGACTTTTGTTGGATTTTCATGAAATAACTTTTTTCATTAGGACAACCTATTTGGCATATGTTTAATGAGTGCTGATCATGGGTAACCTCTATTCATAGAACAAAAGAAATATTTTCACGTAGATCCAAAAAATGAGTAGGTCATTCTCAATATGTTGAAAGATTGAAAATGACCTATCTATAAGTAGGTTTTCTTATTCTGAGCATATTCATTTTGTTGATTTGACATAATCTTTCTTTGTACTATTTTTCTGACCCAGTAGAAGAAATAATCGCTGTGCAAGAACTTATAATTGCTAGGTTGTTCTGCTATTGGATTTCTCTTCATTTTGGCAGATTGCATTCAGAGCGCTTGTTGGCAGTGGTTACCAGACACTGCAAAGTTTGCTACTGGACTTCTGTCAATGGCAGCCCGGTGAAGCACTCCTAAATGCTCTCCTTGATATGCTTGTAGATGGAAGATTTGATGTAAAGTCTAACTATATAATCAAGGTGACTCAGTGATGCCTCTGTTTTTAGAAAGTCGCAAGAATTACAAAATGAGATTTAATGCTTCTGCTGCTAAGCCATGATCTTTTGCTTTTCATTTGTTTTGACTCAGAACGAAGATGTAATCATACTTTATCTCAGCGTTCTGCAGAAGGTTGGTAGTATAATCTCCTCAGACTCGGTGAATAAGGGGCTATCTACATTGTTGTTGTGAAGCCTTATAGCCTTATATTGATAGTTATTGCAAGCAATTAATGTTTTTACCATATTCTGTGGTTGGGCAGAGCAGTGCTTCTTTGCGTCATCATGGGCTTAATACTTTCCAGCTATTGCTTAGAGATTCCATATCGAACCGAGCTTCCTGCATCAGAGTGGGAACACTCAGTTTTCTTCTCGACTGGTTTTCTCAAGAAGATGATGATCATGTCATCATGCGGACTGCCCAGTTGATTCAGGTCATGGGTGGTCACAGCATATCAGGGAAGGATATTCGCAAAATTTTTGCTCTTCTTCGCAGTGAGAAAGTTGGAGCCCGGCAGCAGTATTGTTCATTACTGTTGACTACTGTTCTATCAATGCTAAATGAGAGGGGACCAACTGCCTTTTTTGACCTCAGCGGTAGTGATTCTGTAAGTGTGCACAGCAATCATTGGAAGATATGAAGAGAATAGTCTTGCTTATGGATTAGGTTGTGAACTGTATTTGTTGCCTCATTGCTGGGTCTGCCCATCATGGAATATCGAATCAGTGTGATAGGAGAGAAATATAGTCCTTGTCCAATCATGCCTTCCTCATACGGGGAGGGACTAAAGTGATATCGGATTTATTGGTGAAGAGAACAACATACTAGATGTGAATGATGCTGGGTCTTTATTTGGTTAATATGGACAAGCTGTTTTCCATCAAAAAGATGTCTCCTTGCTGTTTTTTCCTTTCTGTGCTTTTTCTCCTTTTTTGATGAAGATGGGCAGGGACCATATTTTTCTTTGTGATGTGTGTCACTTGGTGAGCATCATAGTTGGATTTGATGGTACCCTTGGTCAATCTGCATTGCTCACCTGAGGATCTGATACTTTTTGGAGCATTTAAATACTTAACCACGCTTTCGTTTAAGTGCTTAAGCTTTTAGAGCAATTGGAAATCCTACAAAATTTTCAAATTATTAGAGCATGATGTCTTGCATTCAAATCTCTCAAGACTCCTTTGCATCCTCAAGATAGTTAATTTCTACCCTTAGTGTTAGGCCAAATACAAGCCTACATGTGAAGAGTATTAGAGCATATTAATATCAAATAATACCCAGATCTTATTATTTAAGCTTTAAGAAAGTTGTCCTGATAGAATTTTTTTTATTTCTTTATTGGATTTCTATCCACAGAACTAGAATTCGACTTGGTTCTTTAGCTTATTGTTTGTCGGCAGAGCAAATCATTATCAAGGGATATAAATCAAATTTGGTCAAGCTCTGCTCAAATGGGACTTTTTTCACATAGGTGTCTTTCATAAGTCACTTATGAACTTATGTTTTTCCTAGGTTTGGATTAGTTCAGGCTAGTCATTTTAGTTCCATTGGTAATATTGTGTGGACCTGTAACTTTCACAGATTCCCAATCATGTGACGTGGTGGAGAGAAATAGCCCAAGAAAAGATAATAAATATGTAACTTGATGGACTGTTGTGTGATTAGTATACAAATTCATCTATGCTTCATCACTTTTCTTGTGCCATTAAGCATGCTTGTTATATATTTAGATATATCAACTGATCTTTTGCTTTTTTGTTTTGAAGCAGGGTATCCAGATCAGATCACCTATACAGTGGCCTCTTAATAAGGGCTTCTCTTTTTCATGTTGGCTTAGGGTGGAAAATTTTCCTAGAAATGGAGCAATGAGTCTTTTTAGTTTTCTCACAGAAAATGGAAGAGGTTGTGTGGCTCTCCTTTCAAAGGATAGGCTAATATATGAGGTACACATGTCTCCTTTGGTCTTAGTCATTTCTTGAGATGAATTTAACTAACTTTTCTAGTGAGATATCACTCTATATTGATGTGTTGAATATGAAAATTTGTGGTTCTTTGTGCAAGCAGAGCTGACACTGATATTTCTTATGTTCACCTTTTCTGCAGTCAGTCAACCTTAAGGAACAGTCTGTTGGCCTGCAAGTTAATTTAGTGAGGAAAAAATGGCATCATCTATGCTTAACACACAGCATCGGAAGAGCATTTTCTGGGGGGAGTCTTTTACGGTGTTACTTGGATGGTGATCTTGTATCATCTGATAGATGCAGGTTTTGTTGCATCCAATTTTTATGATATTTACTTCTTTTCCCTCGTGTAGGATTTCATTTCTATGGACATTGCTGTGAGAGAGAGCGGTGCATATGCACTTCAATCTCAAAATGCTGTCCACATTAAAACTGAACCACTTAAAAGGATGATAATAAATGCTGTTTAATGAACCATTGGATCTGATTTTACTGTTATATCTGGTGATCTTAACTATAGGGGCCCTGGTTAAAGGGTATGTGCGATGAGCATATGTTGTGTAATGCATTTCCATTCTGGTGACATTATCCTTCTTAGAACTCAGTGACTAAATTGCACATAATTCTTTCGAACACTTGCCCTGGCCATTTGATCTACTAGCTTTTTTTTCTTCTTTCTTCAGCTATGAAGTTAATCTTTTGTATACCTCCTGAATGTTACTCAACACTAAGTTAGGAGAGGGTATACTTGTTTTCTTGTCAATTAAGAATATTGAGGTAAAATAGCTTTGTATTGACAAATTGATACGGTAGCGGATGAATGAAAGCATGAAAGAATTTTGAGAACACAAGATTTTGTATCAGAAACGGGGGTTAATTAAGAAAAAGAGGCTGTAGGCACAACCTTTGAATTTGGCCCAACCTTTCAGTTTTATCAAAGTATCTTATATACTTATCTTTATTGAAATTCTGGCTACTTCGAGTCTACTGTTGATGTTTTCCTTCAAGAGGATGATGTGGCAGATGGAAATGCGGACTCCGTGTCAATTATATATGCCAACATGGGCGCATCATTTTAAAAGCAAACATCTACTCCATATTGTCCAATTTAAAGGAAAAGATGAGAACAGCACTAAGCAAATGTAAAATAGAAAATATATCCTTCTTTGTTAGTATCATCGACTATTCCTTTCTTTTTTGACTGTCCTTAGAGTTGCTGAAAGCTGAGAGGATTTGCTTCAATCTGTGTTTCGGTTTTGCAGTCTTTCTCTCCGTAAGTAAAAGATTCTCTTTTCACCAAGTGAACAAACAAAAAGTCAACGTCAATATATATATGATATTTAATTCTATAATTTATTTTCCCTCATTTCATTTGAAGTTATTCATTCTTTTAGGAACCTTCAGTGTCAAGGATTGGTAATTTGTAAAAGCAGTTGCCAGTTGGTGATTACTTTGAAATACATATATAGAAATTATATTGTAAAATGTTCTTTAGTTGCACAGAGCTTCTCCCGGGAATGTCTCAAATCGAGTTTCAGTTGCTCCTCGCAAATAAGTAGATGAAGAAACGAACTCACATTCCAAAGCCTCTCTCTCTCTCTCTCTCTCGCATGGCTTAGTCCCCTTGGTTTTCTTCTCAGTGGATTCTTCACTTCTCACTGAATTAGAAGAGCCTTTTCTGTTTTTTTGTGGGTTTACTATTTTTTCTTTGCTCTTTGTTTCTTAATTCAGACAAATTTAGTCTACCTTGGCTTTTTTGGAGTGATGTGCATTCCACATGGCACTTTTAATTGAGGTGCAGCATTTCGATAGTATTTACCACTTAAATGTTGATGGAAAACTCTAATACCAGACTAACAGGACTAGACTCGATGGACTAAAATATTTAGTGAGTTGTGAGAAAATTCAAACATCGGGCAGATTTGATGATCAGAACAAACTATATGCTTTTCCTCCCTTTAATAACCCTAAAGATGGTATGTTATATAACACACATATGTACAGTTCTAGTTATTAAGGATGTGAGATTGTCTGACTTCCATTTCTTTCCTTTGCTTTCTGATTTCATAATTCAGGTATCCAAAAGTTAATGAGCAATTGACACATTGTACCATTGGTGCAAAAGTCTCTTTATCCATTAATGAAGAAGATGGTGTTATTGAGTCCAGAAGTTCGTTTGCTTTCCATGGTCAGATTGGTCCTGTTTATTTGTTCAATGATGCTATAACTCCCGAGCTGGTTCAGGGTGTCTATTCCCTCGGACCCAGCTATATGTACTGTTCCTTGACCATGAAATTGCACCTTTCAGTAACAACCAGTTTCCAAGTGGGATTCTTGATGCTAAAGATGGTCTTGCATCCAAAGTTGTATTTGGACTTAATGCTCAGGTAATTTACTCTGCATAGAGGAGTTCCTATTATCCTCCGTTATCTGTACTTTAACAAATTCATTGGTATTGGTTTTCTTTGTCAGGCTAGTGATGGCAAGAGATTGTTTAATGCATCAGCAGTGTTGGATCATGCGTTGGATAGGAACTTATTTGAAGCGAATGTAATGGTTGGGACACACTTATGTTCAAGACGCTTGCTTCAACAGATAATATACTGCGTCGGTGGTGTCTCAGTCTTCTTTCCTCTGATAGCACAGTCTGAGAGATATGAACATGAGGAAAGTGGAGAATTTGAAAATGCTTTGCTGGTTCCTATCACGAAAGACCGCCTAACAGCTGAAATTATTGAACTTATAGCTTGTGTGTTGGATGAGAATTTAGCAAATCAACAGCAGATGCATATTCTTTCTGGCTTTTCAATTCTTGGATTTTTGCTGCGATCAGTTCCTCCTCAGCAACTTAATTTGGAAACTCTCTCAGCCTTGAAACATCTATTCAATGTCATCGCAAATTGCAGTATGTATCATGAACTTCTTCTTGCTTTTACTTAATCAGTGATAGTTCTTCTTATTACAATGCGAGTTTTATAATATGATACTTCATTTCATATAGTGATATCTATGAAAGCTTGCCAAGGAAGAAATTGTGTGATGTTCTTTTAAAAAGAAGAAGATTTTATGTGAGAAAGGTACCATGCCCACATACAAGGTTATGGAGAGAGAGTTGAGATACTCTAACAAGCTGTCCAAATTTTGAAGTTATTTATCCAGTAACCTAAAACTTGAAACCAGTAACTATCTGTTCATGATTGTTAGAATGTTCAACACAAAAGATTAAGGTACCAAAAGGAAGGAGACTTTATGTATATTTGGCCCATTAAACTCCCCGCATTCATGCAATGAGGGATAACACTTTAATACTATCTCACTTGTAAACCTGACTAAAACCATATGAAGAATGCACATGGAACTGAAGGATGGGAACCACACGCACTAATTAGACCTGGGACACGTGGTTCTAATGTTATGTGAGAATGTCTAATCCACAAGCTTAAGCTACTAGGTGGAAAGACCATGTGTATGTGAGCCCCATTGAAACCCCAAATTCAAGAGATGTGATATAACCAGTTTGAGATATTAAAAGAATTAGGCTCTAGACTCTGAAAAGTCCTCAAGTTTCTCCTTTTCCAAGTAAACCAAGTAATTGCTGGAGAAATAACAAGTATCAATCTGTTCTCATTAATTTACTGAACCCTAGTTCTTCCTTAACACTGAGCTTTGGCCAAACGAACACCTAAATGTCCCAAATGCTGCTTTTTGAAAGGAATTATATGAATATATTGGTGTTGCTTATGTCTTGTGAATTTTATGGGAAGTAATTCTCTATGGTGGCATAGACCAACCTATTCCTTTTCGGACAAGAAAACCATCCAAACTCCCAAATGAAGCTTTTGCCTTGTTGCTTACATTCCGAAGGTGTCTGTTGCGCGAATCATATTGCTACCTATCAAATTTTGGGTTATGTTTAGTTGTTCCAGGAAACAACATGATAAAACTGTTTGTGTTGCCAGTATAGTCCCATGTTCATGTTTGCTGATGTCCATATGTAAATTAAAAAGAAAGTTTCAAACGTTCTAAGTACTGAGAATCAAGAATGCCCAGTGAAATAATATATACCCACTAAGTAATTTAAGACTAAAGCATACGAGTATAAGCACAAAAGTCCTGAGGAGGAGCAAGATGAGTTTAATCCGTATGGCTACTACTTTGTGTGTGATTAAAGTCCTATTGTACACTGCTGTCTGCTTCTGATAGGTTTTTCTACATATCTGCTCTTTGCCTCAGTATAGATAGGTTAGTGCTATGTCTTATGCCCCTTTCCTTGTTGCAGACCTCTGGCCCAGAAGCTGCTGACATCACGATTATCTGTTTGTATTGACTTTCTGTGATTGCTTCTCAGGTTTGGGAGAAGTTCTTGTAAAAGATGCTATTGCTGGGGTATTTCTTGATCCTCTCATATGGGTTTATACGGCTTATAGGGTGCAACGTGAATTATACATGTTTCTCATCCAACAATTTGATAATGATCCAAGATTATTTACGAGTCTATGCCGGCTCCCACATGTGATTGATATCGTACGCCAATACTATTGGGATGTCAAATCAAGATTTTCCATGGGAAGCAAGCCCCTTTTGCATCCTGTTACTAAGGAGATTGTTGGAGAGAGACCTACTCAAGACGAAATACACAAAATTCGTCTTCTTTTGTTAAGTCTTGGTGAGATGAGTCTTAGGTATGGTCTTCACTTGCCTGTGCTGAATTGGCATCTTCTGTTTCTAAACACCACATATAATTCAATAAATTCCATCTTCCATCTACAATTGTTACATCTTGTTGTGCAGTTGTCATTAATGTGATGTATCTGGTGAATATGCAGGCAAAGCATTATGGCAGCAGATGTTAAAGCTCTTGTATCTTTCTTTGAGAGTAGTCAAGACATGGCGTGCATTGAGGATGTTTTGCATATGGTAATTCGTGCTATTTCGCAGAAACCACTACTTGCTTCCTTTCTCGACCAAGTGAACATGATTGGTGGTTGTCACATTTTTGTGAATCTTCTCAATAGGTATGTCTACCTCTATATAGAATATGAACTTATAATTCTTAGTCAGTTTTCTGCTTATGAGTTGGTTATTGTAATTTTCTTTTGGGGTTGTAAGTTTATTTGTGTCTTCAATTTTACTTGTCTTGGCATAAGAATAGTGGTAGTTCTGTAAGTTTTTATTGTTGTCCTGCTTATGAGCAAAATAGCTTTATATGGGTTTAATAAAGTGACCATGATGGCGTGAGATACTTTTAACTTTCTGTAAAGGTTATTCTGAGCTTAATTATGCCGTAGTTGAATGAATGACATGGCAGATGGTGCCAACTTGAGGTGCTTTACTCTCTTGGAAATAGGTCGGTGCATCTGTTCTTTACATAAGGTTGGGGCCATTTTGCTGGAATCCCTTTAACATAAAAGGAAGACTAAGTTTACTGGATCTTCCAGTTACTATCCTATCTCCTATTATTAATTTGTTTGTAAAATGTTTGATAGCCTCTAACAAGTATAATCAATTTAACAAATCATGTACCATGAAGGTCTACAATTATTTTGCAAACTCTGCTGACATTTTCTGAAGCTACAAGTTTCTTTTTCTTTTATCATATGCCTGAAGTTACAAATGTGTATTTGCTAGGAAAATTAGAACATTTGAAGTGTGGATAGCATGGTGGTACAAACTCACATATTATCTTTTAAGCTACTATATGTGGATTTATGGAATAGCAGTTTCAGCATCTTTCATGTGTAAAGGAAATAAATTTTTTATTTAAGGAAAATCAGTCCTTTGTACTTATGACAGTACGTGGCAGTTACAGAAGGATGGTGCTAACCCTTATAGAAGCTGTCGTTAATTATTTTAAATACCAATTTGTAGTGCTCAATGGACCTTAAATACTTGCAAGGGCTATAGAATCTTCTAAAAGATAGTTTGAACCCAGGTAGTTACTCATATTGTAGTGTGGAATCAGCATTGCAAGTACAGAGATTGCAAACTGTTTTCAAGAGGCTTAATTACAGTAGATAAAGTGAATGATAATGGAGAGAAGGCGAGGAGATCAAGAACCACTGGTCTTCCTTCCCAAAGCTGAAGTTAGAGATTGTTAATGGGGTGCATAGATGCAAGTTACGCTCTTTGATTGATATTCAGTTCTCTGTTTATGTACAGAAACTTATTCAGCCTTTTGTGTATGGTTTCATATTAATGCTTTCGTGTTGACAAATTCAGAATCCTGCTCCAAATTTAGTCATGGAGGCAATTTTGTATAAAGTATTTGCCTTGAGGAAACTGATATATATATGATTTCAAGTTTTACTAAAAAGAACAAGTTTTGTGCTTTTTATTGTTTAATCATATTTGAATGATAAAATAATTAACCTGAATAAAGTACTGAGATTTTTCATGCTAAGAAGTAATATGTGACAAGTCAATAATTGATGCATATGCGTTCAATAGTCTCTTGGGAAGCTAAGTTTGGTTGAAATGTCCTCCCTATCATTCTGTCTCTGAGTCTCAAGAAAAAAATCTTTATGATAAAACCTTGAAGGTTGCTCAAAAGTTTTTATTGTTGTACGTTTTATAAAGGATTCTGTAAATAAATAAATTTTGGTACATTAGAAATGTGCAAGGACAACAATTGAGAATAAACACGTGAAACAGAAACCAGAGCACAAGGAATCAGAATAAGAAGGTCAAAGTTGAATAAAAGAGTACAACACAGGATCAACCGAAGATTCTGAATTCTGGAACAATCTTTTATTTTCTTTCCAGCGCCACATGAGACAAAGTGGTGCAGCAGTCCAAGACTTCTTAGAAATTGAGCCTCCTACATAGGCATTCCAACAACTAAATAGCTTAGTGGCTGTCTTGTCATGACCTACCACCTTAGACAGTCTGAAATGTGGTTCCGAAGCTGAGGGCAATCAAAAGATTCACCTGAAGTTTTTGACAGGATTACTGCCTAGAAGGTTTTGATATAAGGTCAAAAAATATAGTCAAGCTTGTGAACCATACTATAAAGACTTTATGACCAAAGTAAGCCATATTAATGGGTCGAAGGCTTAGTTATTTTAGCTTCTTCAAGGAAAAAGTTACTTATGGACTTACTGTAAAATGAAGAAGGTTATCTAGCTTTGGGAAATTGTGAAAAGATTTTATATGATTAGCAAATGACCTTTAATGTCTATATATTATTTTAAAGATCTGGGACACTTGGTGTTAAATAAATGTCAAATTTTGGGGGCTATGAAGTAAAAAAGTGTTAGTCCTCCAAATAGCTTAGTGTTTCTATTCTAGAAGTACTGAAATTTTATGAACTAGAACTAGAATTAAACACAGTAATCTGTCAGGTTTTAGGGCATTGTAAGAACTATACATAAAAAGGGAAAAGAGAAAACGGAACTTGAAGTGCCAGCACAACACCAAAATCATGCGTGCTTGCTATGCCATATGTCATTTTGGGGTAAAGAAGCTTCTCTCAGTGGAGTTGAGAGAGAAGCCATCACCACCGGCTGAGAAACACTCTGACCCTGGACTAAAGTGTTTGTTCCTGAAATTTCTGCTAATCACAGGGCAATCTTTTCTCTCAGCTTCTCGTTGTTTTTTGGCTGCGCTTTGAGTCACAACAGATGAGAAGAGAGAAATTACCAAAACAACTCCAGCGACAAGTTTGCAATTTAAATTACGACATTAGCGAGTTAAATGAGTCAAGTCACAACCATTTCCATTGAATCACATTTCCTTTCTGGAATAAGTTAGATTAGATTCCCATAGTTGAACTGATTTCTTGTTTCAGATCATGATATTGATGCCTAGTGCTACTGTGCAATTGTTGTCTTGCAACTTAATTTCTGCATTGGAAATTGGAGTAATTTGGGAATGTGCACCGTAGCTTATGTGAAAAGGTTGGCATACTTCTTATAGTACTGAGAGCTTATATAAAACCTTGGAATGATGTTGAGAGTGAAGTGTCAACATGTGACTCAGTTTCATCACAGGCTTAATTAATTATTAACATCAAGGAAAGTTGTTATTTGTTTTTCGCCAAGGAATTTCAATTTCAAAAATGTGACTTGGGAGCATATTTCTGCTCATGGAATGGAGATGCATGTGATAAGCTGTTGCGTTGTTACAAAACTCTTGCTTCTTGTGTTATCCTGACTGCTGAGAGTAAACTAAGCTGCATTAAGCTAAACCATGGCCATCTTGTTGTCCTTCATTTCTTGTTTGTTCTACCAATTTGTTGTAGGGACTTTGAGCCTATCAGATTACTCGGCTTGCAGTTTATTGGAAGACTATTGGTTGGAATTCCATCTGAGAAGAAAGGAACAAGATTTTTTGGTCTAGGTGTCGGAAGATCTAGATCACTTTCAGAAAGTTATAGAAATATCAGCACGAGGATGCAACCAATTTTCTCAGCTATATCTGATAGACTGTTTAAATTCCCACAGACTGATAATTTATGTGCTACTTTGTTCGATGTCCTTCTTGGTGGTGCTAGCCCAAAGCAGGTCACAAACTTTTCCTTCAATTTAGCTAAGATATTTTATGTCTTATTCCCTAATGCTCTATCTGGTATAACGAGACTCTTAAAGTGCTCTGGAATATTTTTGACTTATATTTTCTGCTTGTGACATTGACAGGTGCTACAGAAACACTACCAGATCGAGAAGCAGCGAACCAAGGGTAACGGCTCTCATTTTTTCCTTCCACAGGTGTTAGTACTCATTTTCAAATTCTTGTCGGGCTGCAATGATGCTTCTGTCAGAATGAAAATCCTCAGAGATCTGACTGATCTGCTTGATTCAAATCCATCAAATATTGAAGCTCTAATGGTACTTCTAACCATGGCTATAATTTGATTTCCTTGTTTAATCTTCCGATTAATATGCCTTATTTATATGTGTATTTGTGTAGGAACATGGATGGCCTGCATGGTTAAGTGCTTCTGTTAAGCTTGACTTTATGAAAAACTACGGAGTAGAGTCCCTTGGAGATGGTGAAGGAGAAAGAAGTGAACAAAGTCTTGTGAGGAACTTATTTTGTGTAGTTCTTGCTCACCATATTCATTCCGTTAAAGGGGGCTGGCAACAGTTAGAAGACACAGTGAATTTTCTGCTAATGCATTCAGAGCAAGTATGCATTACCAATGATAGTTTTGTGGATAGTTTCTGTATCTTTCTTTTTACTCTGTTTTATTTACTTTGATTCATTGTATTCTTCCAGGATGGCATGCCGTGTCACAAATTACTACATGATATATTTCATGACTTAGTTCAAAAGCTGGTGGATTTATCATCCGAGGAGAACATGTTTGTTTTCCAACCATGTCGAGACAATACACTGTATCTGCTAAAACTGGTTGATGAGATGCTTATATCTGAACTTGACAACAAACTTCCGGTAAGCAAAGTATTGAAGTCTGCTTTTTAAGTGTCACTTCCGGTAAAAAATAAGGGCTTCATCTTTGGGGGAAAAAAAGCAAGAATAGAAATTGGGGGGATCATGGATTTCCTCTGGTTGTTGCTCATGAAAGAAGGAATATGAAATCTTTTTTCTTTGGACACCATGCTGATTGAATGACCAGAGTATTTCTACTTTACAGCACTTGCTGGTGCTTTGCAAGTACCTCATGGGATTCCTATGTTATCGCGTGTCTTGCAATTGCAATAGTACAAGGAGTGTTAAGTACAACTCACGATAAATGAGAACGCCGGATAGAGCATGACAGACTTTTTTGTGTTGTTTTTCTTGCAGTTTCCCGCTAGTAGCTCCGACTTTACCTTGGTTTCCTTAGATTTAGACAGTCACAAAGAATTTAGTAATGCCTTGCAAGAGGTTCTACGAGGAGCCTCTAATGAATCGCCATCAAGGTGAGGTGATTTCCTGCTTTGTATTCAAGGGGAGTGGTCACCTTTTTATTTGCTTTTATAATCTATGACAGTCATGCTTTTGGTGGTATTGGGGGTTATAGCTGGGGATACCTTAGCTTTACATGTCTTGAAATTAATTGTTGTAGTACTCGAGCCATGCTTTTTCTACATATATGTCTTTAAACTAATGGACCTTAGGAATGATGTGTTAAGAAGCATTAGTGAACTCTTTTGGACTGGGAAGACATGGAGTGCTGGTAGTTCTTGCCATATGTTGTGGGTTACTGAGATTGCTCTCATGCCATTGGGAATTTAATTCATTAATTTTAGGCATCTAAGATTAATCCAATTAGTACTTTTAGAGCACGTTTAGTTGGTGTTATTAATTTTGCCAGAATCAATCAGCTTTTGTTTTTAGCATTAGTTTGTATTCTGCTTTTGCAATGGCTCATCAAATTTGTACAAATGAATAAGTTGGATGCATCATTGAATAGGAAAGTGACATTCATGACTTATAGGCATCTAGGATCTTTCAACAGATCCAATTAGTTCTTTTAGAGTACATTTAGTTGATGGTATTAATTTGCAAGAATCAATCAGCTTTTGTTTCTAGCATTAGTTTGTATTCTGCTTTTGCAATGGCTCATCAAATTTATACCACTGGATAAGTTAAATTTTTTCTTGAATAGGAAAGTGACTTATCTACCAGAAGAAAAAGAAATTTAAGATGGTTCCTAAATTTTCTTTTAGGCCATAAGATGGTTACTTAAATTGATAGTTTATATTTTGCTTTCACAGTTTAATTTTTTTTATTTGGTAACGATTTCACAGTTTAATTTTATGTTCTCTTATCTCCAGAAATCCACAATTTGGCAAGCAGCCATCTGCAAAAGAAGATAACATAGAGGGGGATAGGTGGTGGAATCTGTATGACAACTTGTGGATATTGATCAGTGAGATAAATGGCAAGGGACCAAGTAGAATGTTGCCCAAGTCATCATCCTCAGTGGGTCCGTCTTTTGGCCAAAGAGCTCGGGGCTTGGTTGAATCATTGAACATTCCTGCTGCAGAAATGGCTGCCGTCGTTGTATCGGGAGGGATTGGAAATGCTTTGGGTGGAAAACCTTCTAAATCAGTTGACAGGGCAATGCTTTTGAGAGGGGAGAAGGGCCCCAGAATTGTCTTTCGGCTTGTGATTCTGTATCTGTGCAGCTCTTCTCTTGAAAGGGCTTCGCGTTGTGTACAATTGTTTGTTTCACTCTTGCCTTGTCTTATGGTTTCTGATGATGAACAGAGCAAGATGAGGCTGCAACTTTTCATCTGGTACTTTGCTTTATACATCTCAAAAGGATTCTAGTTTTCCAATGATATCATCTGTTATCAGCAAGTTTCCTTACAATTTGTTCAATCCCTATAATGTTTCTCCATATTCTGAGTATATTGCTTTTGTTTTATGGTTGCCAGGGCTTTGCTCTCCGTCAGGTCCCGCTATGGGATGTTGGATGATGGTGCTCGTTTTCATGTTATATCACATGTGATTCGAGAAACTGTTAACTGCGGGAAATCCATGCTTGCTACAAGCATTGCTGGCAGAGATGATCCATCAGATTCAGGAAGCATTTCAAAAGAAAGGAGCACTATACAGAATCTAATCCAGAAGGATAGAGTGCTTGTGGCCGTGAGTGTTACTAAATTTAAAGTGCTTCACTGCATTATTAAGGATTGTCTTGGTGCTACAGTTGCTAGCATTCTTTCCCTGTCTTTTATAGGTTTATGTTATGTTTTTTCCCCTTTAAAACACAGACTAGAAAGAATTGGTATGATTTCATAGTGACTATTCAACTTAGTCTACCTCCAGATCTATATATGCTGAGGTAAGAAATATCTAAAGCATTTGTCACCAGTGCTAGCATATACCTCCAAGAGCCCTATTGTAGAGGTGGCAATCTCTGACTCAACTCAAGGACCCCATCCTATCTACCGAAAAAGTGACTAGAGCCAACCTCAGATTGCTAAATAACCCAGTCCAATATAAATCTGTGACAAAATCCAAATATTAAATTATCAGAGGGTGACCTAAATTTAAACCTGAAAATAACCAAGTCCAACATCACCCTGAACCTGAAATAACATGTACCTGATGCAACATGACATGTCATGGTATTTGATGATGATCTGGATGAACTTGAAACCAGAGAAATATTGAAATGGAATTATTTGAAACCTGAGCAGACCAGGAATTCAGCACTATGAGAATCCGACCTGACCTGCATATGAAGAAAGTGAATCTTGAGATGATTGGAGAACTGATTACCTGAACCCAGATTGGACATGTACCTGAGATGGTAGAACCCAAAATGACCCAAAGAAGAATACTGTTAAAGTCGCGAGTTGTACTCGTGCATCTGTCACCTGTAACCCTACCCGCCTGTAGACAAGTGTTCTCCTTCAAATCCTTTGTTTGAATCTTCCACACCATTTCCATTTAGTTTTATTTGAAACAGAATATGAGCTGGCCAATTTGGCATACCATTCTCATGACCTAGAACCCACCTAATGCCACTGGAGTAATTCAAGACCTAATGCATTCTCTTGTGTGTTGCCGAAAGTCTACTTGAAATCACTGTCACACCTCCAAATCAGGGTATTTAGGTCTGGCGCACCGTTTTACCAGTTCAACTGGTGGTCAAATTAGTTCAAACCAGGTTTTGACCAAAATCTGTTCATGCAAACTAAACGGACTTGGACTGATACCTGTAGGATGGTCCTGCCCAGGTTTGGAATGACTGCTTATAATGTTTTAAGTCAATTTTGGTGTAATGTTTTTGTTCAATTGCTTGCTACATGGATGTCTTTTAAGGCATGAAATGCATGACATATGTAGCATGAGATTCGGTGACACAATGGCATGATATCTGCCTGCTGCATTTGGAGAAACTGTTTTGTGTGTGCACGCCCCTCATGAAGTTTGCTTGACTTGTTCTTGAGAAGTTCAATATCTTGCGGAAGAGATAAAAAATTACATGAACATTTTTTCATTATGAAACTTAGTGAGTTGTTGACCTTGCTAGGTTGCTGATGAAGCAAAATATATGAAAGCTCTGAAAACAGATCGTAGCCGGCAGTTGAATGAGCTCTGTAGTAGGCTCGAGGAGATATCCTCTGCAGAACTTAGCAGCAGTAGAACTTTTGAAGATGAGATTCAAAGCAGCTTTAATAACATTATTGCTTCTGATGACAACAGAAAAGCTGCTTTCCAGCTGTGTTATGAGGAGCAGCAGCAAAATGTCGCTGTATGTGGACAGTGGACATCAATTATATTTTTTTCCTGATCCTTTGTCTCTTTCCAATTCCAGATGCTAATATATATAATCATCTATCTTATGCTTCAACAGGAGAAGTCGATGCATCTGTTCCGCATTTTAATTGATGAGAGAGGTCCATGGTCTGCTAATGCTTTTCCAAATAGTGCTGTAAGGCATTGGAAACTTGACAAAACAGAAGATAGATGGCGACGGAGACAAAAACTAAGGCAGAATTATCATTTTGATGAGAAACTGTGTTATCCTCCATCTATTGCGCCTCAGGACGAAACCACTCCTCCTGTAAATGAAAGCAAATATGGATTTGCGGGACATATTCCCGAGCAAATGAAGCGTTTTTTGCTGAAAGGTGTGCGCAAAATTACTGATGAAGCAAGTGCAGAACCAAATGAAAATGAAGATGAAGTGTGTGTGCAGAAGATCTCTGCACCAGAGGATTCTCCAGAGGCTCAACATGATGTAATTGTAAAAGATGGTAACGATCACAAGGATTTTTCTCAGGATAGAGTAGATTCTTCTGCCTCCTCTCCTGAAGCTGAAATTAGTGATGAGGTATGTTTAGTTTAACTTAGCAAGCACCAAAGTTTGGTGGAAACATATATGAGCATTCCTCATTTTAGATCCTTATTTTCAGGTTCTGATTTCAGCTCCATGTGTACTTGTGACACCAAAGAGAAAAATTGCGGGGCGTTTGGCTGTAATGAAAACTGCTCTGCATTTTTTTGGGGAGTATTTGGTGGAAGGTACTGGTGGCTCTTCTGCTTTTAAGGATTTTCAGCAGCCAAGTAACTCTGATTTGTCTAAGCTTGATCAAAAGCAGAGGTTTTCAAAATGGCCCCCTCATATTTATATGGAATCTGATAAAGGGATCTCTTTTAATGGCTTGGAGTTGCTTAGCGAAAATGTGCATCAGAGAGATTTGAAAAATCTTAAGCGTCATCGAAGATGGAGTATTGGGAAGGTTAGATGGTTATAGATAATTACATGTTTGCTTTTAATACTATATTATAATTGGATCTGATTGTGTTGCCCCTCTTCTCTCTTTCTAGATAAAAGCTGTGCATTGGACTCGTTATCTGCTTAGATACACTGCTACAGAGATTTTCTTCAGTGATTCAAGTGCCCCTATATTCTTAAACTTCACCTCACAAAAAGATGCAAAAGAAATAGGAACCTTGATAGTCACAACCAGAAATGAATTTTTGTTCCCGAAAGGAAGTAGTAAGGATAAGCATGGGGTCATATCATTTGTTGATAGACGGGTAGCTTTGGAAATGGCTGAAGCTGCTCGAGAGAAGTGGAGGAAAAGGGAAATTAATAACTTTGAGTATCTAACGATACTCAATACCCTCTCTGGAAGATCTTACAATGATATAACACAGTACCCTGTCTTCCCTTGGGTATTGGCTGATTATTCTTCTGAGGTTCTTGATTTTAACAAGTCTTCAACTTTTCGGGATCTAACAAAGCCTGTTGGAGCTTTGGACTCGAAGCGCTTTGAGGTTAGTTTTTGTCTCTGTTGGAATGTTACACTGACCAGTAGACTAATCTACTTGACCCCCTTTCAACTTCATGGTTTGTCACATACAGGTGTTTGAAGATAGATACAGTAACTTTTGCGATCCGGACATACCTAGGTACTATTCGAGCCAAACTACTTTATTAAACTGCTAAGGTTACCTCTAATCGATTTGTCACGCATTTATCAGTTTCTATTATGGGTCTCATTACTCGAGCATGGGGATTGTGCTTTATTACCTCCTGAGACTGGAGCCTTTTACAACTCTTCACCGTAATCTGCAGGTATGCTCTTGACAATTCCTTGAGTGTCTTTGTGACAGACTATTTTGTTTTGTATCAATGATGTGGTCTTGTTGCTTGTATGCTAAAACGTCGTACATGTTGCTCTTTTATATGGTGGCAGATATTATAATTTCTTTTTCCTAGTGGTGGTGGTGGAATTATCAATAAGCAAATTTTGTCCATCTTACAGTGCTGAACTATTTTTAAGTGATAATGAAATTTAAATCCTTAAAATGTTCTTTCATGTTGCTGGAACTATTGCAGTACTTGCCACGGATTAGTGTCCTTACGGAAAAAAAAATAGTAGAGTTAATTATTGACATAATTTGAAAAAAGCAAGGAGCAATCCCTCCAAAACCCTAGTTAAAGTCAGCAAAAAAAGGTGTTCAGCAAAAATATGATATATATAATTATATATATATCTAAGAAAATGAAATATACTTTGAGTTTCCTGTGCAATCAATATGATTTTTGTCCAACTGTTATGAGCGTTTGTCAGATATAAATGATATTATTCCTGTGAAATGGTCAATGCTTTTTTTTATTGTTTCCCCTTTTGGATATTGATGGGCTCACTTTTATTTATTGAGATATGAAAGAAGAATAAAATTGTGTATTTTATTGCAAGGTAGAAGTTGTGTATCTAAAGGCCTGAGATTTGCATAATAGCAGAGTCAAGAAGTGTAAATTATGACTGGTTATGTAATTCTTTATTTTAACATAAAATAACTTCTATTTCTATTATATTTGCTTCCATCCCGAGCTCTAATGTTCATTTAGTTATCACTGCTTTTTCCTTGATATTACATGCGATAGCACAGAAACTTCTCTAATATATTTGTCTGGATCAGGGTGGGAAGTTTGACCATGCAGATCGACTTTTTCAAAGTGTTGAGGGAACGTATAGGAATTGCCTATCCAATACAAGTGATGTGAAAGAGCTAGTTCCAGAATTCTTTTACATGTCAGAATTCCTTGTTAATTCAAACTCATATCATCTCGGAGTCAAACAGGATGGTGAGCCTATTGGTGATGTCTGCCTTCCTCCTTGGGCCAAGGTATTTGAATTTCTTCAGTTAATGTTTTCTGGGGGATAAATTACTCTTTACAGTGGCCAAACAACTTTGTTAAGTTGGAGTCAAGCAGACCTATCCATAGGGGTGGGGGGAGTACTTTCTCAGTGAACAAGCTCTGAGAAGTTGAGAAGAGGGATCCAGAGAACTGCTTTCTTGGTCTCTTATTCAGATTTTGGCTGTAGTATCTGCAAATTCACCCAAATTTCTAGAAAGTACTTGCTCAGCGAACAAGCACTAAGAAGGTGGGAAGGGAGAGATCCATCCAAGGGCTTTCCTTGTCTCTTATTTAGATTTTGGCTGTAGTATCTTCAAGTTTACCCAAATTTTAAGAGAAGTAAGTTATGGCATCTGCTGATGTCGCCACACTCCTTTCCAGGAATAGAACTCTCAAAAGCTGAAAACTAGAGAAAGTGAAAACTGAAATGGCAAGAGAAAACAGAAACCTTAAACAAATGGGCCTTTATATGGCTGTCCTTCAAGTTTTGAAATAATATTTGCAGACACTGTTGCAATTGCCATCGTAGAGTCAGTTCCTTCTTTATGGAATGAGATCTATGCAAAGGACTAAAATTTGTTTTCAAGTTAATTTCTTATCGGTAAAAGAAAAGACAATATAGGGCCCCAAGGGTGTGCAAACCATATACAGAATGGGAGAAATGATCTACAACATCAATTCAAGCATTTGCATCTACACATAACTCTCCGCCATACCTAAAGTTTAAGACATTCAACTAATTCTCAATAATTACAAAAACTGGTGTCTCCTCTCCAATAAAGGCTCTCTGTCTGCTCTATCCAAATCAACCCAAAAAACAACCAGAGGGATGGGAGATCTTTATTTCTTGACATGAGGCAAAAGAAGAACTTGCCAAAGTAATAATTCTTGTTCAATTCTCCTATAACCCAAGATAGCCTAGTGCAGGCATAAGAGGCCACCAAGATCATTCTTATCCACGGATAGTGAAGGAGGAAATGTCTCAATTTCTCTGCCTCTCTTTTGCCAAAAAAGGAAAAAAAAAATTATTCACCAGTACAATCCCTCTTTCCAGCAAATTGTCTAAGGTGAGAATGTGTTCCCAAGATGCTTCCCAAGCAAATAATGGAACTATAGGTGGCACTCTCACTTTCTAAGGAAAAAGCCTCCCTGCCACCAAAAATCTTCTTTTCAAGCAACCTATAAGAAGACTCCAGAAAAAAGTTTCTTCTCTACCGCTATCCAAGAAAAAGTACCACAGAAGTGAGAGAAATCTTAGAATTGTACGAAAAATCAAAGAGATTGACAAAAGCTTTAAGTGCCAATCTTTGGCTTGTCTTGAAAAGTTGATCTCCTAAATGATTCTCCCTTTGGAGAATTGGTAGCAATCTGGTACAAGAGCCTCCTTGTTCCCAGCGATGTCATGGAGCTAGGGAAACAATCTTTGAAAGATGTATTCCCAAACAAAGTGTCAAGCAGAAAGTCTGAATGCTTACCATTTTTCACGATAGAATATGCATAAGGAATAAACTCATTGCTCTCATCTCTAATCCGCCTCCAAACAGTGCTTCCATGAGCTATTACTCTACTTTTATAAATTTAAACAGTTTATTCATTGTCAAATTTAGCGACAACCACTTTCTTCCACAGATGATTTGAACCACTATAACCATTTGCCTAGAATAGCCTTGTTGATCAATAAAAAAGACTTGTTGCCAAGACTTCCATTACAAGAAAGGTTGCTTGACTGCCTTTTGATTTACCAAATGAAATCCATGGGACTCATTGTAATCGCCCACAAGAATCTATCTGAAGAGCTTTCAACCTTTTGGCAACTGAGCAAGGGATAGGGTTTGAGAGACGTGAGATAGATAGGAAGATTGGAGAGAGTGCTTTTGATGATAGTTGTTCTTCCTCCTTTCAAAAGTAATGATCTTTTCCAACCCTGCAACTGCTTCTCAAGTTTCTTTATAATAGGTTCCCAAATTTGCTTGTCCATGAAATTAACTGCTGCAGAAAAGATTAAATAGGTTAAGCGTAAAGAACCTATCTGACATCTCATTAAAGAAGAAAGTAAAGCACGATTCAATCCATAATCAGCAGGGTAAGCTCAGTCGTACTCAAGTTTATCTTAAGCCCGTATACCACTTCAAATTATAAAGGAATGCGCCTTAGAAAAGTTAACTATTGGACGTCATCTGCAAAGAAAATGATAGTATCATCTGTAAATAGAAGATGAGAAATAGTCAACTCCTCACCATGGCTAGCCACTCTGAAGTTAGAAATCCATCCCAGCTCTGTTGCCTTGCTTGCCATTTTTTTTAGGACCTCTATCACCAGAATGACAAGCAGAGGGGAGAGTGGATCACCCTGCCTAAGTCCTTGAGACGATTGGAAAAATCCTGTTGAAGAGCCCCATTAATTAAGACTGAGAAACTCGGAGTTGTGATACATCTCTTTATCCAATGTTAGGCCAAAACCAGAAAACTCGTGTTTTTTACTGAAAGGAGTGGCTGAAAACATTTGCCAATTTGAGCGGTTTTGTCTTTTTAATATTGGAAACAGAGTTTATGGGAATTTTTTGAAACCAAATGGGACCTTTAACTTTACTCTTTTTGTTTGTATTGTTCTTTTTTGTCTCTTGCCATATAATTTCTGGATAAAGAATGCCATCACAAGCCAGGATTCTTGCATTAAGACAGACTATTTCATTTAGCTATCATGTAGAATGCTTGGCATGCTCCCTCTCTCGAACAGCCTTAATCACATACCAATATGTTTCCCCTTCAAATGAATTTATCTTCATATTTATCAGAGAAAATGAACTGAATGTTAATTGTTTTGTGAACACGACCAGAAATTATTAATACATTTATTGACCTATTGATTATGGTAGTAATATGCAGTTCTTTATTAATGTTCAGGGATCACCTGAAGAATTTGTCAATAAAAATCGAGAGGCTCTTGAAAGTGAATATGTTAGCTCAAATCTTCATCACTGGATCGATCTGGTATTTGGTTTCAAGCAACGTGGGAAACCGGCTGTAGAGGTAAACATAGAATCGTACTTGTTTTTGTACAGTGAACCAATTAACAATTATTGATATCTGGGAGTGTGATAACAAATACAGGCAGCAAATATTTTCTACTATCTAACATATGAGGGAGCTGTTGATTTGGACTCCATGGAGGATGATTTACAAAGAGCAGCGATTGAGGACCAGATTGCTAATTTTGGTCAGACGCCCATCCAGATTTTCCGCAAGAAACATCCTAGACGAGGCCCACCAATTCCAATTGCTCATCCTTTATATTTTGCACCTAGTTCTATTAATTTGACTTCTGTTCTATCTAGTATTATTGATCCTCCGTCAGCTGTATTGTATGTTGGCCAACTGGACTCCACTGTTGTTTTGGTGAACCAAGGGCTCATCTTGTCAGTCAAGATGTGGTTAACGACACAACTGCAATCTGGTGGCAATTTTACCTTTTCTGGCTCACAGGTATTGCATATATTTTTTTACTAGATTGACTGGAGTACAACCTTTAATCCTTTTATTTTGTTGGAAGATGCTTTTAGTTAAGTACAGCTTGTGAAACTTCTGCAGGAGCCATTTTTTGGAGTTGGAGCTGATTTTCTTTCTCCACGGAAAATAGGGAGTCCTTTGTCTGAAACCTGTGAATTTGGAGCACAGTGTTTTGCGACATTGCAAACACCTACAGAGAATTTTCTTATCTCATGTGGCAATTGGGAGAATAGCTTTCAACTTATCTCCTTAACTGATGGGAGATTGGTGCAGAACATCAGACATCATAAGGATGTGGTTAGTTGTGTTGCAGGTACTTATCAGGTCAATGTTCAATTGTTGTCGTGAAGATATGGGCTGTACAATAATGATGGTTGTACTTTTCCAGAAAAACATCTGATTATAATAGCTTACTGTGTGTGGGTGATGCGGTGTTGATTAATGCGTTTTTTAGTCTGTACTTTATGAGAAGGCTTTATTAGGTTAAATACAGAGTGTTGTAGGGGGATTTTAATCTCCCCCAGTTGCTTGTCCTTTCTGTCAGTTAATTGCTCCTCAGAAGTCTCATTGTGAGTCCTTACTACCTTGTAGATTCCATTACTGCCTTATGTTTTCTCTTTTCTTTTCTTTTTTTGGGTTTTTTCATTTTGGGAAAGTAAAGGAGAGAGAAAAGGGGGGGGGGGTGGTCGCAGAAAGGCTACAATAAGTTTGAGAGAAATTAAAGCTTGAACGGCTGGTATTCTAATGGCTGTGTCATTTGTGTTCTTTTTAAACTGTTAAGTGATGTGTCACATGCACATTGTTGGCTTATTGCCTAGAAACTTAAACTTTCGGGGAGATAATTTGTCTAATATGGTATAGATCATAAGTTCAAATCCTAACAAGCCCTCTCTTCTTTCTCCTACTTAGTATTCGTTGTTCTGCCTTTTTTCGTACCTCATGTTGTCTTTCTGATATGATTACATCCAAAAGGCTATTGGATCAAATGTTTCCTTGGAGATCTATACAAGTTTTACATTGTTATTCATGAATGTGATTAAGATACCTTTTTCTTTGTACTGTTTGTGCCGTGTGCCCTTAAACTATTTTTATTAGTAATACTACTATCACCGAGATGAGATACACATTACTGAAATGATTTGAGAAAAGATGTTGCTATACCTGTTCTCATTAATTTGCTGGTATTATTATGACATGTAATGGTGGATGAAACTGCCATAATCACTTTATAAATTATCTCTTCCATTGCAGTGGCATCTGATGGAAGTGTCCTTGCTACTGGAAGTTATGATACCACTGTAATGGTGTGGGAAGTTTATCGTGTCAAAACTCCAGAAAGGAGACTTAGGAACTTGCAAGCTGAGATTCACCGGAAAGATTATGTTGTTGTTGAAACTCCTTTCCACATTCTTTGTGGCCATGACGATATAATTACATGCTTGTATATCAGCATGGAGCTTGATATAGTCATCAGTGGGTCCAAAGATGGAACCTGTATCTTCCATACCTTGAGGGAAGGGAGATATGTTAGATCTTTGTGCCATCCTTCAGGCAGTGCTTTGTCGAAGCTGGTTGCCTCACGGCATGGACGGATTGTGCTTTATGCTGATGATGATCTCAGTTTGCACCTCTACTCGATCAATGGTAAACACCTTGCTTCTTCTGAGTCCAACGGACGTCTCAATTCTGTTGAATTGAGCAGTTGTGGCGAGTTTTTAGTTTGCAGTGGTGACCAAGGTCAGATAGTTGTACGGTCTATGAACACACTGGAGGTTGTTCAAAGATACAATGGAGTTGGAAAGATAATTACTTCTCTAGTAGTGACTCCTGAAGAATGCTTCTTAGCTGGGACTAAAGATGGAAGCCTTCTTGTGTATTCTATCGACAATCCTCAACATCGTAAATCTAGCCATCCACGAAATGTCAAGTCCAAATCAGCTTCAATGGGATAGATGCGTAATTTAGAGTGCAAGTCATGGACTGACTGTTGCTGGTATTCTT
The DNA here is from genome assembly GCF_016545825.1 of Eucalyptus grandis. Classification (NCBI taxonomy): domain Eukaryota; kingdom Viridiplantae; phylum Streptophyta; class Magnoliopsida; order Myrtales; family Myrtaceae; genus Eucalyptus; species Eucalyptus grandis. The sequence continues at coordinate 4,294,879 of NC_052617.1, read as the reverse complement.
GTGAATGGAGGTAGGTTGCTGCTGAGGATACCTTGTTAGGTTGTCATTTTTAAATCTCTTTAGTTCTTGTCATCTTTTTTCATTTCCTTATTCTGCATATTTTGCTATTGCTCAATTCTCTTACGTTGAACAGGGGCAATTATATTTATTCATTTAGAATTTTATGTGCTGAGACTCTTTTTAGATAATTTAAGCCCAGATGGTATCTGTGACTATTCACTGGTAGCTATTATAACATGTTGAGTCCAATGCATACTACTATGAAGATGCAAATTCATGACATTGCTCCTCTTTTGAATTTTTTCCCAGTTCTCTAACAGAGCTGTTGGCTTTGAAACCTTGTGTCTCTGTTGATACTGCAGATTTGATCAACTACTAGCAATTATAAAATGTTGATTCTTATGATTGTTGGAGCTTTTAAATCATCTAATTTACTTATACTTTTGTTCATTTTGATTCTATTAGTACTTAGAGCACATGTTGAGGGCCAAAACCTCATTCAGAAGGACGAACTTCCCATTCTAAGAAAGTTTGGCTTCTTTTGGGTCACATGGTTGATCTTGTGGTGTTTGGAAATTCCATATCCTCTATTTTACTTACAATTGTGTTTAGATTGATTCTTTTAGTACCTCTGGAAAAATTTAGAGACGTGTTGGGCCATAACTTCATTCTAAAGGAAGAACTTCCCATTCAAAGAAAATTTGGCTCATTTTGGGTCAAATGCTTGATCTTGTGGTTTTTGGAGTTTCAAAATCATCTCATGTAAACAACTAATCCTTTTCCAATTAAGTGGAGTCAGCTACATAGATTTATTCTATGCCTTTGCACTCTGTTCTGTGCCTAATCCTCTGTACTAAAAACCGGTACTCAGAGTATCAGCCCATGTCTTTTGCCTCTTCCCTTGCTCATTTGCCCTGCAATTCCATTGTAAACATCATGTCTTCCCACTGAGACTTATGCTCAATTCTATCTTCACATATCCAGATCACCTTTGATAAATCTCTCATCTTGTGCTCAATTGCAGTGATGCCAAATTTTCCTTTAATGCATTGACTTCTGTCTCTTCTCAAGTATCAATGCATTCAATGGATATATTTGTTTTGTTTCTGTTTTTTTTTTTTTTTCAAGGTCGAAACATTCGACAGATATTCTTACCAAAAAAAAAACATTCGACAGATATTTGACATTGCTGTTGTCATGACAACCTATTATTTACATTTAGCAGTAAATTGAGACTAAAAATCGTCTTATATTCATTCACTCTGTCCCAGTGCTCTTTTTCCCCGAAAAAGGTGAGGGCACAAATAAAGAGAAACAGCCATCAAGCGCGTTGAATACAATGATTGAGATCTTTAAGAACTTTCCTGCAGTAGCACTGCTAAGGGATCAAACTCGACACTGAAATATGGTCTCAAGTAATAGGAATGGGACATTGAATAGCTTCTACTAGCTTTCCGTAGTAAAATTTACTTTGAATTTGTGTGTGCTTTATATGTTGAGAACATGCTGGAGCTTATTGGTGACATTTTGAAGCACTCTCTTATTTGATGATCATCATAATCTCCTTACACATATCTATTGGAAAAGACAACATTGTCTGAGATACCTGTGAAGGAAAAATGTGAATTTAATGGGTCGAATAAGTGCAGATCCTCCCCCAGTGGTTATTTTGCTCATGGACAGTGTTTATCTAAGTTTTGTTTTGATGTCTTACAGTTTCTCTTCTATTTGACAGTCTTAATTATACAAAATTATATTTTGCAGGAACTTTTAGACACATGCCACGTGAGATAGGTGAAGGTATAGGCTTGATGACCACCAAACACATACCCATGCTTGTGCAGTTTTGGACTTGCTCCATGATAGCCCTCTTCAAGAAGTCCACTATGGAACATGCGCACATTGAAATCTTCAGGAAGGTGCAATGCTTTCAGTGACATTCTCTAGACATCAAATCCTTGTTACAGTGTATTTGTGTCTCGTCTACTGGTACCCTTGGAAATCATTGGTGAGTAAGATGTGCGGAGTTCCACTCTCATGTATATCATCGTTCTTGATCAGGTAGAAGAGCCTTATGTAGAACACGGGAGAGGCAGTTGTATCGATAGAAACCGGGGCTCACATTTGTTTTTGGCTGGCAGCCCCTTATAGCTTGTATAGATCACCTACATTTGTAATTCAAAATAAATAAAGAAAAATGGTTTCCTTTTGAAAGACGGTATGGTTTCCTCCTTGGTGAATAGTTGACAGACATCAGACTACTTTTATTCTCAAGCTTTGCCTTTTGTCTGCTTTATTGACAGACCACCGGTTAGAAGTGATATGCTAGGTAAAAGCTTTACTGTATCTATCATATTGACATTTCTTGAGATCATTTGATTATTCTAAGTTAAAAGGTCCGCATATGTGAAGTTGTATAGGATGAATGGTACTCTACGTATGTAAATATAAGGGAACTTTACCGCCTGCAGATCTCGCACCTGCATTTTTGTTTGAGTTACGGATGTCCATGATTGTGAACTGAACTCGTGGATAATGTTGCATATAAATAGTTACTGTGAAGAGAGAGAATAATGGGTAAAGTTTTATGTATTCCATTACTCGAGATAGGTTGTGAGGTTGTTATACGCAGAATTTATACGAGTTTCTGTACATCTATTCTCTGTAACTCTGATCGATATAGTGCTTCATGTGGTTTTGGAAGAACAAATATGCTGTGGAAATAATTCAGTGTACAGGTCATGTTTATGGGAAACGAGTACTTGTTCCAGGCACGCACATGTTGAATTTTCCTTCACTGAAGCAAGTTTATCTGGTGGGTGTGTGCGCGCACGAGCATGGGTATCTACATATGTTTAGGGCTCTGCAAGAAGATTGCAGTGTGGGAAAGTGAGCCCGAATCTTCTGAGTTTGCGTCCCGGTTTAAAGTATATAGACGATGAACTCACTTTCTTCCGGTGGGTTTGTCTCTACCGAACTGACAATACTTGAGGAAATTGGTATTCAATTGTGTCTGTTGCTCTTAATCCTGCATTTCACGGCACCAGAAGTAATAAGTATTTCTACCGTATGCGCAAGGATGAGATAGTCTAAATTGTAAAATGTGGCATTGAATGTTCGGAAAGTTGACTATGGAAGCTTTATCAAAGTCATCATTCTTTCGTAGAAAATGCTTGCTGATGCGATTGATCTCATGTTTGCATGATGCCTCAGACTATTCTGTTTTCTTCTGCTCTACCAAGTATTGTATGAACTCGTCCATACAGCGCTGGTTGGTCTCTCTGTCGCCGAGTAATTTCTTTGCTTCCTTGGCTGAAGCTCTCAATGACGAGCCCAAGTCGTCCACCATGGCGAACCTCAGTAGTTCAGCCACCGCGTCACTTGTGAACATTCCGTCTTCTTTCCTAGTGACCTCAATCCCTAGTCCCTTACCCTGCAACAGTCTTGCGTTAGGTCCTTGGTCGGTCGTCATCGGAAACAGCATCAGAACCCGACCAAATGCTAAGCCCTCTATTATCGAGTTCCAGCCACAGTGAGTCAAGAACCCACCAACCGAGTCGTGACTCAGTATCTGGACCTGCGGCGCCCAATCCGTGCACACCATACCACGACCCTCCACCCCTTGTAGAAACCCATTCGGTAGCATGTCGATCGCTTTTTGAGTTGACTCGGGTGGGTCTCTCAAGACCCAGAAGAAACTCAATTTGGATTTCTCCAACCCGAGTGCTAACTCAGTCACTTCCTCTTGACTCAGAACAGCTTCAGTCCCTAGTGCAACGTAAACCACCGAATTCAACCTCTGCTCATCGAGCCACGCTTTTATGCTCACCCATTTCATGTCGTTAACATCTTCGTCGTCCTCCATGCATGGAGGTAAGAAACCAATAGGAACAAGCGGTTTCTGATACAAATCCCGCAAGAGATCAATCCACTCGGGTTCAAACTCGACGCACGTCCTCACGGCCACGACCTCGCTGTCTCTTATCGTTACTCCCATACGCACCGTATCAGGTGTTTCTGAGATGTACTCGCTTGAATGCTGGTTAAACCTGGTGATCTCATACGAACGGAAAACTATGTCAGATTCAAAGGGAATCCACTCGGGGACACGTAAAAAATCCTCGATCGTCGTTCGAGGGTCTGAGCCGCCTATGAGGACTGTCGGTGGGCCAATTAAGCAAAGCACTGCAGCGTTGAAGAGGCCGCAGAAGCAGCGGTGAATGCCAAGCTCCGCCGCTGTGGAAGGAAGCCAGTGAGAAGCGAAGTCATAGATGATCCAATCTAGTTGTGAGGATTCAAGGAAACATGTTATGGCCGGTTGTAACTTGTCAATGGCTATCTTGAGGAGCTGTTGCTTGGAGAAGGAAGTGTCAATGGAGGATTCTGCATGGGGTGTTAAATTTGGTATGTGAGGGAATGGGAGGGGTATGAGATTGATGAGTGGAGAGAGGTTTTGGGGTATTTTGGGGAGCCTCTGGAGGTTTCTGGGTGTTGAGATGAAGGAGATTTTGTGACCCCTTTGAGCCAAGTGTTTGGAGAGGTGGAAGAAGGGGATGAGATGGCCCATGGCAAGCCATGGGAACATTGCTATGTGCAGAGAGTCATGGCCCTGATGAGCTTCACCTTTCTCCTCCATGGAAGCAAACTTGTGAGAGAGAGAGAGAGAGAGAGAGAGAGAGAGAGGGAGACATAATCAGCTTTCCATGTGTTGGTTTTTCTCTTAGGTGGACTGACGTTCGGTTTTATGAGGCATAAGAGTACAAGCGTGTTCACCCGGAGTTAGCAAGGTATATTAAAAAAAGTTACTTTGAAGATAAACTTTGAAAAGTCTGCCACGAGCTTGCACCGAATTCAAATGACAACATTTGAAACACACCGTTCTTTGTTTTGATTGATCGATAATTTCATGTTCCAATAAAAACAACCTATCAGGAGATGCATTCTTGAGCTGCCCAGACGCATGTGTGTTGACCAAATATGCAGTTCATAATTAATAAATAACAGCAATCATTTTCCAAACACCTTCCATCATATATATACAAATAATTGCCCAACATCATGTATGGCTTGATTTACTTGCACAGGTAATCCGATAAGATTTATAATTTTCGAAAAGAGAATGGCAGCCTTTTGACTTGATGTGGTTGTAGTATTTACTTTGTATATATGTTTTTTGGAGAAAGGGTAAATGGAAAGGGATTGAAACCATAAGTTAAGTGCAAGTTGCGTCTGGTTATGATCGTTAAGCTTGAAAGAAGATGGCATTTTCAAAGATGAAATTATACTTTAAAAGAAAATAATAGCGCCGTTTCTCTTTGTGCCTAATTTCGTCACCCTCCACTCACTTGATTTGACGTCAATTTCAATATAATAGCCTGTTTGCGTGTACATGGTGATCATCTGCTTTCTAGAAGATGCCGGGAAAAGGCTAATAATACAAATTGATAAAAAAGTATTTTTAGAAGGATAAATTATCTTTAAGTTATTACCACAAAAAAAAAAATCCAAATTATATTCATTATAATACAAATACCTCGAGTTTTTTTATATTATGAAAAACCTTAAATTTGCTTATTGTGACATAGATATCCCAAATTTATTTTTGGTTTATAAATAATTTCGAACTTATAATATATCTTGAATACAGCTGAAATAGAGGGTATATAAAAAAGTTAAGGGTATTTATATCATAGTGGACATAATTTGAAGTTTTTTGATAGTACACGCCCTTATCTTTATTAGTTGGGGTATCCAATTTCTCTCCTATTTGACAGTCTTAATTTCTATGATATATATTCTTTTAGGAACTTTTGGACATATACAGACTAAGATAGGTAAAGGTAGAGCCCCCATGACCTCTTAACTTTCACCCATGGTGGCCCAGCTTTCGACTTGCTCCATGATAGCCCTCTTCAGCGAGTCCCCTATCGAACATGGGCACATTGAAATCGTTTTAGGAAGGTGCGATTCTTTCAGTGACATTGTCGAGGCCATCAAATGCTTCTTACGGCGTAATTGTATCTTGGAAAGCATAGGTGAATAAATGTGCAGAGTTCCAGTGTCATGTACATCATCCTTCTTGAACAGGTAGAGGAGCCACAACAAATCATTGGCATTTGCATTCATAGAAATCAAGGCTCACATTTGATTTTTTTGGCTGACATCCCCATTTAGCTTGCATAGATCCCCTACATTCGTAATTCAAGATAAATATATAAAATGTTTTCCTCCTTAGTGAATAGTTGATAGACCTCAAGATACATTTTTATTCTCAAATTTCAGCGTTTATCTGCTTTATTAACAAACTATAACTCAGAAGTAACAGGTTAGATAACACTTAATTGTATTCAGACCTATCTAAATGAGTCAAAAATCCATTTCTTAACTCATACTTGATGAGTTGAGTCATTACACGAGTTAGTTATATTCAGTAAATAGTTTAAAATGAATTTAAAATGGCAATCTCAAAAGTACATGGATGTTAAATGGATTTACAGTTTACCCAACTGAACCTGCTTTTATGACTCTCTCTTGACTCTCTATGAGAAAATAGTACTCTCTAGATTGTTCCAAATTTAGAGAAGTCTTGATGGGCTCGTAAGAAGGGTTTGACTTCACTTATGAGAAAATAGTAGACTCTCTAGATTGTTCCGATAACGAAGTGACTACCGACGCATAACAAGTCAGATTCTCGTCGCCCTTCCAATAACAAAAATGGCAAAAAGTACTAAAACTCAGACCAACGTGAGCGTTGTATAGTTTTGGCATGTCCACTTTTGCGCTGATCATTTTATTCTGCGCAATGCCAAGTGCGAAACGCGCATTTTATTTTTAAGAGTTCACGTCTGCAGAATGCATGATGAATCGATGATGACCATATCTTGGTACTGGACAAAACGAGTGGCTTGGGTTCACGCACTTCTCAGACGCATTCTTCCATAAACGGAAGAGGAAATAAGCGACACGTTCTTCAGTTACTTGTCGTCAAAAATAGGATGAACAAACTCTGTTGAGAGTGGAAATCTACTTAGCAAAAAGGAGTTTTAGATGGTAAACCTAGCCGTCCTCTTGCTTATATAAGTTCCCAAGAGTACTTCTCTTTCATCCACACTTCAACAGTTATCGAAGCTCATCGTCCAACCATAGAAGTCAGCATCTCTCTCGTGCAGTGGAGAAACATGGCTTATATCAAGGGTTGGGTGATGGCAATGTTGATGTTGGCTTTGGTTCCCTGGGCAACATCAGCTGAGACGCAAGCTCAAGAACCAGATAAGATTTTGGGTTGCGTGTTCAAGTGTCACCTGGTCTGTGACTTGTCCAGGTTACCGCATTGCTTGGAAGATTGCCTGAAGCCCGACGCTCCAGGAGGCCTCGGCTCACCGTAATTTAAGTTGCATGCTGTCCACATGCCTTAATGTCTATGGTAGGGTTCATGACAGCTTTCGAGTTTCCACCTGCTCGGTAGAATAATTACATGCTGATGATCTTTCAGAGTCTATTGAACTCCATCCACGTTTATCACTTTGAAAAGTACACTAAAGAAAAATGTACTTCGTGTGCGTGTCAAACACCCAAAATGTTTTGTGAGTTCGTTTTCATGAGGATTTTGTTGAATTTAATGACAATAGTTGTATGACGTTGCTGTGTCATTATAGATGCATACGATGGGAATTTGTTCGATTATGCTTGTGAAACAATATTCTTCTAATGACTTCTTCTTACACATATACTGCTGCTACATGAATATGCAGATGCTGGAAAATTCCAGGGTTGCGTCCATTCATGTTCCGATGCCTGCGAGTAAGTCTTGCCCACCGCACCCGGGTTTGGAATCAATCGAAGAACAAAGTGATGGAGGTGGAAGAAGGATAATAAGATGGAGAAAATAAAAAGAAGTCCATCGATATGCTGAAACTATTGGTCGATCAGCGATGTATTCTGGACATATAATGAATGACTGAAATAAAGTCGGTTGAGATATCCTTATTTTGGTGCCAATGTACTCGAGTTATACGAACCTATAGCCATTTATTAACAAGCCGCTCGATAAGATCATTGTAATGAACTAAGAACATATGCATAAATATATACGGAATACACCGATCCTCTAAAGTATATAATCAGAATTGCCAAAGAGTCAAATTGCCACTTTTGGTTGAGTCGTATGACTTGGCCTAACCACATATAAAGCGGACTAATCTAACAGATTGTGACTCAAATCGATCTTATCAAAACATGTTGCAACTCGATGTGGTAGAAAAAATTGGTTGAGCTGATGTCGCCGAACGCATAGGGCTATTTAATCGAGTGCTCCGCACATCCGGACACTAGCTGATCGACTTGGGTAGGACCGACGATGACACATGGTTAAAATGTTATGCTTGGGCATGAAACCCCGATGTTGGTTCCTGGCATTGAGAACCAAACATTTGTAAGAACAAAATAAAATGTTTCTACAAGAACAAACGTTTGTAAGAACAAATATTAAATTAATTGAAAATTTAATTTAAAAAAAAATATTTACAAATGTTTCATTAATGAAGGACCCAAGCTTGAGTGCGAAGGACCTGCACACGGCCTTAATAGACTTGGGCTTGAGGGTCGGGACTAGAGCTCGAGCATTGAAGAACCAACATTGTAGTTTTCATGCCTAAGTGTAAAGTTTTCAACGTCGTACCTAGTCATATCTTGGAAAATGTTTTTTGACTTTTCAAAGAGAAAATCATTTTCCTGAATTTAAGATTTGGTAGGAAAACTTTTCCTTTAACTAGGAAAATATTTTCCATTGATTCATTTTATTAAGCAAATTAAATACCAAAAATAAGGAAAATATTTTTAGCGAAACAAACGGACCTTTAATGTTGTCTTTATTTCCCAAGATTAATTGTAATAACTAAAAAAGTCAGCACTATGCATATGTCCCACAAGATACCCATGCCGCATAAATTAACAACCTTCTCATAAAAAGCCACTCTCGTTCGAATTTTCTCGGATAAGGGTCACTCTTTTGTGTCACCTTAACATAAAAGGTTTAAATTTTTGATGTTTCGAAATGAAATCTGTTTGACTAGCCATCATCTACGAAATGATGTTTCAATTAGGGGTGTGTATGGTTTAGGCGGGTGGTTCCCGACCTAGAACTGGGAATTGCCCGCTAAGGACCAGTTCCGAAAAATTGAAACCGAGATCCACCCGTTTGTTGGATGGATCCACCCGGGAATCGGACCGCCAGTCCGGTCTAGTTCCCGGGTGGATCCATAGAACTAGTTCATCTTTGTATTGACAAACTGCTTTCACTTGCTTTGTGGAACAAATTCAACATTAAGAAGCAATGAACCCCATGAATTTAGCAGGGAACGAAAACGCATTCCGCACCCACGAATCGGAAACATAAAGTCGACATTGCAGGCACATACACTGACTCATAAAATTACACCCAACTAAAACTTCTATCCATCAAACAGGTTAGTTGCATAAAAAATCCCCAACCATATCTCACATGGTACAAATATATCTTCTTAACTCACAAACTTACAATTACACAACTTTTCGAACTCAAACGAAGAACTTGGCAAAAAACCCAGCTAAATACCACGTTTAAAGATCACTGAAATAGACAAATCAATAGCCTAATTAGGGTTTGTTATTAGTAATTTTTTTTAATATTAAAAATTAATTGGTCTGGTCCGGGTGGGCGTGTGGACGGTCCGCCCATGGAACCGGGAACCGGACTGGTTCCCTCAAGAACCACCAATTCCGGGCGGTTCTGGTCTGGTTCCGGGCGGTCCGGGCGGATCCTGGTTCTCTTGCACACCCCTAGTTTCAATTATGGGATTATATCATCACTACCACATGAGAGAGATCTTAGGGGCAATTCCAAGAGAATGACGATGGCACTTTTTGTGGCAGTGTCACTGTTACTCCTTGAGGCACCAACCATCATAGAGGGTCGTATCTCTCTAGTGTAAAACTCTTGTGCAGATTGGTTTGTTCAGGGGCTCGAGATCCACCCAGTTGCTACAACGAGTGCATAGCAGAAAACTGCAAGAAGGGAAGGCTTACGGTGGTGGTTAACGACTTTGATCTCAGCCGCACCGTGTCCGCGCCTTTCCAACACTACTCCGGTAGACTATTGAGCTTTCTTATTATAAGAAGAAAGGAATTTGGTCGAGAATTTGCTGTCATTTTATACTTCTTGAACGCCTGCTCTTCAATGTTTGTAGGTACAAACGAAAGTGAAGTCGGTTTGGACTCATGCTCGGACGGTTGCAAGGAGTCTCCCTCTCCATCCTAGATCTTGAAGACATTGCGTTGAGGAAAAATAATAATGACAAAGAAAATAATCATTTGGGCAAATGTTGTCATGTTTTCTTTTCCACCTTTATAGTGCAATGATGCCATTGCTCAATCTTATTTATATAGTCTAAGTTATGATAATTTAGCGAAATTATATAGTTTTATGCCTAAAATTCTGGATTTTTTTTTTTTTTTTTGTATTAGTAAATTCCTATAAGTACTGGTAAGTGCAAAAACCATTGTTAAAAGAATGACTGGTAACTTTTTTTTTCCAACTTTTAAAGTAAATTAGCAACACATTTTGTTTTAAGTTTGTAAATTATCGATTACCTACTAACTTGCCAATTTTTGTTTGCATTACTTACTAATGGTTCAAATTACAAAATCTTATCTAATGTTATCAACTTAAATTACATTGACTTGTCAACTTTGGTCAGATTTAAGTATCAACTAATCTTGGTTACCAACTTTCATTTGTGTCAATTGCCAACGATTTATTGGTTTTTCTAACTTACCAGCTTCTTCATTAAGTTACCAAATTTATTTGTCTTGATTAGCAACTCCTTAAATTTGCTAACTATTTTAAGAGATTACTAACCTAAATTACCGTAATTCACAAACTTTTCTTTTATTATATTATTACCAATTCTCTTGATGTGCCCACAAACCTTTATTTGTTTTGTAATTTGCTAACTTTTCTTATTGTTTACGAATTTTTATTTATCTTTCATACCAGCACCTTATTTTACTAAATTTTTCTAGAAATCACTAACTTAATTTGAGTGATTTAACAACCGTCCCTATAAAGTTACATAGTATTTTTGGGTTACCAACCCTCATTTAGAGTTATCTACCAAGTTTATTTTCTTGTAATACTAACTTTCCTATCCTTCACCTAACTTTTATTTACCTTTCATAATTTTTTTACCCGTTTAAGCAGTTTCAAATAAATGTAGGAACTTTATTGCAGCCTTTATTTCCAACAACTAATGGTAACGGCTAGAAAAGCTGGGACTATGCATTTGCGCCACGAAATAGCCATGCACCATAAGTTAACAAACCCTCTCTATAAAAGCGTGAGGAGGTTTACTACTTTAATGTTTCAAAATGAAGTTATTTCAGTCCTATTTGACTAGCTTTCATCTATGAAAATATATTTTTAATGCGGGATCTTATATTTTATAAATGAAAGTTGAGTAAAGCGTAATAATTTTATGTATAACAAGAGAATTGGATATGAAAAGATTATTCCTCCTAAGTACAGACTTCGTCAATTGTAGCTTAAAAGGTGTCCCAAGCAAGACGTACAAATGTTGACATTTTGCGATTGAGCAGCATCTTCACCTTGACACTCAATAAAAAGTTCGGTAAATTTAAGAAAAAAATGGATAAAATTCAAGAAATAATTCAAATGAGAATTGATAATCTAAAATTAACTGGCAATCTAATCAGTAGAAAGTTGATTTGTGATACAAATACAATTTAATTAGATGTATGGATGGTTTTGTGATAATAGTAATACAGTAGAAATGCCACAAACTCGAGCGAGAGAGACAAGCGTTACTGCAAGGGTGCTAGCATGTCGAAAGAGAAGAGAAAAGGGCTGAAGAGTTGTTTGACCTTTGCACGATAAAAGATGTTTTAATAACATTACGGGTGGAAACAACCCCACTTTTCCTTGTGTTGTGAAGTGATTTCATTATGTGGATTATATGTACACAGACACATATGATCTTATAATAAGTGTATTTATTTTAGCGTCACCCTTGGTCAAATCTCAGTATCTTCTCAGGAAAAGGAATCGATGCTCTTAAATGAGAAGGCCGTTAATGATTCAAACTTTTCATTTTTCATTTTCTAGATATATAGTCTTCCATTGTCGAGAACCAACAGACCCATTTCTACAATCCTCTCGCGTCTAGGGCTTCTTTGTGTCTTTCAAAACTTGGAGAGCAGTCACAAAATCCGAAAAAAATGCCAAGAAATATGAGTTTCAAAAGCTCGGAGAAAGCGATGCCGACGGTGATGATAATGGTGGTATTGATGCTGTGGGTTCCAAGGGTGCAATCCTCCAACTATGAGTTGTGCAAGTTGCTGTGCAGGCTTGAATGTAGTTTTGTGGAGCACAGGAAAGGTTGTATTTTGAAATGTATTGCGAACAACTGCCGACGCCCGATCCCGGAAGGCGTCGGCTATTGCAGGCTTGGTTGCGTGATCTCTACGTGTTCTGGCTTCGGGAGTGATGCTGGTACGTGCACAGTTCTCAAACCCCAACACCCCCCCTCCCCCCTTCTCTTTCTCACTCTAAAAAACATTTCATTTTATATATCTCCATGACGTATGAAACAAAGCAAGATTATGACTCTTTAAGAGATGGGTTCTCTTCCAAATCCTAGCAAAATCCATCACGAATTAATTGAAGCCTTTTGACTGCAAGTGTTTTGTTGTATGCTTCAATGAAAAATATCGGCAGCTGTATGAAAAGGCATGTATCTGGGTAGAAATCTAGAAAAATTCAAGAAATCGACACCCCAATTTAAGCTATGGCAGCAATATTGCCTTTGTAAGCGTTACTTCATGTTGTTTTTCACAAAACTTAGACCAGATATTAAACTTACTTGTTTTGGTGATGGTCAATCGTGTCTTAAAGACGTCGAATCATACCCCTTATAATTATTAGCGATGGCTAAAATCTCTTCGCAAGACGTCATCGGTTGGCATGCCATGAAAGGCCGTCCTGGCTTGCTACCGGGGATATTTAGGTTTGGTGCATAAACACAACAAAGTAGAGAGTAAATGCGAGAAAGAAAAATTAAGACATAAGGTTTATCCTAGTTTACTCTTATGCTAAATTCAGCAGAAGATTCTATTAAAATCAGCACCTCTAATCTCTCCATTACAAGGCTCAATTATATAAGTGATAGTGTAGCTATCTATGAGTCCAAATTCAAACTACCAATAAAATACAGGCCTAAACTACAAAAGCTTTTTGGTGTCGTGGGGCGTTGCCCCCTAGGACCCTTGCCGAGCAGCCCCTCACCCCTTCTTGCTTGCCAGGAACCAGAACTCCTGTACTTCCTTATTAATATGGAATATGAACCACACCCTAACATGAAGAGACAAGCATCTTGTCGTTAGAAGTTTCTACGAGGGACGGGATGCCCATCCCTCGAGAGTCAAGAGGGAGGATTGAAGCTTTTGAGGGACGGCTGCAAACTATTTTAGGGACTACAGAAACCCTCCTTAAATCCTAGTCTCACTGTCAATATTCTTTGAATTTTGTTCAGAAGATCTCTCTTTAGTGGTCCATTTTTTGTTATACCTTCTTTGTCATGATTTTCTGATTATTCCACTTTCCATTATATTTTAGATTTGACCGCAACAGAACTATGTAATTCGGAATACCATGTGCAAGTTAAATTACTATACGTTTCATGAGAAACTTGATTTTGCATTTTGCTTTAATTGTTGCCCTCTAAATCTTGCTTTTCTGCTTTCATGCAGATGCCGACAATGCGTCAAGATGTGCGGATGCATGTTCTGATAGTTGCACAAAATCTTACAATATTGCCTCAATTTCGACTATGAAGAACCAGAAAAACAATTGAAGCAGATATGTTCTTTTGTATTTGAATTAAAGATATGTGGAATAAAATTAGAGTTCAAAGGCTGTTAGTTTTATCGGTCTTTTTCAAAATTTTAACGATGAAATCCAGATATGTAACGTGAACTAAAATTTTACATTTGTGAACCGCAAATTAAGAGTGAGTCAAAACATAAAATTCCGCTAATTACTTAATACATATCTTAAGGAAGGAATCTCATAAAATATAATCAAGGAAGAACCACCATCTATGACAAAGGTATACTGATTTCGAGTATATATTATGACTTCTACGCATATGAAGATATTGCTACCTGCATTTTACTAACATATAAATATTATTGAGACAGAAATCAAACATTCTTATATGTTAATTAACTAAAATTACATCGTAGAATAAGGAACTATACAAATTGATAGACTCATTTGCAATTTAGAAAATTATAGATTAACCTAATAAATACATAATCGATCAACTTGCATGAAACGAATCAAGGGTCAATCAATTTTGATGACTATGATCCATAAATAATTACTTCATATATTCATCTATGGCTGCTTTGGTATTTTCTCTACGTTGCTAATAACAAAAAGAAAGGATAGACTAGAGAGATGTATTTTGATAACTTAGTTTTTGCTTGGCTGAAGACTGCCAAGCGGTACAAATCAAGAATCTGTAGGAAAAATATTAGATAATATAAAAAATAAGTATTGATGGAAAATTTTTGGAAAAAAATGAGAAAATAAGATGAATTGTTTGATGTGTGCAGATACTGTCTTAAGGATAATTCTGCTTCTTGGAGTATAGAATTCAATGCAATAGTTTTTAGGGGCCATTTTCCCAAAATACAATAGACCTTCTTATTTACTTCGCATGGAATAATAGAATAAAAAGAGTAGCAAAAAAAGAAAAGATACTTGAAGAAAAAAAGAATTCCTCTTTAGATATGAATATCACTTTTCAATTATATTCGGAGTAGCAATTTGTAGGTAAATAAGAGAAATCCATTTTCCATCGTCAATTCTTGCATTGAATTAAAAATAGTTACAAATACGTTTTAGAATAAATGACTTCCATGGCAGTCATAATTTCAATAAAAAAACGTTACTTTCAAATATTTCAAAACTGTTAAAACATCTAACAAAATCAGTCAATTTTGTTGACTATGATCCATAAATAAGCACTTCCTCCATACATTCATCTATGGCTGCTTTGGTCCTTGCTCTACATTGCCAATAACAGAAAGAAAGCATAAAGTAGAGAGATGTTTTCGATAATTTTGTTTTGTCTGGCTGAAAACTGCCAAGACACGGTCAATGCACGACTTAATTAGCGAAATGCACAAATTCGTTCAGCTACAGTCAACCACGTAATTGCACAGATGTGGTCATTTGACTTCATTTCTGTATGAATGTACTTGATCACTTGAGTAAACAGTGATGGAGTCGGGAATTCCGTCGAGGGGACAAACGGTTTTTGTCAAATGTGATTTTGGAGCCTAAATAAATGTATCTCAATTTCTGACGCAGGAAACTTATTTAAGAAATAATACAAGGAACTTTTAAGATGTTATATAATAAATATATGCACTACTAACAACAATTGCTCGAAATATGAGGAGATAACAAATCAATTCTGTTCTTACAAAAGTCGCGCTCGTCCGGGCATCAAGACAAAATGGAACTCCCTTTTAAAAAATAAAGGACAGAAAAAGGAACCGTCTCGTGTTTGTTTGGGCTATTTTAAAATGTAAAAACAACTTACTTTTTCGCCAAAGGCTTACAATACTATTCAAATTAAAAAGAAAAAGAAAAGAAAAATTAAATGTTTAATCTATGTGTTAAGGTTTATATATTGTGAAATTTGTGATGTTTCGGTTAAAGAAAAATCAAGATGCATCCGTATGAATATCTAACCTAAGTCAAACGTAAAAAAATAAAACTCTATCCAAACGTTTCCTAGCTGGTTTTATTCTTTGATATGCTCGTAGAACTGTATAGAAAACATTTACATGCCGACCAAAAAAAAAGGTAAGTTATTTCCTGTCTTGCCTATTAATGATTTCCTGACCTCATTAACTAACTTTATTGGGAAAATACGGAAGAAAACTTGTCTTACTTAAACAATCACCGATAAAAAATAAAAATAAAAATTGAAACTAGGCCAAGATTGCAAGTTTTCCTTCATGCCCCCAGGCACCGAGGGTCACCGAGGCTACGCCTCTCAAGTGCAAAGCATTGATCGGAATCTGCAAAGCCACTTGCGCAGTCACCATCAAACCGCCCCTTTGCCTCGACCAATGCATCCCGCCTAGCTGCCGGAAGAAAACGCCCGCCGAGGCCCTCAGTAGCTGCGATCTCCGTTGCAGGAACTCTGTGTGCTTCAAACGCCATTCAGGTATTCGATTTGCCGGCACTAGTCAATGTTGTTGGCACTACATTATTTCTCAGTGTAAAATGCAATCGAGTTGATCTTCGCACATCATTTTTTTTTCCCAAATCAATGACAACGCACGGGAAAATTGTCCAATTTTTTTTTTTTTTTAGGTTTAGGGCTTTCGAGTAAGGATTGAGGATACACGTTAGTCCGGTCAATAACTTCTTCTTTCAATGTATTTGTTTATGTCATTGGCCATTCTGTCTAGTCAATTTTTCTGTCTCTCAAGACTCGATTTGGTCATTCTTGTGTCATAATCCATGATTCTCTCGTACTCGTGGACTCTTGGGAGTAAAACTTGGGGTTATTGAGTAAAGAGTGAGGATGTAGAGAGGATGAACTCAATTAATTCATGAGAGTGATGTCAAGACGATTGGTGTTAGGAGTTCGAAGATAAAAGTATTATATTACTTAGGAGTTTTGAAGGCGAGGTTGATCTCCCATGCACAAACTTGTCGGGAGTTGATGTCGCTCTCCTAATGAGGTCATGGTAGGCTAAAACAAATTGTTGAACTTAAAGAGGGCCGTTATCTTGCTTGATGGATTAGATGCTCGAGTCAAGTTGGACGTTGTATGATATCGTAAAAGAAGCTATTTGCCATATTATTCTCTGGAACAATATAGTAGGAAGGCTAGTTTGGTAAATTCACTTACCAGGAGCCATATGGATTATTCTGCAGCCAAAGAACTACCGACCCGTGTATTTGTCATTCTCAATAGCTTTAGCCACTCTTTTGGCACTTTTTTGACCAATAAAATTGGTAGACAATAGCCCTGACTCCACTTTTTAACATCACCTGCCTACCCACCGCTTTGCCCTACCCGATCGCGATTGTCTGCTCCCTCCCTTCCCCCCCAAACAACAATTTTCATGGCAATCTGTTGTACATTGTTCCCGACTTTTCAAATAACTAGCCATTTTGATGTCCGCAGATGCTGAGAAAATTAAAGACTGTTTGGATTCATGCTATAACGATTGCGAGAAGTCTCCCACAAAATCCTAGAAGTCAGCTGAAGATCTAAAGAAAAATAAACGTGAAAGGTTCTTGAGCCCACTGAAGTATTGAAAAAAAAAAAAAAGAAGAGTCACCCTTTTGAAAATTGCTGTCGCGAACTGTAATGATGGTTTCGAATGTCGTAATAATTAGCGTGTTCAAGGCTTTTTGAGCATCTTATTGCTCGGTGCTTTTTATGTCACAATAAATTAGGCACTTTTCATTTCAACATCAGAGTGGCAAGACAGACGATTCTTAAAGGCGATTCCAAGAGAAAAATTACACTACTTTGTGGCCATGTTTTTATTAGCTTTACTTCCACCCTGGGGTTAAGATAGACGATTCTAACGTGCCTTTCAAAAAGTAAGGTCTTTTTTTTTTCCATGCTGATAGATTATTTAAAAAAAGTTGTTAAATATGAAAAGAAAACTTCACTTGATTTTTCGGTAACTTATTGATAATATATCGACATTATTATGAAATGACTATTTTTTACCAACACCTTCAACTACTTACCAACTCTTACTTGAACTTACTAATCTTTGTTTGAGTAGTTTTATCAATCTTCTCCTGATTAAATTATCATAATTAGTTCTAGATTTAGGGGTGAGCTTGTCCCGTCCAACCCGAGAACAAGTCCAGCCGACTCTGGCTAGTTGCCAAATCACAAGAGTTGGAACTTAAAATAACAAGTCCGATTCCTGATTCCTTGTGCAGGGTCAGATTGAATTGGTATGCATCGTTTATCTTTTCTTTTTTCAATTTTGTTTCTCTTCTAGAACTCAAGCTGCATTCAAGGCAGAGGCAATATGCATTGTAAAATTTCTGCTCGGATCCAAAGCGAAACTCCAAAATCATGATTAAAACTTGGATTAAACTAAACCTTTGTTTTTTTTGTTGTTGTTGTTTTTTTTTTTTTTTACAACAAGATAAGGAACTCATGCTAAGTTTCATATTAAAAAGGAAATTATTTATACTTAGCAAAAAAAAAAAAAAAAAGTCTCAGATTATCAAATTCCAATACAAGAATTTTCATTATCTACAAAAAGAATAAGCAAACTTAAATTAAAAAATGATAATTATAGCTTCCAAAAAACAAAAAAAGAGACAGTGCCAGTTCTCAAGTGGACAAGATCGGTGTCTAGTTCCACATGTTAGGAATTGATCCTACTTGGTTGAATCCAGGTTCTAGGGTGGGTTGGTTCACACCTTGAAATTGATCACTCTATATGTATTACCAATCCTAAGTTGAGTTATTGACCGATGGTCTTTTGTTTTCTTCCAATTTATCAACTTTTTTAATTGTTTATTAACTTTTAATTTTCTTTCTTAATAATACCTTAAGTTTATTTACATTATATGAATTTATCGACATTTTTACTTGTGTAATTTATCAGCTTTTCATTCATTCATTTATTAATTAGTTTTGATTTATCATCACTTGTCGGTGTTGCTTACCAACAATTACAATCAACCAACTGTACTGTTAACTTACAAGCTTTTATTTGCATTATATATCGACCAATTCTACAAACTCTCCGTAAAAATTAGCAACATCACCCATAGAGATAGCTCCTTCATTAAATGCACGAAATTATTGCTCTTTTGGCTTATAGAGATAACTCCGGTGGGTCAAAAACAGCAAGATGCATGACGTGCCACTAGGTAATCATGCAAGAGAAGAAAACAGAAAGTGGGCCACCATCGTCAATGCTAGCTCAACACTGTGAAGGGATGACCTATTTTATTTGTCATTTTCATAAAGGACAATTAACAAACTATATTGTATATCAAAGTATTGTTTCAAAATTGAACTCCGCCGTGCTTGGTGGTTTCCAGAAGAACAGATATAATAATCACCCTAGAACCTACTCACCCCTATACTCAACCGTTGCTTCACTATTATGAGAATTTTTTTTTATGTTTACTATTCTGTGCATAAATATGTGATTTGCAGTCATAAGATAGCAAAAAGTTAAGTAGGCTTGGACCTACATGTATGGACCTCCTGTTGAAACGATGAGATGTGGCAAATGTATTGTCCTTTTATTTCCACATAAAAAAAATAAAAAATTGCCCCTAATATTCAAGACCCTATGTAAATTCTCACATGGCAAGCATTGCAACATGACCTGATATTGGGCTAGCACATATCTACTAAACCTTTTATCTTATGAGCTCTAACCATAGTAGGAAAATTACAAAAAAGTTTTAAATTTATTGTATTTTTGTCAATTTAGTAATAAACCTTCTAATTATGTCAATTAAATCATAAATCTTTTTGCATTTTACTAATTGAGTTCATTTGATTAATTATGGATAGAAATCGCTAATGTGGACGTTGGCCATTCTACATGACACCATTTGGCGTTGACATGTCAATTTTAAATTATTTATTATTATTTATTATTTATTTTACTGTAGCGAGTGAGGATCACTAAGTTGTGGCCCTCACCAACTGCTGGTGAAGGCTTCACTAACCTCACCTGGCCTTGCCCGCAGTCAGTGAGGGTGGCCTTAGCCTTGCATGCAACCGACAGTTGGGATACCCTCGCCGAGCCCTTTTTGTCTGTGACCACAACCATGAGCTCCTTGACACTACTGATTGATCTCTGCTAAAAACAAAGAAGGGTGAGTGAAAGTGGCTTCACGAACACCTGAAACCTAGTCACTCAGTAAATGCAAAAAGGTACAATTAGGGAAATGAGAAGCAAATGCTAACGATGTTGACGTCGAGGAGGAGTTGAGAGGAATCGATGGCCGTGGGCAAGGCTGGCCTTGCCTAGATTTGGACGAGACCACGCAATCTCTCGCTTACGATAGGTGAGGGCCTAACAACCCTCACCAGCCACCACGAGAAAGAAAGAAAGAAAGAAAGAAAGAAATAAAAGTAAATAAATTAAAAGAAAAAAATCATCCATGTCAGCACCGACTATTTGATGTAGGATGGCTAGCAGTTTGCATCAACGATTTTCAGCCAAAATTAATTGAATGTATTCAATTGATAAATCGTGAAAATGTTTAGGATTTAATTGTTATAATTAAAAAGTTTATGATTGAATTAACAAAAATATAATAGATTTATGACTTTAATGGTAATTTTTTAAATTATAGTTGTATCCGTAATCTACTTATTCAACGCTACTTTCCATTCAAAACAGTCTTCCAATAACACCGAGGGAGGACGTAATTGTTAGTCATAAATGAAGGCCATAACTGACTCCGCTTTTCGAGAGTTGAAAATATACATAATATATGTATGTATGTATTCAAACTCATGTGCAAACTTATTGCGTTGGGGAACCTTCTTCGGCTTCATAAGAAGAAAATTAGAGTGTTCTTCGGGGGGAGAGAGCAAAACACGAGCTCCAATAATCTCAAGGAAACGATGTCGATGGTGATGGTGATGATGATGGCGATCTTGTCGTTGGGGTGGGCATCCAAGGTGGAATCCGAACCTAACTTGAGAGTGCCATGCCCCCTCAAGTGCCACCTTAAATGTCTGTTCCATATTCCCTTTCTCGATTGTTATATCTGTTGGGAATGACTGATCCCCATAATACGGATTCGACACCGAATCGAACCCCTAAATCGATGCGGAAGACGAAGTCTGGGAAAAACAACACGCATCACCAATCCTAAAGCACACCACGGATTCAAGCGTACCTTTTAGCCACAGATTAAACACCGACGTTGATGGAGGAAGAGAAACTGAGCAATTCGATCTGATGAAGCCTTGAAGGGAGGAAGAACAAGCCGTATGCGTTACTGTTCTTGAGAATACGCGCGGGAGAGAGAAAATGTGAATTCTGATTTCAACCAACGTCTTCTCTCTCTCTCTCCTCCCTTTTATACCCCCTTCTTTCCACGGGCCCTATTCCCATGGACCGGGCTTTCTGGGCTCAGCATGGGCAGACGGGCCTTAAGCCCATCTAATAAAGCTTTCATCTCCCACTCGCACATGGTGGGCCGAACAGGATTCTCTTTACCTCTCTTCAACATTCATACTGGTGAATAATCCGTGCGACCAGCATACTTTGAGAGCTCGTTGCTATACATCTGTTAGGAATATATAGCAGCTCATAATGGGCGTCACACTCCGAGTAGATTTAGTATGCAGTACCCTAGATCGATCGATTACATTTATATCTCCCTTGATCTCTTTTAAACATGATATATATATATATATATATATATATATATATATATATATTGTATTCACAATTATAATTATCACAAAGACAGTCATAATTGGTCGACCGGTGAATACAAAACCACAATGTGATTCTCCAAAAATCGATCTTCCTCTTTCCTTCAAACTCTCAATTTCAGTCCAGCTTGCTTTTCTAGAAATGCCCCATTAGATCGAATCATCTCATGACCATTGGCAACACCCTAAGATAGCAAATACTAAATAGAAATCTTGAGAATAAGTAAGAGTCCGAGGGGACAAAAAATTGAGGAACTCTTTTCCTCAAGAGTCTCACACGTCATAAAAGTTGAGATCAAACTTTTCCCACTCTTATTGGTCGTCTCATGCATACGTAGTATGAAATACGTATTACGGTATTAACTCCTTTCCCATGGAGCGTATGTCTGCACTTTTCAATACCGTACAGATGATAGTTCAGACATACCTAATGTCTAACTTGAGTTCACATATCTACTCAATCACAAAATTCATCAGAACTCACATCTGGCATCATAGACAGATAAAGTAAAATATGTGGGGTATTTTACTTTCGGACATAGTAAGTATTATGTCCTCATCTTAACACTCAGTTAAGGCGACATACGTGTTTTAAGCTTGAGCTCTCGATTATCACCTAGATAATAAGCTTAAAAACAGTCTTATCTCTATTCATCACACAGTAAATAGAGGCGATTACCCGTGTGAGTGGGCTAATCTTTTATCTGTCCGACATACTTACTCAACTTAAAATAATACACCGAGTATTGAGATGCATAAAGATCAAACAAAGATTCATAGGCATTAATAATGAAACAACACTAGTTCATAAATGTGAACAACTCGGGGAAATTACAATTCGGTACATCGACTCTACGCAATCCTAGAGATTTTACATGACCACAAAACACATCTCTAGGTATTGGCTTTGTCATAGGATCTGCTACCATTCTATGCGTAGATATGTACTGTAAGTTCACATCCTTTCGTGCAACCATATCTTTCACAAAGTTATACTTGATATCTATATGTTTGGTCTTGCCATGATACTTTGGGTCTTTGGTGTACGCTATAGCTGCTTGGCTATCACAGTTAACCAACAATGGATTTGCAGTTTTCTCATTAACACCTAAATGATCCAAAAATCTCTTAAGCCAAACTCCTTCTTGTACCGTTGCCGATAATGCCACGAACTCAGTTTTCATCGTGGACAAGGCTATACACTTTTGTTTCTTCTTGCTCCAACACATGGTGCCATTATTCGGTAAGAGAACAAACCTAGAGGTAGATTTCCTTACATTTAAATCTCCTCCCCAATCAATATCAGAATAGCCTTAGAGTCGCAGATCCTTTCCATAATAACTCAACGTATAATCAGCAGTCCACTTTAGATACCTCAGTATTCTCTTAACGGCTTTCCAACGTGCTTGACCTGGATTGGATTGGTATCTACTCACCATTCCAACTACATAACATATGTCAGGTCTTGTACACATCATAGCATACATCAAGCTCTTTACAACACTAGCATAAGGAACATATTTCATTTGTTCCTTCTCTTGTGGAGTCCTTGGAAATAATTTATGGCTCAATCCTTCACCTTTTGCAATAGGAGTGTCTATGGGTTTACAATCTTGCATACGAAACCGTTCTAGAACTTTGTTTATATAAGTTTCTTGCGAAAGAGACAACGATCTCTTCGAACGATCTCTTGAAATCTTAACTCCAAGAATGTATGCAGCCTCACCCATATCCTTCATCTCAAAGTTGGAAGACAACCAACTCTTGACAGTCTTAACAAACTCCATATTGCTTCCAGCAATTAGTATATCATCAACATATAATGATATGATCACAAATTGATCCTTGGATCTTTTGATATATACACAATGATCCTCATCAATCATCGTAAAATCATATGCCATTATGGCATTATGAAAACGTATATACCATTGTCTTGATGATTGCTTAAGACCATATATCGACCTCAAAAGTCGACATACTTTTTCTTCTTGGCCTTTCACTATGAAACCAACAGGTTGTTCCATATATATCTCTTCCTCTAATTCTCCATTGAGGAAAGCAGTATTTACATCCATTTGATGTAATTCAAGATCCAGACTAGCCACTATTGCCAGAATAATGCGAATTGAGGTAAATCTCACTACAGGGGAAAACGTATCTTCATAATCAATTCCTTCGTTGATTATACCCCTTCGCCACAAGGCGAGCCTTATGCCTTTCAATCGAGCCATCAGCCTTTCGCTTTATTTTGAGAACCCATTTGTTCCCAATAGCTCTGCGTCCTTTTGCGAATCAACCGGTTCCCAGACTTGGTTTGATTTCATTGACTCCATTTCCTCTTCCATTGCATTAATCCATTTTTCCTTACTAGGGCAATTCGAGCCTCATTAATATTTCTTGGCTCATCCTCATCTTGTGGAGCAACCATAAAAGTTTCCCCTTCAATGTCAAAACGTCGACGGGGAATACTTTGGCGACTTGTTCGCCGTATGGGAGATTGTACACTTTGTACATCATCCCCCATCATGCTCCCACTTGGATTAGGTAATGATGATGTCGTCTCATCACGTGGTTGTAATTGAGAATGAGTTGAATTTAATTCATCACTTCTCATATTACTCCCACTTGGACGAAGTCCACTAAGGTCATTATCTTGATCCAAGGTTTCAAATAGGGAACAATCTTCCCCTATTTCGCCCTTCTTAGAAAATTCATCCTCTAAGAATGTGACATCTCGTGATTCAAACTCAATTATACTCCCACTTTCCTGCTCACCTATGAACACATACCCTTTTGAGTGTTCGAGTATCTTATGAAAATACTCTTCTTTCCTCTGGGACCCAATTTTCCAAACTTGTGAGAGGACTCATGTGTGTAGGCAGCACAACCCCATGGCTTAAGAAAACTTAAGTCCGGTTTTCTACCTGTCCATAACTCATATGGAGTGGAAGTAACTGATTTGGAAGGCACATGGTTAAGTATATAGGCAGCAGTTAACAAAGCATCACTCCAAAAGGTAATGGGTAAGTTAGCATGCGCCATCATGGACCTAACCATTTCCGGTAGGGTTCTGTTTCTTCTCTCGCAACACCATTTTGTTGAGGAGTATATGGAATAGACAACTGTCTTTCTATTCCTTTTTCATCACATAATTTTCTGAACTCATCGATAAATATTATCGACCTCGATCGGATCTAAATACTTTTATTTTCTTGTCTAATTGATTTTCAACCAAGTTCATAAACCTTTTGAAACAACTTATGCTTCAGATTTATGAGAAATCAAATAGACACATCCGAATCGAATATAATCATCTATTAAAAGTGATGAAGTAAACAGTCCCATGCCTTTCTCTCACATTCATTGAACCACAAACGTCATAAAGGATTAAATGCAGAGGAACGTTAGCTCTTTTACCTTTTCCAAATGGTTTCCTTGTCGTTTTCCCTTATAGGCAATGCTTTCATATGGACAAATCGACTTATTCAATATTGCCCAACAAGCCCTCTTTGGCTAGTCTATTCATATGTTGTTGGCCCATATGACCAAGTCTAGCATGCCACCATATTCACATCATTATCATATAAGGTAGAAGACGTGAAACAAGGGAATAACATATTGACATCATCACAGTCAACATTTAGTACAATAAAACCATTCAGTAAGTGACCACAACCATAGTAGTTTGTATCTAAACACAAATCTATACCTCTATTATGGAAGTTCATATTAAAACCTAATTTAACCAACACTAATACAGACACTAAATTCCGACGAATCTCCGGAGCATACAGCACATCATGAAGGAACAAAGTGCGTCCACCACGCATATTGAGTTGGCATGTGCCAATTCCTTTCACTTCAGCTCTGGAGTTGTTTCCCACATAGATCCACTTAGTTCCAGTTGGTACTCGTCGGAATTCCACGAAGGATCCTCTATCCTTCGCTACATGGTCCGTCGCTCCTGAATCTACAGTCCACAAAGGATTAGACTTAGTCGAGAATACAGAACTCGACACATAAGTAAAGTTCTGAATAGTACAAGGGGTGTTTACCTTCTTTGGCTCACGACAATTGTGAGCATAGTGACCCTTCCGGTCACAATTGTAACACTTCACCCTTGACATTTTCTTCACTTGAGGACGTTTTCCTCTCTTGTGTTGGTTAACTTTTGATTTCTTGCAACAAGGACTTAATCCTTTGCAATCCCACATATTGAACGAATCAATACGCTTGCACTTAGAGCTCAAAACCCTTTCTGAGCTAGAACCAGCATTGTAAATGTCTACTTTTGACTCAAATGCCGTTAGACGGTCCTCTATTAGCTCAAGGTGGCACATAGCATCCTCAAGATCTTCCATAATATGATCAAGAGCTTCTAGTGCTTCTTGCTTTTCCAGCACATATTGGACTTTCATGTGCCAAATTTCATAGTTGTCACCATTGAGCTTTTCACCTTTGTTATTTCGGCAACTATGCTCTTTGTGGTCAAGTCATTGATCCGAACACATCAGACATATGCACGAATTATTAATGCCTATCATTTATGCATCCCTATTTACATAAACTCATCATATTAATGAATAATTTCAAGTAAGGTTTCAGAATCAAAAGGTCACTATGTTTCCAATCATCCTCCAAAATCCTAACTTAAAACTATCATCAATATAATTGTCTTATGCAAAATCAATTCTATGAAGCTACAAAAACTTCTAAAACTACCCACTGACTAATTACCCATAGCAACCAGCAATAACATAAAGCAATATATAATAGAACATCCAATAAAAACAATAATGCTTTCAATTAACACAATTAGGTAGTAATCATTACATAATATGTCCACAAATCACACTTAACACATATCAGCCAATACAACTAACACCGAGTCAGCACACGAACTAGGAAAGATCCTCTTTTGTTCAATTTCTTGATCTTTTCCCTTGAAACAATACAATAATATTCATTTACAAAATCCATCGCAATTTTCTTATAGGAAGCAGCTCCGTTGACATCCCATATGCGATTCAACACATCTTGTCATTTAGGTGGAAGAGTGTTTATGAAAAATCGCACTATCTCTGGCTGTGACATAGGACGACCATTCCATATGACCTGTTGAATTTTCCCGTTGACTTCAAGGACATGATCAATTAAGTCACCTCTCTCCCATCGATGATCATTCGGCTCAGCTATCAACTTAGACAGCCTATCATTTTGTTCATCAGAATCGGCGCGAATAGGTGTGCGCAACCTCGGGAGGCATTGTTCCTGCAACAAATGCAGAACAAATAAGGGATCACATTATAATCCATATAGACTTAATTGAAAAGGAAACACATTCTTTTCCCCTTTTTTTTTTTTTTTTTTTTTTTTTCCGGTCAACGGTCAAAGTCAACGGTCAACGGTCGTCGGTCAACGTGGTCAACGGTCAGAGGGTCAACGGTCGTCGGTCGTCGGACCGGTCGGACCGCTCGGGCGGACCGACGCACGTGCCGCGCGCGTGCGGGGGATGACGTCACGCAGACGTCATCCGCACGTGCCTGCCACGTGCCTTGGTCTCCGGTGGGTCGGGTCGCCGGCCGGTAACCGTCGGGCGAAAAGACGTCAGTGATGACATCATCGGTGACGTCATCCGAACGGTTACCGACCGTTGGATGACGTCACGGTGACGTCAGCACGCGTCGGTCCGCGGACCAGCGTGTGCCAGTTCGCCCGCCGGCGGCGCACGCGCGGTTCGCCGACCGGCGCGTGCACCGCACGTATGTCTGGCCAATGCCGCTTCGGGCGCGTCGCGCCCACGCGCAGCGTTCCGGCCGCGCGTGTGGGCGCGTGCGGGGCTCCGGCGGCGGTCGACACATCGCCGGACTCGTCTCGACGTCGCGCTTCTTCCTATCTAATCAGAAAACAGTTTCGACATACTAAAAATCAGTAAAAAGGCCGAAGAACGCTCGGGTGTCGGGATTTTTGTCCCGATCCGTACGGCCGAAAATTTCTTCGCGAAAAATCAATCAAAGAACATGAAATTGATCGGGAAAACGTGAACTAGGGCTCTGATACCAATGTTGGGAATGACTGATCCCCATAATACGGATTCGACACCGAATCGAACCCCTAAATCGATGAGGAAGACGAAGCCTGGGAAAAACAACACGCATCACCGATCCTAAAGCACACCACGGATTCGAGCGTACCTTTTAGCCACAGATTAAACACCGACGTTGATGGAGGAAGAGAAACTAAGCAATTCGATCCGATGAAGCCTTGAAGGGAGGAAGAACAAGCCGTATGCGTTACTGTTCTTGAGAATACGCGCGGGAGAGAGAAGACGTGAATTCTGATTTCAACCAACGTCTTCTCTCTCTCTCTCCTCCCTTTTATACCCCCTTCTTTCCACAGGCCCTATTCCCATGGACCGGGCTTTCTGGGCCCAGCATGGGCGGACGGGCCTTAAGCCCATCTAATAAAGCTTTCAATATCCGATGTATTCGGGTCTGCCGTGTCAAGGGAACTCTCCGCTACTGCAATGTTGGTTGCGTCGCATCGACATGTCTCGACTTCGAAGGCGGTGCTGGTTAGTGCCTCTATTTTCGCCTTTCTGGCATTTATCTTTGTTTTTTCTTTTTCTTTGGTAAAGACATTTATCTATGTTTGACAATGGAGATGAGGAAAAATTACTAAAGAAATCTTAAATTCATTGCAATTATACTAATTTAGTAATAAATATTTTTTTGGCCAATTTAGTCTATTCGGCTAAATTTAGTTGGATATCTAGGAAACGCTAACATTGGTAGTTTTTAATAATTTTTGAATTTTTGAATAATATTTTATTTTTTCCTTTTTTTCCCTTCTTCCTTCTTCCTTTGACTAGTTGAGGCGAGGCGAGGTGAGGTCAACCTCACTAGCAATTGATGAGGCTCGCCATTGTTGGCCACTAGCGAGGCCTTGCCAGATCTGGCGAGGCTTGGCCTCAATTAGCCATGGTGAGGCCAGTTTCACCGTTGTTGGGCGATGCTCGCCCTTGCTAGTGGTCGGGCAAGGCTTAGCCTTGGACAACCATGGTGAGGCTGGCCTCGCTATTGCTGGGCAAGGCTTATGCTTGCCATGACTAAGTAAGGCCTTGCTAGATCTAGCGAGGCTTGGTCTTGCCCAACCATGGCGGGGTCAACCACGCCAATGATCGACCTTTGTCTATGGTCGGTGGCGGCCAGCCGGAGAAAGAAGGAAGATGGAGAAAAAAAAAAGAAAAAGAAAAAGAAGGAAAAAAGAAAAGAAAAGAAAAACAAATTAATAACAAATTTGAAAAAATAAAAAATTATTTAAAAAATTTCCACGTCATCATTTGCTAGCTGGATGAACTGAATTAGCATAATTTCAAAAGGTTTAAGACTGAATTGGCAAAAAAATAAAAAAGTTTATGACTGTATTGGCACAATTACAATAGGTATATGACCTTTTTGGTGATTCTGGTGAAGATCATGATTCATCTGTGACATTCCTCTAGCCCTTTCAAATCCACTAGTTACAACCATTGTCCTTGAGAGTTACCTCATGAAAAAGAAGAACAAAAAAAAAAAAAAATCTCATTTAAATTCATCTCTCTAATCAATTAGAATTTGGCATGTACTTTTAGTTAATCAAATCCAGGGATGAAACACACGAAGGCTTTTCGAAATTTCTTGACTTGCTTGGAAGTTTCTCTTTGATGGTCTTTTTGTATCATGCTTTGAAGGGTAAGAGATCGGGTTAACCTTTCAGAGTAGGATTTTAACCATCGTTCACTTTTCATGGAATCTACCTGGAAAAATTTGAGGTCGAGACCATTTTTTGAATTTATGTTGTTGTAAAGAGAGATTGGTTTGGGTGTTTAGATTGCTATTATAATTTGAAACTGACCACTACAGAACCACTAATTAATTTTTTTTTTTGTCGGGTATCAGATCTAGTATTTTGCGTACATATTGCCAAAAGATTGAGTAATTCTTTTCTTGATAATTGTCTATGTCATTATTCCCTGAATCATGCCTCCTATTCTCTTGCAGACCTTAAGAAGGCGAAAATGTGCGCAGGAGCATGTTCCAAGGATTGCGAGAAGTCGTTCAGTAGTATCTCGAAGTCAGAGAATGGGAAAAACAAATAAATCAAATGATTCCGTGTGATGTTTGAATGGCGAACATAAAATAAGAGCACTATCCTACTTGCAACGTCTGTTGATCGAATGATTTTTGCGACACATCTAATTTTATATGCGCAATGATACTTGAGAATGCCCATCACCTGGGTACTCCTTTTGATAATTTGATCTGCATGGATTTGGACGATATGATTATAATTTGCATCGTAATTACGAGATATCTGTCAGAAGTGTTGAAACTAACTATCAATTTGGGCAAAGCACTACATTGCGAAGCTGTAAAGAAGATATATTATTTGCAAATCATTTAGAACCCTATTGCGCAGTATGTTGCTTATCTTTTAATTAGGTCGGAGGTGAATGTGTTCTTACGTATGAAAGCTACCTAATTACACGCCTCCTAATTTATTAAAAAAGGAAGAAGAGAAAGCAACGTAGAACAATAAGACACGATTCGAAAGAGTGACTTCAGATTTGTTACAATTCCATTGACTCTTTGAAATTAAAAAGGAGAAAATTAATGTCTTCTTTTGTAGCGCCCCCCAAAAAAAAAAAAAAAAAACAGTTAACAATACAACTATGCAAAGTAATAACTCTGATTTGAATGTATCAACGTCCAATTAGATATGCGATTCCAAATTTAACCTTATCGGCACTTTCATTAGATGTGAATGGTGATACCCACTTAAGAAATAAAAGAAAAGCCACGTCACATTCTTAACAATGACAATGAGAATCTGTCTAGAAAAAGCAAAAACGGAAAAACAAGGAAAAAGAATTAAATTAGGTCCACCAATTTTAAATTTCGATTGGATTTTTATAGGCAATTTCATCTCTTTAGGAAAAATGGGAGTTTTTAAAATAGGGAGTTGTAATAGCCCCACAAGAAAAGAAAATCCCAACTTGAAAATAACAGCCCATAGCCGGCAGGTTTATCATGTCTTATTTGGAAGGTGAGGATTTATCTTTGTCCTTTTGAGTTGATCACGAGGAAACTCCCTAGCCTCAAATAAATCTCCCTCCATCCAAAAAACGTTGAAATTATTGACAGATAAAGTATTAACTCGACTATGTGGTCATATTACTTGTTTGATAAAGATGGACACAACTTCCTCTTTACACACCGTCAGTAATATTCGATGAATGGGAGTCGAAATCAAATAACCATATAAGCAGATAGAAGATTCTCTCCCTACATCTATATAAACAGTAAAATCACATTACTCTTATACCAAAATATAGCAAATAGACTCATTTACTCATTGGTTTTTGTCATATGTGATCTTGGATCCATTCGTGGCTAAATAAATGTATCACAATTTCCGACATAAGAAACTTGTTTAAGAAATAATTAAATAAAAACATTTAAGATGATGTATACTAAACATTTGCAGAAATGACAGCAATTGCTCAAAATATGAGGAGATAACATAACAATTCTGTTCTTACAAAAGTTGCATTCACTGGGTATCAAGACAAAAAAGGAACTTCTTCACAAAAATAAAAACGACAGAAAAAGGAATTCTCCCGTGTTTGTTTAGACTATTTTTAAATGTAAAAACAACTTCTTACTTTTTCGCTAAAGGTTTACAATACTATTCAAATTCAAAAAATAGAAAAAAATTATATGCAAATCTGTACGTTAAGATTTGTACGTTGTGAAAATTTGTAGTGTTTCAGTCAAAGAAAAATTAAGATGTGTCACCACCGGCCGTTGCAGCGTGAATGGTAGATCCTTTGTCCTCCACCGAGGAGGCCAAGGTTCGAAGCCCCTGCGAAGCAGAGAGGCTGAAGCGCTGTGTGGTGAGTTAAGCGTGGTGTCAGGGTGGTGGTTTCCCTGCTAGCGACACATTGGGGTTTACGTGGTGGCTATAAGCCAGGGTGATGGTTTCCCTGCTAGCGGCACTTGGGGGTTTACGTGGTGGCTATAAGTCAAAGCGGTTCCTCCAGCAACCAAAAAAAAAAAAAAAATTAAGATGTGTCGGTAAAAACATTAAAAAAAAAAAAAAGTCTATCCGAACTTTACCTGACTAGCTTTATTTTTTAATGCGCTTATAAAACTAAATAGAAAACATTTACTATAGTGACTTATGCTCTATGATTTATGAGAATCGAAGGGAATTGGTGGAAACTACGCATTCTGAGGTAAGTTATAGCTGTCCCTGTTCACGTTCTTTGCATTGCTGAGTGTTAATACTTTTTGAGTGTAGAGAGAGAGAGAGAGAGAGAGAGAGAGAGAGAGGCCTGGATGCGAAGGGTGTTGCAAAGAGAATAGCCATGGCATTGTTCATGGCGGTGTTGATCCACGGGCCCGAGGGTCACGGAGGCGACGTCTTTCAGGTGAACGCAATCTGCAAAGCCACCTGCTCGATCAACATCCGGCGGCTCCATTGCCTTTACGAATGCTTCCCGCCTAGCTGCCTGAAGGGAAGGCTCGCCGAGGCCCTCAGCAGCAGCGTGTGCTTCAAACGCTATTCGGGTATTCAATCCGCCGGCACTAGTCTATGTTGTTGGCGCTAGATTATTTCTCAGTGTAAAATGCGATTGAGTTGATCTTCGCGTACCATTCTTTTTTGCCCAATCAATGGCAATGCACGGGAAAATTGTCCAAAAAAATGATAGGTTTTTTGGACAATTTACCTGACAATTCATTGTACATAGTTACTTTTCAAATAACTAGCCAATTTTTTTTTATTTTTTTTGGTGACAGAGGATCCGCCGAGCCCTCTTTCGCTTGCGCTATTCGGGTCTCAAGGCGTCAGTACCTCGGGAGAGACTGACCTAGCAGCCCACCAGCTGGGGCCCCTTGCTTAAGTCACGAAACTGCTCCGGGAGTTCGAACTTCTGACCTGGATGGTCTTGGGTAAGCCGAAGATATGAAGAAAAATGAATGCTAAAGGCTCTTGAGCCCATTGAAGTATCGGGAAAAAAATGTGCCCTTTTGAAAATTGCTGTTGTGATCTATAATAACGTTTTCAAATGTCGTAATAAATTAGCATGTTCAAGGCTTTTTGAGCATCTTAATACTCGGTGCTTTTTTTTGTCACAACAAATTATGTATATTTCATTTCAACATTAGAGTGGTGAGCGGACAATCCTTAAAGGCGATTCCCAGATAAAAAACTACATTGCTTTATGGCCATGTTTTTATTAGCTTTGTTTCCACCCTAAGGCTAAAATGGACGATTCTACTGTGCCTTCCATAAAGAACAGACTTTTTTTCTCGTGCTGGTAGATTATTAAAAAGAAAAGTTTGTAATTGTGAAAAGAGAGTTAAAATTGTTGATCACTTGATTTTTCAATAATTTATTGATAACTTATCAACGGTTTTATGAAATGATTATCCTTTTTCTTACTGACCCTTCAACTTACCAACTCTTATATGAACTTACAAATCTTTATTTGAGTGCTTTTATCAACCATTTCTTGCTTAAATTATCATAATTAGTTCCAAACGGTCCAGTTCGCATGAATTTAAAAAAAAATTAAAAAAATTATTAAGCACTGTTCAAACCAGCCATGGTGAGGCTGGTTTGCCTAGATTTGGGTGAGGCTGGGCAAGGGCCGTGATCCAAGCTGAAGTCTCGCCGGCCACTACGAGAAAAAGAGGAAAAAAAAAGGAAGAAGAGAAAGAGAAAGAGAAAAAGAAAAAGAAAACAATAAATTAAAAAATTCGAAAAATTAAATATTATTAAAATTTGTCAACGTCAATATAAGCCAGTAGGTTGGTGTGCATAGGCTAGCTAAAATTGGTCGAATGTATTGAATTGATACAACTATAAAAAATTTAAGATTGAATTAGTAAAAGGAAAAAATGTTTAGGACTAAAATGAAAAAGTTACAATAAATTTACGATTTTTCTGGTAATTTTTCCAAGAAGGTCACTTCTTAACAATGGCAATGAGAATCTACCCAGAAAAAGCAAAGACGGAAAACACGGAAAAAAAAAATTAAATTAGGTCCACTATTTTAAATTTCGATTGGATTTTTATAGGCAATTTCGTCTCCTTAGGGAAAAAATGGGGGAGTTAGTCAAAACAGGAAGTCTTATTAGTAGCCCCACAAGAAAAGAAAATCCCAACTTGGAAATAACAATCCATAGTCCACAGGTTTATCAAGTCTTATTTGGGAGGTGAGCATATATCTTTCTCCTTTGAGTTGATTACTAGGAAAATCAAATCCTCAAATAAAACTCCTTCCATCCAAAATTCGTAAAAAATATTGATAGATAAAGCATTAACTAAATTTATATGGTCAAATTACTTGTTTGATAAAGATGGACACAATTTCCTCTTTATACAACATCAATAATATCCGATGAATAAGTGTCGAAACCAAATTATAATATAAACAAATGACGATTCTCCCTACATCTATATAAACAGTAGAATCACATCACTCTTATACCCAAATACAGCAAATAGACGACGAATCATTTACTCATTTGAAAAAAAAAAAAAAAAAAAGACATGGATGTCAAGAGTTGTGCCAAACTCGCGGTGCTGATGCTGGTGGCCAGTGGCCACGGTCGCATTGCAGGCATCCGCCGCCGAGGTGCAATCAGCGAAATCGATCTTTTGTAAGGCCAATTGCGTGACGTCTTGTGGGGTGCTTCCTAAATCAAACGCCTGCTATCTCACATGCTACAAGAATTGCATGGGTGCATCGGAGGAGGCCGAGACACCCGAAAGCCAATGCAACCTCGATTGCCTGTTGTCCAAGTGTGCTGACAGGCGTCCTGGTATGAAAACAAAACCTTCACCTTTTAAATAGAAAAAGGATGCCTGTTTTTCTCCATTCATCAATTGTGACAGGCTAAAACCTACACCTTTTGTTTGAACTTAAGTTAGACTGCTTGCAAAAGCTAAGAGATTTTTACTGCTGTTTTATGAAATAAAAATCTATTATTTCAATTGTTTCGTACGTTTGGGATCCATTTGCTTTGCAGAAAATGCCTGCGTTTTTCAAGGAATTTTGCTTTTGTTTGCCTGGATTGAAATTAGTTTCCCATGCTTGTTACCAAGAAACTCTAAATTTTTTCTTACATTATTTCATGGAATTGGTCCTTGAGTTTCTGTGCTAAGTCTGGGCATTGAGGAGAAGTTATTACGTGGTTTGTAAATCATAAAGATCAATATCATTTGAACTATCAATTCAGTGGATTGCCATATTATTAATTATATGGGTTTCGCATGGTTAATGGTGTGGATGGGCTTAATCTACATATTCTTTAATACACCAGATTATAATTTTTTCAAGCATCAAAACCTCGATATCTGACTTCGGAGTCCTTTTTCCAAGCTTTGAATAGCCAATGACCACGATTGAGGTCTTAATGAATTCTAGTTTTTAAAAGCATAGACCTTATGTTACTCGACCATGGAAAAAAAATTTCTAGTCCCATTTTCCGATAGACAACAGCGATGCAAAACTAGCAAAATGACATACTTAGTGTAGGTGGATATTGATTACTTGTCGACTTTGGGAAAATTATACCTAATAAAAATTCTTTTAATTATCTTTTTTTTTTTTTATTGTATTTCAATATTTGGAAATGTAATAAATGGGTCTTTATGTACTTTCTTTCTTTGGTTGCAGACGCCAAGAAAATCGAAGGCTGTGTGAATTCATGCTCGGAAAATTGCAAGAAATCTTAAGGCCCCTCAAGAGTTTGGCGGACCGTATTTGCAAGTAAAGCGAAATAATAGATCGTGTACTTTTTATAGAAATCATTTGTATTGGACAAAAGGAATACAAGATTCAAAGTGCACGTTACTTTGCTCAGAAATCATGGTCTGGTTAATTAATTGTCATAGCACTTCTTAAAATGACTCACCTCCATCAAATGTATTGTCTTTCCTGCCATTTATCATTGGCCTCATGCGAGAGTGGCCCTTGTCGGCCTCGAGCTAGAGATCCTATGCTAGCAAGGGTGTCTTGATTGGCCTGGCAAGGGCCGCCCTTGCCAGATCAGGCAAGGGCGAGGATTGCAATGCAATATAAGCTTAACTATACGTGATTTGCTTTTTCTTTTGTTTAGGGGGTCGGGGTCGATCCCTAACTTTTCTCTACAATATATGGGTTACCAAAACTTAGGTGTTAATATTTTTGTGACCACAAATCCCAAAATAATGCCATTGAAAAAGAGGGTCTACGTTTGGAATTTGGCCTACGTTTGTAGACCTGATGATGAAGCTTCTCATGCATTTGCAAATTAGGCTTTTAATCAAATGGGAAACGCGTCTTCTTCTTTGTTCCACGGTCTCCCATCTAATGTTAAAAGTATTGTAAAAGTAGTCTTTTTTATTGATCGTTTCAATGTAGGTACTGCAACCTGTTTGTAATTCATTGTTTGAATTGAAAAGTTCATTTCTAGCAAAAGAAAAAGGAGTATAAGCTGTCTTAAATTATAAGATTACAAAATAAGAATACTCAAAGAAGAAGGGTCTTTGAATATCATATTCAAAACAAAGATTTTGATGATGTTGAGTGAGATTTATATGGTATGTTAAGACTATTGAAATTTGAAAGATTATTTCACGGAAGACAAGTCATATCATGATACAAGAATGAATTTTTAATTAAAACTAATAAATCGTAATAATTTGAGTTTCCTTTTATAAATATGTTTTTAAACGGGTTCACTATTGATATATTCTTTAGTATACGTCCTAGTATATAGTGAAATCATAGTTTTGTTTCTTATTTTTTAACTAATTAAA
The DNA here is from genome assembly GCF_016545825.1 of Eucalyptus grandis. Classification (NCBI taxonomy): domain Eukaryota; kingdom Viridiplantae; phylum Streptophyta; class Magnoliopsida; order Myrtales; family Myrtaceae; genus Eucalyptus; species Eucalyptus grandis. Next base: position 4,258,478 of record NC_052617.1, on the reverse strand, counting down.
ATCCATTGTCGTACATGTAAAAAAAGAGAAGAGCCGAGACGAGCAATCATCCTAGGGCTACCCCCGTCATGAAGCCAATGAAAATCTTGGTTTCTTAAATGCGATGTTTGTTTTGCAATCTGGACCTGTGTACCCCCACATAGCAAATAAGGCAAACATGATTTTAGATGTACAAAGTACACATTTTTTTTATGAGATATATATACTAGAAGTCCTAAAACTTATTATAAAAGTATAATTGAATTATAAATTTTACAAAAAATGCAATCAAGTTCTAAAATTTGTCAGATTAGTGCAATAGAGTCTTAGTCCAACTTAGCTAACGGAAAATGCTGATTTAATTTTCTTAAATATTTTATCTCTCCTATGTCATAGTAACATGGCTAAAATATAAAATATAAGGCTAAAATGACATCGTTTTTTGTTCAAATATGATTTTTAATACAAAATTTATCTAAATTAAATTAAAAAAATTAGCTAAAGTTATTTTTTTTAATTTTTTTAATTTTTTAAAAGAAGAAGAACAACTAGGTGACAAGGGCTTTGCAACCCTTGCCGGAGCTGTCGCTATACTAGGGAATGGTCGGAGAGGCCGGCGGCCCTCGCCAACCACAAGCCCTTGCCAGATTTGGGTGACTAAATCCAACCTAAGAAAGTAGAAATGGAAAAAAAAAAAAAACAAAAAACAAAACAAAGAATACGAATTAATTGGAGGTCCACCACTTTAAATTTCAATTGGATTATCAATGGTAGCTTTGTCTCTTAGTGGAAATGGGTTTATTTAGTCATATAAGAAGTCATCATAGCCTCCCCCAAAAAAAATCCCAACTTAGAAATAACACCTCATAGATGGTAGGTTTATCAAGGCTGATTGCATTGATATTTTTTAGGTTGAAGATTCCTTCGGGTTTGATTAATAGGAAAAAAAAAAGTTTTCCTCATATAAATATCCCTCATAGATGGTAGGTTTATCAAGGCTGATTGCATTGATATTTTTAGGTTGAAGGTTTATCTTTATCCTTCGGGTTTGATTAACAGGAAAAAAAGTTTTCCTCATATAAATATCCGTCCATCCATAAAAGGACGAATTGCCAACAAATAATACATTATTTGTTTAATGAAAATAAATAAGATCTTTTCTTTCCATTGAATGAAAATTATCACAGAAACGAAGGTTGAAACCAAATAACCATATAATTAAAAAAAAGATTGTCCCAGTGCCGTGCATCTATATAAACTGCAGAATCACATCACGCCTTCACCAAAATACAGCAAAAAGACTGAATCATTACTCGATTGAAAACAAGACAAACATGTCTGTCAAAAGTTTTACCACATTAATGGTGTTGATGCTGGTGGCCATGATGGCATTGGAGGCATCGGCAGCCGAGACACAAACCGTCTAGTGTAAGGTCAGTTGCGGGCTCAATTGTCTCGGGGACCCCAATGAAGAGATATGCTATAATTTGTGTCTCCGGCAGTGCGGGGCTACGAAGGTTGAGACACTCGAAGGCCAATGCAACCTTGAATGCGTGGTGTCCAAGTGTTTCGACTCGCATCTTGGTACGAAAGCAAAACCTTCACCTTTTAAATAGAAACATGTTTCTCCGCCGTGGAGGTTCCCCTCTACCGCTTGGGTAGTCCCCCTCTACCAGCTGGGTAGGTCCTGTTGCCTTTCTCCTCTCCGATCTTGGAGCCTCTGCTTGTTTCGGTTCTTCGTCTCTTCTCCTTGATGGTTTTCTTTTGTTGCAATGTCCAAATCTAAAAACCCCATTTGAGTGATCGGAAACCCTAATTTCTGCCCCATCGCTCTTCCCTCACCGATTTCCTTCCCATCAAGGTACCCTTCCATCTTCACTCATCTGAGCTCCCTTTAACCCATAAATCCATGGATCATCCAAATCCCCATTCCCCTACAAACAAAACATGGCAGATCAAAACAACGAAGACAGGAGACTTGCGGCTCTCTGCAAAAGCATGGGCAAACTCTGGAATGAAATTGACGTTGTCGATATCCTAAGTGCTATTTCTCCTGAAAAATTACTTGAGTGTCGCAAAACCCTATTTGGCCGATTTTACACAAACCCAGCTTTGAACTTCAATGCTTTTATAAGCCTTATGAGGAAAGCCTGGAGAACGGAGAACTTTACCTGTGCAACGCTGGAACCTGGTTTTTTCTACTTCTCCTTCCAATTGGAAGTTGAGAAACAAAGAGTACTCCAATCTAGGCCTTGGTCCTTCTCCAGCCATCTCCTCATTCTCAGGTAGTGCGAACCTGACACACTTGAGTTCTGTTATGATTTTAATCATTGTGATTTCTAGGTAAAGTTTATTGCCTTACCTTATGGGAGAGTTACCTATGATGTAATCGAGGAAATTGCTTCCAAACTTGGAGTAGTTGTTGAAGTGAAACTGAAGGAAAAGGGAAATAACACCTACAAAATGGGTAAAGCCAGAGTGAGACTACCATTAGCAAACCCTTTGACGACTGGTGTGATTGTGAATCTTGACAGTAAAAAGCTTTGGGTTGAATTTAAATATGAACGACTGCCTTACTACTGTTATTCCTGTGGCAGAATTGGCTATTACACAACGGAGTGTGCTGAAATACCTTACAAGGAATCGGGGTTGGAACAAAACTTACCAGCCCAATGTGGCGATTGGCTGAGGTGAGGGAATTTAGCCCTTATGGAAAAATATTCTATGGAAAGCAGGAGCTCCCTCCTGAAGAAGTGGATGTAGTGCCTGAAACCCCACTATCTCATACACCTGCAACAGAACGGAACAGTTCACCATTATCCCGGCAAACACAGGTTTGTAATACCCAGCTAAGGGGAAATGAAGTTTACCAACCCTCCTCATCTCGGGAACTAATTCTGGTTGAAGAGAAAAGCCCCTAGAAGAGGGGCAATTGCTGCATTGATGAGGAATCGGTATTGATACTTCACGAGGAACAGATGAAGGAAGCTGAAGTTGGGTTGGATGTGACCCCCCCTGCAAAGCCGAAAGGGAAATGTGTGAAGTCAACTAACTCAAAAAAACTAAAAAGATTCTATCCATATGGAGCACAAACATCATCTCAACATTCAGAGGACAGCACTCAGCTTGTGGAAACACCTATTAGGGTGGTAGAAAAGTCAGATCAATGGGCTCTGGTGGCTAGCCCTAATAAGCCACCAAATTATCCATGAAACTCTTAAGCTGGAATTGTCAGGGGCTAGGCAACCCCCTGACAATCCAGGCTTTGCGAGTCACTGTGACTCAAGAACGGCCCAACCTTGTTTTCATTATGGAAACAAAAAACCAAAGAACAGAAAGTGCTCAGAGTAAAAAGGAGACTCAAATTTCAGAACAATTATATAGTTAATCCAGAAGGTACAGCAGGGGGCTTAGCTTTATTCTGGGATGACCAATTGCATTTATCCATCGACTCCTCCTTTGCCACAACAATCTTTACCCAATGTCATTTGAAAGATAGTAATCAGAGAATGCATCTTATTTTTCTCCATGCTCCAAATGTTTTTAGAGAAAGAATACAGTTATGGGAGCAAATTTATTCAATCAGTGTGCATTATCGACTACCATGGCTTTGCCTGAGTGATTTTAACGAAATCCTAAATCACTGGGAGAAAGTGGGTAAGTACAGAGCAGAAACTTACAGGTTAACAGCTTTCAGAGACTTTGTCAATCAGTGTTCTTTGATGGACTTGGAATGTAAGGGGTGCTCCTTCACCTGGTCAAATAAACGTGAGGGAGAGAATCTGGTGAAAAAGAGACTTGACAGAGCTTTCTGTTCGCTTCAATGGAGAATTACTTACCCAGAGGCTGAATGTATTGCACTCCCGGCGATAGGCTCGGATCATACACCTCTCCTGATATCCCTGGCTCAACCAAAGCGAAGAAAAAGAAAGCAGTTTAAGTATGAAGCATACTGGACTGACGATGCAGAAAGCAAAACCATAGTCAGAGATACCTAGAATGACCCTGCTGCACATGATCTTAATGTAATGGAGAAACTGCAGCAAGTACAACAGTAGTTGATAAAGTGGAGCAAAAGCAAATTCGGCCATGCAAAGAAGAGGATCACCTGGCTGAAAGGTGAACTCCAGAACCTGATGAATAGCACACAAATCAATGGAGAATCAGCTCAAGTGAAAAAGTTAACTAAAGAAATTGATCAATTATGGCAACAAGAGATGTATTGGGGTATGCGGTCGAGGATAAGTTGGATAAAGTGGGGTGATAAAAACACTCGATTTTTTCATGCGACAACAATTTAGAGGAGATGTCGAAACCAGATCACAATGCTGAAGAATGAAAGTGGAGCATGGGTACGAGGGGAAAAACAGCTATAGGGGATGACAAAACAATACTACAAAACTTTATACACATCAGTGGGCTTCCGCAACTGGCAACCTATTTTACAACTCATCCCTACTTTAGTGGATGACCAGATGAATCATACCTTGATTGCTCCAATCATAGAGGAGGAAATCACTAGTGCTATGCAGCAGCTAGGAGCCTTCAAGGCACCTGGCCCCAATGGGTTTCATGGTATCTTCTACAAAAGCATTGGTTAGCCATTTCCAAGGATATCTATCAAGCAATGCAGCTCTTCTTCACCTTTGGCCATCTAGATCCTACACTCAACAGAACACTCATCACACTGATACCAAAAATCCCACAGCCTGAAAAACTAGAGCAATATCGCCCCATCAGCCTCTGTAATTTTCTATACAAAATAACCTCCAAAGTGCTGACAAACGAGCTCAAACCAATTCTACCACATATCATCGCAGAGGAACATAGTGCTTTTATGGGAGGCAGGCAAATTCAAGATAATATATTGATAGTTCAGGAGGTGCTACATAGACTACGAACCAGCAACAGGAAAAAGAAGTTCCAAGCAGTTTTAAAACTGGACATGTAGAAAGCGTACGATCGCATTGAGTTGGACTTTCTTAAAGCCTGTCTAACAAAATTAGGCTTTTGTGACCTATGGGTACAGTGGATCATGCAGTGTGTGTGACTACAGTAACTTTTAGCATAAACTTCAATGGGGAGCCCTTACCTTTCTTTAAACCTACTCGTGGCCTACGCCAAGGAGACCCCCTCTCACCTTATCTCTTCATTATTGTGGCCAATGTGCTGTCTATCCTGATGAAGAAAGCTGTTCAGGAGGGTTCACTTACAGGGATCAAATTGAATAACCATTGCCCTACTTTGTCCCATCTACTTTTTGCAGATGATTCGATCTTTTTCCTGCATGGCACAATTGTAGAATGTCAAAACTTGGCCAATATCTTAAATCAATACTGCTTTGCTTTAGGTCAGGCAATCAATCTCAACAAATCAGGCATCTACTTTAGCAAAGGATGTCCTACGGCTCTAAAGAAAAACATGGCAACAACTCTTAGAGTTCCAGAAATCACAAAGACAAGGAAATATTTAGGCATACCTTCAGACTTGGGGCACTCTAAGAAAGACATGTTCGTATGGATCTTAGCTTGGGTCAATTCCAAATTAGACAGTTGGAAGGAAAAATTGTTATCAAAAGCAGGAAAAGAAATACTCCTGAAAGCAATAATACAAGCCATCCCTCAATATGCTATGTCAATATTCAAAATACCTATATCAATTTGTAAAGCAATTGAGAGGAAGGTTGCATCCTTTTGGTGGAAAAGCAATCAGAAAAAGACTGGAATTCATTGGAAGAAGTGGGATTTGCTGAAAACCGGGAAGAGTGAAGGGGGTTTGGGTTTCAAAGACCTACAAATATTCAACACAGCAATGCTAGCTAAGCAGATGTGGCGCATAATTAAAAATTTAGACTCTCTGTTAACAAAAATACTGAAAGGGCTGTACTACTCACATGGTGACATCTGGAATGCAGGCAGAGGCTCTCGTCTCTCGTGGGGTTGGCAGAGTATCATCAAGGCCAGGGATTCTGTTGCTCCTTAGGTCATGCACAGGATTGGCAACGGAAAGAATACAACAATTAGAACAGATCGATGGCTAAAAAGTGGCCCCATAGGAGGCCTGGCAACAAATCAAGAGCCAGCCAAAGTTGCAGATCTCATAAATCCAGGTACAGGTACATGGAATGAAACTCTACTCCATTCTATGTTTGATGAAAGAAGGGTTCGGGAAATTTTAGCCACACCCGTTGGCTTACCTGATGAAGATGATAAACTGGTATGGATGCCCACAAAATCAGGAGATTATTCAGTAAAGAGTGGCTATTTTATATTTAGGGAAGTTTCAATCAGAGCACAGGATATACAAGCAACCTCGTCTTACCAAGTCAACCCTAATCTCAGGAAATATATTTGGCAGTCCACAACCCCACCCAGAATTAAACATTTCCTCTGGAACGCATGCAATAACGCCCTAGCTACAATGGAGAATTTGTATCGCAGAAAGATAATACCTTCTCCTCTATGCCCCATTTGTAAGCAGGAAGCAGAAACACTCGAGCATACCCTTCTTCTATGCCCATGGACTATCAAGGTCTGGAACTCAGCCCCCCTTGCATTTACAGATCTCCAGATTTGGCCTCACTCGGTTTGAAGATTGGATCTGCAGCATACAACAACATCCAGTTATCTCGACAAATTTGATCACATAGCGGTGGTGTTATGGAGCATTTGGAAGGAGCGGAATCAATTTATTTTCACTCATCAAACCCCAAGGCCGCAATCAACAATTGCTAGAGCAAAGGCGTTCACAGAAAGTTACAGAACCATAAACGCTAAATCGAAAAGGAAAAAGGTGATTGAACACTTATATGAAATCTGGCTTCCACCTCCTCCAGGCACGCTTCGAATCAATATAGATGCATCCTTTGCTCCTGACCTGGCTGATGACGTAGCACCCACCGATGTGAGAGATCCTCCTTGACACAGAGCTACCATCGCTTGTGTCTGTCGAGATCACAGAGGCTTCTTGGTGGACGGTTTTGCGAAGCCAGTTGACGTTGTTTCGGCTTCTCAGGCGGAGGCGATCGCAATGGATGAAACCCTAAATTTCATTGAGAACCGAAGCTTTCTCTCTCCACAAGTACACTATGACTGCCTATCTCTGGTGCACGCGCTAAAGTCTTCGACTGAACTCAGTCGGGAAGTGCAACCGATCGTGAGCCGGGCCCAAGCTAAACTCGCCCATCTTCCGAGCCTCTCCTTGGCCCACTGCAGCCGAAGCTCAAATTGCCCCGCAGACTAGATAGCTAAGGCCTGTCAAAACAACTCCTTACCCCCGAACTGGATATCTCACCCCCCGCTCACCCCCCTGCTTTATTTGATCTTTTGTGCACTGATGTTCTTGGTGGTATATTCCCTCATATGAAATAGTAAATCAAGTGATGTTGTTTGTTGTTCAAAAAATAGAAAACATGTTTTGATAGATAATTTATAATTCATTTCCTTCTATTTACTAAAAAAAGAAAAGAAAAGAAAAGAAAAGAAATGTCCATCTTTTTTCATTCATCAATTGTGATCGCCGACAATTTAGGTTTAAAAGCAAGTGCTCTTGAAATTGAGAATTGTCTGATGTTCTCATGAATGTTTCATTTGATACCGTTTAGCCTTTTCGCTAATTTTGGCTAGATTTTATTGACCGAATGTCGGTTGGTTAACATGGCACGATCGGCGTTGACATGTACAATTTTTTGATAATTTTTTGATTTTTTGATTTTTTCTTCTCCCCCTCGGCGACTAGCCGAGGTGACAGCCGGCGAGTGCCAAGCGGCGAGGCTCGACCCTTGACAAACCGGCAAGTCTTGACCTCGCCAAATTTGGGGAGGTCGAGCCTCTAGCGAGGGCCTCGCGAGGGCTCGAGTCTTGCCAGTGGTGGCAAGTCGCTAAAGGCCTTGTTAGGATTTATAAATTATTTTATTTCTTTTAATTTTTAATACTTTTATTATATTTTTCTTTTTTATTTTTCTTTTCTCTTCTTCCTCTTATAGCTGGTTGCTAGCCACCGTTGCAACTATGCAAGATTCGATGAGCTTGTTGGAGGCTCGCTTGGCCAAGGCTAGCCTCAGACTCGCTCAGCCACGGTGTGGCTCAAGCCGACGAGCCTCGTGTGGCTCAATGTTGTGGGGGTTGGCAACGTTCTGGTGAGGTCGCTAGCCAAAAGGAAGAAGAAGAAAGGGGAAGATGAGAACAGAGAAGAGAATAAAAGAGGAGAAAAAAAAAAAAAAACAAGAACTAATTCTAAAAATTGTCCCTAGAAACATAAACTATTTTTTTCTACTTTTTGATTATATTCCAAATCTATTCCTGGGAACAAAAAAATATTTTTTTGTTTCCGTGAATAAATATTTTACCAAACAAATTCTTGTTCTTTTTCGTTCCAAAAAATAAAATAACAAAAATAGTTGTTTCGGGGATGGTTACAAATGGGACCTAAAAGATTCTTGTAAAAAGATATTGATATTTTCTTTTGCCGCAAGGCACATGTAAACATTGTTAAATATCTCGAGATTTTGTTAATAAGACTCGATCGGATTGAAGGATGTAGATTGGTTTGCTAAATCGAATATATTTGAAATGGATAGTAATAATCTTGGGTTAGAATTTTCTTTTCTTGAATGCCCCACCAAATCGCGTGAATTTTCTTTTCTGTTGGAGAAAATTATTCAGGATTTCCATACATGAGATTTACCCCGTAGATTGTAAAGTATCCAACACCTACCACACAAGGGTTCTTTGTTCTTCAGGCCACTCTCAAAGGGCAGCCCCCGGAGGTAAAAACATACAAATATGACTTTGGTTGAAAGACTTGAGTGTATGAGTTATTGTAACATGGATTCTTCAACTATTATGAATTATTTGTTGCTGGTTTTCTCTATGTAGTAAATATCGACAATCAGACCAAACTACGTAAATCTTTTGTGGCCTTAACTGTTCCTTATTTATTTTTCAGTGATTTCACATTGATTTAATTTGCAAGAACCAATGTTTTTCACAATCATTTTACAATGGTTATAGTGCATATTGAAATGATATATATTTTTCTTTCTTTTTAATTAACACGTGTTGTCATAGCACCACCACCACAAAGTTGATCAAAATGTTAGTTTGCTAAACTAGTTATGTTAAAATGATGTAGCACATTTTGTCCTTTCATATCGCAAACTCTAAAATTTAAATGGTAAATGTGATATGGGTGTATCAAAATAGAGTTTTTGGTGGTAAAAAAATAAGTTTAGACTAAATTTGTTACGAGTGTACTGGTTTGAGGTTTTTTTGTGGTATTAAGCCATTGAAAAATACAATTCAAAATAACACATAATAATCTTTTCTTATTCATTTGGTGGCATCGGATCTCACCTATATGGCTCCATAAACTGTTCACCTTCTCGATTAATTGTAGAACAAAATGAATTATGCCCCACTAGTGGTCCGTCCACTCTTTTATTATGAGGCACTTCGATAACAAAGGTGGCGACAGGCTTGCCGTCATGGTTTATTAGCTCATTTCCCAACATTCGTAATAGGTATGTCATTCTTATAGGAACGCCAATCAAAGAGGATTTTTTAAGCTCGAAACCCTTATATATCAGCCTTCTATCAAGAACAAATAGACAATGGACAAGAGCCACCAAAAACCACAAAACTATGTCTACTATAACACATTTGTCTTGAATTTTTGGTATAGCATCAAAAACCCCAAACTCATACATATATGATATATTTTCCCTCCATCAAAATTTCCTCAATGAGATCTATCAAAAATTTGCGTACATTAACATCGGAAAGCAAATGTTGTTGACACGATGCTCACGTGGCTTAAATGAAAAAATAAAAAGAAGAAGAAGAAGGGAAAATTGTCCAAAATGTCCTCAAAGTATTGCATAGTAGCCTATTTAATCTCAAATCTTTTAATTGTACCAATTCAGTATTGAATTTTTAGTTGTGTCAATTCAATCATAAACCTTTTAATAATTTGTTAATCTTTTTTGGTAGCATTTTCTTTAGGTACCGTCTCGAGCGCACCACCAGTACTCGTGCCAGTACAAAAGTGCACATTCCCACTTTTTGGAGTGACGAATCACAAAATAAAGGCAAAAAATGTTGAGAAAAAGAAGAAGATAAAAGATAAAAGGAATGTCTCTTTTTCTTTTTGCCCCCTTCTCTCGAATTTTACTCCAAAGAGGCCCTTCGAGGAAACATCGGGTCGCTCCCCTCGCCCGCCCCCTTTCCACTTTCAGGCGCCTCTCGATTTCGGACCCTTTCGCCCCGCAAAATCAATCGACCCCCAAAAAAAAAAATCGAACAAAAAAATTTAGGGTTTATCAGTCCGGTCGATGCCTGCTCAATGGAACAGTCTTCGCTCCTGAGCTGCTCCGACGTCCGTTCCCGGCTCGGGCTCCGCCGTCGCCGCCGCCGTTGTCGGTAGGGTTTTTCCCTCTCCTGCTCTCTTCCCCCCCCGGGCCGGTCTTCCGTCTTTCGCTTCCGGCGGGATGGCGAGCGCGGACCCGGAGCATCTGCAGGCGCGCGGGCCGACGAGGGCCGAGGACGACGACGACGACGACGAGCTCGAGAACGGCGGCGGCGGCGGCGGCGGAACCGATGACTTTGCCGACGAAGTGGAGGAGGCCGGTCGGGGTTATGTGGATTCCGTGGGGGACTACGAGCACCGGCGTCGTCGCGGTAGTAGCGCTGGTGTTGGTGCGGGAGGAGGTGGGGTGGCGCCTTCGAGGACGAGCGAGCTCACGCTCTCTTTCGAAGGGGAAGTGTACGTGTTCCCTGATGTTTCGCATGAAAAGGTACGTGCTTTGTGGGGAAGTGAGTAGTTGCGAGTGAGCTGATGGTGTGGTTTGGTGCTGGCTTTTGGCTCGAATTGTGTTTTATCTTGTTCATTCTCGTTGGATGTAAGGCTCAGGACGTTTGCAGTTGGGTAAAATGATTATTCAGTTGGGTTTTGAGACCAATGAGCTTGCAGCTCTTTAGCACTTCTGGTCAAGTAATGGGTCAATGCTGAAGTTAGTTGAAATTCTAGGCGTTCTGCTTTTCTTTTTTCTTTTTTCAAAATGGAAAAAATTATGTTTTTTGAGTTCGATAATTCTCAAGTTACACGAAGCAGTTAAAGGTTCTGCTTACATCCGATATGCAGGTAGATTGAAGGTATTTAGGTTTTCCTTTTTTGAGGGGCATATATGCTTGTTTTGCTGGAAGGACCATAAATGTGCAGTGTTCCGAAATGGGATTGTTTTGGGCCCTCTGTTTAGCAGTTTTTTTCTTCTTCTTTTTTTACATTTGAAGGTTCTAAGTTTTGTGCTTAGGAAAGAGATGAGAAAGCATGCATTTGTAGTGAGTATGCATTATATGGTATTGTATGCCACTAGCTTTTTTTGATAGTTATTGATGTGGATCGTAAAAAGCACCTAGAGAACTTGTGTTTTTATCTTTTTCCAGCATTTCAACATTGTTAATTGTGAGTCAGATGAGATACAACTCTTGGCAAACAATATCGTTTGAACGATAATTTCTGAATGTTATTTGAGAGGCTTTGCCTTTGTAATTTGTCAGCTTATTCTTTTACAACAATCTGCAACTATCATTCTTGTCACTGCATTTAGAAACCTATTCTGTGCATGTTACCCATCATGCAATGGATATCCATGAATTTTTTGCAATTTGTTTGCCAGGTGCAGGCAGTGCTTTTGCTTCTAGGAGGACGTGATATACCAACTGCTGTGCCTACATTTGAAGTTCCTTATGCTCAAAGTACTATGGTATGCAGATGGTTATTTTCCGAGCACTTACAGTTTCTTATGTGTAAATTTATAATGAGTTATCTCCATGCATTAGGATGTGGTTGACATGTCAAAGCGGTCTAATCTTTCCAGAAGAATAGCCTCTCTGGTTAGGTTTCGGGAGAAGCGCAAGGAGAGATGTTTTGACAAGAAGATTAGGTATACTGTGCGAAAAGAGGTTGCCCAGAGGTTAGATCAATTTTTCCCTTGTTGGCAGTTATTCCATCTTTGTCAAAGATGCTAAGTTGGTGATTTTCGTTCAGAAATATTTTTGAACCAAAAATGGAGCGTAGGAGTGATTCCAGAATGTTAGCCTTCATCAATTGTTTTGCATGACGCAAAATATAACGGGATTATAAAATGATAGCGTGTTAATGTGGCACTTCTCATGCTTGTCATTAATGGGCTTTGCTCCACCGTAAACTTGGTGTCGATTTGATTCATTCTCCTCTCATCATCATGCAACCAGGATGCATCGGAAAAATGGGCAGTTTGCTTCAATAAAAGAAGGTTCAGGTGCTGGTAGTTTGGATTTAGCTCAAAGTTGTCACCAGGATGGTACTCCCCCTCCTGAAACTGTGTGAGTCCCTCATTTGCTTTGGCATTGTCAATGTGAGCATTGGAAAATATATGTCTGTGATTCTATTTTGTCTGCTATTTATTGTCTATGGCACATACACCCATCTCTCTCTCTCTCAGGCTGAGACTTGACATTCATTTTATGTGATTGTTTCTTTGGTTGATGTTTCAGTGCCCGAAGATGTCAACACTGTGGTGTTAGTGAAAATGCAACTCCTGCTATGCGTCGTGGACCAGCTGGACCAAGGACTTTATGTAATGCCTGTGGTTTAATGTGGGCGAATAAGGTTCCTGACATCGGAATTTAGGTTTCAAAGCTATGATTGTGCCTGCATTTCTTGTGATAGCTCCTAGAGATTGTACTGGGTAGCCTTTCTTGTTAAGTGAAACATGCTACCATTGTGCTTTCATTTTACCTTCTCGTGGACTCCATCCGTTCTTGAGATACGTGCTTTAAACATGAAGCTGCTAATAAAGAGGGCTACTGTTGGAAGGATTAAGATTAGCTTTTGCTTTTAATGTGATGGTATTCAATGTGCCAAATGGAATACAACAAATAGAATACAACATGCTTACCAATCATGAATGTGACATAGGTGTACTTATCTCTATTTACTGTTGCATGTAGTGTAGGCGCATAAATTCCTGAAGAAAGTTACTTGTGTGATAGGTGCATCAACATTTTCTATATTCACGTTGTAGAACAATGTCATTGGTCAAGTGGGTGTTGTTATTTAAGTCTAAGTTTTGGTTCATGTAAGATGACATATTATAAGGAATGAGAAGTGTTTTATGTAAAAATATTTTATAGTCTACTCTTGTCATTTCACTATACGATGATAATTAATTTTTCTCATAGTGTTCTATAGTCTACTAGTTTTGTAGCAAACTTGTTGAGTGCATATATTGTTTTTGAAGCAATGTATAATATTGATTTTCATTGAGCTCACTGATTTTATGAGAATATAGATTCAATTCCCTTTTGTGAACCTACAGGGAACATTGAGGGATCTCAGCAAGGGAGGAAGAAATCTTTCTCTAGACCAAACTGAATTGGTACATACCATTAGATTTTGCTTAGCCAGGTTATGATGCATCAGTTTGTTGGCACTTTGTCAAACATTGTTAAATATGATTTCGTATGCATACTCAGTTTGCTGCACCCTAATTACAATAGTTTAATTCTATGGAAAATAGATGAAAACGTCATTTTTACCTATCCACAGGGAACCCCAGATGTCAAGCCTTTGATTATCGATGGTCAACATTTCTCTAGCAATAAGGATGATCTTGTGAGTTTCATTCAAACTACTCAAAGTCAATTAGAAGCTTTTTAGCTTTTTTGACTCTTTCAATAATAGTCCATGCAGGGAATTTCTGGAGAGACTTCTACGTCTGACATTAAAAGATTATCTGATCCTTCAATCAACCCCGGTGGTGAAGTAGACAATCAAATGGTGCTCACTTTTTTCCATTTTAATTAGTCACATACTGCTCTTACTTGTTGATCTGCTGAACTGGAGGATTCAAATCACCAGTTCTTTGGTGATTAGAATGATGGAAACCAATTGATGCATGTCCATTACTTAGCGGAGTGTTTCTTTTACAAATGATTTTTCTGATTTTAAGGATGTGTTTTCTCTTATAGTTGTTTCCCATTTCAGTTGCTGCTATGTGCGGTTATATTGATTTGTTGAGAGTCCATAGAAGCTCTCTTATTCAATTAGAATTAGATCCAAGAGCATTATCTTAATGTAGGGTAGATGAGGAGAGTTAAGAAAAAAGCAAGTAGTAAGAAAAGGCTCTTTTCCAGTTGAACACTGCATTTGGACACCAGGACAGGGTTAAAGATTGGAGAGGATAAGATGAAATGAGAAATGCCTCCCCGGCATGCCCCCAGGGGGGGAGGATAAGGAGTGGAACGTTGGATATCTCAGCAGATATTGTAATAAAACTAACAATAAAAAATTCAATAAATTACTGTATATGGGGTTGGGGGCCTTGGGAATCTGGACGGCTGAGAGAGAGAGAGAGAGAGAGAGAGAGAGAGAGCAATCTGTTTCGGTGGTCAGGGACTACCATGACAAAGAGAGACATGAGCTCGGAGTCGGATCTGGATTTGGTTCTTGGTTGCGAGGGTGACCACCTAAGATTGGTCTCAAGAGCTGGCGCAATGGTCGACCCCCCACGAATGCACAGAGAGGGAGGGAGGGAGAGGGTCCGGAGGGTGGGGTCGAGAGGCTCAAATCCCAGGTGATTACTACAATTAAGGGGGAGGGGGAGGGGGAGGGAGCAAGAGAGAGAGATAGAGAGGGTCCGGAAGGTGGGGGTTGAGAGACTCAAATCTCAGATGATTACTACAATGATGGTTGCCTGAGTTGTGTGATCACTGTGATGGGGTCACCCGAGGGGTGTGACCAATGTGCAGTGATCACCAATGACACCAACAACGGCGGTGCGGTTGGTGTCACCGCCGTTGTTGGTGTCATGTACGGCAGATGGAAATCTGTTTCCTTGTTTTTTTTTTTCAGCGCTTACTCTCATGCGGGTGGGATAGAATTATCCCACTTCTAGCCCCCGGAGAAGTTATCAGGGATTTTATTCAGACTTATCTGGGGTCTCCAAATGCCAGATAGTATAACTTTTATCCTATCCTGTGTTTCTATTGCAAATCCATGTGCTGTCAAAAGTTAGGTTGAAGAATTATAGATGGAACAAGCTGTAATCTTGTTATAATATGAAGTAATGGCCTTTCTACATTTTCTTGGGCATCTTGTTACTGAAAATGGGGAACAGAGTTAGAAAAAGAAATTTGGAGTTACATATGATAAATTCTCTATCTTTTGGGAAAAAAGTCGGATGCTACACTACATGGTGTTAGAACTTTTTAGCCATTCTTTATGACAGGAAACTGCTTCATCTTTATTATTCATAATGTAACAGCTATCCCTCTGCCTGATTCATTTGTGATGGATTGATTTGGGGCTTGGGCTGCATTTTTGAACTCATAATCAGTGTTTGATGATCATTTTTAGCATGGTGCTTGGTTTTTATCCATTAATTGATATAGTAAATTAGATACCAATAACAAAAACTTGACATGCAATTGGATGAAAAATGGCGAGTTTGATGGAAGAAATTTGTTATCTTCTTAGCTTTAATGATCATACACTGATGTTGAGATACAGATTTTACGTTCAATGGCATGGGTTTGATATCCTTTTTAACTTGAATAACTAACTTTGTCTGCTCATGTGTGCTGTATCTGCTCTGGTCTTCTCCAAAAAGAGTTACTAGTCAAAAGGATTTCTTTGCAATTTAAATTCTTTTGGTCTAATAAAAAGGTGTTGCCTTTCTAGGGAACACTGACAGATTGTTCTATTCTCAATTCTCTCGTCTGTCTCTTTCTCTCTGTCCATACCTCAACAGCACCTTTTCTGCGCAGGACTTTCATGGAACTGCTGCTGATCTGACAAGCACGTTGCCCATGAATATCATGCATTCTTCAGCTGATGATGATGAGCAGGTACTCAACCATAATAATATTCGAGATGTCCATCTGTCCTTTACTGTCCTTTAACTTTTAGTGTTTCTATAATCCCAGAAGCTCCTCTCTCCTATATTGTATAAAAGGGGAATAGATATGATTAAGGAAGTCCTAATACGCACATCTCTTGGAGCCTTCATCTTCAAGAGCTTCTCAGGCAAACTGCAAGTTTCATTCAATTCCATTATTATCTATACAGATATTCATATAACCATACAGCTGGGTTGTGGATTTGGCTTTCCTTTGCTTTGATAGAGAGACATATATATTCATTAAGAAGCTTGTCTATGTAAGTTATGTATAGTTACTAAACCTTGTAAAGCCTGTAGTGATGGATAATTGAAAAAAGCTCAAACTTAGAGGTAATTAAGGATTGATAGGGAGACTTACTGTTGCCGGTACATTTCTTCTTTTTAAATTTGCATCTATACAGGCTTTTAATTCACTAATTGAGACACTTTGATCTGTAAAGCTGGGCAAAGAAGCAGTAGAACCTCATAGCTACCAGTCTCTGGGAGTCTGGGTGTTCCTTTTAATCTACATTCCTAAGATGAATTTGGTTTGACTCACTGACGCAGAGCTTATCATGGTCTTCACTGAAAGGTTAGAGAAAGAAGCTCTGAGTGTTCATCTTCAGAGGGCCACACCAAAACCTTCAACATATCCGAGAAAAAGTTAGCACTTAGTTGTCATCAGTGGAATCTGATAAACAATCAATTCACACTTGCACCTCATGCACCCTATAGCTTCGTTTCATTTATACCCAGTCATGATTCAGATCATTGATAGCCTTCAATAAAACTGTCTCCAACTTATTGCCTTCCACATGCTCCATTGATAACAAAGAGAAACTTATGATGAACTTGGTTGCGGAGACCTTACCTTTCTATTTTCTTTCTCAATTGACAGATATTGGTTGGAAATAGCTTCTAGTGTATTTGGTCCTTTTTCTGAAACTAGGGAATAATTGTTTAAGAGCTAGTCAGTAGCATGTATTATGTGATGATCTATATAATTTAAATATAGGAAGATCCTCCTTGCTGATTTCCTAGACAGCATTGCTTTCCCCGTGCATGTCCATGAGGATATCGACAAGTATTGGTTTTCAAGAGAAAGCTAGCTTTGGATATCAAGGATACTATTGAGCATCATTTAAGGTATATAGGCATGCCCTGTGGCAATATGATGCTCTGGTGATAACATCAGACTCGGGAAACGTTGAGGAGTTATGGATAGAAACTCTTTTGAAAAACCTTCAAAATATGGATGTCAAGGAAGATGGGAATGACGGTACAAGACTGGAAGAAAATACGTTACTCAGGGCATAAATGTAGTTCATGCTTTGTTGCTTCCATGAGGTTACATAGTGACATGTTTTGCACATAGTGTTTTGTTTTTTTTTTCTCCTTTTTGGATCTATTAACGCTGTTTAATGATTAAGAAGAATCGAGACAAGCTCCCAACCTTCTTGCAAGGTCTCTGTTCGATTTTTGAATTCCCCTTTATCTTGTTCTCTGTTTCATTTGGAAAATGCGAGGAACTGAAACATCTAGATGAAAGAAGAGAAAAGGCCAAGCCATTTTGTAAAAAGAAGTTCATTGAACTTTGAGCAGTTTTCCCTGTACAGAATAAAATCAGTCGAGCACTTCAATCTTCAGTTCTATGACTGCAGTTAATAGCTGTCAATTGTTTCACACAGTCTTAGCCTTTCGCCTTTGGTTGCAGCAAATTGACAGTGATTGTTTTTCTTATTTTGTAAGGTGTTTGAATTGCAGGGAACTCTGGTTGAGCTCGCTAATCCATCAGATACAGACATCGATATTCCTGCTAACTTTGATTAGAAGGTAATGTGCTACCATGAGATTGTCAAAGAAATCGGTATTAACAGAGCTTAATAGCTTGCTTTGGATTAATTTTCCTGGTGGTTGCAGCTTAAAGTTACCTTGTCTTTGTAAAAGAATGGTGAATCCTAGAAGCTGTGCTTGTGACCACCATGCCATCAAATCTTGTGAGCTGAGGGTGATACTCTTGTTAACTCTAGCCATGATTAATTTTAAACCTATTGTATGTATGAAAACTAAGATAGCGTGAGTGCATCCTACCAGCCTATTCTCTGTAATTTGCCTTTCAGGGCTGTTGTTAAGGCATGTGTTAGTATTTGTGATTAACATAGCTTGACATTGACATGTGCTGCATGGGTAGTAGCTCTCTTGAGGGATCCCCCAATGTAAATCTAAAGAAGAAGCAGCACTTCGGTAATCAATATCAAGGTTCATTCATCTTAAGATCATTTTGTTATTGCTTCTGATTCAGCCATGTGAATAAGTACCAGAGATGTCTCTTAATTTCAGCTTCTGGCTTAGTTCTTTTGCTGCTATTTTGGACAACCATACAATTATTGTTGCCCTTCAGTCATGCTAAAGCAGTTCTACAAGGGGATCTAATAATTATGGGGAGTAACATTCTGTTGAAATTTAGATTGCGCGGAAGCAGGGTTTTGATGTTAATGATAGTTTGTGTTTTGATGTGTGCAAGTGGATGTGTGTATGGTCTAGTTGATGTTGAGGAGTGAACAAGGGTAGGATACTGCTGAGGAATATAGGCAAGGTTTATGGGACAAGTATAGTTTAATTAGTTGATGGAGATGGTATTACATAGTTGGAGTTGGTGGTGGAGGAGCTACATGATATGGAGTTTATTTTTATGCTCCTCACACACACACACGTAACACGAATGGTTCTTAGCTTTATTTATAGAGCAACTCCACTGATTCTCTTACAAGATTTTTCTAGTCTTAGTTGCTGACATCTTGAAGCCTCAATCTCTCGACAACTTATCAAATCTGGATTCTTCTAGAATGCTGCCCACATAGTCTTCAACTTGCAGCCACCGCCATTTTCAGTAATTCTTGACAATCTTCAATATATTTTATATTGACTTCAATTTGCTTATTCTTCACGTGAGAGTCTTCAAGCTCTGCTTGGACTCTTCAACTTAGCGTTTGCTTCACCCTTTGCTGCGCACGTTCAAGACTTCAAATATTCAACTAGTAGTTTCTAAATTTAGTTTAGAGGAAATGGATGACAATTTTTAACACTGGGTGCGTTTGGTTTGGCTTTGGACAAATGTAATTGGGAAAATGCAAATACCTTTGAGCTAAAGGGGTCTGTGAAAATGTAAATAGTAGCGGGCTGTTTGGTTTGGTTTTGGACAAATGCCATTGGGAAAATGCAAATACTTTTGAATTAAAGGGGTTTGTGAAAATGCAAATAGTGTTTGGTAAATTGTAATTTTAACGTGCATTGTGAAATGACTTTAGACAAAATATTGTTTGGTAAAAAAATTGTATTTGTAAGGGACTTTTGTCAAATTAAAAATACAAAAAAAAATTGTTATTTTTTTTTTTTGAAGTCTGGCTGTCGAACCGTCGAATCTGGCTGCTAGATTGTCAAACGGCCAAACCGCCCCCAGCTGCCGTTGCATGAGGTCGCCCCCTCAGGCACGTGACCATCACATGACCTCAGACAACGGCCCCTTGGGTCGCGAGATTTAGGCCATCAATCGCTTGAGGTTCGACGACGGTCGCCGAGGTCGGGCAACCCTCAGGTGGCGGTCGCCGGCGCGCGCGACCCTTTGGCCGGTTGTCATTGGCTGATCGGAAGCTTCCGTGAACACCTTGAGCTATATTGAGCTAAAAACCCTTAGAGCTATTTGGAGATGCAATTGCATCTTGCCAAAATCGCCCAAAAATCAAACCAAATGCGTTTGCATTTGGCTAAGGGATTTTAGAGTGTCAAAGCTCTTTCCAAATGTTGAACCAAAAGGGGGCGTTTGGTAAATTGTAGTTTTAAAGTGCATTGTGAAATGACTTTATCTTAAACACCGTTTAGTAAAAATTACATTTTGTAAGAGTTTTTGCTAAGTTTTATATAATAAAAGTTTTTAATTTTTGGCCTTAGGATAGCCTCACTTGAGGTCGTTGGACCTTAGGTGACACCTGGGGTCGCGAGCCAAGCGGTCGTTTGGGTTGGCGACCTCAAGCGGGGGTTGCCTGTTGTTGCCAGACCTCAGACGACACCTTGGGTTTGTGACCCAGGCAACGGTTAGCTGGGTCGCGAACCCAAGGCACCATTGCTTGGGTTATTGGACTGTCACTTGAGTCGCTCGACCTAGGTGTCGCCTGAGGTCCGGCGACCTCAACCCTCTGTCGCTTGGGTTGTGCGAACCTAGGTGACCACCGCTTGAGGTCGCCGAATCTCAGGTGACGCCTGGGTCGCGTGACCTTAAGTAGCAGTTGCCAGGTGGTTGCAACCCCTAAGCGGCGGTCACTGGGGTCAGGCAACGCCTCAAGCGACGATCGCCAGCGTGGACAACTCTTTGGCTAGCAATCATCGGCCTCGTTCATTTCTCCAAAGAAGATGAACAGTACCATGGACTTGTATTCCGAAGATGCGACTTCCCAAAATACCTCCAGAGCTACATTGGGCTAAAGTGGACTAAAGGCCCTTAGAGCCATTTAGAGATGCAATTACATGTTGCCAAAGTCGCCAAAAAAAAAAAAAAAAAAAATCGAACCAAACGCATTTGTATTTGGCCAAGGGACTTTAGAGTCCCAAAGCCCCTTCCAAATGCCGAATCAAATGGGGACTCCCCCTTATCATTTTTCATGATATTCCAAAAATGTCTCATGATGTCTTAGACGAAGCTTGAAATTTTTCATGTTGTTTGTCCCATGTCTTTTTGGTCATCTTCGTTCCATGACGTTGGATGACCAGGTCTAACCTCGGCTGCCTTTTAGTCCCTTGGGAACGATAAGCTATTTCCAATGTGAATATGCCGTACATGAAGTCCAGTTTTGATGCTGGGTTCTGAAACTGCCACAAACTCAATAGACTGCAAAAATTAGTTAGTCTCAATCACGTGTAGAGTTGCCAGCTTGAACCTGGTTTGAATAGCTATATAGGGCTTGTGGTACTAACGTAAATGAATTGGTGCAGCCAAGGTTTTTTTTTTTTGACAAGTAGTTGCAGCCAAGGTTCACCGGATGGAAAATGACATTTTAACCTCAATGACACTGAGAACACTGAAAGCCTCAGTAAAATACATTGTACCAGGCCACGAGGAAGGTTTATCTTTTTGTTGAAAAAGTACATCATGAAAATATTACATGGTTCGCCCTACATTAATGCGATTTGGTTTGGAGTATCCCATACAATTTTATCTGTGTTAGATTTTGACATTTTAACCTCAATGACATTGAGAACACTAAAAGCCTCAGTAAAATACATTGTACCAGGCCACGAGGAAGGTTTATCTTTTTGTTGAAAAAGTACATCATGAAAATATTACATGGTTCGCCCTACATTAATGCGATTTGGTTTGGAGTATCCCATACAATTTTATCTGTGTTAGGTTGTCCTTTAAAATCTTGTTTGTAAAATTATAGTTTAACCCATTTGATCTTGGTTTGTCATCAAAAGAAAATAAATAAAAAATTGACCCAAGGATGTATTTGGTAGGGCAAGTGGGTGAGCGAAGCGGCTAGGGTCGCCGGGACGTCGGGCGACCATTGAAGACCACCCGAGGGTCGCCGGACGTCGGGCGACCACCGAAGACCATCACGGAGGGTCGCCGGACGTCGGGCGACACCGAAAAGCTTCGGCGGGTCTCGCACGTCGGGCGAGCCCCGCCGCGACCCGGATGGGGGCGGCGAGGTCCCCCGACCTTGCGGCCGGAGTCGCCGGGCCGGGTCACGCGACCGCGCCGCCCGGATGCGGGTCGCGGCGAGGTCGCGCGACCTCCGGCAACCGCCGTGACCAAGATCAGGGGCGGCGAGGTCGCGAGAGGACCCGCCGCCCTCGGATCTGAGGTCGCGGCAAGGTCGGGCGACCTAAACTCGCCGCGACCCACGGCGATCGCCGCGACCCGCACAGGCGACGGTCGCACCACTCCCTGGGCGACGGTCGCCCAGGCCACCGCAACCATGCCGAGCTGTCGGCGGCCACTCACTCACGGCTTCGAGGAACACATCGTCGGCCTTCAACGGAGAAGAAGATGAACAAAAGACAACAACGAGGCAAAACCGGAAAATCGAGAGTAGTTGAGGATATTTTTGGAAGAAAATAAAAAAGTGAACAAAGTGCCACTTGTATGCGAGAAAGCCTGAAGCCCAAGGCACCCCTTCACCTCGCCTTGGGCTTTCGGCTTTGGGGAGGTCAGCATTTCTTCAAGGCAAGTGTAAATTTTTTCCCAAACACCCAATATTTGGGCAAATGGGCTTTGGGTACCCAAAGGTACTTGGTCCCCAAACGCACCCTTGATCTTGGTTTGTCATCCTGCCAAGGATGTATTTGAAATTCTAGGACCAATATCGACCGGCCAACCCCGCTAGTTCCCGATCCTCTGGGGTCCTAAGAGTTTTGGATCGGTCAAACGGATTGATCCTCGATCCTAAGAGTTTTGGATCGGTCAACCATGGATATATTATATTATATTATATTATATTATATTATTTATAATTCTTGTATATATTCAAACCTAAGTAAAATGTCTGTTACATTATATTATATTGAGATATTCTATTAATAGCACTAATAGTAATTTCAATTTAAAATTTTTGTTGAGTATTAATTATACGTAGTTTGTTTTGTTTTCAGGTGTTTAGAAGTTCAAGTGAATTAACAAGATGTGAAATTATATTTTTATGGTTTGTATTAAGTATTTTGACTTTTTATGGTTTAATTGTACTAATGAATTTCAGTTGCACTTTGCTTTTCAATTTGTGTCAAATGATAGAAGTTTTTGAAGAGTAGAGTAGTACTGCAGTGGATACAGTGATTTGTTAGTCAAGTGGTGTGAAGCTCATTTTTTGGTTGAGTGAACTTTACGTGATCAAATGCAGGAAAACGCTTTTGCATATGGTGTTATAAATATTAAAGATAGATTATTACAAGAACTTTCCATCTTGTCCCATATCTCAATGAGCGGTTAGTAGGTACGAAATTTTTATTATTGTGTCATCTTAGATTTGCTAAATATGTATTGGTATTTATAGTTTAATTGCACAATGCCGTATTGTCAATGGATGTATAATTTAAATTTGTAGGTTTGCTTTTTTAGGAAGTATAAAAAATAAGACGAAAAAAATTATCGATTGGTCCCGGGTTGACCCTGGAATCGGACTGAACCCATTGGATCGGTCCGGTCCTTGGTCCCAGACTCAATAGGGTTGGTTCTCGGTCCTAAAAATTAAGGACCGACACTGTACGGGTTGGTCCTAAGGTTAGGGGGTGGCCTAGACCAACTCGGACCATGCTCACCCCTAGTATTTGGGCAGGAAAAAAAATGTTGGAAATGCTCTGTTTAATTTGGGGATGCCCGTTCGAAGTGGCCCCTGAAGATATTTTGTTATGTCGATTTGCTCTCATGCTCTTTCTAAGATGCATACTATCAATACTATACTAAAGATCATCGGTACTCAACCTGTAATGAGAGGGACTTATAGAAAATTATTAAGGACCAACTAATGGCGATCAGGGATCTACCCGTGCTGATCTTGGCGCCATTGGAAGTAAGTTGGGTCTTGAGCCTACCAAGATATGTGCAAGTCCTTCGGCCAAATGAAGAATCACATGGTGGTCACCATCAATAGTCGGGGAGCCATTCAACGTTGGCAAGGCTTTCTCCTAATAATCTTTATAAAAGTTTGTTGGACGATGGCCTTCCAGGCCCCAGTGGCCACCCTTCCAACATGGAAGAGGGTGGTGAGGGGTTCAAATCCCCACCTTCTAGGGGGGGATGGGGAGTAGGGACGTGTAAGTTTCGAGAGTGGGTTGCGACTCCCACGCCCTGCAAGAGGCAGGACACAAGTCTGCGAGTGAGTGTAGAGTAGACATAGAGTAGGACTGACCAAAAAAAAAAAAAAAGTTGAAAGAAACGACGAAGCTCTTCAGGGTATAAAATTCAAAGAGGAGAAAGTTTGAACTTGTCTTATTTAGAGTATTGTGGTCTTAAAGCTCATTGAGTATTTCATAATAGAATATTGATTTGGCAAAGCAAATGCAAAAGGGGAGGAACAAATCAGGGTTCTACTTTAGACTTCGCCTTATGAAGTTTCAAAGTATTATGTGGATGGATCTTCTTTTGGTACTCCAGAACCGTGAGCTGACCGATATTAATGGGGAAAAGTACCAAAAAAGTTCTAAACCTATTGCATTGATACCAATTCAGTCCTAAACTTTTCAATTGGATAAATTCAGTCATAAAACTTTTAATATTGGTACCAATTCAATCCATCAAGTCAATTTTGGCCGGCCGACGCTGACGTGGACGTCGGTCGGTAGCCGGACGCTAATGTGGCAATTTTTTTGAATTTTATATTATTTTTTATTAATTTTATTATTATTTTTTCCGCCTTCTTCCTCACGGTGGCCGGCGAGGGCCTCGAAACCCTTGCTTGCCACCGGTGAGGGTTGCAACCATTGCCAGGGCGGAGGCGAGGGCCACGAAGCCCTCGCCAGCTGCCGGCAAGGGTCACGACCCTCGCTCGGCCAAGCCCAGGGCCGCGGCAAGGTGGCTTAGCCCAAATCTGGGCGAGGCCAGCCTCGCCCTAGCCTTGCTGTTGAGTTCTCAACGTCTCCTCCGCTATCGACCCGGAGCTTCTCGACCTCATCACCGCCACCCTCACCTCCACGAAATCCCAACTCGAGGCCTTGGTCCCCCACCTCCTGCGCCTCACGCCGCCGCTCCTCCGCCCGATCTTCGCCTCTGAAACCCTAGCCACCGCCCCAACAACCGAGGGCTTTGCAGCCCTCGCCTCCGCCATGGTGATGGCTGCTATGGCCTCGCCAGCTGCGGACGAGGCCGGCCTCACCAAATCCGGGTGAAGCCACCTCGCCGGTGGCCCTAGGAGACGCCGGGCGAGGCGACCTTGCCGACGGGCGAGGGCTTCACAACCCTCGCCCGGTGGCGAGTGAGCCTCACCGGAGGCTCGCGGCCACCGTGAGGAAGAAAGCAAAAAAGAAAAGGAAAAAGAAAAGAAAAATAAAAATTAATAATAAATTAATAAAAAGTTCAACAAAATAATAAAATATCATAAAAATTGCCATGTTAACGTCCGGCCACCAGCCAACGTCCACATTAGCGTTGGCCGGCCAAAATTAGCTGAATGGATTGAATTGGTACCAATATTAAAAGGTTTAGGATTGAATTGGTTCAATTGAAAAGTTTATGATTGAATTGATACCAATATAATATGTTTATGACTTTTTTGGTACTTTTTCTATACTAATGAGGCCGAAGTCTTAAATTAAATCCTTAATTGTCTCTATGTTTTTTGAACTTTTTTAATAGTCTACGTAAACAAGAAGCATTGCTCATTTATTCCTTTAATGGGTTCGCTATCCATCTTTCTTTGAGAATAACTTAGCACATCATTGCTCTGCTTAAATCTCATATGAAAATGATGGAAAATGCAAAATGCCATTATACTTAGTGATGTTGATTCAATATTCGGGGTTGTAACTTCAATTTAAGCTTTACAGATTGGCTTTAGTTTCTAAAGTTGTATTCCAATTTTCAATTTTTTTTTTTTTGGTGAATGGTAATTGTATTAAGCTTAGCCAATATGTACAAGCAATGGTACCAGCTTACACTCAAAACAAACAAGGCATAATGAGTGAAAGGGTGCCGAAATAAAGAAAAAGCCAACAAGGCAAAAGCTAGAAGGCACAAACAGCACAAAGACGACCATCTCCTAAAGAATGGCCAAAACAAAAGAAGGTGACCAGCTAGCCAAACAATGGCAACCCAAGCCCAAAACCCAACATAAAAACAATAGAGCCCAACGTGGCAACCAAGAACAAGGCAGGATGTAGCCAAAGGAAGAGAAGAATCCCATGCAGTAGACACTTCGCAGTAGGACTCCTAAGGAACCATCGGGAATGAATGAAAAATGCAAGAGTCAATCCCCCAGCTACGTTTAAGTCTTATGTTTTTTGGATTGTCCTCCACATTTGTAAAAGTCAAGGCTTTATCCTTGACTACCTTAATGAGGTGATTCTTCAAGGTCGAGACCATGAATGTAAGGTTCCTAAAAAGGATCTCATTCTTGTATTTCCAAATGAAATGGCACAGCGCTCCAAAGGAAAACCGAGCAATGGAGTGATAGAAGTCCTTACCGGGTAAAAATTTCAAAGCCCAACGAAGGTTGTCAACCCAACTACTATTACGCCAAGGAAGGTTGCATTGAGCCACCCAAAGAAATGCACAACTGGCTGTAATGCTACAACCGAAAAACAAATGATCAATCAAATCCGACGTCAATTTGCAAAAAGCACAAACCGCATCCCCAATCCTGCCATAAGATAAAAGAAGGGCCAGGGTGGGGAGCCAATTTTTGGTGATAAGCCAGAGATTGAACTGATATCTTGGGGGTAATAGCATTATTCCATATCAAAGAAGCCCACTTAACCCGAGGCTTATTCGTCCTAATTAGGTGCCATGCTGACGCCACCAAAAATAAACCGAAAGTACTTCTTACCCAAGTAAACCAATATGGTACTTGTGATAAAAAAAAGGGAGAGGCTGCTCCCAAGACTCTACTACTGCTCGAATGGACTGACCAGCCGGCGAGAAGAGATCCTCCACCATAGCAAGCTTGGGTAAACCAGAACTGTAAATCAACGAGTTCGAAAATAAAAGATTGAGGGGGCCTCTCGGGTGCCAAGTCGAACCAAAAGAACACAGAATAGCCATCCCCTATGATCCAACAAAAAGAACGTCGAAACTCTGTCCTAAGATGGAGGATTCTCTTCCATGCCCAAGAGCAAGAGGTGGGTTATTTAACTATCCAGAAACTTTTCATTTTCAGAAATGTCGAATGGATCCACCTATACCACAAGGATTATTTGTTCGTAAACAGGATCCAAATATGTTTCAGCATAGCTGCTTTATTGTAATCCCTTAGCCGACAAATCCTTAAGCCACCTTCCTCCTTCAAAAGGCAAACATCATCCCAGGAGACCTTGGCACCACTCCTCCCTAGTCCAGGGCCCTTCCAGAGGAACTGTCTCAAGATTTGCTCAATGCAATCCAGCATAACAATAGGGATAGTAAAAACACTCGCCCAGTAGGCTTGGATTGCATGCAGAATTGACCTAATAAGCTGAAGACGACCAGCAAAGAGAGGAAACGCTGAGTCCACAATTAACCCTGTTGGTTATACAATCAACTAGGGAGACACAAAACCGCATTTCTGAACCGGGAGGAGATAATAGAAACTCCTAAGTATCGCACTAGTAGAGTCCTCTCAATGAAACCAAGAGTAAGGAGGATCTCACTACGCAGATCTGCCGTTCCTCCAACAAGAAAAACCCCACTCTTATTTGAATTGGGCTGAAGACCGCTCCATGCAGAGAAGGTATCCAAACCATCCTTCAAGAGAGATATGGAAGGCAAGTCGGCACTGCAAAATAGGAAAACGTCATCCACAAAGAAGAGGTGGGAGAGATCCAAAGTCTTGCATCTCCAGAAGAATTTGAACCCCGGTTCCCTGGCCTGCACACTTAGAATCCCAAAAATACTTCCATAACCAAGGTGAATAGGTAAGAGGATATCAGATCCCCTTGGCGAAAGCCCCTGCCACTAGGAAATAACCCATGAAGCTCTCCATTTAAGCATATTGAAAACTTGGGAGTACAAACACAGATCGTGATAATCCAAATAAAATGATCCAGGAAACCAAAAACACGAAGGACCATCTCAAGAAAGCCCCAGTCTACCGTGTCATAAGCTTTTCGAAAGTCCACTTTCATCGCACACTTGGGCTCGTATGGATCAAGATGGAAGCCAGCAAATAACTCATGGGCAAGAAGTATATTGTCTCTAATACGCTTGCCTTTAACGAAAGCATTTTGATATGGACTAATAATATCATTAAGAACTGCGGCAATCCGATTAGCTAAAACCTTGGTAATGTACTTGTATAAGGTGTTGCAACAGGCAATAGGCCTGTAATCATTAACTGATGTCGCATTAGGAACTTTTGGGATAAACACCAGAATAGTATTATTAATTTCCCTAAGAAGTCTCCCCATGGTAAGGAAATCCTTGACCGCTTCAGTGACCAAAAGTCCTACCAACTCCCAATTGTGCTTAAAAAACTCGACACCAAAACCATCCGCCTCTAGAGCCTTCTAGTGAGGCAGGGAGAACAAAATATCATGAATCTCCACATCAGTAAACGGACGAGAGAGAAAGTTGATCTGATCATCTCTGAGAGGGCATCGTATGACCTCCCGAATATCTCGCAAGGAGGGGCTGGAAGACAAGGGTTCCGGTCCTAAAAGCTCCTAAAAATGAGAGACAAAAGTCTGTTGCACTAAACTCAGCTCGGAGATAATATTCCCAGAAGTGTCCATAACAGAAAGAATTATGTTTCTTAGTTGTCTCATATTAATGGAATGGTGAAAGAATTTGGTATTTCGATAACTTTCCCTGAGCCACCTGATCCTGGATTTCTGCCTAAAGAAGGACTCTTCCTGCCTCTTCAACTCCAAAAAGGTCCTCCGATGAGTCTTCTCCAAATCAGCAAGAAGTTCGCTAGACGATTCATGCTGCAGGCCAACCTAGGCTAGCCTAAGAGCACTTTTTGTTGTTGTAACTCTCTCAGAAATATTAAAGAAAGACTCCGTTGAGCTGTTTCAAATGGCCCTTAAGAACCTTCATTTTACTCACCAGCCTAAACATAGGTACACTAACACACGGGATCTCCCAAACTTGTGAGACAATACTATAGTAAGATGAGTGCTTGGTCCAAAAGTCAAAAAACTTAAAAGGTCTTCTAGAAAACACCGGCTGCATCACTCTAACCACCATAGGCGTGTGATCAAAAATACCAGGCGCAAGAAAAGAAGCTTCCAAATAAGAGAAATCTTGGCTCCATTTGGCATTTACAAGCACTCAATCGATTTTCCTAGCCTTGTGGTTAGCCCTAGATGAAGTAGACAAAGTAAAGCGAAAGCCACTATACTGAAGATCTTCTAGCTCTGACTTAAACAAGCATTGATTGAAGTCATCAAAACTAGGAATCCAGATGTTAAAATCCCCAATCCGATCAAAAGGATCTCTAATAGCATTGAAATCTCCTACCACTAGCCAAGCGGATCCCTGGAACACAGAACTCCACTGTACTAGGTCTGCCCACAAAGGCCTACGGACTACAAAAGTATACTTAGACCACAGAGACACAGCGGCAAATGCCGGTCATAAAAAATCTCAACCCGCCATGTATCACTTGACCATTGGAATAAATCACTTCAAAGGTCACCAAAGAATGATTCCAACCAATCCAAATTCTACCCCTATAAGAGAATTCATAATTTGCCACCCAATTCCATCCAGAGACTAGTCTATTATAAATGGAACCAAAGAGAGCATCGGGAACTTTGGTCTCCAACAAACCAGCCAAACAAAGCCTTTTAGTAGATACAAGGTTTCTAACCTCAACTTACCTAAGAGGGTCCATAAGACCCCTCACATTCCAAAAATCGAAGAACATATATATATATATATAAAAAGTATATATATGAAAAAGTAGCCGAGCTGAAAGAGGAGCGGAGGCCTACCTCCGCCTATGCGGCTTCTTCAGCCGATTGGCTATCGAAACTGCCGAAGCCTCAGATGAAGGGGGAACTAGATCAAGAGCAACAAGCTTCTCTTGGATAGTCTCCACCTTCCTTAAAAAGGGAGGGGCTCTTGAGGAAGGCGGAAGCGAGAGCAAATCATCCTCGGAGTAGTTATCCAAGACTTCCAATTCCTTAGCAGCCCCAAGCAAACCGAATTTAGAGGCTTTGGCTCGATCCAACACCTCCTCGGAGGGGCGGGAGTCTCCGGAACCAAGTTAGAGTCCTCCTCAATAGGGCTAGGAGGGTGAGATACCAACTTCGACCCCCCGACACTCCTCAACGCCTTGCGTGCTGTGGTAGGGGGCATATCCTTCTCCGAGGTGGACTCCTTGAGTAAAGGCAGGCTTCCCTTTTCAGAGAAGGAGGGGAAACAAGAAGAGGAGCCTTCCTTTGGTGCCTTTTTCTTCTTCCCCTTCACCTCATAACAGCGAAGTTGCGGCTCCTCAGGGTTGCCATCAACAACTGGGGCAGGTTCGGTGGAGGGTTGAAGGGCAGGTTCGGACGCCTGAACAAGGGCAACAAGTTCGATGGAGGGCTGAGGTGGTCTCCCTGCTTCTTTTTCAACCGCCATAGCAGCAGCTGGAGTCTCGCATCTATGCCCGAATGTACCACAAGAGGGGCATTCAACAGGTTTCCATTCAAAATCAATTGCAATCAAGCGCATAACCCCATTCAAAACAACATCCACATAGGAACACCTCGGTTGATTTGCATAGATCTCAATACAAACCCTCACAAAAGAGAGCATCTTCCCTTGCTCCGTGCGTTGGTCAACATAGAGAGGTTTACCAACGGCACTAACAATTCCCCCAATAGCCGGAGCCGACCATAGATCAAGCGGAAGGTTTTTCAACCTAATCCACACCGGAACGGCGGTTTGCTTATCCTTCTTCAAGTCCAAGAGGGGTTGCCATAATTTTTCATTGATAAAAATATTCTCAAAGAGAAAGCATAGGCGTAGATTTAAGAAGAATCACCGAGTACTAATTGAAAATGTTTGATAGTTGAATGGTTTAGATAGAGAACAACACCGGTGATCTCACAGACCGAGCGGCAGCTACAAGATCAATTGACCATAGTTCTGGACCAAATACTGTTCAGTGGTAATCGAGGACTAACTAGCAACTACCAGGGAACGGCCAACACCACCAATTTGCTGTAACCAAGGCTAGATCGAGGCTGACTTAGGTTCGCAAGAAAGAGAGTCCAATCGAGGCTGGTTACAATAAACAATTAGCACTTGGAATCAAACATAAGGCAACTTAAGATCGAACCAACAGCCAGAGGCTGAACAACCAGGAATTGCAGCTGACACCGACTTGTGGATTGGTGACTAGTTACTGAGGAGCAATTCTGAACTGGAGCTCGAGATGGGCCATTAGGCCATCTTGAATCAATCAGTTCTCGACGCATAGCGACAGGAAGAGTTTGAAGACCGTCGGCTCTGTTAGTGTTTTTGCTTAGCCTGGGGGGAAAATGTAGCTGAAGATCAAAATCCTGATGCAGACTAAGTAAAACCATTAGGATTCTGCATCAGGATTTTAAGGAAATGGCAAAGTCAGCAATGCCTCAAAGCATGACATGGTAGGCCATCTCTTGTCAAGTTGAGTGATTCTACCAAGGCATTAAACCTGTCAAATTATCAGGCATCCTTCTATTGAGAGAGAGCCCCCACGCCCCCGCCCCGGGGGGGTGGGGGGCGGGGACGTTGGTGGTGGTGGTGTTGTAAGAAGAGAGATGGCAAAGTCAGCAGTGCCTCAGAGCGTGTCATCGTAGGCCATCTCTTATCGAGTGATTCTGCTAAGGCATTACACCTGTCAAATTATCGGGCATCCTTCTTTCTATCACAGAAAGAGAGAGAGAGAGAGAGAGAGAGAGAGAGAGAGAGAGAGAGAGAGAGACTTCTCATTTATTTCCAATGATGTGAATTCCTTTTACATACAAAATTTTACAACTTTGCTCATAAATGAGCTTGTATATTTTCCTAAGGAGAAGCTACAACAATATACAAACAAATAAGTGGACCTGTTGCAGGTAAATGAGCAGTCCGTGGGAAACTCGCTCAACCTAGACAATTAATTTACCACAGATACAACTAATTCAAAATTTCTCAACCTGCCGCAATTCAAAAATTTTTACTTGCTATTCTTAGTCATGCACAGACATGTATCTATCCACTGATGATAGCAAGATTCAAGGGAGGGCTTCATGTATAAATAATGCATTTCTATTCATGGAAATCTTCATAAGGAGAGGATCCGCTGGAAGAGTCACTCTCATACGCTGTAGTCTCCCTTGGAGAAGACGGAAGGGATTCTCTTGCTTGTGACGATGAACCTGACAAAATGCAGCAATATAAGAGTCCCAAGATCAACTTTAAAGCATTCATATCAAGGCAAGCGAGTTGACCAATGATCTTTAAACTAGTTAAAATGTAGTGTTGGGGTGGGGGGTGGAGGGAGGGAATTCCAAAATCAGCATCCTAAGCAGTGTCTTAGGCCTCTCTGAAAGGGAAACCACAAACCTTTCTGCCCTCTGGTGCGGAACTTCTTCGTGTGTCGCCTAATGAGCCTCTTTGCTTTAGTTATGGTGAGCTGCCTAGCGAATGGAGAGAACTCCAGATCACTTTCACTCCATTCGCCGTCATTTTCTGCTTCACCCCGCATTGTCCGTAGAACAAACTTCTTCGCCTTGCGACGTTGGGTGTTGAAAAGGCCTCTTATGGAAGTAACAAAACCATCACCTGCTCCATCACTGGTACGCTTAGGCCAGGATATAGGATACTGTTCATTCTTCTCAGCCAGACCACCTTCGTTGTCGCTAAAATTTAGATCACTGTCAGGAACACCGGTCCCATTGTGCTCTCCCTGGCTATGTGCTTTGTCTTTGAATTTTTTACCCTGCACAATATGTGCCGAAAGAAATATAAAGACAAAAATAATGGAAAAGGCATAGCATCTGATACTTGAGAAGTACTCATATAGTGAAATTCCCAACACTTTCTACCTTGAATTCTTCTCAGCTTATCAAAGTTAATATCACTACAAACAAATCCTACATTGCTTGATGGGGAAAAGGACAGTCAACTATGTTGAAGTTTAAAAGCTTTAGCATGAGTCCCAACCGAAGGAAAATATCACAATTTAGGGGTGTAGGTCACAAGTAAAGGCCACTCGGTTTGGATCTTTGTTTATCACAATTCTTCATTACCTGCATTCCGGTCACAGACTTCAAGACTCCCCAGATAATGTGCTTCTTCACTCGCGAGAAGAGTCTTCTCCATGTGCCAGTAAACTCCACACGGTGAAATATATCCATGAGCAGCTTAAGATCATTCACAACAAATCTGGATCCTTCATAAGTTACCAACAGCTCCACCTATGCCAAAGAAAAAGAAGACTTCAGATGAGCTGCAGTTGCTCCAGTTCTATCGCAATAACATTATTATGCATGGATAAGAGCAACCTGACTGATCTTGATATTGTGAAACTCCATTAGCTTTCGTGGTCTAGATCTCTTCTCATGGTGTGATTTTCCTAATTTCTTCTCTTCATGAGATGACCGACCAGATTTGGTGGGTTTTGAATCCTTGAGTTTGTTTCGAGAAGATTCATCTTGTTGCTCAGCAAAACCAAGTGGCCCACTCTTCGAGGAAGAAATGGCTGAAGAGTGAAGCTGTAAAACAAGTTCATTGGCAACAGATTCTGCAACATTTTCTTCCCATGATCTGTCAAAAGAGGATGTCCTTCTCAA
This sequence comes from Eucalyptus grandis, assembly GCF_016545825.1. Classification (NCBI taxonomy): domain Eukaryota; kingdom Viridiplantae; phylum Streptophyta; class Magnoliopsida; order Myrtales; family Myrtaceae; genus Eucalyptus; species Eucalyptus grandis. Next base: position 4,225,153 of record NC_052617.1, on the reverse strand, counting down.
TTCTGGGGTAGTACCACAGACGAGGTTTGCTTTCAAGTTCTGCACCTTAGACGGCTTCAACCAGTTCAAGAGTCATTAAAAAATAAAGAGTCAGTCCTGATTTCAATGCTAGTGCTACATAATGCAAAAAGTCCATCAATACGATAAATGCAGCAAAATTGGTCTGCATCACATTGGTAACTGATAGGAAGGACTAACAATCATCCAGTGCCAAAAAAATTACCAGTCACTAGAATTAATTTACTGATTACCCAAGCTGTACTTCTGCAGATTTCCCACTAATGCCACGATAAGGTAAATATAGGAAACCAGAAAAGAGCAACAATCAAGTACTAATTGGCCGGATAAAAGTCAGTAGAAGCAATCATGTACTAGTTGCCTGAATAATAATGATTCATAGGCTCCCCAGCAAAATAATTGAGGAACTCACTTGCAGTGTATCTGCTGGAGAGGACTGACTATTCAAGGGTACAGTAGGGGCAGTAGATTTGTAAGGAACTTCAGATTCTCTTGTCAAGGAAACATTTGATGTTGATGCATCGTTAGAGGAGCCTTTCTTCACCCGTTTGGAGCTGACAGTAGTTGAAACCTTCCAGACTTCCTGCATTGTTGTAAACTATCAATTGCCAGCCTTGAAAGGTTTACTGAAAACTATCAAAAAGACTGCTCTAAGGAGAATTGTCACAAATGTAGAAGAGCAACAAGGCTAATCTAACCTGTCGTCGTTGAGAATCCTGCTCCTCTTCAGGGAAAAAATATTCCCACATCATTCTGTACATTGTCTCAGTCAAATGGATCCTGAGGGGGTAAATCTCTACCTACAATGTCAGAAAATGGGTTGAACAAAACAAACTGTCATGATGAAATTTCAAGTTTCTATAGTATGTGCAAGTTTCTATTTTCTGAATTTCTCTGCAATTCAAGCCCAACTTCTCCAAACGATTTAAAAGCATATGCTCCTGCAGCCACTATTTTATAAATGGATGTCACTATGAGAAATAAACTGCATTACCTGGAAAAGTTCAAGAGGAGAATTCCCATCCTTGGGAGATCCCTGTTTTGCATCAACCCTAAGCATGACCTTTCTGAAGATGGAAAAAAATGAAATATTCAACAATTCTTCAAGTTTAGTTAAAGAAATTTCACAAGGCACTTGTCTGATCTACCAGAAGAAAGATTACACAGCACTTAACAATTCAAAAGAATGATTTATGGAAAATATAAAAGCAGAGATAAAGCACAGAGATTTGAAAAGCAGTCAAATACCAAGCACGTAACAATGCCAAGATGACAAGTGATTAAAATTAGAACTTAACACACACAGAATTACTAACCACTGCATGATGAAGAAAATATCTTGAGACAAAATTCACTGAAAATATGTCAAACACTCCCTTCAGTCTAATCTTACTAGAAACATTATCATTAGAAGCTAGTTCGTTTTGATGCCCAAGTTGCACAGGATAGAGTAGGAGAAAGCCTAATGATGCTAAAAATAGACCACTGCCCCAAAAGATGCATTTCACAACATAGAAATCTAAAATCACAAAGAAAACTCCCTCCCTCTCCCTCTCCCTCTCCCTCATTGCCAAGGATGTATCTGATGAGAGGAGCCAAGACTGCAATGAATTATTACACCCTTCGGACATGATGTACCATCTCAAAAATGATGAGTCCACCAAGCCTTAAAAAGGAAGAGCCATTCCATATGAAACATATAAACAGCAGCATTATCAACATGCTAATTCATCGAGACCAATAAGAAAGCACATGATTGTTTTTGCAGGCAAGACTCACCCATACATACAGTCAACTATATTCCTACCAGTACTGTCAGGAGTGGAATAGAAGATGACCGACAATTATTATTATGTGATAGCTAAAAGAAGAGGGCAAAATAATTATTTGCCGAAAGATCAAGCAAGATGGAATAAGTTAATTCGAAGGAGATTCTCAGAACCATGAAGTAGGATCACATTTAGAAAGCCAGAAAGACAAACCAAAGAAGTAACCCAATAACATTAAATGTCATCGTTGGACAAAATCTCACATTTAAGCTTTGCAACTATAGAAATGCAGAGACCAACATATCAAAAAGCAATACTAAAAACATAACATAACTAAGCATCAGCAGTAAAAGTACTTACTTTCCCCATTCAGTTGGAGGATTCCACGCAGATAAAAGCATATCAGACTTAACATCAGGCAGGCAGTTCCTAACAACAACGTACTTAGTTGTAAAACGTGCAACACCAACATCCTTGTAGTCCCGGTCAAAATCATAAATCTGCCAGAATAATTATATTAAGATGCATATGAATAATTATCATATGAATAAGCCAGATAGCAAACAAGTAGCTTCAGTCTGCCAAAAAGTAAATTTTAGACAGGTGGTAACCTCTAACCTAAAGATGTGAAAGTATGGGAACAAGCTCATCGACATCTTTTCATGTGGTATTCTTTGACTACTAGTTCAACAAATCCAGAAAGAAAAGGAAACAAAACCAAGAAAAATGAGTATCAAATGGAATATTTCATCTCTAAAACCCTGACCAATTTTAGACATCAACAAGTGCAATAGCTGACCACGAACCAGATCATTTTTATGTGATGCAATTCCACCATGGGTGAAAGCTAAATCTTTTATTCTTCTCCTTCTCCACTATCCTTTGACGTACTCACCATGTCATTTATCTCAGCCTCGGCAAAAGATTTACCATCTACAAGCATGCTCCAAACCACTTTGTTGATTTGTAAAGATATACGCATAGCACATGACGGACTTTTATTCTTCTCCTTCTCCATTAGTCGTGACTGGGCGGCTTTTTGTAGAGCCGCCCTAAGCGCTAAGGATGCTGCCTTCCTCGATTTTTGTGCATTTAAAAGCTCTCTATGAAGTTTCTGAACCTGCAGAAATGAAGTTTGTGTGCTTTGTGATGCAATACCACAAAAGAAAAAAAAAATGCCAATGGATAATGATTCAAAGGCAAAAGCAAAAGCATGTGGAATGCACATCCAAAAAATGCATCATTCATATTGCAAAGACTACCCATGGAAAAGCTGCAAATAACATCAAAACTATTCGTAGAACGAAAGGAACAGAAAACAAACAGAAGCCATTTTTATAAAAGACCAATCAAATGATTGGGACAAATCAACAGTCAACTAACATAACTGCCAGAAAGCCTTTATCTAATGTCCAGATTCAGGAAAAAGACAATTGTTACAGTCACAGACAGAAATCTTCTGGACAGATGCCACCTAATACTATATTAGAAATAATGCAACAATAGCAGGGACATTCTATGTTACTGAATTCAACCTTCCATATCAAAGCTGCATGTCACATTTTGACTTGCTATGACCTGACTGGCACCTCACATAGGAATGCAAACATATGAGACAACAGATCAGAAAACTATGCATGTGACCACAAAAGAAAATAAAAGAATGATTTGCACAAGAGAACTAAACATAACGATAAATTAACAAATGCACAAAGGTCCAATAAAAGTGTGTGTTGTGTGACTAACTATAGAGAACTCCATATACAAGGAAATTGCTCTTATAGCTAACCCTCCCTAATATAACTATACCACAAATCCAATTACCTTAGGCCCAATTGGGATGGTGTCACAAATTAGCAACAATATCGTCACAAGACATTTCTGATGTTTAGATTCTCTTTTGATAAAATTCACCTTTTAATTTCACATTAAGCCCATCTAAGAACCATGAGTGTGCAGAAGTGTTTTCAAATGATTTCAGAAGTGCTGACAACCTAATTAATCCTCGGTATATTTACCAAAAAAGCAGTTAATCCAATGGTTACCATTCAGTCAAAATATAAAAGCATTTCATTGATCTTATAAGTCTGGATTCTCACCAAAACAGTCTTTCCGCCATTTACCATCCATAAGTCACCTTCTTTCTCCCGATGTAGGTCACCTGAAGTTTCACAATTATGAGACAATTTTCTAATGTCATCAATAAGCAACTTCTGCTCCCACTCTCTCTGTTCCAGGTTGATTTTTGCAAGTTCTACTTCTTCCTCCCCATCAGGAACCACTTCATCTGCCTCCTCTTCAACATCTTCATCGCCATCATCAATGGGGTATGTCAAACTACTTTTTCGAGGCCTGACACGTAACGTGATTCCCACTCAAAATCAACATAAGTAAGCAACCTATAAAATAACACAAATATTCCACATTTCTGTCTATCCCACTATTACATATCAGTCCACAAAAGCTAAAATGCGGATTATGATGACCAGGGACATAAAGATATCCTTATGTTCAACCTTCAGGAAAACTCAACTCAGGCCTCACTAATAACATAAAAAAATATAACCAAGCTCATGCCAGGGACATGTTAGCAACAATAGAAATTCATACACCGTTAACAAGAACATGATCAGAATTCATATCCTACCCCTGCTAGAAAATTTAAAAAACATTATCAAGTTCAAAAATAGAAACTAATCCTCACTTGGGGAGACGCGCAAACAGAAGATTCGTCAACACATCCAGCATAACCTGAAATTGGCGAGAAGTCATTGTTGCTGTTATATCACGAGAATTAAATGCAAGCTCTTTCAAGGGCTTCATCTGCAGCAGAGGATAAAACAAAGCAAGTGAGATATTACAGTTAATTTCAGCTGACTAGATAAAAGCCTCTGCTAAAGTCTGAACATCAAATAATCACGTGCATTCCTTAAAATATACAAACACCAGATCATGTGCATTCCGGGACAAGTAAAGTGCTACATCACCTTCAAATCTGGAGTTCCACCTTTGTGCCTGGTATAGCGGAAATACATATCACATGGCATAAAAACTCTTTCAAGTAGAGCACCAGTACGCTTCACTTTAGCTGAGCTTTTTAGAATTTTTGGGAGCCACTGCAGTCCAGCCCCAGGATCAACATCAGTAGGTGCAACATGAGCTTGGACTTTCTCCAACATGACAGAGAGCTCCATGCGTTTCCATGTCATTTCAGGTTGAGATTCTGGAACATTTATCTTTCCAGATCCAAGTGCTTGTTCAATAATTTCATGCCCAAGATGGAGTACAGAATGAAAGGATCGTGCCAAAACACGGCCACTAACAGCAGCAAGCAGAAACCTACCCTGATTAGGTAAAAATCATAGCATCACATCATGAGAACCATTCCAAGGAAAGTTGCTCCTATTCTGTTTTCTAAGATTACTCAACAAGTTCATTAAACTTCATTCACAAATCATTAGACACACCTACACACACAAACACACACCCATGCAAGCATGCATGCACGCAAGTATATTTAAGGAAGCAGAAACATTAAACTGTTTCAGGGATGCCTCCTACATTTAAAAGTGATAGTTTCATGCTGTAACAGACTCTCCTTCACATGTATCTCTAACTCTGCCTTCAAATGCTCTCATCGGTTTATATAGTTCTTTGATTATTCCCCCTGAAAGATGTGATTCAAGAGACTTTGAATCTTTCATGACATTCTCTATGGTGTCTACCAGATCATTAATCACGACGGTCCTAACAAAAAGAAATTCGAATTGCAGGCATGACATACATAGAGAGATGCCCAAACAGAATCGAAAACAAATGGTACGCCCAATGGAAAGTTCCTTGTGAAGAAAAGGATAAGGCAAAGGAAAAAAAAAAGATTGAGCAGAAATATCTACCAACAGGATTATAATGCCTACTCAAGTGATGTTTCTGATGGGAGAAATTCTATTCAGAACTTACATTGGCTTCTTGCGAGTGTAGATTAAACTGCGGCTCAATAACATTCACCATAAAATGCCGTTTGCCGTCCTCCTCAGAATCATTTGTATTTCCATTAATCACTGGCACAATTACCCCCACCAATCAGTTTTTCATAGAGGCTTTCAAGTATGTGAAATAAAGCAAACATAGTATTTAGACTTAAGATAAAGCCCAAAAACAAGTAAAGTATGACTTCAGAAGAACTTCATGTGGCCCAGTAGTAACATGCCATTTAAAATTACAATCCATGTCAGAGGACACTACAAAGCCACTAAGGAGGGTCACTTGATCACAAAGCTTCTTGTTTTGCATTTTTATGTAAGGACTTATTCAAAGCATTTGTTTAGTAAAAGCGAATCTATAATTTAGTAGGGTTAATATTTGGATTTTGAGAGTACAAGTTCAGCTTTTGGGTTAGCTTAGACTATCGGAGATGTACTATTATCAAAGGCTAGACATTTTGGTGAAATCCCCAGCTGCTTCTGCATACTCCAATCTCTGACGCTTCTTACCTCAAAAGGAGAAAACAACTAATAATCCTGAAAGTTCTCACTAAAAGCAAAACTAATGGTTTCAGTGCTTCTTACCTTGAAAGGAGAAAACAACTGAAAATCCTCAAAGTTCTCACTAAAAGCAAAACTACTGGTTTACTGTCCATTCAGAAACAGTGCTGGAGAAAACAACTAATAATCCTCAAAGTTCTCACTAAAAGCAAAACTAATGGTTGAACTGTCCATTCAGAAACAGTGCTGACTCTCTCTCTCTCTCTCTCACATGTCTCCTCTCTCTCTCTCCACTTCTTCAGCTGGAGTCATCTTGTAGGTATTATCGCGTGTCTCCACTTTTCAGCCGATAGTCATCTTTTAGGTGTTATTGCATGGACCAGTATGCACCATCTCAGGCCCATCAGCCCGTCAAAATTAGTGGGCCCCACCAGGTTTAACATGGGGCCACCAGACTCAGCATTTCAAACTAATTGGCAGTCCTACCAGATTTAATGTGGGCCCCCCAGACTCAGCAATTCAAATTAATATAAGGTTGCAGGCACCGAGTCAATTTAAATGGCTTATGTCTAGATGAGTTCTAAGCTACTTTGCCGCATGTGGTCTAGGGCCAAGTCATGTCTCAGCAGCATAGGTAAGCTTTGCCCCAAGGGCCAAGTCCAAGCATCAACCCATGAAGTGGCATAATTGGCTTCAACCCATTATGCTCTAAAAAAGCCTGTATTGCGGATTGGCTCATTCTAATTGAAATGACTATCCTTCAACTTTTCTAAAATTTGCATTATCCAACAGGAATGCAATCTCCATATCTCCTAGTAGTGAGAGCATAATTGTGTATTAGCTTCCAGAGTGACCTAAGAGTCCTTCTAAAAGTTTCAATGCCCTATTAAATTTCAGAATAGAGGGTAAGTCAGATGAGACCAAATTTTGGGACTAAGATTTACATATCATGATGAAAACAACTTCAGTTCACACAAAATGTCCAATTTATCATGACGGAAAAAAAAAAAAAAAAAAAAAAAAAAAACAAAAAACAAAAAACAAAAAACAAAAAATTTGATCAGCCCATCTAAATTTAGAATATACAAAGCTATCAAATGACACTTTCAATGAAAAATTAAAACCATCAACCTTAACAAATTAGTTACTTTCAATCAATCTCATGAGTAAACAGGCATACCAGTGGCAGCAGATACTGAATTCTCCATCTTGACTGAAGATGATGGAGATGAAACCATCGCTGAAGTCTCTGCAAGTTGTGTGGAAGGAGAACTCCCATTATGGCCAGAAGAAGAAGCCTTTCCCTGATCATTCTGATGCATATCAGCTCCATCATCCGCCTGGTTTTCCTGATGTAGCCTCCTTTGCGCATAAAGCCGTGAAGGAGAAGGTTTGGGAGCCTCAAATGCTTTAGATATTCCACCAACCCAAGACCAAACAGCATCTCTGTTCTCAATTGTCCACAATAGCTTCAAGCCATAAACAAACACGCGTTGACAATTGTCAGCTATTACCACATTGTATCCATCATCATCGCTCTGATCAGACCGTGGATGCTCATCACTCTCGCTTCCATTTTCAAATTCAGATCTAACATAGGTCATCTCAGGATTTCTCCTGCCACCCTCTTGCCATGCTAATAACCTGGCAGGATCAGCTTTTGGGGCCTGTCTTCGAATTGTAAAATAATCAGATGACAGCAAAAAACCATCATCACGATGCTTCTCCGTGCAATTGATTGCACGGTTTCCCTTCTCACTAGGAACTCTATCCATGGATATGGATTGCGAACTTTTCCTTGCCCCTTGACCTGCTTTTGTTAAAATGGGACCATTATCAGTGCCTTTATACAAAAATGCCTTGGGCATGTGAAGGTCAAGACCCTGGTAAACAAGATCAAGAGGTTCACGCTTGCATTCAAATGTGTATTTCTGCTTCCCCCGACTATAATACATTTCATACTTCAGCTTTGTCATATTAAATGTTAGGCCTTTGGCAGGGTCATCTTCAGCTAAGGGGACATGCTTTAAGCAGGTAGGAGTAGCATCTATTCGCAGCATAAATTCTGTCATCACCTTGTCTAAGGAAAGGTTGCCTGATCTGACAGCTCTAGGAACTCCAAAACGAGGCCATCGAGAGAAACTGCGCAGCTTGTGAGGAGGATTATAATTCATACTCCAGAACTTTAATATCCAAGCCAAGTCATGGGCCCCAAGGTTGAAAGTTGGTGAAACATTTGGAGTACTTTCACAAGGACGGGGACCACAGATGGTTTCATCGACAGCAACATCAGCTCCCTGAATAGACTGGTATTGTTTCTCAGATTGTGGAAGAGGAGGTCTCAAAGAGAAATTCCACCTGAGAGAGAGAGAAGTGGATCTGAAGGGATCAAACACTTTTTCACGAGGTTTTCCTTCACTGGGAAGTGCAAACAAATAATGATTCAGTGGATCACCAGATTCGCACTCCCAATCCATCGTCACTTCAAGTGCAAAGGCCGATGTGTCCAGGAAAGCATCAGAAAAACCTGTAGGAAGTTTTAAACTGCGGTTCTTCCCTAAACTTTCCAAGCTGCTCAATAGAATCTTAAAATCCTTAGCAGAAACATAAACTCGACCATCTGATTGCCGGATCTCCATATATGCCGAAACAAGTTGAAGTTTGTCAAGCTTTTCATAAGGATCAGTTGTCGCAAGGACGAACCATCTTGTTTCTGAAAAGAATAAAGAGATGTTTCCATGGATGTAATTTCTTACTTCATCCCACCATGGCAAGCTCCGCTCTTTTTTGGGTGGCTGAATTTGTGGTGTAGTATTCCTAAGGCTCAAATTCGCCCGGCGAAGAGCAACAGTGAAAGCATAGCTCACATCAGCAAAAGATGGTTCATATCCCACTCCAAATGACATTTCTGCTTTTTGAAAATATATAGGCAAATCAAAGTATGTTTTCACTGGAGGAGTTGTGCCACTAACAGATCGAAGCAGGCAGACCTTTCTCCATCTACCAATAAAGACATCTTGGTGAATCTGGGGTTGAAAACATGTTGCCTAATTCAAGAAAAGAAACAAAGAAACATATCAGCTGACTAGGAAGATACGGCATAACTTAGATAAGGCAAGTGACTGAAGCTAGCAAAGGAACAGAAAAATTCATCATTTCAAATTCATTTACCCTTGAAAGGAAACAAAGCTAGAAACTAGTCATAATGCAAAAAATTGCACGGAGGGGTTGAAGGATATTACTGCCTCCAATCAATGCTATACTTGTTCTGTTAGAAAACTAGCACATACAAGTTCTGCCTTAGTGGAACAAAATAAGACCTGAATAAAAATACCATCATAAACACAATGCTATTGTGGATAAATTAAAGTCTCATCTCATATTTCCATAGAATTCACTTGAAAGCAGCTTCTACAGATTGCAGAATCTCCATTTTGGCAATGTTAATTCATGAAAAGAATGCCAAACGATGAATACTGACAGGTATTATCTTTATCTTCTTTTGAAAGAGTTACTGTCAGTTACTATCTTCTTAGAAGTGTTATCCATTCATAGTCTCCTCACTCCAGAAAAGGCAATCCTGAAATGCCCCACTTTCTAAACCTACTACTTAAAGTTGCATAAATCAACTCCAGTAGCCTTGTCTTTGAAATCTCACCTAAAACAATAGGAGATATAATTAAAATAAGAAGACCCATATAAATATACATAAAAAGTAGGCAATAAAATATCCTTCTTTAACTTTTAAAAAAAAAAAGCATAAAAATAAATGAAAATAAAGACCCTCTTAACTAAATAATAGTATCTTTATGACAGATCCTCCCACTTAACCACAAAAAGGCATTTCATATGAACAAGAGTAACAGAGTGGACTTAAAAAGGTAGAGCAGAAAAAAAGGAAAATAAACCAAAACATAACAAATTTCACCTGCTGCGCCAGAATTACACGGCCCTCACATTTACCAGAAGTTGCTGAGAACATAGGATGTGTGTAATTCCTTAACTGAACAACCAGAGTACCAGTGTGCAAGAGAATATTTCTTCCATAAAGACGAGAAAATGGTATGTCATTGTCACTGCATACAGGATCCAGTTTCCTGAGTATATCTATCATCCCAGCATCTCCACCATCAATGCTAGTCAAGGTTAATTCTAAGTCGGTGGCAGATATTGAAAGAAGTGAAGTCCTGCTAGCACTAGGCTTAAATCCAGCCTGAAACCCTTTACTGCATGCCCCCGAACCTTCAGAAGGCCTTAACTTTTGACAAGCCTGATAATAAGATTGAAATGACCTTTTGTATATTTCGTCTTTGTGTTCGCACAAAGAAGATGGATCTTGTCCATTTATTTCAATTCCACCAATATTAAATTTTCTTTCTTGAGCAATATCACTTGTCTCTGCACTTTTAATACATAAGTGGCCTTTCATTGCTTCATCAAGATGCTCCAATCTGACAGCTAACTCACAAGCCTCGTTCTTCATAAGCTGAAAATGTTCATCAAGCCAGCCTTGAATAGGTTCTTCCTCGATATCAGCAGTCAGCTTACGAATGCCAAACTTTATACACCCCAATTTCGAAGAACTAGACTTTTTGGATTTTGAGCTTTCTTTCTTGAATGGAAATATAAGCATGGTTTTAGCAGCAGCTATAAGCTTCAAGGCCCGCAACATATCCTCGATGGAGTCATCAATGGCACGCAACGGTAGCCTGTATGGCATACATATATGAAAATGAAGACCTTGCACTATCCAATCCCATTTAAAAACTGAAGGTCCTTTCACATCAGATGAAGAAATACTGGTGCTAGGAACACGGGAGACTTGCATCCGGGTGCTTTTGATTACTCTAGCCCCATTAAAACTTAGAGTAAGTCCTTCAAAGAGTACTCCTATCCGGGCATTTTCAGAAAAAATAGACTGAATTTGAACCAATGCATCAACCCCATCTCCAACCTCAGCCGATATAGTCAACATCTCCACATCTATTGCAAAAATAGACTCCTTCTTGGGTTTGGCACTTATTCCCAGTTCCTCAGCCATTTCTTTACCCTGATGAACATTTCCCTGAGAGAAGACATCATCATTACTGATGCTACCCAGTTGCTGAAGCTTCTGATGATGCATCATAGATTTCAAATTCAGAACAAGTTCGAATAACGATAGATGTACATCAGGCTCCCACCGCACTGTAATATCAGTTGCACTGAAAAGAGAGCAAACGGAAATCTCTTTGTGACCACCAGACCGTCGTACAAATTTAGCATTTTGCATGTCAAATACAGTCAAATCTGGAGAAGAATGATGCTCCTTCAGGTTTTCTCGATAAATTGATCTGGCTCTTTCAAGCTCCACCTGGGTTGTCTGTTTCTCTTTGTTTACACACACAGAGAGGTGAAAAATGTCAAGCGTGACAGAATAGTTCAATGTCTTGCACTCTTCATGGACTGTGGACATTATGGTTGCACTACGTGGAGTACCATCAGCAGAAACACTAACTATGACCCGACCACCCTGTGACCCATAATTCACACGCTTGGGATCTGCAATAGTCATATTTTCCAAGCCTGCCTCACCACTAATGTTTATAGAACATCGCTCAAGATTAAATTGTATGACTCGAGTCCCTTTTCCTGATTGCTTAGATGCCCGGCCCCCCTGGCTCTGTCCTGATCTCTTTCTAGAAGCAGAAAGACTTTTGAAAAGAACTTGAAAAGCTAGAGCAGTTGATATGAGGGATTCAACCCGCTTTAAGGTAAAATAAACACCCATACCAGTAACATCAACTGAAAGAGCCAATTTAGATCTAGTAATGTCTTCTTCCGATGACTCCATGTCCTTTTTGCCCCAGTCTAGACTCACCTTAGCTATGTGCATCAAGGAACCAGAATTTGATTCAACACCAAAAAGGTTTTCTCTCAAACATTCTTGATACTCATCTTCCATATGCAGATTTATTTCACCAAGTTCCATGTGAACAGAAGGGCCTGTCATAGATATATTATTTGCAAAGACGTGCGAGGATTGTGAGCAACCCTGCAAAAAGAAAATTATAAAGGATACCCAAAAAACTAGAGTGAAACTTATGCTTTGTAGGGTCAATAACAAGAAGATAAAGAAGAACGGCTGAGTGCATTTTACATAAACACTTGAGCAAGAACAATTAAAAGGAAAAACTATATGTAAATTATAACACAGGATAAAGGCAAACCTACTGAGCAAGAAACCTAGGAGCTCTATGCAAGTATTTAGGACTACATGAAGAACCATCCTCAAAAAGCGGATTGGAAACAACCGGAAAAAATTAGAAGACTTTGAGAGAGAGAGAGAGAGAGAGAGTACTCATAAAGTCAAAGTAAAAAGTTTCATCCATAAGGACTTGTATTCATTCTCATAAATATGTAAGATGTACCACAGAGATTTTGAAATCAAGAAGTAAAAGAATCAAAATGGAGCAGACAAGACCTCCAGTGACAAAACCTTACCCATTTCCTAGAAAGCATAATACTGCAAGGTGAAGGCCAATTAAGAAGTTGACCCGGAGGAAATGTTTTGGATTGATTATGATGGTTCAATGAAAGATTCATCCATTCTATGAGGTCTTCCCATGTTCAACTCATTCATCTTCCTATGAACAACACTAAGAAGAGTGACTCTGGAATTTTCTAAGTTGAGCAATATCACTTAACTTTGCACCGGTTTAAAAGCAAAAGTGTCTCCATGTCATAAGGTAGAGACCAGCTGATAGTACTTGCTTAATAACCATAGCAATAATTGTGATGTGGCGAACTTTTCAGGAAGAAATTAGCCTGGGAGCTAGAAGAAGTAGAAACCCCTCAATGTTGTAGTTGAGACAAACTCATACATCCTCGAATATAGTAGTCTAGATGCCTTCTGCATATAGTAGGTCTGCCATCCTAAGTTCAGTTAAGTCATTTCTGAAGAATCGAGTGTTTAAGCCATAGTGGCATACAAATGAAGCAGCGCAATTCAGGGTAACAGGAAATTATCTACATAAAATTCTAGCTACAAACAAGTCCAAGTACCCAAAAGCTCATAGCAAACTCACATGATACAGAGGCAAACCACTGAAGCTGTATAGCACAATAGTCATCTCGGGAGCTGAGAGAGTACAAGTCCACATTATAGCTTTAGAATCTGATGATAGTGACCTCTTTGAAGTCACAGTCGGCTCCTGTAGCACCATTTTCTTCTTCTTTGAGGACTGGAGATGCAACCATGGCTTTAATCTACTTATGAATACGTTGCACTGAGTACCTCCCAATTTGACATCAACTTCAGCTCTCACTGGCAATGTTGGCTGAAAATGAATAATTTATTACTTAAGATAATATAATTACAAAAAGAAGAGCGAACTCATGCAGTCAGGCTTATTAAAGCCAAGAAATGACACATAATAATTGACAAAGGTATCCACACATAACGATACGGTTGCAGACATAAATGTGAAGTGTGTCAACAATCTATATGCCTCTTTTTATGCCATGTTGCAGCCCCGTTAATGATTCTAAAGAATTCGATTAGTTGGAGAACATGATCTTAAATTGTTAGTTTTCATCATCATACTAAAATCAGAAGGTTTATAAGACAGCTCTGCCAGCATACTTTGGAGTCACAAAGTAACTCGGATGTGTTAATACACTTTAGCACAATTACAGGATGGGGAAAAATATTGAAGTAATGAGAACACACAGTTCACCTTGGCAATTATGCACAACTAAAAGAACAGGCCTGTGGAATTATACATGTAGAAGTAGACAGTAATTATGGTCGTAATAAAAAAAAAATAAACTGCTTATTTGATTAAAACGTAATACTATGCCAGGTTTTAGAGAGATGGAATCCTTGTTTAAATCTAACCTAAAATCACATTTCATACAGCTTCCATAGCTCACACAAATAATTCGTAGTTCCACACAAGAAAAAGGAGCTAATAAGACCTTATAAGCATCTTTTTACCTCAAGAATGAAAATAACTAATAAGTGTGGTTAAAGCAGCAGCTGTGGGATGGTTTTGGAGGCAAAGCACAAATAGTGATGCAATGGTTATTCATGGTTTTATCAGCCCCAGCAGATAAAACGTCCTTTATTCTCTTTTGTTCCAGAACCTAGTAATGATTTACCAAGCTGATTACTTCATTTTGGTGCTATTTTTTTGAGTCCATGAGGGATTAGAACAATTGTTAAAGTATCCAGCACCACTTACAGACGAGATTTATTGTGGCATATATGCATGTATCTCACTCTTGCTTTTGTGTCGACATTCTAAGGTGTACTAAGAGCAAAGTTTGAATTGTTCCTCACCCATTTAATAATTCATCTCACATGTGGATTCTTGTTCGTTTCATTCCCATTCTTCAACTTTATGTGCATTCTTCATATCATTTCGTTCTAGCTTGCATATGAGAGAGTGCTCGAGTATCCCACAAAAATTATCAACAGGATTTAGGGGAGCCTTATATACATATAATTCTTCTCACCTAATTAGTATACACAATCTGGTTTGACTCCTTACAACACCAAGGTATTCTAGGCTCTCGACTTTTGGAAACCTAAGGCAAGTGCTATCCGTACCCCTTCTTCAGTTTTTCCATAGATAAGTAACATTATTTCCAACATGCATTGAAGTTTACACTTTCGCCAACTTCTTCTCCCATTATCAATGAATCTATCAGACTATGCATTAGACAGGATATGATGAATCATGTGACACTCTACAGCCATTTCAGAAAAACTTCTTTGCCGGATCAAATAGAACACAACTTACCTCTAGAGGAATGTACACCAGAAACATGACATCAACCTTCAGTATCTCCATAAGAGAAGTGCCAGCTTCTCTTAGCAGCTGAAATATCACAGATAACTGTTTAGAAAGGACAAAATGGAATGAAGAATATGAAACTGACCAGCCAATAACAGAGTCACAAGCGTACATGAATCTCGCTGAATTCCACTTGAACGTCAAGACGTGTACTCTCCCCCACATCCTCCATGGATCGAGTTTTCAAGCATCTAAATTGAATGCCCGTGATGTTATTCTCTACACGCAGGTCATGCTCTTGGTGACTAAACTTAATATCCACTTTTGGCAAACTGAAGGAAACCTGTCAAAAAAGGAATTTTTTTTGTTCAATAAAAGATTACAACCAGTCAACAAGCTTCAGATTGCAATATGATTGAAACTTCATGCATCAAGACCCGAGATCTTAAAGTAGATGATATATGGTTAGATCCAGAATTGAAGAGACGATGAAAATGCTGAACCTTCATCAGAGAAAAACTACTGCTGTAATTAAGTCTTAAATTTAAAAGGCTATCATAAACTTTGCCTGGTATGAAGCAGGGGACCATCAGAGGAACCTTTGTGCTTGTTGGGATGCCACGGGTAAACCAAGTTAGAAGGGTGTGTGACTATTACAACTTGTTTCTTAAGAACATACCTGCTGTTCAGAAGTGGTGCTGTAGTCTGTTCAAAATATTTTCTGCTTTCCAGGAGATGAACAGAAGTTATAGTCGGTGACATGGACGGCATGATTACTGGGGCGTTTGTTTCCCCGGTAAGCCACAAGTAACTGATCACCCCCAGTTATAGATTATTTTTCTTTTCTGAACATCAACAATAAAGTTGGAAAGTATTCTTAAATTCAATTAACTTTTGGAAAATTTATAAGCACCAACCACTTTGTTTCTTATTCCTAATCTCTTTCATTCTTCGTGGAGGTTCCAATGATGTCCACCATTCATTTCTTATCTTGTCATTTGTTTAACTAGTCATGATGACCTGCTATGTGGCTTTCTATTGCAGGGGAGACTTAGCAAAAGATAAGTAGCAAGCATTAAAAAGAAAAAAAAAAAACTCCTACTTATATTGCCAAGTATGCACGTGCATATATAGTCTCTGTCACACACATGAACCATGCTGCTATGGCAAAATCATCTAAAATCTTCTGTTGCATTTGCTTTTGTCTTCTCTGCCTTTATTTCAAATTATTCTGTCTCCACAAGCTGCAGTGCTGCAAATAATTTGATCTTAAAGTAACCAGCAGCTTGCTGGTACTTCTATATTCTTTAGTAATTTCTTAGAATTGGAAACCGAAATTCATTGCATTCTTCCTTTTTTCCTTCTTTTAGCCAACACTAAAAAATTTTACAGCACCAAATTTGCCAATATACTTTTTTGAAAAATTGGTCCTACAAAATAGTATAGTCAATCAAAGCCCCCCTAAAACCCCATAAGATTTATCATGCCAATGAAGAATACTGTTAGTAGGTCAAGATTATGCTACTTTCTTGAGCCAAACATACCCCCCCGGGCGGTAGTAGTGGCGATATAAACTCACAATCTTCCACCAAAGAAAGAAACGGAGATAGTTTATAATGCGTGTTTTGTCGCACATCTCATATGACACAACAATCAGCCTGACATTGTATAGACTGCATTTGTCAAGATCATCAAGAATTGAACAGTTTAGTAAGTTAACCATTCCAAGAAGCTTGGTTAGCACAGATTCTGAAGGCAAATAAATTGTCGAAGTGATATCATTCTACAATAGAAATTACCATAGAGACAGTGATGTGAGTGTGTAAAAACAGCTCAATCATTTATGGAGCCCAAAACATCTCTACATTAACATTGCACAAAGTTTTATCCTTGTCAAGAGGTGTCAACCAAATTAGAAGGTGGTCTTGCCTTATTTTTAAGGCATAACCTTCTTGCAATTCACACCCTTTACGGAAAATAGAGTTTCAAAAATGTGCTGCTTAGTTAAGGGACATCAAGTTTGGGGCGGGGCAATAAAATTCCTCATTTTCCTTGTCTAATGAGAAGTGTTTGATTTGCTGGACATAAATTCTAATTTTCCCATCAAATCCCTACAGCTCCCTGCCTATCAAAACATAGAACAGTTAGGCAAAAAGATGCCACGGTGGAGAGAAAGTCTATGTAATATAGTCAAAAACAAAACTACAGAGGCAAGGTAGTAGAAGACACCAGCTTGTAACGAAATAAATTCACCAACCTTCTCAGGAAATATTGAACTGTACTTTGAAAGTGCTAATTGTTTTTTGGGTGGATTTTTGCCAGCTGCAGAATCAATAGTTTGCTCCATCTCTGTAGGAAAGGTATCAGATGACCTTTTATTCTTCGAAAGTAGTGACTCATTCAGGTTCATATTGACTTCTCCACTATGGATGTCTAGATTGTTGATAATTACACCAACTTCCCTACATTCAAAAGAGCAAAGCAGAATAATCAAAAAGTAGACCAAGACTGTTGTATCCAAAGCCATCACAAAAAAAAAGGTCATCTGTATGTTGAGAGAACGCCATAACAATAAAGTAATCATACACTGCAAGTAGTTTTGAGAGAAATAAACGAGTGGGGAAAAAAAATCACCTATTATGACCGAATTCGCAAGAAAGAAGCAACTCCTCACAGCTAAAAGGAGCAGAAGACCTCTCCATACAAGCATGTCCCATCTGGTTGGAAAAGTCCCCATCGAGATTACATGACTGGTCACAACTCATTCGTGATTCACCAAGGTAAACAAGAATAGGTGATATCTGCAGCTTAACCAATAGATTAGGTTTGGAGCCACCATCTTTAGATATTTCCACTTTCAAATCCTTAACCTCAATAGTAGCCTTGGGTGTCTGCCATTTACAAACACTCCATTAAGAAAAAAAATATGAAATCAACCATGTAGTGCTCTCTATGCTCATGAAAAAAAAAAAAAAAAAAAAGAACAAAAGCACCAAAGAATTCATTAGACTGAACATTAGAAAAGCACGTTGTAGAAAGCCAGAGTTCCATCCATATTATCTCAGCAGCCAAGCATCGAATAATAAACATGGCAAGACCAGGCAGCCTAGCAAAGTATATTTTAACTGACACACCTGGCTATCATACAGCTTCAAGTTTGCACCAACTAAAAAAGTGCTTTCAGACACACCACATGCAAATCTAGCGATTGGAATATCAATTTTAACAAGAATCGTAGCATCTCAGGGAAAAAACCTACCAGGATACTAGCAACTTAACAATAGGAGGTAGGGTGGGATGGCTGGCAAAGGGGAACATTACACAGTAACAAGAACATGAAGAGAGGATGGCTACCCAGAGTATGGAATTTGAGAAAATGAGAGACTAATTCCACTTCCCTGTCCTCTCCCCTTCAAGTGCCTATCTTGGTCAAACCAGTGCCATTGCATATCTCTGCTGTGAGTCTATGTGTGCATGCACAAGTGTAAACAGAATATGGAGTTGTTGAATAATCATGCACAAAGAATTACCAAATCATTCACCTTCCCTATACTTCCTAACCAACCAATTATTGCCAATTAACTATTTTCTTCCACCTTTATCACATCTAAACATACTTAGCATTTTGCTAACAAGTAATGCACGCAAAATCTCTCAAGGACAGAGTTACCTCAGTGATCCTCTTGAAAAATAAACAAACTCAAAGTGACTAAGTCAAAACACTTCCAAAAACAAATCACCAGTACATAATCTAACAGTTGAGAATTGCAAGTTACCTTCAAAGCTAAATCTGTGACACTAATAGACAAGAACCTTGCAACATTGGCTACAAGCATCCATTTTCCCCTGCCTGAAGTGCGGGGTCTCCGACTTTTGACTTTCTGCTTGCTTTTATTAGGAGGCCTGATCACAACCTCTAAATCAGCTATCAGGACTTGTAGCTTGGGATCCCTCGAAAAAAAACCGGCCCCAAGCCTGACAAGAGACTGTCTCACGCTGACTCTAATTTCTCCAACAGACACAGATTCGATTGGACCCTGCGTATTGGCAAGTCAAATTCATCAACCACAGTTTACATTTCCTAAAATCCAGTTCGCAAATGAGTTCTATCAGTCCTTTGAGTCCAGATCCCCAAAAATCCGAAAAGAGTCCACATCGTATTGCGTGATGTGTACTTGACTTCCTGACTATTGTTGTTTTCACCTTGCCTATGGTACATAGCGCCACTCCACTGAGGCCGGAAGGCAAGTGAAAAGAGCACGATCAGAGACATTTTTTCATAAAGAAACTCTACATTGGCAGGTGACTAGAAGCAAGGAATTTGAATTTGAGAACCCAGACTGACCAGACTAGACGCCTAAGATTTCTGAAAGGTTGAGTTCCTCTATGAAGGAAACATTAGCAGACCAGTCAAAGAAGTGAGGAAAGAACCTTTTTAAACTTCACCACGATGTCTCGTAAGCATTTCCACCCACCAACTTTAAAGGCAACAGAAGCTCCCAAAACCCGGCTTAGAGTCCAAGCTACCAATCGAGAAGCAAAGCTGAAAGGACAAGGAAAACAAGACATGGATTAAAAGAAAAAAAAAAGCTGAAACAGTAGTGAAAGGGCAATCCACTGATTATGATGCCCAAAAAAGAGATACTTTGGCATTAAAGCTTGCGAAAAGTCGAACATCAATAGATGAAAGAGCATTATAAACCCCATGCGACAGCAAGAGCAACCTTATATCCCCAACATTGTCAACTTTCTCTGTGCAAGTACAACTCTATTTTCTCTTCGGTACATGAAGTAGCAAATTGGAAGTAAAGCTCGGCCAATGCTAAACCAACAGACGAAATGCAAGACACGGCAGCCATCAGAAGAACCATAAAACATGTCCCGCCGGAATTGTACCCTGCATGGGACATGTTCGATCAAAACAACCGTGCAATTTCCCGACCAGCCACTTCGATCGTCGCCAAAAACCGTCGTTCAAAAACTAAACCCATCACACATCGCGCCCGCATTATTCTCCAACCGCCCGCAAAAATCCTTTTTTTTTTTTTTTTCCTCTTTTCCTCCCGCGATCCATCACGACGGCTCGAAACGCGATCGGCACAGCACCGGGCGCATCCATCGCGCGCCGAACCGATCGGCAAGCAGAATTTCGCAAGAGAGAGGGGAAAAGCACAAAAAAAAAAGAAAAAGACGACGACGAGGGCGGAGGGAGCGAATTCCCGGCGGGAGGGGGGGGGACGTACATGAAGAGCAACCAGAGCACAATGGAGAGCAGCAGGAACCCGAAGAGGAACTTGGCGGGCGAGGCGGACCCCATCCCTCCGGCGGCGGGGGCGGCGGCGATCAAGGCGGGGCGGGGCGGGCGTCGGCGGGGGCGGGGAGCGGCGGCGGGGGGAGGAGGGGAGCTGCGGCGGCTGCGGAATTGGCGGGGAGGGGAGATCATGTCCTCCGGAATGGCCTGAAGGGGCGAGATTTTTATGGGGAGGATTCGTGAGGGATCCGATCCGCGATGCTCTCGCGGTCGTCACTGGGAGAGAGAAGAAATGGGAGGGGGTGGGAGGGAGCAGCCAGGGAGGCGGGGTGGGGAGGGGTTGCCGATCGGGTGCGGGAGGGCGCAGGGGAGGAGGGGAGGAGGGGAGGTGTCCTCTGCTCTCGACGTGCCGCGGAGAACCGGGTGTGTCTCCGTCTCGTCCCGGCTGATCCGCCTCCCCCACTGGCGGCGAGTTTCGAGAATTTTCGTACGTTTTTTCTTTTCTTTTTTTCCTTATGATGAATTTAACGATGGTGTCCCAAAAAAACAAAAAGTTCATATCACACAAGAAAAAAAAAAAAAAACCTACATCTATAGTAGATTTAACCTACACTAATTTGTGTTAAATTTTACTGCCGAATTACTGAGTTAAATAACAAGTAATAATTTATGAGTATTCTAATTTGGAGCTTTATCATTCGTTTATCATAAATATACTAATTTATGAATTTTTTTCATGAAATAAATCCAATTTAACGGAAAATAACAAAAGATGGATATAGCAATTTTGGGGTTCTCTACTTCCCTCTAGTTCGACCATTGGCACCCAGGAGGTCTTTAAACCCTTTTTTTTTTTTATCAAATTCCTTCATCTACAGACCTGGGTTGGCTAGACAAGCAACCGTTGCTGATCTCTTTTCCCCCTCGAGCCAAGCTTTAAATGATATTTTGGATTCCTAATAAATTCCCCTTCCCAGCCTTTCTTAGGACTCAGACCTCTTCTGTTGGGACAACGGCTCCTTTGGGTAGTTTATGATTGCATTGGCTTGGGAGGCCATTAGGCGAAAGAATGATCAAGTTTCATGGCGTGCATTCATTTGGAATTCCTCCATTTCTTCAAGGTACCAATTTTTTTTTTTTGGCTTATCGCTAAGCACGGACTTCTTACCCAAGACATTTTACTATTGTATGGCAGAATTGATAGCGGCTCTTATGCATTTTGCAACGACACACCAAACTCCATTAATCACCTGTTCTTCGGTTATCATATCACTACCGGCCTTGCTTTCTTTTGGGCTGCTAGGTGCAATCTCCCTTGGTACAATAGACCTTGGGTAGATAATCTTAGTTGGGCTGTGACTCTACTCTTGGTAAAGAGTTCTATAAATGCATTGCTCGATTCTCCCTTGGGACTCTTTGTCACATCATTTGAAAGAACAAGAATGACATTCTTTTTAGAGAGCAAACTCTTGAGATCCTTACCTTGAAGAACCACCTATTCAAGGTTGTAAGAGACAAGACTATGACTTTCAGGAATGTTGAGGACAATGCTAGGAATAGGGGATTCCAGCATACTTGGGGCATTGACCCGATTATCTTTTCTTCTAATGAAGCCAATCCACCTGTTCCATGACGCTATGCTCGCTGCACTGCTTTGGTGACTGGTGGGTAGTTCGTGATGGTTGTGCCTCGACCTCCTTGGAATAGGCTGGATGCTCGAAGACTCCACGCCTCCTTCATCTCCTTGCCACGTCCCTTGGTGGCCTTCGATTCTGGTTTTCTGAAGCCTATGTAACGGTTGAAGCCTGGCTTGAGGGCTTTGACTGTCATTCGAGGCCCTGCCTTTTGTTTTTTGTGGTTTGTTGGTCTGCCGCTATATAAGCTTTCCTTGTTGTCCTACTACCTCTTATGGCCTGTTTGTTTGCCGCTGCTAGCTGTTTTTCTCGTCTCAGCACTCTTCCACTCGTTATGATTTCGTTTTGAGTGTAAGTTTTTTGGTGTCATGACCTCCTCTTGTATAGTTGGTTAAAGCTCAATATAATCTTTTACTTCTTACCCAAAAAAAAAAAAAACTTCAAAAAGTTAATATATGAAAGGTCGAGTCAAATCATTTTTGTGACAAAAATATATGAATCGATCAAATAATAGAAGGAAATCATTTATGAAAAGAATACACAAATAAAAAGATTATGCCGACATTGAAAAGGGAAGAAAATTTCGACATTGCGGCGAATGAATGGTTCGAAAAGTATTTTTCCATAAAAATGATTTTTAAAATAATTAATTAGTGAAAGATAATTTCATTATTGATACAAATTTATATGTAGATATTTTTGTAAATGATAAAAATATCTCTTATCTGTTCATTTTTGTATTTGAAACAAACTATCATTTTTAGAAAAACGGTCTTTCGAAATATTCAATTTTCACGAAATAAACAAGGCCGTGAAATCTTAAAAGAAGGTTATTTCATGGCAAAAAAAATCTTTAAATTTGGATACCGAAATATTTGGGGGATAAAACATAATTATGAGTTCACGCATTTGTCCATGTATTAATGTTTGCAAGACAGTCATTAGGAATATTCAAAGGAAGAAAAAATAATTTTTTATTAAGAGAAGGAAGAAAAATTAATCGAGATCCCTTAAAATAGGAGGTTCTCATTTCTTTACCTGGTAGTAGTTAGAACCGAAGTTCTGACGTGATGTCTACCTTTACCATCATGAGACTCCCTAATTTCTTGTCTATCTTTATTTTCCTGACAGAGAGGGAATAGGATATTAGCGCGAGGTCTCTCACCCCATGACGGTTCTCCAGCCTGTTTCTTCCGTGAGCCTTTTAAAGACTTGGTCCAAATCATTAAGAATATTCGAGGGAAGAAAAATTAATTTTTTATTAAGAGAAGGAAGAAAAATTAATTGAGATCCCTTGAAATAGGAGGTTCTCATTTCTTTATATAATAATTTGTAGATTCACGCTATTTTCATCCTCAAATAGCTTTACACGCACCACAAATTTTGAACTGTCTAAATTTGCCCTCATTGGAGCTCATTTACGGTGAGATTGATCAAAGAGGAAAATTACATATTTAATGTAGATCTATGAATTAATGATCTTTATCAACCTTTGGCAAACAATCGTTTCTTCTTCTTAAAGTTTACATGTTCGTTCGTTTTTAACAAGACTAATCTAAGGCTTCATTCGTTTCACAAAAAATAATTTCGGGAAAACATTTTTTGAATTTTCTGGCGTTTGTTTCACGGAAAATGAATTCCTCAGGGAAAATATTTTTCATACTCTCTTATTTTACACCTCTACAAATCTTCACTTCCTTCTCCCATTTCTTCTTTTTCTTTTCTTTTTTATTTGAATTATTTTTAATTTTCTTTTTCTTTTTAAATTCCCTTTTCTTTCCTTTTCCTTTTTTTCTTTTTCTTTTATTTGTTTCCCATCTTCTTCTTTTTTGGCTAGTCATCGGCCGTTGCCAAGCAAACCTCGAGCTCTTCGCGCTCTACACTTTTGCTTATCTTTTTCTTTATTTACTCTACCTGTAGTTGTATATTGCTCAAACAAATGGCTCTACATGCTTTGCTTATGTTTTCTTTTGTTGATTAAAACACAAAAAATGCAAGGAGAGAACATGCCCACTCAATTAAAAAAATCTCATTAGGGTTATACATGCTTTGCTTATTTTCTCCTTTGCTTATTTTAAAATCCATATAAATAGTTTTTAGAGTAGATGGACATTTGGTGACAATGAGGGAACAAAGATATGAAGTAAATTTACCCAGATTTAAAGGCAAGTTCATATTTGATTGATTTATAGGTCAGTAAGTGATACATGCCTAAGTGGTGAAATCTTATAAAATATTGTCTTTAGCGAACATTGAAAAATATTTTCCAAAACATCTTCAGGTTTTAGCCGAACATCAGAAAATATTGTCATTTTAATAAATATGTAACTAGTAAATCATATTTCAACTTTCTGGTATTTGGATAACAGAAAACTAATTGTTTTTACAGAAAATGGTTTCCATGAATTGAAAACAATAAGTTTAGATTGGCGTGAAATGATTTACCTTTCTATTAAGAAGAAAAACACTTTTCCAAAACCACCAAATTATTTTTCTTAAAAATGATCTTCATTTTTTATAAATTTTTTGGGGAGTAAAAACTGTATAAGGCCCTGTTTGGTAACCATCCAAACAGAGCCAAATTTTGATTCTTTGTTCCGGAATCGGTTTCGGCCTAAAATCGTGTTTGGTAAAATTTTTATTCAGGAGCAGTTGGGAATAGAATCAAGAACCAAAAAAAAGTTGATTCTTGTTCCGGAACGGATTTGAGAATCAAAATTAAGAAATTTTCTTCTTCCCTTCGGCCATCTCGGGACCGCCGTCCACCACCGCCCGCCATCCACCGCCGCTGCCGTCCGCCGCCGCCGTCCGCCGTTCGCCGCCGCCGGTCCGGCGAGCTCGCCGGAGGCTCACCAGACCAAGGCGAGGTTCGGCGAGCTCGCCAGGGCCGGGCGGGCTGGGCAAGCCTCGCGACACCCAGCCCCGCCGGTGGCGGGCAGGCCTCACCCAACCCCGACGAGGCCGGCCCGGCCACCGGCGGGGCTCGGCGGGGCTAGATGAGCCAAGCCTAGTTGCTGGCGATGCTCCAGTGAGGTCGCCGGCCCTCATCCGGCCGGTCGTCGGTCGGCGATCGGCCGAAGAAGAAGAAGAAGAATATGAGAAAAATAAAAGAAAAATAAAGGAAAATGAAAAGAAAAAAAGTAAAAAAAGTAAAAAAGTATTTAAAAATTAAAAGAAATTGATTTGGAACATAATTAATGAACACGGTACCAAACGCAATTCTATTCCGAATCATAATTTTGGACGAGTTATCAAACGGTTTAAAATGCTTAGAATCATTTCTGGGAACGAGAATAAAAAAAAATCAATTCGATTAGAATCTACTCGGGAACAGAATCGTTACCAAACGCGCCCTAAGTGTCGATACTTTCATATGGAGCTTACTTGAGTGCCATTTTCAATTTGCCTCATCAAAAAAAGTTGCGGTGGTCATTAGTCATTTGATGTGCCTATTATTCTTATGCTAATTCTTGGGTGAAATAAATGTAACCTAAATCACCAACTACCTCCCACTCCGAATCAAATGGTTCACCCAACGCCTTAATGCCTGCACCACATCTTGAAGACGTGCTTGAGGAAGCGCAAGTTACGATGAAGTTCTTAGTTGCCGACACTCGAGTGATAGCTACTGCTTGGAAGGTTTAATCTTAAATGTCGCGATGTCTTAATTTAGTTGTCTGAAAAGTTCTGTCGCGTCTTCTGATATTCGTGGGGGGCATTTTTCAAGAATAGATGCTGACAATAAAATCAATTTATGTATTTTATAGGAGATTTAAGGAGGGACGTAACCCAAAAAAAAAAAAAAAAAAAATCTCCAATGAAGCATGAAATATGAAACTAGTAATGAGCATTACTTAGGGGGTTATTGCCCTCGACGAATTTATATGTAATTTCGATAATGGCTTCAAATACGTCACGCGGCGAAAATTCTAATTTCGTAACTTTATGAGTGATTATTTAAGTTCCATGGCACTTAGATCAAATCAACATCTATTACAATTTAGCTCGCTGGATAACCTTGAATAATAAGCTTATATTCATACGCTTGTCAAGGAAATCATGCCCAAAAATCGGTTCACAATTCTAGTCACTTCACCCTAAACTACTTTTAGCAAAGATAAAGGTTTTGGATCTGTTCAAGAGAGATGAAACTGTTGACGTCGAAGATCAAGGGATCGACAGGCATCTTGCCATGGGAAGGCAAAGGCATCGAGCTCAGGCTCCTAGCCGGTCCAAATATAAATAAGGCAATTCTTGAAATTTCAGAAACTTTTCAAATGTAAATTTTCCATGTCGTATCGCACTGAAACGGATTGAATTTTCAAATATTCGCTTAATTTTCTTAAGAAACTTTTTATTTTCACTGTATTTGTACATGCAGCATTTGCTAGTGACTATATTATATCACATCTTCTCATTTTCGTTTCTCTCCGTCTTTCTTTGCCAGGACACGCCTCAGCTCCAAGTTCACGTAAAAGGGTAAGATCTCCAATTCATTATTGTCGACAAATGCAATCATTTCATTTCATTTCGATCTGTCTGACCACATGTCGTGCTTTCGCTAGTTCCTATGATGGCGGTTTCGGTTCTGTGTCGCGTGTGCCGTAATCGCTGTCAGCTCTGCTTGCCTAAGGCTCGTGATGCTGTTGATCAACGTAAGTACTGCGATGGCTTGTCTACACGTTTCAAATCTCTTGCTCTTGCTCATTTGTGAATGTTCTGATGGTGGGTGCCTCGCGAGAGCCATCATAATCCAAACTTTTCCGGTTGGTAGAAGCTCTTTCTGTTATTTTCTTAATGCCCGGTTCTGTGGAGGCGTCTTGCTGATATTCGATGATCAGTTTCAGCCTCATTGAGGAACAGAAAACGAAAGAAAGACAAACCCGGTTTTTGTGTGAGTTTTCTTCTTAGTGTATTGAAGCGTTAAGGTCGTATAATCTCGTCTCTCTGCAATGTCTTCTCTTGGCGTGTTAAGCACTGCATAATTTGCATTTCCTTGCTGGTCGATGTTTAGCTCATCGGAAACTAGTGCAGAGAGATATATATAACACCATTGCCTACAGAGAGCCAAAGCGAAAAATGGGGAGGTCGAATTGTTGGATTCCTAAAGCATAAATTTATTTAGTACTGACGAGCTGTTACGTTAAATATGCTCGTCAGCATTTTTGTTCAGCCACTGCTGTCGACCATCACCCTCCTAAGGGAGGAGAAAGATCCATGAAGATAACATTCCAGCAAGGTGAGTCGACGCTGTTTTCTTTTGAGTCTATTAAATTGTCTCGCCTTTTCGTCTGTTGTTTTTCTTCTTCATTGGCTGTTGTATTTGTTTGCAGGAATGGCCTTTGGTGCCGGTCTTGCAATTGCTCTCAGATTCGTCAATGGTGTGTATGAGGCAGCTAAAGATAGTCAAAACCTTTAATTGAAGAGTTAGTCACACGTACCGTCCCCCGCGACTTCGATGTGTGTCATTGAAGATGTCTCTTTGATCTTTTAAGAACAAACCTTAATCGGATGATCAATGGCCAATGCAGGGGGCCAACGCACATAGTTGAGTGCTGCAAATAAGGAAACCTTCGAACCTAGGTATGTCATTGTCATCGGCAATTAGTGTGTCAAAGCAATGCGCAACTGTTTTAGTCGCATCGCTTTCTTGTTTGCATCAGCACAGCGCGGTGAGATGCTTGAATCTATCCACTCCCAACCGGTTCTTCCCATTGTAATTGGCTTTGCACACACGGATCGACGGTTCTCGATGTGGATATCCTGCTGATGTCACCGTGGTCCGCTCCCATTTTTCCGGTGCTTGGGAAACTCATGCGAGCGGCATCAGGGAATGCCAGCCTCGTACGGACACGCTGCAGAAATGTCACGCGACATTGGGCACTGTGTCGAGTGTAGAGCGAGAATTGACGAGGGTTGGAAGTTTTCATCTTTCGCTAGAACTAGTTATCATCAATCAATGAGATTGCATGCAACTGAATAAGTCGTTTACGATAGTAGCGTGAGATGATGAGATTCTCTTCACTCAGGTTAGTATTTAGGGGTGTGCAACGGAAACCGCCCGAACCGGAACAAGACCGAACCGGACCGGACCGGCCGGTTTTGGGTGGTTCCCATGGTCGGCGGTCCGGTTCCCGGTTCCTAATCTTGGAACCGGCAGCCGGTTGGTCCAATTCCCGATTCCAAGGTGGGAACCGGACCGACCGGACCACCTGAACCGGACCAAATTTTTTTATATATAATTTATATTCATATAATATATAAACACATATAATATATTAATATTATATATGAAACTTATTGCAATCAGAATTGCAATTTAGGTAACAACTTCTTATGTGGCCAAGAGACCACCAAAACTCTTGTTGTTACTCTTTATTTATAGAAAAAAACTCTCCTCATGCTCACACTTTCTCTCTTGCTCCCCTCACTTGCAAACGACAAGGTACTTCAAGCCTTAAAAAGTCTCATATCGACTAAACATTCAAAGTATAGAAGAGAGATTGTCTATAAAACCTAAGCCAAGCACAACCTTTAATCACGTTGTTCATGGGTTTTATGCTTAAAATTAAGCATGAAACACATAAATTATGATTGATATTCACACAAGTGAAGTTTGAATATTTTGCACGTGGAAACATGTGTGAATAATTTTATTAGATTGCTCGAAAACCGAATTTGATTGATCGGTCGGGGAAAGCATGACTATTCTTTAGTGAATGGCCATTCTTTAGTGAAAAATAAAGTGTCAATTCTTTTGGACCGGACCGGACCGGACCGGAACCGATGGTTCGGTCCGGTTCTTGGTCCTAAGACCAACGGTCCGGTCCACGGTTCCCAAAATTAGGAACCGATTCTCCCAGTTCGGTTCCCGATTCCACCTTGGAACCGGACCAAACCGGGAACCGATCACCCCTATTAATATTAGTTGTTACAGATGGTTACTGAGTAACTTGACCGGCGATGACACGTGCATCGCACGTGATGGCCCCTTCGATCCCCTAATTTATGTGAAGTTTTGTTCTTCTCTTCTAAAGAAAAACAAGAAAAAAAATGTATATGAATTAGCCACATAAAAAAATAATAATAATAAAAGCAAAAGAAGACATGTCAAGTCAGTCTAGACGCCAGCTCTTTGACCCAAGTAGTGACCTAACCAACCTCATCAAGCACAACACGCTTCCCTCGTCTCTCTCTCCTTCCTCTCCATCTTCTTTTCTCTCGGTCCCTCTGCAACGACAAACTTAAAAAAGGCCTCCCCCGAAGCCCTTGCAAAACGTGGAGCGATCTCGAATTCTGTCACCCACCACAATTTCGCAGTTCTTTTCGCTCGGTTCGAGCACCTTTTCTCATGGTGGTTCCAGCTCGTTAGGTTAAACAATGCAGTATAAATCTTATTTGACCTCAAGCGCAGAACTGATAGTCAAAAGGTCAGGAAAGTACAATAAACATACCCTCATCCATTTAGTAACCCATATTACAACTCTCAACAGTCATCGAGATTTACACGCATGGACAGAAGGGATCAAGACAGTAAAGAGGCGAAAAACACCTCGTCTCCAGCCATTATAAAGTCTCTGGAATCAAACCATGCAACTGGTACTCGAAAATCACTGAGTGAGCAGCTTTGAGTCGCATGCGACGATCTTAACCCGACCGACCTCTTCCGGAGAGTCCTCATTCTTAAAGGTAGCACCTTGTAGAATGAATGTCCACACATTGTCGCAGAACCGGTATGTGTGCAGATGTCCCTGAACCAAAACATGAGAGAAGTTCGAAAAAGATGTTAATTTTCTTCTCACAGTGCTCACAGTCTGAAACTAAATAGATGGTTTGAATGCATAGGTTCAAAACACACATATCAGCTAACAAGATACAATTCTCCTTCCTAGAAGACTAGAAGCTCTGTGCAGATCTCAACAATCTCACAGCACTCTCAAATATTTCTCAACTTAAGTGATGAAACGATGACAAATCTCCTATGAGTCTTATACTCATTGGGAGGCAGTATTTGATGCATTAGGGCAAGCACTGGTATACTTGGCTGCAGTCGTCCCATAAGTCACCCGACCAAGATCATTCAAAGTTCAAAAATTCCGTCTAGATTAATCCAGTTGTGCTATAACAAAATGAGCCAAACCTAGGGGCAATTACTTTCACTGAACCAGAGGAGTCCATACATAGAAAATAACACATAACTTGCAAATTACATGCAATCTGCAATTCATACATAAGCCTTGTAGATGTTGAAATGTCCCAAACGGTATGGGTTTTTAGCCCCGAAGAAACACAAGAGGTCTAATTTAAGATAAGTTACATTCCTTTTTAAGTTACCTAAACATGACCGGCTGTTGATCGTTAATGCTTTAATAAGATTCGGTATGCGATTAGCATATCGGCTTGTTATGGCATCTTAAAATGAAATAAACAGATCTCTGTACAATCAGCAAATCCCTGAATACCTAGTACAACCTACGCCTATGCCTATGCCTATGCCTATGCCTATCCTCTGTGCACGTGCCCCTGCGCACGCACATGGAGAAATTACCATGACAATGACAATACCATTATAGTAAATGCCATACAAGCAACTAATTGAGCACATACCATCCAGCTATTGATAAAAGAAAAAAAAAAATTATGACGACACAAGCCATGCACTCCTCCTCCTGCAAAGTATCACCTACCAGGATGTATGAAGCCAACCAACACGTATCATCAAGGCAACAAATTGAAAGAAACCCGCACGAGAAACAATCATCTAACAATCAGCCAGAATTACTCGAGGACAGTTCCATCATAAGAAACCTACTCCTGCCAGTCCGCCTTTTCAGATAACAGTCAAGGCGATCAGCGAACAGCACAGCTCGAAATCACGACTGAACACGACAGAGGCACGACAAGAAGAGGACTTCTTACCTTGATAGTGACCTTGCTCTTGACCTGGGTCTCCAGCGCCTCGGTCATGGACTGAAACGCACGGTCGTCAGCTCTCAACACGAAACACACAAGCGCAAATTCGAATTCAAAACACGAAAAAAAACACCAGCAAGAAACGAAGATTCGAATCCAGATCCGGACCTTGTCGAACTGGACGAGGACTTGGATGGCGAGCTCGGGGCTGAGGGTGCCGTTGGAGACCATCTCGTCCAAGGTCTCCGTCAGGCACATCCCGATCGTCGACCTCCGGTACAGCTCGAACGTCGCCATTTCCACCCCCCTTTGATCCGCCCGATCTGCGCCCCGAATTGAAAAACCCCCCAACCGAAATCGATTCGATTCAAGAATTCCACGACCCAAGATGAAAAAAACGAACCGTTCGATACGGAGAAGAAGAGAGAGAGAGAGAGAGAGAGAGAGAGAGAGAGAGTACGAACCGCGCGCAGAGAGAGAGAAGACAGTGAGCGGACGCTTCAGCTGGAGAGCTCCTCCTCTGCTCGTCAATGGGGGTTAGAGAGAGAAAGAGAGAGAGAGAGTAGAGAGGGGGAGAGAATTGGGGCTTTTTATACCTAGATTCAAAGCGGAGAGGCATATATAGCAGGTGGACGGGATGAGGAGCGAATTGACCGGGATGCCCTCCGCGGGCTCGAGCCCCGATCTTCAATGGGCCTACGGCCTGATCCCGAGGCCCATTGGACTTCACGCCGGGAAATGCTCATCTGGATCCGGCCCGGTTCGGGCCCACGGATGCTCGACGAGGAGGAGCGACGTGGCGACCGACGACCGCCACGTGCACGGACGCCGCGCTGACGTGGAAGGCCCTAAGGAAAACCGCAAGAGCAAGAGAGGCTCGAGACGCGTGAAGCGAAACTTTCTGGCTCTTCTCTGCCTGATCTCGCTTCGCTGCGTTGCACCCATGGACGAGATCGTCACCTCATCGCCGCCGCAGTCGCCGCCGCCGCCGCCTCCTCGCAACGCCGGCGCCCGCGCTCCCTCCACCGGAAGCGGAGCGGCCGCCGGGGGACGACGCCGCCGCCGCCGCCGTCGGAGTCGGCGACGTCGCGGGCGAAGAAGGAGTGCCTGTCATTCGCCGTGTCGGTGCAGGAAGGCCTTCGCTACGTCAAGGCTCTGCTTCTCGGCCAGGTAATGAGATCAGCTCCGAAACCCGGAAATTCAAGAACCCGAATTCGACCGTGAAGTATATATATATATATATATATAACATGACATGCGGAAGTTGCCGTCGCGTCTCGTGGTGGCAGGCGAAGAAGATGAGGGCGAGGAACGAGAGGGAAGCGACGGAGGCGGACTTGCGGACGGCGAAGATGCAGGTGGACGCGGCGGACGCCGCCGAGGACGCCAAGAAGCGGATTCACGACAAAGCCGCTTGATTCCTTTGATAAAAAATGAAGGGATATTAGTGAGTTGATTGAGTTTTTCTTCTTCTTTTTCCCTTCTCTTGGGTTTTTAATTTCTAATGATAGCCGCTAGGCATTTTCGCTTTTATAAGGTAGCTGCCGTCAGGCAAAGTTTATGCTAATAATTTATGTGTTTCCTTTGGTGGTTAAAGAACGCTGATGTCTCCTGGCGCATCTTTGGTTTAAGAAAAATGGAAAATTTCCGTTCTTCGACCAAAGCGAAGCAAATTTGTACAAGCCACCCCATTATTTGATATGCATAGACCCATCAAACGAACGAGTGGGGTGGAAAATGCTCCGGTCCAAATTCATTATTTTACTCTGTTTTAACCTATTTTTACGTAAAATAAGTTATTAAAATTTAATAACTCATATTCGACTGATTACATATTCAACCTTATCTATATTATTAAAATATTTTCATATTTAAATACATAAAATCATAGAGGTGAATTAAATCAAAATAAGTTGTGAAGTTATATAATACTCATACTATTTTGGGCTTTATAGTTCTAAATCCATTTATGACTTATTTATTGAATATAAATGATTCATACGACAGTTCAGTTTGTCAAATATAAGTTAAAAATGAATCTATAGCTCATTCTGACATATCTAAATATGCACATTATTGTCAAGCACGTAGGAATTTCGGGAGCAGGTCCAAGATTTAGCATCCTTCTTGTCATTAGGAGATGGCGGGCCTTCGAAACGGATGTAGTCGTACATGACTCCTTGGAGAGGACTCGTGCTCATGGTTTGGGAGAGGAACACCGTGTTGTCCCCGACAACGAGCTGAGCTCCGGGCACGTCGACGACGTACAAGCGATAGAGCCCGTGGATTCCGTGCCGGGCAATAGTGTTGTCGTGCCCGATCACGCCGCTCGAAAACAGAGGAGGATTTGCTTGTGGGCTATTGACTCGAACCTAGAAACATTGGAAAGAGAACGAGGCACGGATTCAATGACACCAGAAACGAACCGAAATCACAAGAGCGGGTGAAATTCTAAGAAGTTGGACGTATGCCAGTACTTCCAGTTGTGCCACATTGGCCGTGGCCAGTGCCAAACGCAGCTTGTAAGTCTCGGACGGACGAGCATCGTCGAGTTTGAACTTGATTTGCCATGTCGTTCCTTTGTACGTGCTGTCGTTGATCTTCCTGTAACTCGAATTCGATCAGAAAGCGAAGCGTTGCCATATATACGAACGGCTAAGGTTAAGGTGACATAATAAAAGAGATGCGTACCTGGGAACCTGTGCAAAGAACCAATCTTTTGTATAATCACTCGCACCGACCTTATAGATCAAGTCACTGTCAGGATACAGTTCGGTGTACCTTTCCCATAATCCATATTGCCTAAACCTGCATACGAAAAGCGGAATTAGCTTCCTCTATTTTAAGCGACATGATCAGCCGAGTGGTCGAATGTCGAATTGGACACGACCTCGATCTTCCATTGACACTACAATGTCTTCCCCCTCGAAGTGATCATGAAGGTTACCCGCAGGTTTTGGGGATGGAATTTCATTCGATGTACATGAACGAGATAGTTCGAATTCTAGAAACAAAAGATTATACGGTCAAGTCTTGAGAGCTTTACTTGTCAGGATGATTAAGATAGAGCTTGTTGATGTACTTCGGGTTCGGGTCGGGCACATAGAATTCCGCTGCGGAGCGATCCGGGACTCCAATCTCCCACAATGTCGGCCCGTTTCTAGGAGGCTCAAACACAAGATCCCCCACATCAACTTGACAACCTATTGCACATTCCTCAAGGGGGATTAATATATATATGGATTTTGGTTCATGCACAATATTCATCTCTCCGTGTAAAGTTTGGTAAATTGATTTGCAGTTAGTAAAAATCAATCCTCACCTAACGTTATAGTAATCACTTCGTCATTTCGATAATCTCCAACATAGCAAGGCACCCACGCATAAATGTTATAGTCACCGGTGCGCACGTTATTGATCGAGAAGTAACCATCCGAGTCGGCTTTCGTCCAAAATTGGTAACCCTGAGGATTGATTTAACAAGAATGTGTAAAAATGGTAATTCTAACACCAAAAAGATTGACCAAAGGTAACGGGACGGATTGATTATATTTTCTTGTTCTCTAATCATTCACCTTGACTTCTGTTTGCCACGACCCGATTTCTCCCGGAGGTGCTAGTCCCACGTACGCCCCGGCGGCAGGGATTAGGGTATCGCTGATGTACCTAAGGAATAATTCACAATTCATTGAAAATATAGATGCATATAGGCAACTTAATTAATGTCTACCCATTTATTTCATGAAGAATTAATGGTTTCGAAAATATTTTCCTAAAATTGAACACTCATATTGTTTACAAGAATGATCGAACAGAAAGTTTTTTCATTATCCATGAATCAATAATTTCATTGAGTAATTAATTCAAGGGATGCAAGCAGACTATTTTAGGAAAACATATTTCGCAAAACCAACAGAGCTTAATTACTTGTCTCGAATCATTAGCCTCCCATTGACGTAACCCCGCTGATCCAAAATCTGGTATTCCGCCGAGGCCGGAAAGGCGTAAGGCCAGCCCTGGACTTCGCTCAACATCTGCAACAGGAGTCCCCGGTTTTCTCAGGCGACATTCTGTCTGTCTGTACTCTTGATTTTAAAAGAGCTCTAACACAGTTCACTCGACTAGTCAATTGATTATCACCTGTTCCTTAGCGTCGTCCCAGAGCTTAAGCGGATTTTCCGACGTGCAGTTGAGGTAGAAAAACACGGGTCCGAAGATCTTCTTCCATGGCTCTCCCGGTGCGAGCTTCAGCACCAGGTCGTCTCCTCCGTAGTGAGCACTCAGGAACATCTGAAACATGGCACGCTCTTGCATGTATGGGTTAGGAGAATGCAATGACCTCCTACGGAACAAATGAGAAGTAGGAATTCGCGACGGGAAGAAGTCCACGAGAATTAGAGAGAAAAGGGGAGAGATTGACGAACATACGGCGAGGGTAATGGGGCCGACATGGGAGGTGAGATTCTGTTTGAGAAGTCCGCCGGAGCGGAACTCGTTGCTCGGCGTTATTTGCCAGAACCCCACCGGAGGGTCGAAGCATATCCACCCGTGAACCTGGAGATCTTTGTTCTCGCATGAGTACTGGTACTTGTCATCCACCTGCATTGCAGCCCAAATCACAAACTGAGGAAAATCTTCTAATTGGATTTTGATTGTGCTACAACTAAGTAGCGGCGAAGTTGACTATAGTGTCGAGCTCTAATTGGTGAATTAGACGACCAAATCAACCCGCACAATTGGTGATTAAAGCATTGACATACAAAAGAGAGGGGGGAGAGAGAGAAGGGCTAGAACTTCTCAACATGAACGCATGAATTGTTTTAGAAAAGTCACATATCAAAAAACTTGTATGATGTGGAGTAATTATCTTAATTTGCTTATAACTTATTGACGTAAACTTTCGAGTCCAACTAAATATTGTAATATGTCCATAACTTAGGACTCCTAATACGTATTGGTGTTTGGTGAAAAGACCAACTTGGGCTGCTTAAACTGTCATATGGTATAGTGGTATAGTGGTATAGTGGCAAGCTCTTGCATACCTACGGCACCACCAGATAGCTGCAACACCTCCTTACAACTGAGAGAGAGAGAGAGAGAGAGAGAGAGAGTACCTCGCCTTTGAACTCTGGTTCGACGGGATCGACAAGAAGAACGGCTTCAGGAGTGGCCAAGGGCTGCCCTCTGCGAGGCGACCGATCGTCGGGAAGGGGCATATGTCTCCGCCTGTTGTCTCCCACCGCCATATAATTAAACCTATCCATGTAATTACCACCACCACAACAACCCATCATATTAATCAACAATTGAGAACAGAAATGGGGAGAGAGAGGGGAAAAAAGTTCTCATTCTCATCAACTAAGATAGATGTCATGCAGCAGTTGCCATAGCCATAACGTGTGTACTAACTTATCCTTTCTGAGCTTGAAGACAATCCTGGTTTGGGGAAGGTTGAAAGCAGGCCAATCCCCGGAGTGCTCGTAGATTCCATAGGAGTAGAATCCTGAGCAATTCCGAAGCATGACGAACCTGAAAAATACCTGAAGGAAAGTCAAATCTTTTTTCCCCCAATCATTGCTTGTTTTTTCATACGCTTTACGACATGAAACTTGAAATAAAATCACACCTTTTGTCGATGTTGAGGGGAACCATCTGGCCCGCCATGGAGGAATCCCACATCCTCGTGAACGAGATCTCCACTTGCTCCTCGTTCTCCACTATCACGTTGAACTTCGTTGCATTCATTCTGCACCACCAAAGCCACAGAAGCATTAGATGGATAATATGTAGAAAACCCTATATCTTTGAATTGAATGTATTACTTTTGCCGATCGAAAAATTAAGATGCATGACCAATCTAATACATCCCATAATGAGATTAAGATATGGGCTAAAATCATTTCCGAACGGGGTTGGAATTGATTACATTATATGACGGCGGGAAAAAGTATAACTATAAATACTACTCCCTCCTTCAATGACGAGAAAAGCTCATTTTAAGCAAGTTCTAAACTCATGAAATGCCCAACTATCTTTTGGCTATGTTGGCTGAATATGGAATTGTTGTCACCGGCGGCATGAGATGTGGAATTTTTACCGTGCTCGTAATTTACACAGACTGTTTAACCACTCATCCAACTCCATCAGGTTCGGTGTATTACTTTTTTAAGAAAATATAAAAAATCGAAATGATTAGGATATACTCAAAACTTAGGCCAATGCGAGTATTTCGTCGACCAATTTGATCACGAAAGCTCGTTGATTCTAACGAAAATGAGTCATAATCTCACAATAATAAAACACAAAATTCCATCTCTCCTAAATAGGTCCAACCATCGTAACCTTCAACTTCTGTTATAGATTTTGAAATTTTTTTGTTCTTTGTGTTTAATAGAACGATCGGAATGATGATGAGGCTTACCTATCATCGGTACCGGTCGTGCCGGCACTACCTGCTTCGCTCCACACGAGGTCCCAATACCTGCGACGAACCATAAGTTTGAAAATCAAGCATAATTTCAAGACCAGATCGATTCAACTAATCTGTCGACGCACCCTCTGTCCCATTCCTCGTTAAGAACTTCTAGCAAATTGCCGATGCCGTTGTATTTGATCCCGGTGACGAATCCCTCCGGTTTCGCTATTGTCACCTGGACCATGCCATTGTCCATCACCACCTGCGCCGCGTCCATGCACGTCCGCACGACATCAGCTAGATATAAACTCCACGATGCAATGTCTCAACCTTAGAGTCGAGATCGTATGTAAAATGCTTTTCTAGGTAAGGTCTAAAACTTAATGCACGAATCGAGTGGTCCGAGTTAAATCTCGTTTCTATGGTCGGGATTGGTAAAAACTCGGTCATTTTTCTCTGTAAGGTTTGAAATTTGCAAAGTCGCGAGTAGAGCCGGGACGAGGAGCTTTAAGGCTCCGTGTCAAACCGGCCTGTCTATCGAGTTTAACGGGTACTATATAAACACGGTTATTTTCTCCCGGACAAGATGAAATGTCCGACGTGAACTCCGGCGAAAGGTGCCGAGAAGATAACATGTCTAGATTTGCATGCACCTAGAAAAAAGTGTGTATAACGATCAAGAAAACCAAGGACTCACTTGCTTATCCTGAACATTCAATTGCACCCTCAGCGACGACGCAGTATAACCATCACTTCCCATTTTGCCACCTTCTTGAGCAACAGAAGCATTCTGGTTCTCCATCATTGCTCTAATCATGTGGAACGAGGAAATGTATATGAAAATTATCTTGCGCTTGCGCGCCGGTTTCCGCAAATGATCTCTAGTAGCATGATGTAAGAGACACCACAAGTTCGCTAGGGCGGGGTTATAAGAATGACGCCTTTTAGCTTTGCTTTCTTGAACTAAAAAGCAAGCAATGCTTTTCGCAGACTCAACTTTTATTTACTTCACTCGGTCGCCACCACCGTTTGGTGGGTTTGCGAAATTGAGGCGTGCAAGGATAGACATCTGTATAGATGCAAAATCCGGAGAATATCGTGGCTTATTCCACGTTTATATCATTAGATTGCTCGTATTGGAGGACTTAAGTTCTTGCAAAAGAACTGTATAATTGCACGGAAAGGAAACCTCGACATGGGTTAGATGCACGTCGCAACTTTGATGCCGTCTTTGTAATGAGTTTTGACGGTTTCCTCAACCTTGATCTTTTTATTTCGTTACTGAAATCTCCTGGTTATCGGAACCATCTTAAGCTTATAAGCACTCATCCAACACAATGCCGACACAAGAATTGTGGAGTTGACAAGATGTACTTCGCAATGGAGGCCCTGGCCCTCTATCATCACGGCTGCAATTTCCACATCGACAAGAAAATACGGTGTGAATTTATGACAGCAAGTCAGGCAGATGGGGCATCGCCTGACTGCTCGTATGCATTTGGCATGATCTATACCCTTAACTACTCCAAATTTGGTCTTTGAAACTCAAAAGTATCGGATTATAGTGCCAAGACAGCATGGATGACTTATGTTCTTGACATCAACAAGGATACATAAAGTCATAATTGCTTCAATCTCGAGCTTAATAACAGATATAGTAATAGTAGACTAAAGGATAACTTGCAGGTTTTAAGGACGCAATCCTTAAGAAAACTTAGCTGCTAAGAGTTGATTTTGATGTGATTGGAGGAAAAGATATGGTCTCTCTCTCTCTCTCTCTCTCTCTCTCTCTCTCTCTCTCTCTCTGTGAACTTGACATGCTGCATTATCGCTGGCCATGGAGTGCTTGGAGAAGCCTTAGCGAGCTCTATAACTCCAGTTATCAACTTTGAAGTTAATTAAAGTGAAATAACCATGAATCACATGCATTAATTCATGCAGGGCCTAATAGTTGGCTACTGATTTTGGCCAATGTCTGTATAGCTATTAAAAATTTCACCCCAGTAACGAAGTTCACATGAATTTTCAACCTTTGTTCTACAATGAGTCCGTTCGAGGGGATCGGGATGGCTTTGTTTTGTTCATCATAGACTGAATCTCAAACTGTGATCAAGACAATCCATTGAATTAGATGCTGTTCATGTAGTAATTTCTCACCGACAATGGAGGTATATATGGATGAATTGTTGCAAGGTCATCATTGAAATGATTAGCAAAAAAATCATGACCATCTTATTTATGCTATCTAGAAAGAAAGACTGTGTTGAAGGATCTAAATGTAAGGAAAAGAACTAAAATCTGTTCGTAGAATTGGAAGGTGGAGGTCCCTCGAGGCGAATGTAGTCATACATTATCCCCTGAAAAGGGCTTGTGCTTCCTATTTGTGTGAGGAAGATGGTGTTCTCGCCCTTGATCAGTTCGGTGCCTGGCACGTCGATGGAGAACAACCAATAGAGCCCATGAATGCCATGTCTCGCAATAGTGTTGTCCCTCCCAATCACACCGCTTGAGAATAAAGGAGAGCTTGCATTTGCGTCATTGAACCGTACCTTTAAGAAGAGAACATTATGAATAGAAGTACTAGTGGACTACAATGGAGCATCTCTTTAAATTGAGGCTGATTAAAATTCAGTAGGGCTAAGCAGCATACCTGCAGCTCGGAAATGTGAGCAGTCGCAAGAGCCAATTGCAATTTATAGGTTCCAGTATGATCGATGCTGTAAGTTGTGAACTTGATTTGCCAAGTAGTTCCGTTATACGTGTTATTGCCAGTTTCTCTGTGACACAGGATAATGTTCAGCTGATGAGTTACGTTAGGCACAGAAAGCTTTTACTTCATAATCAGATGAACCACATGGGATTTTTTGGAAAAGAAAGTCTTAACAGCAATTGTTTTTGTCTGTTTCTTTCACTTTGAATTAGGTTCACCAAATGATTTTGCATTCCAAGAAAAAGCATGCCACGTTCCGGGGCTGCTATTATAAGATGTTCACTGCGTTATCATTCATGCATCTTGAAATTCCCAAGAATGCAAAAATAAAGAATGAAGACTGATTATGAAACTAAAACCTGGTAACTTGAGCAAAGAACCAATCCTTCCTGTAGTCGCTTGTCCCAACTGAGTAAATCAAATCTTCATCTGGATATAACTCTGTATACCTTTCCCACAGCCCATACTGTCTAAACCTGGGCAATGGTAAATCAAACGTTGGCTCTCCGAGGCCAAGAAAGGGCAGAGAGAGAGAGAGAGAGAGAGAGAGATCATATGGTTGAAACATGACTAACCTATCAGGATGATTGATATAGAGTGGGTTAATGTATTGAGGGTCAGGATCTGGAATGTAATACTCTGAAGCAGTACGGTCAGGAATGCCTATTTCCCACAGCGTTGGGCCACTTCTTGGAGGCTCATACACAAGTTCGCCCACGTTGATATGAGAAGCTGCTCATCGACATGTGTTAATCCATGTTAGTTGTTCAAGAACAGAGGAAACTACCAGTCTATCCAAATAAGAAAGCATATACCTGCAGATATCGTAATGTTGTTCTCATATTTGTAGTCTCCAATGAAACCTGAAACCCAAGCATAGAGATTGTATTGGCCGGGAATAATACCGCTGATGGAGAAATTTCCCTCTTCATCTGCTCTGGTCCAAAATTGATAGCCCTAGTAAGGAGAGATTTGTTATGTAGCGAGAATTCTCTGTATTTTCATTCTTCATTAATCACTAAGAAGGACTTGCATTAACAAAAACAGATCCAGCGCTCGCAAAAACTCCAGAACAGCTTGACATAGCCCTGGTAGGTGCCTGTATATACTGAAATTAAAAATTACCTTGGTTTCTCTTTGCCATGATCCAGCGTCTCCAGGCGGTGCCAATCCCACATAAGCACCATATGCCGTTACGCATTCCTCGCTAATATATCTGGACATCATCGATTCATTAGTTGACCAGATGCGCATAAAGAAAATGGGCACCATCTAAGCATTCTGAGTGCATTTGGCATGAAGGTAAGAGAAGTACCCACCTGTCTAGCACGAGTAGTCGACCAGTCACATTGCCCCTTTGACTGGGCTGGACATAATCCTCTGAAGCCGGGAACTTGTACGGCCAGCTTTCGGCTTCAACGATTAACTATCAACAAAATCAAGTTAAACCATGCGCACAGGAAGATTGGACAATGTTTGATAAGTTAGTGTATCAAGGTATTCATGCAAAACCTGCTCTTTTGCATCCATCCAAAGAGAGCGCGGGTCTTCTCCATCCAACATAGAGTTAAGGTAGACAAAAACCGGGCCGAAGACTTTCTTCCACGGCTCGTTCGGTCCAAACTTCATTGTCAGGTCGACCCCAGAGTAATGAGCACTCACAAAAACCTTAGGGATTCCAATTTGAGAAAGCAATGAGTGATTGGTAGATTCGTTCATTGTACTTTGTCACCAAGAATGTAGATTCATTGTCATTGTACTTTGGAGTGATCAATTGAAGCTCCAACTAAGAGCATTAGTGCCATCTAGGTGAGAGAAACCGATATTACTTCTTCTAATGTCTTAGATTAAGAGGAGAGTTATTTACATTGAGGGATGTCGGGCCGACATGAGATGTTAGAAACTGCTTCACAGGTCCGCCACTGCGGAACTCATAGCTCGGTGTGATTTGCCAGACCCCCATGGGCGGATCTGTGCTGATCCAACCATGGACCTGGATGTCTTTGCCTTCACATGAGTACTCATACTTATCATCCACCTGCAACGATCAACAATAAGCTCTCAAATAATCATCATTCCCGGTGATCTTCATTTCTGATTCCAGAATTTGATCCTTTAATAAGTAAAACGAATGTCAGATCAGAAGAAACTACCTCTCCTGTAAACTCTGGTTCCACTGGATTAATGAGCCGAACCGCCTCAGGATAGGCCAGGACTTGGCCTCTGTCTGGCAATCTATCATCTGGAAGGGGCATATATCTTTGCCTGTTAGCTGCTATCGCCATATAACGAAACCTAGGCACATCAAAAAACGCATTAAAAAATTTGTTCAATCTGTTGAACTCCTCCACCACCAGGTCCAGATTCTTCATTTCGAGTACTTTCGATTTTTCAAAAAATGTTTGGGAAATGAACCTTTTTGATATAATTTAGAGGCAGCAGAAACATACTTGTCCTTTCTAAGCTTGAGCACAGTCCTTGTGTTACCAATGGTGAAAGTAGGCCATTCTGCTAAGTGTTCGTAAATTGCATACGTGTAGAAGCCTGAAGATCCACGGAGCATCACATACCTAAAAGATTGCCATTAATATTATCACCACCAGACGTGTAGCTTTCCCCACAAACACAACATGCTAACATTAGAAGGAGACAGCGTACCTCTTGTCTATATTTAATGGAACTACTTTCCCCGCAAGTGACAAGTTCCACATTCTAGTGAATGAGAGCTCAACTTGCTCATCGTTCTCCACTATAACCTCAAACTTTGTGCCATCAAGCCTGCATAAGTTCAGTTTTACTTGTTACAGAGCAGCAGCAGCAAACATTTATAACTGGAACTTAACATCATGTTTTGACATACATCTTTAGATATGTACTCAAGGGTCACGTGAAATTTACTGACAAAAGTTACTTCAGAAGGCCTGAGGTTGAAAATAAAATGTTTTCCTTTTGGTGTATGGACAACTTCAAGAAAGATGTTAAAATGGTAGTGCCAAAAGAATGAGTCATCTGTTGTACCATTAAGAAATGCAGAACTTTGATTTGTCCTGATAAGAATTTATCCTCAGATAAAGGCTTCAAATGATTTATAAACGCTCTAAGGGATCAAGCTGTTGAGTTGCTTATTACATTCACATAGCTTTCATACAATTCAACTGAGTCTTCATTGCAGGCTACAAAGTGACACTGTGGTGCCAGAGTTCATGTCTGATAAAATTAAATGCCACCTGGAACTTCGATGGAAGTGAAAGCTCGAGTGCAGAGAAGATGGTAATATAACATACCTATCAAGTTTACCCTTTGTTTTGTTACTTTTCTGAGCACTCCAAACCACATCCCAGTACCTGCATATTCCAGTAGAATAATTCAGGTATCTAACCATTGAACAAAAAACAATAGGATTGAGCAAGAAGCAACAATTCAACTATTTTTGCAAAGGCTAACAATGCTCAGGAAAAAGAAAGAGTGGCCTTTCTGAGGTTCTGGTTTGTTGCAGATCGTAGCTGATAACATGACGAGATAGACAAGTATCGCTTGGTAAGATTTTCTTTAGAGGATGGTCCATTCACTTTGGCCGTTATCAAGTATAAGATGACTTGCTTCAATGATCCATGAATTTATTCCTTTACTAATTCTCGCTAAAAAAACCTAAGAATTTATCTAGTGCAGAGAATTTCATTAAGAATAAAATGAATGAGGAATGGCATGTAAAAACGAAAGAACTCAAGACATCAACAATCGCATACCCTCTGTTAGATTCGCCATTTAGTTCGTTGAGCAAATTGTCGACGCCATTGTACTGTATTCCAATAACACTTCCCCCGGGATTTGACAAATTGACTTGGAGGATACCATTATCCATAACCACCTGCAGAGCGGCTGATCAGCGTATTGGAGAAGAAAGACCCAGTGGATGGAAAGCAATTTACTTATGCCACGACGTGCTTGTGATTCAATCGATCGCAATATTGCTCGATCTTTTGAGGTACTGAACTTCATGACTATTGCTCCAAAGCAGCTTTTTCGATCTACTAATGCCAACTCTAAAAGAACAACATCATCAAAATCTACTTTGGACTGTCCGTCAGCCTGACTTCCATATTCGACCGGGAGAAACACGAAAAGATTCACCACTTCAAAGTTTACATATTAGCAGAATGCACCCGAATAAAAACCGAAAGCGAAATAAAACAGAGATAAAGAACTGAGAGCAAACGGAAATCCCGTACATATTTATCTCGGACTTGGACTTGGACCCCCCCGGAGGGCGGCGTGGATGGTCCAGGCGCATTAGCCTCATCATCTCCACCACTAGCCTCTCCAACATGTCGCACAACATCAATCTCGGTTCTCCTGACACAGAGACCGTGGAACAGGAATGCAGAGAAAAACATCAAGAAAAGGGCGGTCCTCACGAGACCCATCATCATTCTCAAAACGTGAGGAGGACAGAATGGAAGTTTTTCCAAAGGTAGGCATACCTGCTTTGGGGGGTGGGGGTGGGGGATGAGGAATGTTTTAAGTGGTGCGGGTGATCCGGTTGTAATGAAATCCTCTCGAAAAGGTCACAAACGAGATGACTGCTGGGAGTTTCCTTAAAACTTAGACAAGGGATTAACTTCCTTTCTTTGCTTCCCTACTTCTGCCTTTTCTTCTTCCTCTCCTTCCTCTTCTGGTGCTGCTTAATCTCTCTCGTGACTTTGAGTGACGACGAGATCACGTCCGTATTATTTCTTTCTTGTTTTCGAGTGTCTTTCCTTTCCTTGTCACTTCTTGTTTGGTTCCGGGGTGCGGACATATTCTGAGGTTGCCCGCCCGTGAAAGGAGTCAACACGTGACGTGGGGAAAGGTCGATACCAATTAAATTGAAGAATGGGGAGAAAGAGAGATTA
The DNA here is from genome assembly GCF_016545825.1 of Eucalyptus grandis. Classification (NCBI taxonomy): domain Eukaryota; kingdom Viridiplantae; phylum Streptophyta; class Magnoliopsida; order Myrtales; family Myrtaceae; genus Eucalyptus; species Eucalyptus grandis. The sequence continues at coordinate 4,180,287 of NC_052617.1, read as the reverse complement.
GAAAAGGGGAATGAGCATGGAGTTGGAAAGGAATCATGCCCGAGTTGAATAAAGACAGCACGTTGGTTGCACCTAAAGTCACCAAACGAAATGCACTTTGTCAATTGCGTCGCCCACTCCAACAACCGAACATGGGCAACAGCGAAATACTGAGAAAGTCTTTTTAGACTGCGTTCGATTGATCGGGATAAAAGTCGGGATGGAATAAAACTTATCATTAAACATATTTACCTCCTGTCAAAGATAGGATAAAGTTACATATAAGGAAGACGGGATAAAAATAATATTTGGATTGATACAAAATAAAAACTCAAAATAACAAAAAGAGTAATTGACAATTTTTTATTTACTCCTATTTATATATATATATATAATATTTATATTTGAAATTCTTTCTATCCTATAATATATGTTTTGTGTATGTGTGTGCGTGCATGCGTGCGTGTTTATATATACTATATTTGTTACATATTTTAGATATATTAGTATAGTCTATTATTTAATAAAATTTTATTAAGGTGTGATAGAAGGGAATGAAAAAAAATGAAAAAGAGAGGGGAATTAATTATAAAATAAGTAAATAAAGTAAAAGAACCCCAATATTAAATGAACAAATTTAAACTTTTTTTGTATAGAAACAAATTTAAACTTAAAACAAATCCTTTTCACTTTGTCTCCTCTTATCCATATCTTTGGTTCGTGTTGAAGTTTCATGACTCATAGGTAGTTCTTTGTTCATGTCAACCTCTACGAAAATGATGAGAGAGTCGAAATTCCTTCACCTCTGTAGCTCTCTAGTTCATGTTAAAAATGCACAAAAATTAGTAAAAAATAGATATCCATCTTTTCTCTAAATTTGTAATTCATATTAAAGTTTCATGAAAGTAGTAAAAGAGTCAAAGCAATATATTTTTTGGAATCACGATGATTAATAATCATGTTGTCTCTTTTACTAGATTTGGAGCTTGCTTGCTGACCTACCTCGTCCTTTATATTTCTCGTCATTGTTGAACCTGTAGTTCTGTTATTTTTGTTTGTGCGTTTGTAATTTCATCAGCAACAAATCACAAGGGATTTTGACCATATCTATTTGTACATTTCAAGTTCATTCACATCGATATATCGTTCATATCAAACAATGGATAGGGTTAGATACGAAAAATCCGATTTTATTATTGCGATTTACTAAATAATGGATAAGATATATCAAATTTACTGGATTTCTTATCATATCATATCTGATTCTACCCTCACTAAAAATCCAGACGACCAAATACAACCTTAAAGAATATGCCATATTCTTCTTCATCCTCATGAAAATAATATCGAATTTCTTAGTCATGTCATGTCTACATTATTTTGGTTGTTATTTTCTAACCTTGTGAGGTGATGGTATTGCCTATCTTACGAAATGTTTGGATACATCATTTATTCGCCTACCTTGCGATACGGATAATTGCATAATCAGAATGTATCCACTAAATAAAGAAACAGAGATCTAGAGATTAAAAGTCAGTAAAGAAAGATGAGGATGATGATTCTTCTTGCTATTTCTGTATTTATACTACCATGTTCGTATATGCACTTTCCTCCTATTTCACACGCAATGAAATTATTGGCCTTCATGACCTTTCGTCTTTATGGTGCTTATTTAGGTTGAGTTTCTTTATTTGACCCGCCCCCATAAATTACAAAAGTGCAAGAATCGATACATTTTCCCCATGTTTGAAAGTATATATCCAGAATTTCGAACCAAATAAAGCAAGTATATTTCTAGAATTCCGCGCGTGAAAATGCAAATCACCATTGATCCTTGTCAGTAAATTTCATGATCCACTACTAATTGAATTTTCATCGGCAACTGCCCGAGTTATCGCCACTTCCCTTAAAGTACTTGATTGTATTAACTCAATTTTATAGATCACTAATATTTGCTTGTGTAATTTAACAATGTATCGAAGTAACTAACATCCATAGGCAATTAACACCCATTATTTTGAATCCATTTAACAACTGTCATATGATTGGTTTTAAAATTACTAGCTATTCCAAACACTTACGATATATTTACTTGCAAAAGTTCCCATCGAATTTAATGTTCCAACCTTCTACCAAAAATTACCAATATTAATGCGAGCGAACTACCAGCTCATCGAATTTAATGTTCCTACCTCGTACAAAATATTACCAATATTAATGCGAGCGACCTACCAACGCTTCGTGAATTGACCTACCATCTAATTTTGACTTTACTTGCTCTTATTTAATTTGAGTTAGCCACGGTCAATAAAATTGTTAAAAAGTCACTACATAGTTCAACAATTTGTCAATGATGATGTCCGCCCGTTGAAGTAATCAACTCTTCCAACAAACGGATTCTTATGAAAATGCAGAACATAATTTATTCGGCTGCTCTATTTGTAATCACCAGCCCTACGATACCGTCACCGTCAATTTAAACCGTATCGTCAGGGAAATGAAATTATTGTCGAAGATCATTCAACTCATCCAGGGAGCTCCAGCTAAAGATTTAAGCAATTCTCACAATTGTTCCTTGGCATAGCCCAAAAAGGAAAAGAGGTCAGCACACAATTATTTCTGAGACCTCCATTAATATCTGATTCGTGGGGCTATGCTAACATCAGGAACATCCAAGTAACTACTGCACATGCACGTTGTCCAATATCATTTCTAGATCATGGGGATATCAAAGCATCCACCATATAAACAACTACCTAAATTTTCTTTTTTCCTTATCAACATGTCTGGTGAAGTCGAAATGCACAAACATCCTATCCACAGGGAGAAAATCAACGGATCAAGATGTAACAGTGGCACCTGGAGGGCCGGGGTGTACGACATTATTAGATAAACGGTGCTATAAACATGGCAAACACGATGCACGGGGGTTTCTTCTTCGCTATCTTGCATGCTCAAGCTGGGGGAGCAACGGCCAATTTCCCCACCACAAAAGATTCCTGCCACTGGAACTCCAGGAAAGTTCTCCACAAATGGTGAGCTATCGACGTTGACATCATTGAAAAACGATTCTCCACGGCCAAAGGAAGAGAAAATGAAACCTCCGAAAACCCAGGGTTTGCCAGCACTCACAACGACATTCCCCATTTTATCAGAGCAATCAGAATCACTCCCCAGATTCAAACTTCTCAGGCACGCTGAGACTTTATGGCATGAGACAAGGGCAGCTGCAGGATCAGAATAGTAAAACTGGAAACTATCTCCGCTTTCAATACCAGACCCCTCGACACGAAGGTATTCAACACCCCTGTCAAAAATTCAAGAATAGTCCTGAATAAGGAGGATAAAATGTAGTTTCACTTGAAAAAGCCAAAGGTAAAGCTTGGGAAGGGTTGTCCAACCAAACAGGCAATAAATTTACAAGTTGCAAAACTTTAACGGCTGGTCATTCACATTCACATGATTGTTGCATGCCTGAAGCAGGCAAAAATTGATGCCATGTTTAAACTTAATTCCAACTGAATAAGTAAAACAATGATAGGTGAAGTCAACATATATCCTAAGCTCACCGGACTTTGAAAACTTCTGACATTTATTTTATGCCATTAAACTGAAAGATGAGATATAGAGTCATAATCCCATCAAAAATCTTGAACTTTTCTGTGTGGCACACCAATGGCTCAAACTTTTTTCGTCTCAGCAAAATCACCAAACTTGAAATAGTGACCCAGAGTACCTTCCATTAAACTTTCATCCATAATGGCCCTTAAAAATATGATGCAGCATTGTCCCCGCATGCTGCCACGTCCGATTCTCAATTATCATTATGGACAGAACTGTGATAGAAAGTATCTTTGGGTCACTAGTACAAGTTTGGGGGTATTGGTGAGACAAGCAAAAGTTTAGGGTGCTTTACCAAAAAATAGAAAAATGAAAGTTTAGGGTGTTCAAATAATTAAGAATCAAACCATATTTTCATCTAATAGCTTAAGCTTGTATAACAATTGGCAGTGGTCTCACAAAATCTCATATTGAATCAGAGTTGGAGGTCCAGAGTTCGAATATTTCCGGGCTCTATTTGCCTTCCCAAAAAACTAGACTAAGCATGAGGGGCACTGTTGGAATAATGAATTAAACTACATCTTCGTCTAACAGCTTAAGCTTTTAGAATAGTTGGCAGTGGCCCCACAAAATCTCACATAGGGTATTGATGTCCTCTGCAGAAAACTTCAGGAATATTGGTGAGATTTTCCCTGATATATAATAGGTTAAATATATTTCATCCTAATCCCCCACCACAATGTTATTCTAGCAGCCAAATCCAAAATATAGGAACTGAAATCACTAGAACAGACTCAACTCAGATTCATTTAATTATAAATTACCAAATTGCAAATAGAATCTTTCTTTGTTATAATGAAGATCTACTAGAGCTAATATCACTAAGTCAATATTGAGATATAGACAGTGCAAGAAAAGCTCCAAAGATTTAGTTTCAAGTGGAAAGTAGAAAAAGTATGACAAAAATCAACGAATGATTGCCCTCTGTGTCCAACCTCACACCAGAAAACCAACCATGGAAATATATAATTCAACATAGAGACAAGGGTAAAGAACCTTCATAACTCACCCCATCACACCGTGAAATGACAAGAATGACATCAACTTTGCCTTCTCTGCCCCAACTTCATATATCCTTCTTTTAGTTACTCCAATGTACACGTCAGGGTACTCAACACGGTTTTCGAGCTGCCCCATAGTAAAACAGAGGCAATAGAAAGATTACTATAAGTTGGTAATAGTGAGTTTTAATCCAGATTATTTAGTAGCTCAAACTTACGCACGTAACATGACGCGAAACTTCATAACTAAAAATATGGAGGATAGAAAGATCATACAACATCAGATCTTTATATAACTGCCACACATGATAAGTCCATCAAGGTCATTGGTTGTTTGATAAGGGAATTTCAATAAGCCTTCTTATTGCTACTGAAAATCATGACCAGAAACTTCTAAAGGAGTGAATGATGCATGGTTCTGAATTAACACTCACCAGATTAGCCGATACAAGTTTCCCTATTTCCATGATATTCCAATTAAACTACAATTTGTGAAACAGATCTTCCTGGCAAAACATGACCACTGGATTTGATCTCGACCATAAAATGAAGAGGGTCGAATGGATTGCAGAAGGCCTTGAATTTAAGATTTGTCTTCTCATGTAAATGACCGCAAAAAATCTCTAACGTGCAGAACAAACTTTTGAACTGATCAAGGAGCTACTCATTCGTGACAACTGTGCAGAAAGTTCTACAGTTCCTTACAAAGTGTTTTAGTCCACTAAGGAAATACATGAGCTTATCATAACCATTTATTCCCAAGACAAACAATCTTTCATGGTCACAACCCTCGAGTGATCTCAGATTCATTAAACTCTTGTGAAATATAATGCCGCGGTTTAAAGCATATTAACACCCTTTTCATATGGAGGATCCATATAAGTGGAGCAACTCTCAAGTGACTCTCAGGGAATACTTGGCAAAACATGATTCCCTGTAGAAATTGGACTAACTCATCCCTCAGATGGACGACTGTGCAGAAAGTTCTTCAGTCCCTCACAAGTGGTTTCAGTCCACTAAGGAAATACAGGAGCTTATCATAACCATTTACCCAAGACAAATGATCTTTCACGGTCACAACCCTCAAGTGACTCTCAGATTCACTAAACTCTTGTGAAATAAAATGCCATGCTTTAAAGCACTTTGACAACCTTTTGATTTGGAGGATCCACATAAGTGGAGCAACTCTCAAATGACTCTCAGAGAATACTTGGTTAAACAAGATTCTCTGTCTAAATTGGACTAAGTCATCCCTCATCATGGAAGGAACACCAGAAAAGGAACTCAAGTTCATCACTCTGTTACCAAGGATCCAACTTTTAAGTGGACAAACAGGATCTAAGGACAGTACAGCAGTGAGAAGATTAACAAAGGAAACAGGTAGCATTATCAACTGGATGAAACATGAGTGACAAGAAATCATCAATCATTACTCGAAAACTCTGTTAAAAGAGAAGGTGCAAATTTGGGAAGCTCCAAAACTGGGTCAAGTGTTTGAGACTAACATTGACATTATCAAATCTGCAAGTTCTAATGGTAAACTTTGGTCTCATACCTCATCTCTAATGTCATTCAGAATTCCTTCACCATCAAGAATTTCCTCCTGACCTTCTCGCCTAGCAGTGAGCAAAGTACAGCAATCACCAACTTTAACAGAAGCTGCCCTGTGCCTTAGACCTATAGCTGACAATCCATCCGATACTGCCACATGAAACTTAATATCACCTAACCCTGCTCATGCAACCAAGCCATGTAGGAAATCAAACGTTAGCTGGAATAAATCAAAAGGAGATCATTATAAGGGCGGACTAAATGACAGAAGGTAAGTGCAAGAAACAGCAAGAGTGAACAAGATTTTTTATTTTTATTATTTTGTTTGGGCGGCCAGGGGTGTTTGGGGTTGAAGCATTTAAAATAGGGCAGATATCTAAAACAAGCAAATAAGAAAGGGTCAAACAATAGAAGTATCCATTTTATTGACACAAAAAGACAAAGGTAAAGCAAAAAAGTTATAAAATATTGGGAGCATTTTAAAGCAAGAAAAGCTGTATAACTTGATTCCCAGTGCACATGCAGGATCCTGTCTGAATGGGTCATACAAGAAAGACACGAAGGACTAAAAGCAATCGGAACACAATACAATAAAACCAGAAGACTAGTGCTAGAAACAGCAAGACTGACTGAACATTGAGAGAGAGAGAGAGAGAGAGAGAGAGAGAGAGAGAGAGAGAGAGAGAGAGCATGAAAGATTAGAGAAGGAATTCTTGCCAGAGATACAATCAGGAAAACAACCTGAAGAATAATGGAAGGGAAAAACAAAAGCATTGTGAATAATCAAGAAATTTCAGACAAGCATGTAGAATTTAGAGTCTTATGAAGTGTACTTCCTTTCCTCCATGAGTTCCTGTTTTCATGCTTCTATTTTTTGAAATAAATATGGAAATACATCAACAGAAGGAGCGAAACCAAATTCAAATTATCACCAATTGCAGTAGACAATTACTCTTGGATTCATTTGCAACAAAATAAAGGAATTTAAGAATGAATCACAAGCACAGACCAAGGTGGCTGTGTATTGCTGAAACTGAAACAATACGTATATAAATAACAATTACCAGGGCATTTGTGTCTATCTTTGGCAAACACAAGTGCAACGGCACTAATGGTATATTGCTGTTGCCCAATCGCAGAGATGTATCTGGAATTGTCCACACTTCTGTACTGAAAAGTGCCTTTCTCGTCACCAACTATCGCAGCTTCCAAAGGCATTGCATAATCTGCAATGCACAATTATGTAAGATGTGCTTGTTCATGAGGCCACAAGAGCCAATGCCAACTGCAGAAATTTGATCACGGTTGTAAGAAGATGAACAAAATGAGCTACAATGATGATAATGCCTAACTGATGTACTTGTTCTTTTAGACTGTAAACCCAACCATATTAACCAAACAAAAGCGCATGCACCGAGTATGGTGAATCAAGAGAAGCAACTGCTCTTTCCAACAGAGGTTTGTAACTAAGAAATCATATTTTCTCTAACTTTGAGCTTCAAAATGGTGGCCAAAATCAATTTTTTTCACCATATGAGATTCTGTTAATTATGAGCCAAATTTGCTTGAAGACCAGTCTTTCATTCTTAGCTGAGAAACGTCATGATTTTGACAGGAGGAATCAATTTTAAGTCTGGTCTTTTTCCAATAACAATTTCACAGTCCAGATCTCCTCTGTAGATAGTTATAAAGCCCATATGCTAGTAAGACTCAACTTCAAAAGCATTAAATAAAAGCCCATTATGCAAGATGAAGTGCACTTTTACCAACAGTATTCTGATAACTTAAACAGCAAAATTTTCATCTGTTCAGGTCCTAGTCTTGGACTTTTGATGTCTTGATCAAGGTCTTCATCTACTCACTTTGCTAATGGATATGGCTTCTCCATGAGTAGCATTCAGCCACATAAGTAAGCTACAACCCTCTCTCTCCCTCGCTCTCTCCCCCTCCCTCTCTCCCTCTCTCCCTCCCTCCTTCCCTCCCTCACTCCCTCCAACCCCCCCCTCTCTCTCTCTCTCTCCCCCTCCCCTCCCCCAAAAAAGAAAACAAACACCTCATATTCACTGATGAGCACTCTTGGGTTCAGGTCTAACTTGGTTAGTATCATGAGACTTCGAGTTGCAATTTTGTATTGCTAAAGACTCAAACTAACTGAATCGAATCTATCCTACACTTAAAATTAGTGCTGTTGGAACCCAGGAGCCTGAGAATACTTCTATAAGATGTCAATAGCACATTTTAAGGGGCCATCTATGCTGTTTATAAGACATGTATCTGTACATAAAGCATAAACTATTCTCTTATGGCATATTTTCATGCGTTAAAACATCTGACTTTTTTTTCCCCCAATGAAATGTTATTGTTCAATTTCACCAACCCCAAGTGATTCAGGAGATGGTTTTATTTTTGACAGCCTAGCTGCTAACTCCTGTGAGAAGCATTGGGCAAAAAATGGATGAAATCAACAGCCTTTTTTACTCAGCTGTAATTTACCCCTTACCTTGTTATCTCTCATCCTAAAATATAGATCCATTCTTCCGAATGATGGAAGAAAATCAAGGATAAAAAGGACTATTTCCACTTCCATCTACCTATCTAAGAGAATGGGAAGAATTAACCAACCTAGTTTCTCAGCAGCAGATTTGATCTCGGCAGCTCCATCCTGCAAGATCATTGTAACATGTCAACTAAGGCATCCAAGAGAAACGAATTTTCTCTTATATGAAAAGGAAAAGAATGTAAAACAGGTGACCAGGGGACATACTCCAAACATAATAACTCCAACTGGTGTTGAGCACCCTGACACAGCAACTGAGTATTCCATCATATCCGTTATGAACTTGTCAACCATTAACCTGTCCTGTTAGCAGCAAGAAATTTCTACCTTAAACCTTATCTATGATATTTTGTGTACCAGGCTTTGAACTAAAGAAAATTTGAAGTTCCACTGACGACAAGTGGCATAAATTAGACCAGATCTCACCATTTTATCCAGTGGCACCTGCAATAGATACTAATCCAGCACAATGACATAAAAGGATTCATATAACCGACCCATTTAGTGGGGTAAGGCTTAATCTGGGTTGTCGCAGCATCAATTGGTCATGGCCCAAAGACTTGAGGGTCAACATTCAATGACAATTGCTATATATAGAGAAAATTTGTACGCAAATATAAGTCCAGGATCTCTTTACCTCATTTGCTTCCTCCAGATGCAGCAGCGGGACAACATCAACCTTCAATCCTGGTACAAAACCCACGGTCAGGATAATACCCCGTTCAGCATTGTCAGAATCTTCATTGTTGTAGGAGGAACCAACATCATCAATACCTCCTTCAACCTGCAATATTTTGGTTCCACAAAAGGGCCCAAATAGAAAAACAGAAAAGGCAATATTCTTAAAAACCTCTTCAGAAAGATTCCTCACCCATCAATTTTTGTGTTTGTCTTAATTTACGTTTTTTAAGAATATCTCTTACGGGAAATAATACATAGGCAGGATCTAACCTCTTTGACTTGATTGGTAAGAGCATCTACTCCAATAATTCCACTGTCAGCAGATATTACTAGAGGTGTTCTAGCTCCCAATTTTTGACCAATCTGGACCATGAATACTTTGATAAATCAAATGGCAACAGGTCAATGGACTGGAACAAATTGAAAGACGAAATTGAATAAATATTACTGAAAGGCCTTTCATCAATATTCATACGTATTGAAGAGCGTCCGTCATATTAACGTTATTTCCGACATTGACAATGGCAAAATGTGGGCAAATTGGCTCAGACAAAACCTTATCGACAACCTCCTGCAAAGCAATCTGCAAAATAAAAGAAGAAATCCATAGCTCAGTAGAACTACAAACTAGCTATCAGGTGAAATAATTGCACCAAGACTTTACGAAAAGGAGGAATAAATGCTAGAGAAGGCAATGCGAGCTCAACCCGACAGTAATGAATGAAGAAAAGCAGCCCACTTATTTGGATAATCTCCCTTACTAACAAATGATCACGTTCTAGACCAAAACACAGAAGCTGTCACCATCAATGAGTATCTTTAGAATTTTGTTCTCAAAAATCAGAACCATAATACTGATTCTCCAGAATTGCAAATTAACTGTGACAACATAAGCTGAACCCATCAGGTCCTGGTAATGAAAAGGAAAATGAGTTTCAGTTCAGCTCCTAGTCCAGCACAACATAAAACCCTAGCTCAGCATTGCGCTCTCAGAAGCTTCGAGGTCGCAAATCTGCAGCTAGCCCATGGAGCATTAATAAAGTCAGTTGGCCACTAGCAAATGGTTCAGTTCACCAGTGAAAAATCTGTATACCCTTCACGAGTGCCATAAAGTTGCCATCTGCACGAGAAGGATGATATGTAACAGGGATAGGACACTAAATAGCATCCAAGGCTGGCATTTCAAGTGGTATCATCTCTACAATTCCTTCATCTGCGAACTCACACATACACCAGCAATCTCCCACTGCTGAAAGCGCGCGAACGCACACTCCCTCTGTGAACCACTCGGTGTCAGACGCAGCACAGCGATTCATAGTCTATATTCGTCCTACCTGAGCTTATATAATCTAATTGGCAAAGATTTCATGAGAATTTCTGCCTGGGGACCAGACCAACCCGAGAACGCATTATGCCGAAAACCTAACAGTGAAATCGAAGAGAAAGACCACCCCATTCCCACCCCCCAAAACGCTGACACCCACCGACTCGAGAGAGGCGAACGGAAGGAAAGAGAGCTCGCCGGTTCGGCTGATCTACCTGAGCGCAAGGGTTGAGCGAGAGAGCAGACGCGAGCTTTGGCCGCGAAAGGATCCGCTTGCAGACCCCGTGCCACGACCTGCTGACGCACGCCGCCGACGCGAAGGTCGCCGCCGGCAGCCGCCGCAGGACGCTCTCGAGGACGTCCTCGCCGACGGAGCCGAACCCGCCGAAGGAGAAGGAGGACCGGCCGCCGCCACCGCCGCCAACGCCGCCGCCGGGGCGGAGGAGCTTGTCCTTCGGGGAATCCCCCATTGCGCGCCGAGATCGCGAGCCGCACTCCCAGGGACTGGAGCTCCGCTCTTCTTATACGAGCGACACGAGACGTGCTTCAGTTACGGTTAAAATTCCAGATATTTTATTTAGAAATTATTTTTGATTAAATAAAGATATCGCTTTCGTGACGGCACACGTGTCGCGCCGCGATGTGCGGCTTGCGTTTTTCGACCGGTCGACCACCTACCCGATTCTGTCCGTATCTGACATTTTCTCCCCGATTTTATTTTCCCTTCTTCTTTTGCCTCTCTGTCGAAAAACATTTGCGGAAAGTGGCGTGGGCGGACCAATTACTTATCAGATTCAAATCGTTTACCGGCGAAATTGAGCAATTAATCTACAGAACCTTTGACCTCTGCTCCGAGATTCCGTTGAAACCGCCCACAGTCGTGAATCAGGTCGAGTCGAAGATAATACGGCTTAATTTTGTGAAGAAACGAAGAACAGAGAAAACAAAGAACAGAGAACAGAGAACACAAGATGAAGAGGGAGGATTTCTTTTATTCTTCAATCAATGAGAACCAAACTCATACATTCAACTGAGAGCTTCGCTTTTCTCCACACTTTCAATCTATTCTCTCCTCTATAGTTTTATATACAAGGAAGATGTGAAGAAACAAATCAACCGACTCAACACCGGTTTAACAACTTCGGTTTTACATAAAACAGACTTAACTGCTCTAATGAATTATGACACGTGTATTTACTTTTGTTTTAAGTCTTCCTGCAAACACGTGTGATGAGCAGACTCTCTCTTCAAATGTTTCTTCGTTTCACATGCATTGCCACAGATACAGTCTTCTTCAAGTCAGCTTCTTTAACATCCCCCCGCAAATTGGGAGGGGGTAAATATCCCAAGCCCAATTTGGTTCGAAGACTAAAATGTAGGTAGCGAGGTAAAGATTTTGTAAAAATATCTGCAAGTTGACGAGCACTCGGGAATATAAGAGACAATCAAGGATCCGAAGCAACCTTTTCACGGACAAAATGAAAATCTACTTCAATATGCTTTGTGCGAGCATGTAGAACAGGGTTAAGTGAGAGAGCAATAGCTGACTTGTTGTCACGAAGAGAGATGTTGGAGCAGATAAGCCAATGCCGATGTCTCGAAGGACAAAACTAACCCATGTAAGATCACCCGTTGCTCGAGGCTAAGGCGCGATATTCAGCCTTCCGTCGATGAACGAGAGGCGTAGATTGCCGTTTTGCTGACCAAGAAATGAGATTAGAGCCAAGATATGTACAAAAACCAGTAGTAGATCGCCCGGTAGTACTACATCCCGCCCAATCCGCATCAGCAAAACCATACAAATGCATGAAGCTATTGGAATGAATGGTTAGTCCAAGAGTAATGATGCCTTTCACGTATCGAAGAACTCTTTTGAGCTTGTGAAAATCACCTAATGTAGGCTGCTTTTTGCATCTTTTGACAAAGAGAAGATTAGTGGCATAAGCAATATCTGGACGAGTTATAGTGAGATACTGAAGTCCACCCACAAGACTTCGATACTCAAGGGGATGCTGCAATAGGATATCATCAGTTATGATGGCTGCAGGTCGTAATGAAAGAGGAGTAGAAACAGGTCTGCAATCTTTCATATTAGCTCAAGTAAGTAAATCAAGAGCATATTTGGTCTGAGAAAGAAATAAATCTTGTGTGGTTTGTTTAACCTCAATTCCCAAAAAATAATGCAAAGAAGACCAAGATCCTTCATATGAAATTGAAGGCTTAGTAGATGAATTAAGTTGGAAAGTAAGTGAGGTGAACTTCCAAAGGAGCACAATATCATCTACATAGAGCAATAACAAGATGGTGTCCGAGCCATGGTGAAAAACAAATAATGAAGGATCCGTGGTGCCGCAAGAAAACCCATTTTCAAGAAGAAAGATACCGAATTTATCAAACCATGCTCGAGGTGCTTGACGAAGACCATACAAGGATTTCTTAAGCAGACATACATGATGAGGCTTCGAGGGTGAATAAAACCGGTGGCCGCCGCATATACACTGTTTCATTTAAAGTGCCATGCAGAAGGCATTCTTAACATCAAGTGATGGATTGGCCAATGCTTTGTCACCGCCACGGAAAGAATAATTCGAATAGTAGCATGTTTAATGACAAAGGGGCTGAAGGTCTCGTAAAATCAATACCTTCTTCTTGATGAAACCCTTAGCTACTAATCTTGCTTTAAGTCTATCAAGCTTACCATCTGCGAGTAAGTTTAGTCTTAAACACCCACTTGCACCGATAACATTCATGTGATCGGTTTGAGGTACTAATTCCCATGTCTGGTTTGTGTATAAGGCATCCATTTCATCTTGCATTGCTTGATACCATCCTCTCGTCGCAAAGGTGCATTTGACTTTTTGGTTCGAGAGGAACTTTATACTCGGCCAAGCATGCATATTTAGGATTAGGTTTGACTATTCCAGATTTTAATCTGGTTTGCATAGGATGAATAGACATAATACCTTGTGTATTGTCTGAAGAACTGCTTTGTGGTTGATCAGTATTAACCTCTGTCAATGTTGGCATAGAAGACACTTGTTCCTCAGTATGCACTTGTAGTAATTCAGTAGAGTGTATATTTTCTGAAGAACTACTTTGTACTTGATCAGTATCAACCTCTGGCAATGTTGGCATAGAACCTATTGGTTCCTCAGTATGCATTTGTGATGCATGAATGTGAGAGTTCTGTATTAATCCAGTATCTTGCAAATACCCCATCTGTTCATTGGACATAGACTGAACTTGACCTGTAGTTATAGAGTCTAGAAATGTTACTCCATTTATCCACTGTTTGTACCTTGATGATACTCAGTTGGTAGTTGACTGGTGAAGGGAAAAACTGATTCATCAAACACCACATGACGACTTACATAGATATGTCCATTAGTAGGTAGAAGACATCGATATCCTTTATGTTTTTCACTATATCCCAAAAAAATACATATAAGAGACCTTGGATCAAGCTTATGCTGTGCATATGGTCTCGAGACAGGGGATAACAAGCACATCCAAAGACCCTTAAATGTGTATAGCTTGGTTTTTGTTGATACAATTTTCGTAGGGTGAATCCATATGGAGCTTTGAAGCGGGAAGCAGATTAATGATGTAATTTGCTGTAATGAAAGCATCTACCCAGAATTTTAAGGGTACTTTGGCATGATACAGCATTGCTAGTCCTAGCTCCACCACATGTCGATGTTTTCTTTCGAATAGACCATTCGTTCGTGTATAGGGACAGGAAATGTGTTGTTTAATTCCACATTGTTGTAGATAATTTTGAACTTTGTTGCTGGTGAACTCACCTCCTCCATCACACCGAAAGATTTTTATCTTATGATCAAACCGATTCTCGACTTGCTTTTGAAAGGATAAAGATGTCATAGAATTCGACTGCTTTCATTGGATACAGACCAACGTATCGAGAGAAATCATCCACAAAATGACATAATATCGAAATTTTTGAAAGGATTGAACTGGTGAGGGTCCCCAAACATCACAATGTATCTTTTCTAGAGGAGTATTAGATGTATAGTCTGACATAGGAAAGGGTAAGGCTGAACTCTTAGCAATCTGGCAACTACTACATAGGCCTTGAGTTCTTGAATTACATTGAATTAGGTGCCGACTCAAGAGATACTTCATTGTTCTTAAACCGGTATGTGCGCCTCTCGATGCCATAAGTCTTCTCCTACTTCTTTTTGAATTTGAGTGAAGAAAACTTCTTTGACTTTAGGATCAACTTGATATAGTCCCTTGACTTTGCTTCCTAGCCTCTTTGTTGTATTGTTGCAGTTGTCCTTCAGATATACCCCATGTTTGTCAAAAATAAAAGCACAGGGATAATCATCTATTAACTTTGAAACAGACAGTAGGTTTTTCTTTATTTCTGGTACTAGCAAAACATCATTTAGTGGTAATGAGCTAGTTGTAGTATGCAATAAGCCATCACCAACACAGGAGATTGATAAACAGGAACCGTCTCCTATCATAACAGTATCAGTACCATTATATAAAGAACAGTATTGAAGCATACCAGAGTGCTTGATGATATGAGCTGAGGCTCCTGTATCTAGATACCATTCAGTGCCATGTGAGTCTTCAATATGCATTGCTGCTAGTGCAGTTGGTATTTCATCCGCTTGATATGAATTATCAAAGCGATACCAGCATCGAAGTGCTGTATGACCTGGCCTTTTACAGATTTGGCATTCTAATGGACTATTACTTGCTATTTTCACATTCTGCATATTCTGACCAGATGCTACACTTTGTAGTGGATAAGACTTAGTGGCTTGATACTTTTGGGAAGAATTTACATATGGTCTCGAACCCTTGTCCATAGTTAGACCAGTTGTGTGACAACTTGTTAACCTGATCTTCTTGATTTAGATTCGGGTTATTCATCCTGTAGTGTTGATTTCTTCCTGTTTCAACATAGTCATTACCATGATTTCTAATATTCACTGCACGTCCCCTGCCATAACCATATCCACCTCGACTATTTCCTCTTTGATTTCTGAAGTTAGAGTTTTGCACAATTCCAGCCGACTTTCTTTGGCCATAGTAGGCTAGATTAGGATTATATTGATTCACGTAATATGTCCGTAGCCCGGTTTCAAACCTTTCGAGCCGAGATATAACCTCATCATAATCCGGTTGAGGTTTTAAGCAATACATTGTTGTTCGAAGCTTTCATATTCGAACCTAATCCCTCGAGAACACCAAACATCTTGGTTATCTCATCAACAGGTTTCCCAATGGCATTAAGTTGATCACAAATAGACTTAAACTCTCGAAGATACACATTCAACGATCTATCTCTTTTCTGACATGCTTGCAATTTTCCCCTAAGTTCGAATTCTTTTGCTACCGACGTGTAAACCGATGAAGAAGAGTCGCCATACCTCATATGATGTCTCTAGCCCAATGATCAAGCTTAAGATGTTCTCGACATCTTTGCTCCACTTATCCAAGATGAAATTAGCTGATCGGTCTTCATCCAATCTGTATGATCAGGATTCACCACTTCTGTTTCACTTCCTTCAATCTCAATCTGCATCATTTGAGCTGGTGGTGGTGTTTCGCCATTGATGAATCCAAAAGATCCCGACCGCGCAGAACCTATGAAATTGCGCTTGCCAAAGCAGAAAATTATCTTCAGCTAGTTTTATTGTAACAAAGTTTGCTATATTGACATGAATTGGAAATGGATACTTCGTATCCTTGCCGCCATTCCGTATTTTAAACTCTTGAAAATACGATTTCTCGACTACTCTTCAAACAGAAACCAGATTCTGTTCTTGATCTTCTTACTATCTTCTGGATCACACGAACTTTACAGGATTTCGAACAACATAGCAGAGAAATCCGGAGCTCTCAGGAAAGCTCTAATACCATGTGAAGAAACGAAGAACGGAGAAAACAAAGAACAGAGAACAGAGAACACAAGATGAAGAGGGAGGATTTCTTTTATTCTTCAATCAATGAGAACCAAACTCATACATTCAACTGAGAGCTTCGCTTTTCTCCACACTTTCAATCTATTCTCTCCTCTATAGTTTTATATACAAGGAAGATGTGAAGAAACAAATCAACCGACTCAACACCGGTTTAACAACTTCGGTTTTACATAAAACAGACTTAACTGCTCTAATGAATTATGACACGTGTATTTACTTTTGTTTTAAGTCTTCCAGCTCTGCAAACACGTGTGATGAGCAGACTCTCTCTTCAAATGTTTCTTCGTTTCACATGCATTGCCACAGATACAGTCTTCTTCAAGTCAGCTTCTTTAACAAATTTGACCCGATCCATTTCTCTGCAATATGTAATATGAATCTCATAACTCCTCTCGCACTCGATAGTGTAAACTTATGTTGCAAAAACACCGTCATGTTTAATCAAATCCAAGAAAATTCATATTAAAGCTGAGGTGAAAAAGTAAGAAAACGAAGAGAAAGTTATAGAGGTGGATTGGATCTTAATAAATTATAAATTTATGCAACACTTGTATTATTTTGAGTTTTATCATTATAAATCAATTTATGATCAATTTACTGAACATAATTAATTCATATAATAATCAAGATGATCAAATATGAGTTAAGAAATTAATATATAAATAATTTGTCTTTGTGACCTAAGATTTCACACAAGATATAAGTTATGCTTAGCGTTCGTTAGCTTCAATCACCGACGGAAAATCGGCTACCATTTCTCATGCCTTGCTAGTCTAGCAGCCAAGTTCAAGGCCTTTGCCTCTACTTGCAAGGGAGATGAAGCATAAAATTTCCTTTGTTGTTGCTATGAGAAACCGACCATTGGAGTACCTTGCAAGGAAGATTTGCAATACCTAACTCTAAACGAGAGTGGGGATGCAGGAGTTCAAATTGGACACGATCCTGAAAAAAGGAGCATGGATTGTGAACCCTCCGTCTGAAAATGTGGAAAACATGTCAAACAATTACGACTACATTAACCACAAGTGGCTTAATGCAACGAAGGATTCTCGTTCGGTCGCATCCTAACCTTTTTGCCGACACGGCCGACTCATCAATGGTGGTTAGCAAAGATAATCAGACACGTTCTGTACTTTTCGCAATTATTGATGGAAAAAAAGAATTGCCCAACGTGGCTATTTTTATGCTTATTAATTAATGCGAAAATTGATGGAAAGAGCATATGAAATGCCTGCTTCCATTGAGCCAGCCTCCTCTTTTTTTTTTTCTTTTTTAAATATTGTCTCCTGAAATTCTAATTCTTCTTGGTTTTTGCAACTCGATTTACATAATTATCGAAAGAGATATATACATTAAAAAAGAAAAAAAAAAAGTGAAGCACCTGTCCGGCAGGTTGAACGTCGTTGTCTCAAAAGCGCTGGCGAGCCACCTTGAAGACTTCGAAAGAACGAAGGACAGGTTGGAAATCCTCAGCGAATTTGATTCGGAAATTTTAATGTTGACTCTCCTGAGCAATTCTCTTTGACCAGCTAGTCATACTCTATCCAGCTGTAATTTAGTACCATTGATGTCGCCTAGTCGCCATTAGTTATAGTTTTGATCAAGAGCCCATCCTTTTATTTATCCAGTGGTCGATGAAAGCCTAATTGCTTATCCACTTTTTAGTGTTCTTGTTTTTCCTCATTTCTTATGCAAAACATATGATTTCCTAATTTTAGGCGTATTTATTTCGTGAAAATAAATAATTTGGAAAATACTTTACTAAATATAACCATTTGTATTATTTACAAAAATGATGGTATGAAATATATTTTATTCATTCATGAAAATATATAAACATAAATTATTATCGTTTTTTCATTAATTAATTACTTCATGTGATAGAATTTATCATTTTCTTGAAAATATTTCCGTAACACGTCCAACTCCCTTAACATCACATCAATCTCCTGGCATAGCGTTAATCGCCACGTCAGCTTCACTTTGTCGCAATCCGGAGGAAGATTAGATGGACCTCGCTGAAAAATAATTAAAGTTCAGGACTCGATATCGGGCAAATCCCAAGTTCAAGGACTAGATCGATAAAAGTACATAGCTTCAAGGACCCAAATGTGCAACTTTTTTTCACCCCATCGCTTGCTTCTAATCTGAAATCTATCAGTACGGACCAACGTGGATATCAAGTCGCTAAAACGACCCTAAACTTTTTACTTATTTTTCCATGCACAGGACATGGCCGAACATCAACTGCACTAATGTCCCGAAGATGATGCTGCTGCTGCTGAAGTCGAAGGTGACGACGGAGGAGATTCGAGACGGATGTAGTCGTACATGATCCCCTGGAACGGGCTGCTGCTCCGCGGTTGCGTGAGGAAGACGATGTTGTCGCCTTCGCTAAGCAAAGTCCCCTTGATGTCCACACTGTACAGCCAGTAGAGCCCGTGGATCCCGTGCCTCGCTATCGAGTTGTCCCTCCCGATCAATCCGGTCGAGAACACCGGGTTCGACTTCGGGTTATTTACCCGGACCTGTCGAGACAGTGCGGTCGCATTAGTTATTTCTTCTTGAATTAACGTTTGTAATGGAAAGTATTCATCCTCTTTTCCTGTTCTTTCTTATTGATGATGGTGAGTTTGTGCAGATGTACCTGTAACTCGGAGAGTGTGGCAGATGCGAGCGCTATCCGGAGCTTGTAAACGCCATTTTTGTCCACGTTCGCAAGGGCGAACTTGATCTGCCATGTGGTGCCCAGATAGGTTTTATCATCCTTCTTCCTGGAAAAAGGAAAAAACAGAATCTTGAAAAATTGATTGAGAATGTGCAGGCTGCAGAATTGTTTTGAAAGTGCAACATGATGTTCTTAATAAGCTCTAGGAGTCTGGTAAATGCACCAATTTTATTGGAAGAGGATGTGTTACCTAGTAACCTGAGCAAAGAACCAATCCTTGGAGTAGTCGCTAGTGCCGACAGTGTAAACCAAATCTCCGTCGGGATACAACTCGGCATATCTTTCCCAGAGTCCATATTGCCTGAACCTGTTAGTGAAATTACTTTAAATCATGTCATAATTTAATCGAAACCTCTGTCATCTTATCAGGCATTCGCCTGATTTATCGAGAAAGCCATGCACAAATCATGCAGAAACCGGAGAAAAAGCTCGCCGTGTGAAGTAAATGATTTGTGCATGGATCCAATCTCATTGGGTTAATTAGCATTCACAGTTCATTTACAAAGCTCAAGAGTAATGTCTAACAGAAGTGATATCCTAGTTCATATTTGCTGATGAATGTAAATCTGACCTGTCAGGATGGTTGACATAGAGCTTGTTGATGTAGTTGGGGTTGGGATCAGGCACGTAGAATTCCGCTGCAGAGCGGTCAGGGATGCCGATTTCCCACATCGTTGGCCCGTCTCTTGGGGGCTTGTATATGAGATCGCCCACATCCATGTTGCTGCCTGCACATACATGGATGGCAAATCACATCTGACAAACCAAAGTTTGGTTACAAAAGTTCAAGAGGAATTGGAAAGTGAAGGAGGCACCTGGCATTATGGAGATTGGAACGCCATACTTGTAATCGCCGATGCATCGAGGGACCCATGCGTAGAGATTGTAGTCACCGGGCCGTGCATTGTTGATGGAGAAATACCCGTCCTCGTCCGCTGTAGTCCAGAATTGGTAGAGCTAGATTCAAGACCACAAATTGACTCCTGTTAAAACTGTGCTTTTGAAGCCAATAGAAACAATCTACTAGAGCTGAGATCAAAGCATACAGCTAGAGAAACAATCTGTCCTTTTGAGGGTTGGTCTTAATGTAAATGTTATAGTCACTAATCATAGGTAATGTCTTTAGTTCAGAAGAGCAATCTGAATAATTAGTGAAAGAAGCAAAGCCTAAGACAGACCTTGCATTCGCGTTGCCACGACCCAACATCGCCCGGTGGAGCTAACCCGACGTAGGCACCGTTTGCGGATACATAGTCGTCACTGACGTACCTATGGAGGCATCCATTTTCCCCTCATGAGCAGATAGTAAATATCATGCGATAATGCTGGAGCAATCCCAAATGATGCCTGAACCTGATTCTCTTTCTGCTTTTTCTTTCGGTAGTCTGACCCTCAAATGAAATGGAAGTCACAAAGTTCTATGCTCTCTCTCACTTATGAATCCGAAAATTGTTTCAGCACAAGCAATGATTCTATCAGGCGAATTTGCAATGGTTCGACAGAGAAAGCTAGCAGTTTTTCTTTGATCAGGAAGATAATTAAGAGGAGAAATATTACATGATATGGTTCAGCATACGTACCGGTCAGAGACTAATAATCTGCCACGGACATTGCCTCGTTGGTCTGAGGGGGGAAAATCTTCTGAAGCCAAAAAACTGTAAGGCCAACTCTCTACTTCCACCATCATCTGAGAAAGAAAGAGCAAGAACAAAATTCCAACGTGCATGTTGCAAACATCAGTATGTAGTTAGATATCCAGGAGTTCAAGGGGAAAGGAAGGAGAGAAACCTGTGATTTAGCACCCTCCCAGAGAAAAAGAGGATCAACAGGATCAGAGACAGAGTTGAAGTAGAGAAACACAGGGCCGAACACTTTCTTCCACTCCTCTCCAGCCTGGAACTTCGGCACTAGATCATCTCCCGTGTAATGGGCGCTCAGAAACACCTATAGTTCACATAAATCTCTCCATCATACTGTCAATACCTAAGATATGGTTCTCAGGATATCAGATGAAAAAAGTTTGAAAAATCACCAGCAAGGGATGCCAGATGAATGAGTAAGAGTTACTGAGTAAATACCATCAAGCAAAAGACTCGCTGCTCTACTCATTAAGAGAAAGGAAAGACGATCATTAAGAAAGAAGATGGATTGGCACTAGGTACGCCACCGAATACGACGTATTCTCTCACATTTTTGTGCGCCGGTGTCGATTTGGTCCGTCGAACCATTCATAAAACAAGTATGCACGATAATGTTAATTAGGTCATGGGCTGATGCAGCATACCGCTAGGGTGGTGGGGCCGACGTGAGAGGTGAGGTTCTGCTTGACGGGCCCGCCGGTTCGGAACTCATTGCTGGGAGTAATTAGCCAGAATCCCACCGGCGGATCGCTGCAGATCCAACCGTGCACCTTGCTGTCTTTGTTGTCGCATGAATATTGGTATTTGTCGTCCACCTATTCCATTAGTTGTGCACAAGGATGGTCCATTACTTTTTTGGCCAAAGAGAAAAAGGAAGTATTTTAATCCAGCCACATGAGCCGATGTGATAGACAAAATCAATTATAGTAAAAAAAAAAAATACAGGAATTTGCGTCCTCTTATAATGAAATATGATTCACTTGATGTTTTTGAATATATTATAGAACTAGCTGTAGTCTATCTTTCAGACGGAGATTGTACCACCAGAAAAGGCATATCGGTTTAAACACAACATGTTCTCCATATTTAAATATGTAGTTTCTGTTGATCAATTAGGGCAAAAGGGTAAGAACTCGACAAAAACCTAATAGATTATCAATATAAGAGCTAGTTAACATGCCTCCCCTTTGAGCTCAGGTTCGATCGGATCGACGAGCAAGACGGCTTCAGGGTAAGCGAGAGGTTGGCCTCGTGGTGGCGTACGGTCGTCCGGAAGGGGCAGGTTCCTTTGCCTATTGTCAGCCATTGCCATGTAATGGAACCTACAATTCCCCTCCCATGCAAAAAAACAACATGGTCGATATCGACAGACATTTTCTTAGATTGTGGAAGAAATGTTGCAAGTCAGAAAATTGTAATGCATATGTGCCTTGTTCGCTTGATTACTTGTCTTTCCTAAGCTTGAAAGCGATCCTCGTTTCGCCAAGGCTGAAGCCTGGCCAGTCCTTCAAGTGCTCGTAGATGGCGTAAGAGTAGAAGCCCGAGCTACCACGCAGCATTATAAACCTAAAATGCGTCGCCATAGAACTCTTTCAAATCACGTTTAGAATATGTGAATATCAATCAACATGAACACAGATGAACGATAACGTATAGGGTTGCGATTCATGTGTGTGACCTTTTATCAATGTTGAGGGGAACCAGCTTGCCTTCAAGGGAGGGATCATAAGTTCTTGTGAACGAGAGCTCCACCTGGTCGTCACTTTGTACTACCACACTAAAACTTGTTCCTTTAATCCTGCATTTGAAATCTCAGTTCTTGAATATATGGCTGAAAAAATTCAAACTTATTATTATCTATGACAATTTGCAATCAAAGAATGTATGTGCTGGACAAGCGAGAAGTGACTAATGTGATCGATGAAAAATACAAATCTCGAATTGCTGAAGCTTCATATATCGGGAATTGAGTCGTTGGGGAATGGGTCACGATCACTTACACGTCAAATATCCCTGTGGAACTTCCTGGTGCATTCCATACAAGATCCCAATATCTGCAAAATCAAGGAGAACTTCAAAAGATTCAGTCAATCAAGCTATTACAGAAAAGGTATTTATATACATTGAGGATCATTTTATTGAATGATATGTATGCAGAAAAGATTGCTGGAGGTACTAGATACATGTGCATAACATTATTATTTTGGAAATCTGTAAATATACATCTACAGATATAAAGCTTTACCCTCTGTTGGACTCATCGTTGAGAACTTCAAGTAGATTGTCAATGCCATTATATCGAATGCCAGTCACAATGCCCTCGGGCTTTGACAGAGTCACCTGGACGATGCCATTGTCCATCACCACCTGCCACATTCAAGTTTCAGCAAACGGACATCAGAGTTTCTGTTTTCTAAAGCCAAAGGAAATGGAGGAAAATGAAACAAACGACAACGATAGAATACTACATGGCGATCTTGAATATGCAATTGCACTGCCGAGGATGTCATCTTGAATTCGTCTTCCAAACACATGCAATTGCAGGGTGCAATTGCTATCTCTCTCTCTATATATATATATGGCCAGCTCTAGAATAAGCTAAGTGGACCGCCACAATGGTGGGGATTGCTGGGGACTTGACTTTACTTAGACTGCAGATTATGCATTCATGTGCACTTTCTGAATGTCACTTAGTGGGCTGATCCAATCTCTCTTTACTTGGTCGCCACCATCAGCTTTGGTGTAGGAGGTACACAAGCGTGCAAGAGTCGCCAAGAAATAATAATGAATAAAAAAAGCAATTTACTTCAAGATGCATCGACCTGAACAGTAAATAAACAGAGATGCACAAATGACTGACGATAAGTAAATTAAGGTATGCCATGTTGCTCGATCTCGTGCGGGCTATGTCACTTTCGCTGATCTTATTGAGTTGGGATGAATTTGTGATTGAGCGACAAGCACCTTCAAAATGTCTCCACCCAACTAGATGCAAGCACCTTTCCGAGGCAGACTTGGCTGCAATATCCAAATCACAGGAGATGACAGAGGGAAAAGAAGGGTTCTTTGACCCGGAGCGAATTAGAGAAAGGAGGTCATATGTTGAATCGTGTCCCCAACCATGGTATATGAACAGCATTCTGAATGCCGATAACATTCACTGGTTAATCAAGCATATAATAGACATTCCCTTCAGAAAGGCCCCGTGATGGCCCTCAAGTTCAAGAGATACATACTAGCCTTTTCTTTGCCAAATCGACTGAGCACATGAATATTGCTCGAGAAAGCGCAAAATGCACCAGTCGTACACAAAGAGGGCGCAGATTTTCCTGTATATACAGATACATTCGATTCTAAGTCAAGTGGACGACTCTTTCTTCCCAAATATCATCTTTTGCCAAAGAAACTACTGTAAACAGAGCCGAGTCCAACTCTACTTCAACCCAGAGGGTGAGATTAGGGTCCTTCGAGACGCAAGTAGTCATACATGAGCCCTTGGAAAGGGCTGTCACATCTAGGTTGAGTCAAGAATATGGTATTTTCCCCCTCGTTTAGCAGAGTCCCAGGTACATTCACATTGAAGAGCCAGTAGAGCCCTTGAATCCCGTGCCTGGCAATTGAGTTGTCCCTTCCTATAAGTCCGCTCGTAAAAAGAGGGCGTCTTGCCTTCGGATCATTAACTCGAACCTTCAAAAAGATTCACATTTGTTTCTCAGTGAATTTTCTAGTAATAGTGAAAGCAGACATACCTGTCCATACCTGCAATTCTGCTAGCGTAGCCGATGCAATTGCAATTCGCAGCTTGTGTGATTTGCTCCGCTCAACGTAGCTTAGATTGAACTTGATCTGCCATGTAGTTCCTTCATGAGAACCATCCTGTTTCCTCCTGATGAAAAGGCATGCCAATCTTTAACAAAATGATCTGGATGGACACCCTTAATTGGATTACCATGAGTCCAGGTTTAAGATGAAGAGACGCTTGTTGGAAAATGACAGAATCAATGAAATATGCAAGCACAAAGCAAGAACCTAGAGGGTTGTGTTGTTCTCAGCAGTTTTTAGCTTCTTAAATTAAAATCATTTCTAATGAAGACTGATGAGTCAGTCTCATTGATCTTGCTTTTCCATCGTCTTGCAACAATCTTAAAAACCAGGATGCTAGGCACCGATTAAGCACGTTTCTTCATTTTTGAGCCTCTTTTGGCCAATTAGCTTGACCGCACTATCTTTTTCTTCACTCGAGATGGATATAAGAGATGCAAAGACTGCTAAAAAGGATTGAAGTTCGGTGGAATAGCACCTGGGGACTTGAGCAAAAAACCAATCTTTAGTATGGTCACTAACACCAATTGTATAGACCAAATCCTTCTCGGGATACAATTCTCCATATCTGCTCCATAATCCATACTGCCTAAACCTGGCAACATTGTGAAATTGCTTAGGCCTATGGGCCATTGCGAAGTCCCACAGTTTTATAAACCATAAAACCCATCTTTTGCGAGAATCAAAATCATAAGAGATCCGAGAGCTGACCTATCAGGATGGTGCACATAAAGTCTGTTGATGTATGATGCATCGGGATCAGGAACATAAAATTCTGCAGCTGAGCGATCAGGAATACCTATTTCCCACAAAGTGGCCCCCTCTCTAGGAGGCTCATATACCAGATCACCCATATCATGGTCCAAGCCTGAATTAATAGCTTTCTATCATATAATTCTCATACTGAACACCCTAGCAAATAAATAACTGAACGCTGGTTCAAAACCTGATGAAATAGTGATGATATTGTCGTGCCGATAATCTCCAATGAAACCGGGGACCCATGCATACAGGTTATAGTCACCACTTCTTACGTTATTGATGGAGAAGTACCCGTCGTTATCAGCTTGCGTCCAAAATTGATAGCCCTGACAAGCATGGTAAGGTTACAATTCCATAAGGCTGCATCCATGCATGACCTTATGTCAAACAACTTTTAGGAGTCATCCAAGGATCTTTGGAAATATGCTGAAGTCATTTGGGAAATTATTATACTTGACAAACATTCAGGGTGAAAAATATGAGGCAAACAATGATTGGAAATAGAACATTTGCTGCTATAGCCTTGAAAACACTGCACTTCCACTTTTTCTCCATAGCCTTACTTATTCTGGCACAAGTAAAGTTCATTTCATCACTATAACTTAGACTTGTACACGCTTCAGTCTCCAAAATTTTATAGCATGCTGAGATGATAAAAACCTACATCATGAAGTTCATATAGCATGTCTAATATGAACTTCAAATAAAAATTCACTTGCCTGATCTTTGACAAAGTAATCAAAGTACAAGAGCTAATACATCATGAGGGATATGCTGTACAAAGATCATGAGACTGTTGACATTTCCAGCACGCTGTCTCTTCAGAATAGCACTATGTGAATTATCATGTAATCGTAGGGAAGATAGAATTTTATTAATGTATGATTTGATATTTCCCCCTTCTATGATATGACTAGAATGAATAGATCCACAACAATTTCCATGACTGTAAAATGTGTCCCTCATGTACATGTTGCTCGCTTTTCTATATATGTACTTTTCAGGGGAAAGTTAAGTAGTCTCATCATTTGATTCCTCTAGATTATACAAAGACTAAAGGATTCTATAAAACTCAATTAAAACATTGAAAGAATAATAAAGTTCTAAGGATGATTTTGATCACGCAAACTAACAAGAACTCTGACTCATGCTGAGGCTTTTGTCTGGACATGAGCAGGCTATCATACAGGAGATTTTAAAAGGCAATGCTGGATGCAGGTTCATTGTGAGCACAGAAGGTGATCTAATATGAAGAGTAAAGAAACTAGAAGCAAAAAGATAAACATCAACACGTCTGCCATTGACCAAAAAAGTTCATTGAGGTTACCTTGCATTCTCTTTGCCAGGATCCAGCATCTCCTGGTGGAGCCAACCCAACATAAGCTCTTTTTGCCGAAATGTAGTCATTGCTAACATACCTAAGTGTCAATGTTACAAATATCTCACTATAATGCTCATACTAGAGTTCATGCACTCAAGATATACAGATAACCATGTTCCACTATTTCAAATTAGTCCAAATCCATCATTGTGTTGTAATAAGTTAAATTACAGGATCCACCATAGCATCCCTAGATTAACAATTTCATCAAAAGAAGAACTTCCAAATTCATTACATAGATTAATAGATATTATGACGAAACAGCAATATGTGCCTTAGATCTGTACCTGTCCTGGACTAACAGCCTGCCCCTGACATTACCCCTTTGGTGTGATTTGGGGAAATCTTCAGAAGCTGGGAAATTGTAGGGCCACCTTTCAACTTCATTCATCATCTGATAGAATTGAGGATGCATTCATGTTACTTTATCTGATGAGAATTAACCACCCCGCTTAGTTTGAGAGTTTAAGGTATTTTTCTCATTTCCATACAAACCTGAATCTTAGCATCTTCCCACAGAAAGCGTGGATCATCTCTAGCTGATGCAGAATTAAGATAGATGAAAACAGGACCGAAAACTTTTTTCCATGGTTCACCAGGTCCAAACTTTGGCACCAGATCCTTTCCCGCATAATGGGCACTGAGAAAAATCTGGTGACACCATTCAATTGAGAGAGAGAGAGAGAGAGAGAGAGAGAATTGTCAAGGTGTATTTTCAGTCACATCTTGAAAAACTTTAGAACTATATCCTTTCTCTAAGGTATCACTTACAGCAAGAGTTGTTGGGCCAACGTGGGAAGTTAGGCTTTGTTTAAGCGGTCCACCAGATCGGAACTCATCGCTGGGAGTAATTTGCCAGAAACCGATAGCTGGATCACTGCTAATCCAACCATGGACTTGGATATCCTTGTTATTGCATGAGTACTGGTATTTGTCATCCACCTTCCACAGAAAAGTTCATAACTTGAATCCACTGACCGCATACAAAACTTCAGTATAGCACGGGAGTAACTCAATGCCAAAAGTGCGTCTACATGGCTTGGATAAGTACCTCTCCTCTAAGCTCTGGATCCACAGGATTAACAAGTAGGACAGCTTCAGGATATGCAAGAGTTTGGCATCTTCCCGGTAACCGGTCATCAGGTAGTGGCATTTTCCTTTGCCTATCATCTGCTATGGCCATGTAATGAAATCTGTTTAATTGGGGGTAAAAAACAGTTGCAGTTAAGTTTTTCCCGAATTCAAGAGTGCTAAAATTTAGAGCTCTGCCTCTACTTCATCATTTTCATCCAGAATGGTACATAAAGATCATTGTTCAGCAGAGCTAATCACGAATCTGATAGATCCATTTACTTGTCTTTTCTGAGCTTGAAAGTGATCCTTGTTTCGCCAATTTCAAAGGGAGGCCAATCTGCCAAATGGTCGTAAATGGCGTAAGAGTAAAAGCCTGAGGATCCACGAAGCATTATGAACCTATGAATGAAAAGCATCAAGCTGTTAATCTGCTTAACAATTGGATCAAGATAAGGTGAGTCTGGCTTGAGTACGAACCTTTTATCTATGTTTAAGGGAACATACTTTCCCTCAAGAGAGAAATCCCAGGTTCTCACAAATGAAAGTTCAACCTGCTCCTCGTTCTCCACTATTACATTGAAACATGTCCCTTTAATCCTGCCAGGTAAATAATTCGTGTTTCAAGTATAGGCATAGATTGATTAATTATTACCTTTTGAGAGACTTCTTCTGCCATAACAGTTTCCAACCAAATGTCAATTTCTCAAATGAGAGTTTTGGTATTCACAACGCAACTTTGTTGGAAAAACATATTAATGGACTTATGCTGTCAAGGGTCAATAATATACCATAAAACACCAAAAACAGAAAATCTGTCATATCTAGAAGTAGATTTTCAGATATTTCGTTCATGCAGAAATATCCATACACAATAAAAGGACGTGGATTAATGTCTGAACAGTGTTATTCCCATGAAAAGTATCATATGCATAACCATGTTGTTTAGCCAAGAAAATGACATTCTGCTTAGCTCTGAGAAAGGAGAAACGAAGGGATCAGAGAAAGAGAGCAGCAGGCATACACATCAAATATTCCCTTGCTTCCCGGCGCATTCCAAACCAGGTCCCAGTACCTGAAATGCCCAGTGGAAATACAAGAAAAGAAATAACCTAAATAAGAAAGAGAAAAGATGGACAAGCTTGTGATAGTTGCTGCATCAAACAGTAAAACAGAAAAGCATGGATTATCTCAGTATCGATGAAACTCAGAGAAACACAGCAGGACAATGCATCCTAATTCAGAAGCCAAATATCTGCATCGTACAACCTTTTTCCCCAAGCACTGTAAAACATGCCATGTCTCAAAATGCCAGGTCACGTGGACAATTTATTGTGTTGCATGCAATTCTGCATGTTAACTAAAAAAACCATTCCTTTTCCAAATGAATACAAATGAAGTAAGAAAGAAACGGAAGGGGTCAAATCACACTTACCCTCTGTTAGATTCTTGGTTACAGATTTCCAGTAAATTGTCAACACCATTATACCGTACTCCAATGACTATTCCATCTGGTTTCGATAATGTGACCTGCACTATGCCATTGTCCATGATCACCTGCGAAGCGAGTGAAGTAAATGTAAGAATGCGAAAATAAATCTTACACAACATATACCAGGTCATTGTTATCAAGCAGGATACCTTGTTTGATTTCCTAAATGATTTCTCCAACCACCCCCCCTCCCCAGCACAAAAAAAAAAAAAAAAAAAGCAACAAAAAAAGAAGAAAAAGGGGGAAAGCTGATACTCTCTTGAAAATTCATACTTGATTATGTCGGATGTGCAGATGAACTCCCGGAGTTGACATGGCTTCTTGTCCTGCAAAATTTCCATGAATATGTTGACCAGCATGAGATTCTCGATTATGTCCTGGAACTCCTGAAAATGTAACAACACTATGCACTAAATTTCCTGTCTTACCGATTAGAACAATATGCTGGGCAAGCCTAGTCAGTCCACGAAATCCTTACAATAATTCTCAAGTCCTTTTATATCTCCTCTTAAGTCCAAGTACAGGGTCTATATAGGCATCATTAGCCAACTCAAAGATTAAGAAAAATCTGAAAAACGTGCATATCACCGCGAACTTCCGTAGATTGTCAGTAATAAAGATCGAATTTTTAAACGTATGTAAGCACGAGACTGATCTTTTTCAATGTAGACAAACGGAATCATTGAGAAAGCATGACTATTGCTGTAATTTGCACGTAACTGGTACACGTTACACTAAAACCGAGCCTGTGACCCGTTTAGAGACCTAGCAATCTCTCTTGTGAAAGTGCAAAGCGTGCAAAAACTGCCCATGTCCTCGCTCGTCATCAACATCTTCAAACGCAGGACGAAATTAACAAACGACCCAGTTCAATATCCGACCGTAAGATTCCCACGAACTTCGACAGAACAGCTAGATCATTTCCTCAGGCTCCCAGATCACGGTAATTTGCAAAGAGGAGGAAGAGGACAACGTCCCACGTGGGGGGCAGTTAAGAGAGAGGAATTCACCTTGCAGCCTCTGAGGATCAGAGACTTGATCCTTCAACCTCGTGGAACTGCACAGACCCATCAGTCTCGATCGGGGTAGAGGAACGAATCAAGCGGCCAGTCAGACTCTCTCTTGAGTTCCCATCACTGATCATCACATGATAAATTGTCCAGCAAGTCGCTGTTGGCGAATTCATTCTTTGGGTGGGGTTGGTGGTGATGGTGTTAAAACGAGATGCGAAACAAAATTTGTCGGTTTGGTTTCCATTCTTATTTGGTTGGGCTTAAAGTTCATGGCTCCATGTCTCTCTACGTTGCAATTATATTTTAACAAAGAACATGTTAATTAGGAGCCACTCTTCCCACGTGGGAAGATGGAGACGAGGAGGTTTGAATCCCACGTTATTAGGAGAAGTAGGATAAGAATGATTAGTTTTAGGTGTGAGTTTCGACTTTCATACATTGCAAAAAGATAAGAATAAAACTTTAAAAGCGAGTTAAGAATTAAAATAAAATTGGCTAAAAAAATTAGGGTAGTAATTAAGTATAATTAATGTCAAAATATCCAATTCTCAAATTATTGCAGTGCGTTGAAATTTGTACTCATTTAACACTTTCACAAAGTCTATTTAAGAAATTTAATTCAGGAATATTTGTAATACTCAAATTTCTCCTAAAACTTAAAATTAATATGTATTTCCATAATTTATTCTTTTTATATCAATCGATTATTTAAGTCCAAAGTACTGTTTATCCCACTTTTATAATCGCTGAATCAAAATATATCAAAACAAAAATTAAAACTAGACAGCATTTACTTCTTATAAGGTGAACACCCAATTCACACATGATTAATAACTTCTCTATATATTCAATCAGCTAAATAATTATTCAGTTTCTTTTTGAAAAGATTATTTCTTTCTCTTCGTGCATGACCAATTAATAATCATGCAGGCGTATTGCGCATGCCTCAATGCAGTTCATTCAATATAAGCCAAAGCACATATCTCATTTTTAAAAATTCAGATTTGTTAATATTGCAATACAAGAAAGAAGTCATCTATCGATATTTCACCTAAAAGTGCGCTTGGCGACAGTGCAACAACCAACTCCATCTTCTCTCATTTTCTTTTGCTGAATTCTGAATAAATTATCACTTTCAGAATAGAAAAATGTCCATTTAAATATTTGCTTCCTAGAAAAGAGTTCTTATAGTGATAAAAAAGAAGAAGACAATATCTAGTATTTCATCGGCCATCCAATTAAAGTAATTAATTTTGTTCTCATATCATTTATCAGAATTACCTTGCATTAAATAATCCAAAGACAAGAAAGAACATAGTTAAAATTTCCTGATCTCACTTCAGCCATTTCCTTATATAATTACCCATTTTCTTCCTGTCACACATTCACCCAACTACACGTGTGCCTGACACTAGTTCTATCTATATCTAAGTAATTGGAGTGTAAAAGAAAAACGGGCGAAGTAGTTCTTTGAGTGAATTTTGCTTGCTTTTTCAGCTTTTGAAGAATAAGTGCAAGGTGAATAAATTGTTTTATGTACCACACAGTGCAACTGTTTTTCTTTTACTTTTGTACTTTTTAAAAGTAATGTATTCTTTCTTTTCTTTTTATTTCTGAGTGTCAAAATGGGTGGAAGTTTGAGAAATCTTTTATTTATTTCTCTCGACCTCACACTTTGCTCACTTTCTAATATTAGTTTTGCTAGCCTTTTTAACTTCATTTTTATACCAATGCAAAATTAGAAATAGCCATGAAAAGAATAAAATAGCTCATCATACTTGAAGAATATGATTAAGATAGTAAATAAGGTAAAACTGATAACGTGTGTAATGTCGTGTCCAAGTTTTCATTTCCTTCGATTCAATATAACTATAGCATTATACAGATTCTTTTTCTTTTTCCTTCTTATGTTAGAAAATTTTACCATAGACAATTCACAAAGCCTTTAACGTGCCAAGTATATTTAAACTCAAGTCCACTTATAAAAATGAATATTACAATATAGGACAACTGCAAACTAATAGTTTTTATTATCATGCTTAATGCAAAAGAAGATTTACTGTAGTGACAAGAAAATTTGCTGATAAAACCACAACAGAATTATCAAGAAATCAGGTTTACTACTGATGTCATAGCGATTTGTAGCTTTTCTTTTGACTGATAAAATCTATAACCTTCTTTTATCAAAAGTTTTGATAGTAGATGGAGTAAAAATCCACCTTGTAATCCAAAATTAAGGTAGAGCTGTAATCCATGAACATGAATTAGAGTTTCTGGATGAAGCTCGGCATACAATTAATGTAAGTCTGGCTAAACCACTGCTAAGAATACAACATGAGTACAGGGCAAAAAGTTCACAGCCACGTTGATCAAGGTAAGTTTGTGAGAAAACTAAGAAAAAGCCGCATCTATTGAGCGTCTCGTCACAGGCAATATGTACCTAATTATCGTTACAATAGTATGGTTTTCAGACGATCCCCAGCCTCTATAAATGAAGAACTTGATAGCCGTTTTACATCGATCGAATGCGTGTCAGGCACGGTCCAACTCAATGCACCTGATTGTTCTCCATCTTTTTCTGGTAGAATAGCGAACCCAATAGGACAGCGATACCCGTGATTGCGATGGTGAATAAGATGCGCCTTGGAGAGAACTCATTGGATCGCCCTCGTGGAGGATGCTCTCCTTGAGGTGGTCTGATGTTACTGAAAAAGATACACAAAATTTGTCATATTTGTCAGACATGAAATTTTTTATGGCATTTATCCTAAGGTCTGGAAAGTTGCATGAATTTAAGGCACAAAATGACACAGAGACCATTTATACACACACCAAGCGCTGGGGTCAATCACCATCACTGTAGTGGAGAATTTTATCAAAGTAGAAGAATCTTAAAAATCATAACAAATGATCAAGTGTAGTTCCACCCGCTGTTATTCCACATCAACTGCAGCTAATTCATGGTTTCCGAACTTTATTTTCCAGCTCAAATAAATAGGCATCCTTTTGGTTCACTTTGGTATTTTATCACCCAAGGCATGTATTTGTGAATCCTATTACTAAAACTGTCCAGTGTCGATGCTTTATCTACAAAATGAATCTTGAAAACATGAAAAATATGGATAATAGGATTTACATTCCTTGAATAATCCAATGCCAAAGTGAACCAAATGAGGCCTTGAATTTCATTTCTTTGCAACTAATGCATCTTAACCAGAATCACATCAATTTTCCCGCAAAATGCTAGAGCAGTAGACTTGTAGCCAATATTCTGGACGCCATTTTATTGCCATGTAGCCACCACATCAGTGCCTCACCAAAAGATTAATTGGTACTAATTAAAGTGCATCAATCACCCAAAATCGATGAAACTAGATTGATATAATAATCAGTGACCCGATCGCAAAATTCACTAAAATAAAGTGACAAATAGTGAAATTCTACCAATGATAAAATATGTAATCAGTGCATCAGAGAAAACTAACAGGAATACAACCATGCCAGCCAAAAGGAGAACAGAAGGTCTACTTAAGTCTTTATGAATAATGTCAAGAAAGTAAAGTATCTGAAAGCAAATCTATATGAACTCCTTCCATGCCCTTGCTTGATGAGTCAAGAGCAAAGCCGCAAGGAGAAACTAATGGGGCTGGGTCCGGGAAACATTGAAAGCAAGCATAATTACAAAACCCTGACTTCTAAAAACAGACAACAAGGAGAAGAAGGTACAGCTAATCAGCCTATTAAATTGAATTCACAAACCTTTCCAAGAGCCATAAAGAAGTGAAACAAAATAAGCAACAGAGATTACTATAATTGTGGACAAATTTGAAATTCAAAGCTTTAGCAGAGAAGAGGGGACTAAGATTCTGCTTGCTAAGTATCCAGAGATAAGATAAAGTTTTTCACCTGGAAGGTCCTGCACTATGATCTGGAACACCCTCACAGTGACGGTCGTGGTTGTATCTTTCTCGCAATCTAATGTATCTGTTGCAAAGATGACAAAGTTCTGTTCTGCTTCCACATACTTCCTACAATCATGAAGTAACATGGACATGACATACAGGATTGTTTGATAGCAGCCCTCAGTATTATTTCTTCAGAAACACAGAAAAACTACCTGATGCTCAGCCAAATCAATTGCGGGCAACGGAAACTCGCAGAATTCACAAGTGACGATCCTTTGTGGGCAGTTTTCTCCTGTATGAACAGCTAAAATATCGCGTTCCATCATCTCACTGCACAGCGAACAAGAAACCTGCTCCAGCACATGACCATGAAAAAGTTCAGGAAACATCAGAGCTAAGCTCAGAAACCTCAAGCATAAAAATTGGTCTGCTTTTTCAATCTATTTTGTAAAGAATATTTTCTGTTTTACTGAGGATTAATAGTACACCAAACTGCCAAATGTAACCTTAAATAGATATTGATGCAGTAAGTTATTCTACCATCTAAACCCATAGAATCAATTTAGATCATGAAATTAGTTGAAGGTACGGAAGAAGTGTTAAAATGGCATCTACAAAGTTGCTGGCAAAATCCTGGTTCACTTTTATTGACAAACAATACAATTAAACAAGGAATTATCAAGCAATGAACCCAATAAATAATTATTTTTGGTCTAGAAAGTTAAAGCCCCTTCAAGGATTAAAATAGATATCATTCGTAGTAACAGGGTTCTGTTACTGTTAGGATATAAAATGTTTGAGCAATCAGGTCAGGTCAGGAGTGCAACATATACATAACAACTTAACAATTACCAGAGTGGTCCCTCCCCTTTCTTCTTCTCAGAGTAGCAGAAAAATAGATTTGTCCCAAAAAGAAGAAAAGGCAAGAGGACATCCAGATCAAGGAATGCTTAGCATGACCACAAAAAAATTGACTTGATTGCAAACATGTCATACATATCTGACACATATCGTTCAGGAAAAATAAAGTCATGGCTAACATTGTGGCCCAGTCTGACCATTGTAAGCAAGGTACATCAGCTGGTAGTCACGGCTCAAGTCAAGCTATTATTAATTATCCAAGTTACAAAGGCCATTTCCCTCAAGTCAGTTTATAAGCATATCACAATAGCATCATGCTCTGTCGGCAAACATAAGAATAACAGGTAGAAGACAGCAATGCTCAAACTACATCCTGACACTGCATCCCTAAAACCTTGAAAATTCCAATTCAGCAACATCCCCCACACAAAAAAGCATGAATATAAAAAACAAATAGTCTAATCATGGATTAATATCCAGCACAATAGAGACCAACCATGCTCTGAAGGTGCACAAAGATGGAACTTCAAACTTATCCATTTACAGTATAGATAAAAGAAAAAGGGCATGCCAAATGGAACTGTTCCAATCAAGAATTTACATACCGGAGCATGGGTGTTCAAGAAATGTTCCTCAGCGTGTCTCTTAGGGACCATGTCCCCACAAACTTTACATTTTTCAAGATTCCGAGAGCAATGGGCATAGTGTAAATCGATGTTCGAGGATGGGATAGATCTTTCGCTGCATGGAAAGTGGCGCACAGGTCAGCTAACCTCAAGTGTTAAACCAGAAAAATAGAGCATGTCATGCTGGGTCAAGCCATAAGAATCACAGAGCATGAGTGAATTCTATGGGAAATGAACCATTAGCCATTGTAGACAGGTAGGCATAAAAAATGGTAAGGCCTCAAGCCCTGTAAAACCGAAGCAAGCCTCCACCGTAAAACATATAGAAAACGGCCCCAGTTCAAGAAGATTTAACAACATTTGCAGCATACATGTTCAGCAAAACACTAGCTGTTCCATGGTGTTCATATAGTTTCAATTATAAAAATGGTGACGACAACTATATCATCACTTCATCAATTGGTAGCTGATCCACTAACATAATTGAAAAATACTTAATATCTCAGTTGGCTTTCCTAGCCCTAATGTGCTAGGCATTGATAACATAACCTGCACATATTCCGACAATGCAAAACCACGTGACTCAAATAACACACCTTAAACTAGGTAACTACTACAGTTCTGAAAATTTTGACATAGAGGATCAGGGCGAACCAGGGCAGTGCTAGAGGGAATGACCCTAGAGTAATTTCCAGAATTTATTCTGTGTGTTCAAATTAGACTTTACCCTCCCCTAAGCATCAAAGAAACACACACATGCTGTTTAGCAACAAGGCCTTATACTTGGAATCAGCTTAGCACTGGACATCATGGAACGATAATTCATATAAATACACGACGTGCATTTTCGCCTATCCTACCACCACCATTTTTTAAAGTCGACGTGTCAACCATGAACACACCGGAGCACAGAAAATTAAACACCACTGCACCGTCTAGGATTAATTTGCGGCTACTCAATTGAGACATAATCACAATACGAGAACTAGTTCAGCAATTCAGAGCTAATACCATCATCCCATACATCACCGACAGCAAGATCAAAACACCAAAACCCTCCGCAAATTTCTAATTGTCACCACAAACATCTAAATTTAGCTCACCCAGTCAAATTACACCATCATAAAGCTGATGAAAGATCATAGAACCACTTAAAAACGCTGAGCAAAACTAAATTCGACCCAAATAAAACAATCAATCCGGACCCATGAATCGAAATCCACCGGTCAACCTTCCAGATTAAACAGACAACTGAGCCGTAGACAGAGAAAACGATACCAGTGGCTGCATATCCTGGTGGTGTCATCAGCTACGACTGCCATGGCGACACGGGAGAATCCGACCAATCCGCCCGCTGATGCACATGGAAAAAGGGACTCGTAAAAAACGAAACTTTAATCGAGAAATCACGAAATGCAGCCGAAAAAT
The DNA here is from genome assembly GCF_016545825.1 of Eucalyptus grandis. NCBI lineage: Eukaryota > Viridiplantae > Streptophyta > Magnoliopsida > Myrtales > Myrtaceae > Eucalyptus > Eucalyptus grandis. The sequence continues at coordinate 4,142,884 of NC_052617.1, read as the reverse complement.
AGAAAATTCGGGGCGATCGAACGATCCCCGATCAATCCAGCCCCGACCCAACAAGGAATTCGACCCGAAACGACAAGGGGGACAACAGGCAACCTTCGATCTTCGGAGAATACGTTTGGCTCCGGAGATGCCGTATCTTAAATTCTGCGAAAGAGAGAGAGAGCGAGAGGGAGGGAGAAGAGAGAGAGAGAAGAGAGAGAAATTGATGATGATCGCCCTTTTGTTCACCAAACGAGAGAGCTCGATGCCGGCTCCCGGCTCCACGCGCCTTCCTGGGAGACGCGCCACGCTCTCCTCCCTCCGTCAAAACTCAACTACTGCTGAGCAGTAAACGGAGGTGTATGTCATATACATGACTTTCGCATAGGGATATCCTAATCTAAAAAATGTTAGGCATGTCAATCTTGTTTTTCAATAGATTTCTTTTTTTTTTACAAATTAAAAGGTAATTTTATCTAGTCAAGAAGTTAAAATTTTGATTTCATTTATATAAGAGGCGAAAAATCGACTTCATTAGAACATAGAGCCTGCCCAACATGCTTAAGAAACTAATTTGATCTAATAGAAAAATGTGGCCTGCTTGAGATGCTTGGGAAACTAATTCGATATTGCCAACTTGACCGGTATATAATAAAAACCAAATCCAAGGAAATTGAATTCTTTATGAATTCGATTTGTTCGACTTGTATGTTCGTAATTGAAATTGCCCGGAAAACAAATTGATATTGACATGATTCCAGGAGAAAGCGAACACATATTGATTTTTCTTTTTTCTTAGTTCATTATATTTCTTTAAGAAACAACCTTGAAATGTTATAAAACTCCGAATTGTTCAATTTTGCTCGTTTTTTTTATTTGTAATCATGAATAGATTATTATTTTTCAGTGGCAACTAAAGTAAGGATGCGCATTTTAAAGCTCAAATCTGTTATTGTTAAAATGTATGAAATGTTTCTAAATTACTTGGGCTCTTCAAAAGTAGTAGGAAACAAGTTATTTATTTATTAATTAATTTCATTGCTTAATTTATCATGAATGGCGTTTGCCAATGAAAAAATAGTATTGTCAAAAACTCATTCAAGCGTGTTTAGGTGAAACTTCAAACCCTATGTTTTCAATATCTAATTTCAACTCATTTAATGTTTTATACTCTAAGCATGTCAAATTTAGAAGGGATAATTAATAATCATTGATAGCCCAACTTTATACCCATATGACATATTTTTACCTCAAACTTTTATTTGTGACACCAAAAACGTGTATGATCCATTAACTCAAACTTATA